>NC_044396.1:79697801-80340023 GCF_006542625.1 Nomascus leucogenys
TAGGTTGCAGAAGTTTCTTGCTGAGGCTCTCTAACTATGCCAAGAAAGAGATAAAACGTATCAGCAGACTTCCATAAAGAGATAAAATGTTATCAGCCGACTTCCATAGGGTTCCCTTCCTCTGTGGATTCTTCATGACTACAAAGCATCAAGAGCTTGAAGATGGAAGAGTCTGCATATCCCTCATTTGGTAGACCACAGTGTGAGTGCCAGATCTCCCCACCACCCCTGGGAGCATAGGTCTACCTTCCCCACCAGGAACCGTGGGCCAGATCTCACCACCACGCCTGGGAGCACAGGTCTACCTTCCCCACCAGGACCCATGGGCCAGATCTGACCACCACCCCTGGGAGCACAGGTCTACCTTCCCCGCCAGGACCCATGGGCCAGGGTTTCTGTGTGGGCATTTGCAGGACAGAGTGTGAAGCCTTTTGTAAACATTACCTTCATGACTTATTTACAAGGCATGTGAGTAGAGCAATCTGCCACCAGTGCTTGGAGGGAAGCAAAGAGAGATAAGGTCACAGAGAGAGCACTCAGAGGCAAACCCACAAAAAACCCTCAGAATATTTGAGGGAGGGGCTATGTACCTCTTCTACTTTTATTCTCTCTGCCACCACTTCTCCAACATTCACACTGGCTTTCTGTTTCTCCCTTCCCTCTCCTTCCTCCCCTTACCCTCTCTCAGGCCTGCCTGCCTATGCCATTTGGCCACTCTATTTAGTCCAAGATGCTAGGAGCCACTATGGCCTCCAAATAATAAGGGTCTTGTGGACCCTAACATGAAGGAAGGGGGGACAGGTGGGTACAGATGGAGGAAAATTGTACACAAGGGTGCAAGAACCACAGGGGAATCACGCTAGGGGCAGCAACTCTATTTTCTCCCAAAAGTAACGATACAGGATGTGGAGCAGGAGGAAACTGAGGAAGAATTGCCGAGTGGAATAAGAGCAAGAGCTGGTCAGGGGTTTACAGGAGGACTCTCAGGTGGCACAGGCATTTGGCTGAGTAGAGGTGCTGTGATACTGGGGTAACCCCAATCTGCACAGTCGTGTGGCATCTTCCAATAGTGCTCAGAAGCCGGAGTGCTGGAGGAGAGGGCTGTAGCAGTGACCACATTTGGGGTTTGGCTGAATGCTTCTGGCAGGAGGGTCAGAGCTCCACAGAAGCAGGAGCATTGATAAGAGAGTTATTTTGGTGATCAACCAAGTGGCCTAAGTTAAAAGGGAAGCTGTGAATCCAGTAGCCACTGACTGATGGGAAGAAGATGGAGCGGAAAGCAGGAAGGAGGCAGACAGGAGGAAACTGGTGTCAAAGCAAGGGATATTGAATGTGAAGGCTTCAGAGATGAAGCCAGGCAGTGCTGACGTTCGCCAGAGTATGGCTACGGGATAGGGTGGCTGAGGTGGAGCAGGGACGAAGGTCATCAGAGTTGGCAAGGTCGAGGAATGAAAAAGCAATGATGCTACTGTGTACAATCAATGTTCTCAGGGACACTGAGGTCAGTCATGATGACAAAAAAAAAAAAGTGAGGTAAGGACCCAAGCCAGGACCCAAGTCGCCAGGGAATGCTGGGGAAGGAACAACCACAGCTGGGAAAGACAGAGGCATTCACTGGATGGCACAAGCCTCAGAGGAGAAGGCAGCACCGTAGGGAAAAGGAGCAACGAGTCTGAAAAAAGCAACAAAAGACCAAAAGCTGCAGTGAGGAGCTGTGAGGGAGCCAGTCAGCCCTGGAATCCACCCACAGCCCGGAGCAAGTGGATCTGTGAGAGAGCGAGGGAGACGAGTGAGACAGGCTAGAAGGAGCAGGTCTCGGGAAGAATGCTGGCTGCTCCCTAAAGTGGGAGGAGGATGTTTCAAGCAGCCGGTGATATGGAATAGTGAGCACAGGTGAAAGGTTCATGAGAAAGGGGGAGCAGCAAAAGCAGAAGGCAGGGAAAAATGAGGAGTGCACCAAACACACAGAGGTCCAGAAAACCTATATTTGGGGATTTGATGATAAAATCAAGATTGAAGGTCTGGTGTGGTGGCTCACGCCTGTAATCCCAGCACCTTGGGAGGCCAAGACAGGCAGATCACCTGAGGTCAGGAGTTCAAGACCAGCCTGACCAACATGGTGAAACCCCGTCTCACTTAAAAATCAAAAATTAGCTGGGCATGGTGGCAGGCACCTATATTCCCAGCTACTCGGGAGGCTGATGCAGGAGAATCGCTTAAACCCGGAAGGCAGAGTTTACAGTGAGCTGAGATCAAGCCACTGCACTCCAGCCTGGGTGACAGAGTAAGACTCCATTTCAAATAAACAAATAAAATAGGAAAAATAAAATAAAATCAATATTTAAGAGACTTTAATGAGAGATGTACAGACATTATGTGATTTTTATAAAGGTGTTTTTGTCAAAAAATCAAAACCACAACCCAATTGTCCATCCACCAATGAATGGATAAGCAAAATATGTCAGTCACACAATGAAATTCTGATAACCTGCCATGACATGGATGAATCCTGAAAATATTATGCCGAGTGAAATATGCTGAACACTGAAGGACAAATACTGTATGATTCCACTTAAAGGAGACACCTAGACTAGTCAAATTCGTAGAGACAGAATGTAGACTGGGGGATGCCAGGGGCTGGGGGAGCAGAGAATGAGAGTTGTTGTTTACTGGATGCAGGGTTTCTGTTTGGGATGATCAACAAGTTCTGAAAGTAGATGGTGGTGATTGTTGTACATTGCAAATATACTTAATGCCAGTGAAATATACACTTAAAACAGTTTAGGTGGTAAATTGAGTGTTACATATATTTTGTCATAGCAAAAAAAAAAGGTATATTAAAAAATTGAAACCAAATCTGATCAAGCCTCCAAATTCTACTGCCAATTTATAGGGAAAAAAAGGAGACAGAGTAACATGTTAGATGACACTACTGGGGGTACAATCAGTAAAGTTTATGATTTAAGAAACTTAACCAACAACAGGGAAGCTTTTTTTTAATAACAAAAACTCAAGAGAAAAAAAGGAGAGATGAGGGAGAAACCCTAATTAATAGGGACTTAAAAGACATATCCATATTGAATCCTAATTTAAACAAAAACAATTGAGATAATTTGAACACTAGATATTTGACAATATTAAGAAAGTATTGTTGGCTGGGTGCAGTGGCTCACACCTATATTCCTAGCACTTTGGGGGGCCAAGGTGGGCAGATAGTTTGAGCTCAGGATTTCCAGACCAATCTGGGCAATATGGTGAAACCCGTCTCTACAAAAAATGCAAAAATTAGCTAGGCATAGTGGCTCATGCTTGTAGTCCCAGCTACTTGGGAGGCTGAGGCTGAAGGATCACTTGAGCCTGGGAGGAGAAGGTTGCAGTGAGCCGAGATCACACCACTGCACTCCAGCCTGGACAACAGAGGGAGACCCTGTCTCAAAAAAAAAAAAAAGAGAGAGAGAAAAGAAAAGTATTGTTAATTTATTTTGGTGTGATAATGATCTCATAAGTATGTTTATAAAAGAATCCTTATATTTTAGAGATACATAATGCAATACAGGTGAACTGCTATGAGGTCTAGGACTTGCTAAATTAAAAACATCCAGGCCAGGAGAGATGCAGTGTCATAAGTGAACAAGAGTCTTCACAAAACAAGGTCATCCATGAGCTGAAAATTGATGAATTTCATGAAGGGGATGGGTTTATGCAGATTCATTATATCACTATTGTCTCTACTTTTGAATAAGTTGGAAGCATACCATAATAAAAGGTAGGGAGAAAATGGACTTTTGGTGGACTAAAACCAAGTAGAAGATATTTTAATGGGCATACATACATACATCCTTAGCTTTGCTAAGGAATGTCTGGAATAGTGTGCTCAATTCTCAACCCCAGAATTTACAGAAGACATTGTCAAACTATAAACTATTTACTGCCAAGTTCAGCAGAGAGAAAATAAGACTTAGTTAAGGACACAGTGGTGAGAATTCCAGGGAGGCAACTTTTGGCTAAATACAGGGGTTTGTGCCACATCAGGAAGCAGCATGAGATATCACAGTGCTCTTCAACATTTTTCACTCCATTATCCCGAAGGGCAGAGAAGGAGGAGGTAGCTGAGGTAGCAGCACAGACTGGAAAAGTCTCAGAAATTTGTCTAGTCTTTAAAAATTATATGAATTTGCATTCTAGGCAATAATACTTTAAGCTGGTAAAGATGATGTTCTAGAAGTATGCAGTCGATCAGGGGCAGTGGCTCATGCCTGTAATCCCAGCACTTTGGGAGGCCAAGGCGAGTGGATCACCTGAGGTCAGAAGTTCGAGACCAGCATGGCCAACATGATGAAACCCCATCTCTACTAAAAATACAAAAAAAATTAGCTGGACCTGGTGGTGTGTGCCTGTAATCCCAGCTACTCTGGAGGCTGAGGCAGGAGAATTGCTTGAACTTGGGAGACGGAGGTTGCAGTGAGCCAAGTTTGCGCAACTGCACTCCAGCCTGGGTGACAGAGTGAGACTCTGTTTCAATAAGTAAATAAATAAATAAACAAACAAATAGAAGCATGCCGTCATCCTGTGGCTTCCTCTGCCACTAGCATACTATGCCATAATGAGGTGTAAAAGGAAACTTACTCCAGGGAGAGAAACATAAAGGGGTGAATAGAGCTCCAGCATTCATAGCTCTGTGCCCCTCGATGAGTGATTTTACCTCTATGAGCCTCAGTTTTACTCATCTGTAAAATGAGATTATTTACATGTACCTAATAGGTTTAATGTATGGATGTCAGATTCTCTACAGAACAATTACAACTATCATTTATTGAGCATTTGCTATGAATCCTATAAAGTCACTTCTGTTATTCTGTTTGTTTTGAAAAAGTGAAATTGTTCCAGCACAATTGATACAATAGGAAACAATTTGAGTATAACATACATTTCATGTTTGCTTATGCAAGATTTCATCTGTGAGAAAAACTAGGTGCACCCAGCTGAACCAAATTATGTAGGAGTACACAAAACACACCTCAAACATCTCCCAGTTACCTCAGCTGGGATGTTGTATATTCAGCATAATACACAAAGGTGTGTGTTATGAACCACACCCATCCACATCTGGTATAACAACTTTCCATCTGATTTCAAATAACTCTTCTATCACAACTTCTCAATAACTCACAAGGTACAACCCTTCTGACACCCACTTACACAAGTAAACTTTGAATTATTCCTAGTAAGATAAAGTGCAATATTTTTGAGTATTTATGCATTTTTAAACTAATGTGTAAAACAGTGCTACCATTTTGTTTGGGGTATATATATATATATATATATATTTGAGGTGTATATATATATATATGCACCAAATTAATTAAAAACTGTATGATTATATATATATATAAAACTCGTGACATTTTTGAGTATTTTCCCCTAACTCCATTCTCTCCATAAGCCCCGTGGTTTTTGTGTGATTTTTAGGAACACATGTGAAGTACTATAGCAGAACTGGATGTACAAAGCAATTTGCATGCTTTCAGTTGTCCCAATAACTCAGGGAAATGGATGTTATTATCCTCATGTTGTAGGTACTCAGTAAATGACAGCTGCTGCTATTACTAATAATAATTGAATAAGTCCAGCATTGGGAAAAGGCCTCTTGTCAGTTACTATGGCACTTTTGCTTTTTGATGGTCAAGCAGTTGAATGATGGACAATATGTTTTTGGTGGGCAATGCAGTCCCTTCTATTTCTCACAGTCTTCAATTCTGGACTCTTTTGGCCAGGAGTGTCTATCAGAGGCCTCAGTTGGCCAGCCCCTCCCTGGCTGCCATTTACCCACCAGACAGGTCAGGCAAGCCCATGCCCTGGCCGTTCCCTGTTCAGTCGTGGGAGGTGTCTTCTTAATGCTCTGTGACTCAGTACCTTCACTGAAAGATCAACTGATCAATTTACTCGAGAAGCTTATTACAGTTCAGCCAAATACTTTTTATAAAATCTGCATAATTACTTGTGGCCCAGATGTCTGGAACATCTGTCACTTCCTGCCCTGTGTTCTCTGTGAAATGAAGGCCTAAAATGAGTCACTGGAAGCTTCATGTCATGGATGAGGGTTTGCCTTAGATGCCCTCCCAGGTCCTCGCAATTCTCGGTGTCTAATTCTACAGGTTTCCCTTCTGGATAGCTTTTCTTTCTTTCTTTCTTTTTTCTTTCTTTCTTTCTTTCTTTTTTAATAAGTTACTTCTTGAAATCAACAGCTAAGAAGCACATTTATTCTTTAGTCAACACATTAGATTGAGAATCTCCTCTGTGTTGGGTGCAGCACAAGATACTGGGGATAGAACTGGAGGCAGCCCAGATGCAACCCACCATTCATCCACATGGAGCACACAGACAGCTGGATTCATAGAAACAACCTAACACAGGTCTACATATTTTAGACATGCTTTCGAATTAAATTTTGAGAAAGATGCCCACAATTCCTCTCTTCACTCAGATTTCTAGGGCAAAAGAAAAATAGCAAGTTAAAAATCTCAGCTTTGCCACTTCATAGATTTATCACCTTGAATAATTTGATTACCCTCTCTAAGCCTCAGTTCTGTCATCTGGACATGGGAACTCTGCAGACATGGAAGAGTTGCTATATGGATTACAAAGCATATGTCATATAAATAGCCAGCACAGCAGTACATGCTATTCTCTTTCTTTCAACTCTATTGCCCTTAGCTTTCAAGGTAGCTAGCACTTAGCCCAGGGGGCTTTAAGCCACTGTTTTCTGGAAGCAAGCTCATTCATCACAGAACCCTGCAGTTACACCTAGAGCTTCACACCAGTGTTGGTCCTTGTGGTTTGGGTTTGAGGACACAGAGAAGTGGCCTTGAGCTGAGTCTAGGAGGGAAAATTTGCCAGAAGGTCTTGGCATGAGGTAGCCTCACCACTCTGCAGCCCCTCAGATTGGCCCCTTGAGGAGCCTCCAGATGTGTGGGTATGATAAAAACCAACCACATCTTAATGGAAAAAGAGGCAACCCAAGCCACCCACCTTTCCCACCCACGTCTGCATTTGCTTCTCTGAAATTGAGTTTTCTTTATCCTTGTTAAATGGTCATTTTGATCCATTAATCCACTTCTTGACTGTGTGCGACAGAAATACTTAGTTGTTGGCTCATTTTTCACCAGGGACAAAGGGAGGGAGTGATTCTGACATCAATCAAATTCACAAAGGGTTTTTTTTCATCATGAAATATAATAATACTTTATATTTCCAGTATTGTCAAGAAATGAGTTGTGAACAGCCAACACAAATTAAAAGCAGTAGCTGTAGGTTTTGGTCCAGGCAAATTAATATGCAAGAGAATGCCAAGGTGAGGTGTGGCCCCACATAAGTGACTTTTCCCAAGGATTTGCCTGAGCTGCATCAAAAAATATTGAATGTACTACATGCTAGAAACTTTACATATATTATTTCTGACCGCTCAACAACCTCTGGAAATAAGAATTATTATCCTCAGCTTGCAAATAAGGAAACTGAGGCCCAGAGAGGTTGACACCAAAAAGTCCTCACTGGCCCCTTTTTCAGGATTATCTTTTCTGACTTGGTTGAGTATCCATGGAATTTGGTTTTCATCGAAATTGTGTTTATTGATACCTTGCTCTTCTTGTTAAATGCCTATCTCTCCTCCTCCATCCACAACAGCCAAGAGCGCAAGGATGCTATTTGTGTTATGTATTTGGTCAAAAAACACGTGAGTCCCAGTGTGTTAAGCTCTAGGCCAGCTTCTAGGAGTCTCAGTAGTGACCACAACAGCTTCAGGCTCTCAGGAGCTTACAGGCCAGCACTCAACCCTGTAACCTCAGCTCCTAGCTGAGTGCCTGGCACACCACAAACATTCAATCAATATGACATTGACTGCATGAATCCGTGAGAGTCAGATCAGCCCGCTCCTGAATCCTGATGCACCCAAGCCTCCCTTATGGTGCCTCCTACATGCCCTTCACAGTGTCCTTTACATCAGGCTATTTCCTCCTGCTTTCTTCTCACTGTCTCATCTGTCTCCTTTACAACCCAGACATGTGCCAAACCAAACAAACCTTAATCAAGCAATGCCCTATCAGATCCTTTGAACCCACGCCACCTGGATGGCAAAGCCCATCTCATTCAAAGTTCCACCCAAAAACCCACCTCCTCGGAGAAGCCTTCCCCAACCCTCCATTGCAGACCAAGATCATTCTCCTGTGCCATCATGAAGCACCTGGCCTATACCTGGATTTAGGCACATATCACACCATGCTGGCATTATTTTCACACTGCCATTGCAACTAGGCTGTGAGATCTTTGAGGGTAGACTCCACAAGTTGCTCATTTTTGTGTCGTCTTGTATTTGTTAGGAAACTTCAACACCAAGTAATAGAAAACCCAACTAATAGTTTAAACAGTAAAGACCATTATCTCACAGAAAAGGAAACTTTGGGATGTGGAGGCTTAATTTGAAACCTCCATAAACACTTCAAAGAACCTGCACTTTTCATTGTCCCGCTCTGTCTTCCCCATTAGCAATGTTTTTTCTTATGTTTCCAGGATGGTAGCCACAGTTTCAGGCATCACATGTAGACGCAACAGCCGCAAAGGGAACATGAGGGGAATAGGGACACGTCCCCTCTCTAATGTCTCTTTCAGAGATGAAAAACACTTTCTCAGTCATTCAAGCTGACTTCCCCTGATACCTATGAGCTAGAAGTGTGTCATATGTCCATATCTAAAGTAGTCTTGAGCAAAGAGAACGAGACCACCTTGATGGCTGAGACCAATTATTTCTTTCCTCCAGAAACACAAGGTTTCAGTGGAGAGTGAACAAAATCAGAGCTTTATTAAATGAGGAAGAGTGAGGAATGAATGAAGTTGACAACCCAGTGGCATCTGCAATTCCCTTGTGACTTTTTACTTGCCAGACTCACTCTTCTCCTAAGTAGCACAATGGAATTGTTGCTTATGGTAGATCTAGGAAAAACTGGCTGGATTTTTGGAGGAGTTACCAGGTCATCTGTAGCTGGCCTTTCTCTATGCAGACCCAATACCACCTAGGTCCTTCTGCTCACTGTGGGCTAGTGCTGTGAATTCATTCATTCACTCATGGAAGCATGTTGATTTCTATCACGTACCAGCCGATTGACTAGGTGCTGGGAACATAGAAAATAAGCCACAGACCCTACGCTCAAGTGGCTCTGTTACTGCTCAATCTCATTTGTTTTTTCCTCCAAAATATGAGATAGGCAGAGAAGATGTTTCTTTTGTACAGAAAAGGATATTGAGGTATAAATTAGCAATGTGATATTCCTGCCAACACAGAAGCTCACCTTAGAAAGAAATGGTCAGAAATGTAAACAGCCAACTCTAAGCCTTATTCTTATTCCAATCAGCTGCAGATAATGACCCCACTTGAGATCTATTCCATGGGACAAGGTGGCAAATGAGGCAGAACACTAGTGCTTCTGTTCCCCATTCCCCAAACCAGCATGTTCCAGAACGTGTTTCTATGAGATGTTCCTGGGAAGAAAAGAGTTCCATGGTCAGATAATTTCATGAAATTCTGCATATTAGCCCTGACCTCTCTCAGAGAGTCACAGTTTGCTTTAATGCACTGAAGTCTCTGAGAAGTCCTGAAGTATGTGAGTGGTTTATTTCTGCTGGTTAAAATTTTAATAACTCACAAGGCCAGGTGTGGTGGCTCACACCTGTAATCCCAGCACTTTGGGAGGCCAAGATGGGTGGATCACCTGAAGTCAGGAGTTCAAGACCAGCCTGGCCAACATGGTGAAACCCTGTCTCTACTAAAAATTAAAAAAAATTTTAAAAAAAGGCAGGTGTGGTGGTGGGCACCTGTAATCTCAGCTACTTTGGGAGGCTGAGGCAGGAGAATTGCTTGAACCCAGGAGGCGGAGGTTGCAGTGAGCCAAGATCGTGCCATTGCACTCCAGCCTGGGCAACAAGAGCGAAACTCTGTAAAAAAATAAAAATAAAAAATCACTCACAAAACACTTTTTCATTGCGAAACCCCTCCCAACCTAATTCATTCATTAAGTAATTATTGAGTATACACTATGTGGCATGGACTACATAGTTTTGAGCAAAACAAACATGGTCCCTGCATCCATGGACTTTATCAAGTAGTGGAACTAAATTCCGTATCACCAAGAACAGTGCTCACTGGGGTAATAAATACTAACATAAAACGCCATGATTGACTTGAGTGTTTTTTTAACTAATTACCTAAGTTGATCTCCACAGGTATTGTCATCAACCCATCCACAGTGACACAAATGAGAATCAAGTTCAGGACTATCTTCCTGAGATTATTAGTATCTACATGAACCATATGTTTCCAAATATCCTTTGATGTATTAGCTGGATTTAGGTGCAATAACAAAGAGTGCCAAAATCCCAGTGGCTTAAAAAAAAATTTCTTTCTAGCTCATGTTGTATGTGGATGGCTGCAGATCAGCAACTGTAGAATCTGCACCACCTGTCTTATGCTGAGATCCAGCCTGGAGGAACACCCCTCTATGGAATGTGGCACTCTTTTGGCAGAAAGAGCAAGAAAGCAGGCAGAAGCTCATGAAGACTCTTAAAGGCTTCTGCTCGGGCACAGGGTATGTTACATCTACTCACAGTCCACTGGCCAACACAAGTCACATGGTCAAATCCCATGTCCATCAGTGAGTCAGGGGATGTATCCTTCTCCCTCCTATGGGAGACACTGCAAGTTACATGACATTACAGGGAAAGGGGTCACGTGTAGTCCTCTTAAAAGGAAGGGGCAGGAAGTGAGTAGCTGTGGACAACACAATGACCTGGGGAAAGGAAGAACAGCCTTGTATGGGGTTATGACAATGAGCTCTGAAGTCAGACCCACCTGAATTTGAATACAGGCCTGCTAGTTATTAGCTGAGTGGCCTTGGGGATATTAGAAAAACAATCTAATCCTCAGTCCCTTCGTCTGTAAAATGGGAACATAAGTATCTACTTTACAAGGCTGCGGTGAAGATTTAATGAGATAAAGCTTAAGTTCTTAGCACAGAGCCTCATATAATAAAACATTCAGTGAATGACAAATATAAAAATGCCAGAGTTAGGCTGGGTGCTGTGGCTCATGCCTATAATCCCAGCACTTTGGAAGGCCAAGGCAGGTGGATCACATGAGTTTGGGAGTTCGAGACCAGCCTGACCAACATGGAGAAACCCCATCTCTACTAAAAATACAAAATTAGCCAGGCATGGTGGCACATGCCTGTAATCCCAGCTACTCGGGAGGCTGAGGCAGGAGAATGGCTTGAACCCAGGATGCAGAGGTTGTGGTGAGCTGAGATTGCGCCATTGCACTCCAGCCTGGGCAACAAGAGTGAAAATCCATCTCAAATAATAATAATAATAAAAAACAATGCCAGAGTTTCTTTGCATTCAAATCGGTGGTCTTCAAACTAGATCTCATGAGCACCTATGATTCTCACCACTCCTGGTGCCATTCTGACCTTCCTTTGGTAAGACAGCATCCCTCAACCCAGAAAAGGCCACTGGGTCCACAGTGAAGTGGAGGAAGAAAAACAAAGAAAATGATAACAGCTGACAGTTTCGACAAGCTATTCCTTTGGAAGCTGCTCAAATCATGGACAAATCAACTCTGGTGACACATGAAAATGATGTGCCTAGAACAAGTAAATATACCTTAGACTCGTGATATCCAAATCTGGCTTTGGATATCAGGAGTCTAAGGTATATTTTTGACTCCTGCAATTCATCCAGGAGTCAAAAAAGTGAGTAGATGAAGGCCTCCAGGCAGAGGATCAGCGTGGGAGGCTACAAGGTCTTCACGAGCAGCCTGAGTTACTGGGAGGGCAGGCAATTCTCACCCTCTCTACTGCAGGAGGAAAAGCAGCCCTGTTCCCATGAGTTCTCACCCAAAGAGGCCCAGGCCATGTGTGCTACCTTCCTCTTTGATAAGGGGGACTAGTTTCAGCAACATGACCTCATGCCCTCTGCAAACTGCATCAAGTCATTAGCAATGATAGAGGTAACCTCACCATCTTCAGTAATTACCCATTGGATCTTTGGGACAGCAGTTCCTTGGTACGTAGGAAGCAGGATAAGAAGGGTTTCAGGGAGCCCTGGAACTCCTCCCCTGTTCTCTCAGAGAGAGAGAGAGCTTGGGTCTTAGAGTAGCTCTCCTGCTTCTCTCTAGAATATCTGCCATAAGAAGGAGCTGAACTCTAAGGCAGCCTTACCCCAGCCTTGCAGCTGTTACAGAGCCTGATGGTTGTGAATACAGAGTCTTACATCAGCTAACCTGGCTCAAATCTTATCTGTGTGACCTTGAGGAAGTTGTATAACATATCTGAGTTTTGATTTCCCCCTCAGTAAAAATGGGGATGTTAATATAAGTTATTTTTTCCCTTTTCATCCTTCAGCCATTGTCACAACTCTCATGATCACCCTCTCATTTCAGACAAACAATTGATACATCATTCACTACACTGAGTCTTCACCTGGGGTAGTTCTTTAAATGGAACTGCAGATCATCAGAAAATTACTTCTCAATGTTTGCATGTGAGCTTTATATTACATAAGCTTATTAACATATTTACCCAAACTGATTCTCACATCTGTGGATTGTTATATTATTGCATTTTTTTTTTTGAGACAGAGTTTCACTCTTGTTGCCCAGGCTGGAGTGTAATGGCACGATCTTGGCTCACTGCAACCTCTTCCTCCTGAATTCAGGCAATTCTCTTGCCTCAGCCTCCCAAGTAGCTGGAATTACAGGCATGCACCACCATGTCCAGCTAATTTTTTGTATTTTTAGTAGAGACGGGGTTTCTCCATGTTGATCAGGCCGATCTCAAACTCCCGACTTCAGGTGATCTGCCCACCTCGGCCTCCCAAAGTTCTGGGATTACAGGCGTGAGCCACTGCTCCTGGCCCTTTTTTTTTTTTTTTTTTTTTTTTTTTTTGAGAAGGAGTCTTACTCTGTCGCCCAGGCTGGAGTGCAGTGGCACAATCTCAGCTCACTGCAGGCTCTGCCTCCTGGGTTCAAGTGATTCTTCTGCCTCACCCTTCCAAGTAGCTGAGACTACAGGCGCATGCCACCGCTCCCAGCTAATTTTTGTATTTTTAGTAGAGATGGGGTTTCACCATATTGGCCAGGCTGGTCTCGAACTCCTGACCTCGTGATCCGCCTGCCTCGGCCTCCCAAAGTGCTGGGATTACAGGCATGAGCCACCGCGCCTGGCCTGTTACATTATTGTTTAGAAACATTTGCTACCATCTTAGGTTTCTTATATCTTTTCTGTAGGTTTATTACACGTCAGTAGAAAGTTTTCTAAAATAGAAGTTGCCATGTCCTATTGTGCTTCTCCTGGTGCCCTCTCAATGGAAGAAAAGAGTTTCACCCCCTCCCCACCAGTGACCCCGAACTGAATCATGGGAATGTCTTTGGTTAGTGGAAGGCAAGCAGAACTCAGCTTCACATCCAAGCAGAACCAATAAGAGTTCTGCCATTTCTCGATTCCTTCTGACACATGAATACCCGTGCCCAGACGCCACCTGCTCCTTCCAAAGAGACGAGACCATGGAGCAGAGTCATAGCTGGCCTCCAACCAACAAGTAACATGAATAAGAAATAAATGTGGTTCTTATAAACCACTGAGATGTGGATGTGGTTTGTTAGGACAGCATCACTTAGCCTAAACTATACAACAACTGTGAGGTATGGAAATTGATAACCACCCCATTTCACAGATGAGAAACTGCAGCTGTGATTTGCAGACACTGCAAAGCTGGAGAATGACAGTGCAAACCTGCACATGCTTTTGTTTCCAAACCTTGTACTCATCCTACTACACTATGTGCTTCCCAACCAAGTTTGGTTCCTTTGTAGAACTTCTCATAGTTCAGATTTTTATTTATTTTTACATTTTTTTGGGGGGGGCACAGGATCTCACTCTGTGGCCCAAGCTGGAGTGCAGTGGTGCAGTCATAGCTCACCGTAGCCTCAAAATCCTGGACTGAAGCAATCCTCTCACCTCAGCCTCCCAAGTAGCTGGAACTATAGGCACGTGCCACCATATCCAGCTAATTTTTATTTTTTTGTCAGACTCACCCATCAGTCTAAGCTCCATGAAGGCAGGAGCCATGCCTATCTTTTTCAACATTTTATTCTCAGCTCTGAGTACATATTAGACACTATTCCTTGATGAACAAATGAATGATCAAATGAATGAATGTATCTGCCCATTGAATAACTTGATTCTTTCATTTCTATGTTGGGAAGAAAAAAAATGACCACACAAACAAGTGGAAATTTTGCATTTTAATTTTTTTAATTTTTAAAATTATGTTTAAATTTTTTATATTTATGGGGTACAAGTGCAGGTTTCTTACATGCATATATTGCATAGGGGTGAAGTTTGGGCTTTTCGTGTAACTCTCATGCAAATAATGAACATTGTCCCCAGTAGGTAATTTTTCAACCCTCACTCTCCTCCAACCTTTCCACCTTTTGTTATCTCCAATGTCCATTATTAAAGGTGGGAAATGTTTAGATTCAAAGTGGACATTAGACCTAGTGACCTGGCCGGAATCAGGAGGTGTGGATGGATGACACCCTTACCGTCCAACTCATTCACCTTCTCTAAGTATTACTACCACCATCACTCAAGCCCTGCCCAGGAAAGGGATATCTGTAATCTTAGACTGTGCTGGACAGCTCCACCCATTGGACCCTCAAACTGGGTGCATCCCAAACGTGCCTCTTCATTTTCTTCCCCAAACCTGCCTCTCCACCTGCATTGCTGTCTTGCTAAGGGCATCACTCTGCCCAGTCACCAAGCCCAGAGACGTGGGAGTTAACCAGAGTCTTCCTTTCCATCCCTAACCTAGTTAGTCACCCAGTCCGACTGACGTGTGAGATTACTCTTCACTTTCCTAGCTCTTCTGACCTGAGTTTCAGACCTTATCACCTCTCTTCTGGACCTCAACAGGCAGCTGCGCTTACTACTCTCTCCATCCCCACACCCTGGATCCTCTAAAACACTTTCCATACAGCTGAAGGGAGACATTAAAAATAAACCATATATCCATATATACATATATAAATAAACAAACATGTTATTTTCCCACTTAGAAAAGGTAAGGGATATTAGATATTATCTGGCTCAGTGTTTTTCAAACTTGTTTAATCATAAGAATGACTTTAGGGCATTTATTAAAAATATAGGTTCCTGAGCCCCGCCCTCAACCTACTTATTTGAATCTTCCATGGAGGAGCCTGGGAATCTGTTTTGAATAAATATTTCAGGCTGTGCTTATGATTAGGCAAGTTTAGAAAACATTGAACATTGACGTAGCCTACTAGTTAGAATGAGATTCAGCTGTGAGTAACAGGAATCTCTAAAACAACAGTTAACTAAACAAGATAATGGTATTTCTCTCCTAAATTAGGCTGGCCATTGGTCCAGGGCTGATAGGGCACTTCCTGGTATCAGGAACACGGGCTCCATGTCGTCCACCATATTTGGCCTCAAAATCATGGCCCAAGATGGCAGCATCCACATTCCTGGCTCAGGATGGAGGAGGAATGAAAGGTGCTTGGGAGCTGTGTCTCAGGAGGGCTCCTAGAACTGCCAGGTGACTCTTCTGAGAGACCACTGGCCTGAAGTTGGCCACACAGTCACTAGTTACAAGAGAAGCTGGGAAATGCAGTCTGCATGTCCCATCAGAAAATGTGGGCAAAAACAATATTGGGAAGTAACTATGAAGACCAGTACTCCTATTTAATAGAAAAATAATCCGAGGTCCAAAGAGATTAATTAGTTTGCCCAAAGTCACAGGACTAGGTAGTGTCCCCAAATATGGCTGCAGTTTGTTTACTTTCAGTTACTGAAAAATAAGCTATCACATAAGGAGATGTTATTGCTGATGGTTCACACAGAGTTGGCAGTGCTTTCTAGATGGCATGGAACAAAGGAACCATATCTATATCTCCAAAGGTGGCCGCTGTCTTTCTAGATATCTCTGTGAGACAAGAAACTTGACTTTTCAGGAGGTGACCATCAGACATGATATTTGCAGTAAGAGAGAGGTGCTGACCTAAAGCAGAAAGATTTTTCAGCTCTGAACCCTTCAGTCTATTAATGTCTACACCCCCTGTTAAATGAGATGATCAAATGCCTTTCTATGGTGTCAGCCTCTCTATGTCAAGGTTTCCATTAATCTTAAAGCAATGCTAAAGAGTTCACCACTGCACCACTGCCTCCTTTGCCTAATTCCCCTGATGCCTTTTGTTCCCCCCATTTTTGGCCACAACTAACCATTCAGTCATTCAACAAATCCCTCTTGGGCACCTCCTCTGTGCCAGACACGATGCTAAGCATTGGGAGTAAATGAAGAATAAAATGCAGACTAAGCCCTCAGGGCATCCCCCAGCTGGTAGAAGAGACAGGCAAATAAAGTGATTGTTAAAGAATCATAATCTCACTACACTGGGAAGTCTGAGAGGCCTGAGGTCAAGTCTCAGCACTACTATTTATTACCTGTGTGATCCTGGGGAAATCTGCATTTGATTTCTCATCAATAAAATAAGGATAAAGTTCCCTATCAAATAGGGTTTGGGTGAGGATTAGCAAGGTAATGTACAGGACTTGGCACATTATTGAATGTAGATGATAATAATGTATTGTATATTTCAAAATACCTAAGAGTACATTTTAAATGTTTCACTATAAAAAATGATAGTTAAACAAGGTTATGGCTATGTTAATTAGTTTGATTTAATCATTCCACATTCTATACGTGTCTCAAACATCACATTATACCCCCTAAATGCAGATAGTTATGATTTGTTGATTAAAAAAATATTAGTTTCATAATGATAATTTTTTTAAAAGAGCCAATGCAAGCTTTACCATATTCCTTTTCCTGCCTTGAAATTCATGGAACCATGCATCATGATGGAGCTTCTATCACTTGGGTCTTTGAGTGACCAAAATGATCCGAGTAGTCCTGCCAGCCTCCAAGGGACAGATAGCACGAGCAATAAATAAACCTTTGTGGATCTAAATCACCGAGATTGGGATTGTTACTGAAACACAGCACAGACTGCCAAACTGGAAAGAGAGTCCTATAGACCACACCAACCAGGAAATACACCTGGGAAACACCTGCTGGGAAGTTGCACATAAACACCTACAGGAAAATTTCATTTGCAGCAGCTGGCATGACAGCTGGAGCAGCTCTCTCTCTTCACTACAGCCTTGCTACAAAAAGCATTTCTCCCTCTGAAAGAAGCAAGTGGTACCCATGGGGGAAGATGAAACCATTTTTCTTTCTTTCCCCTGCTAATTCTCTCAAAATCCAGAAGTCGAGCAATCTCTAAAACAGAACCACTTACTAAGTGCTTATTATGTATGGAGGCCAGTGCTGAGCAATTCATGTCTATTTTTCACCCAGCAACCCCAGGAGATTACTGCTGTGATGATCACTCCTATTTTCTAAACAAGAAAGTCGAGCCTTAAAGTGTTTAACTTGCTCTAGATCACACAGATGGTGAGAGTGCAAGTTACGCTTCCAAGCCCGTTTGTTTGACTCCACTTCTGCTTGTTATGCTACAAGGACCTGTGTCCGGGGGCCAAGGAGAGCTCTAGCTATGAAGCCTGAGAAGCTATTGCAGGTGCCCCTTTTTCCCAGGATTCTAGTAAGTCTACCATCTGAAGTGATCCTGTCACATGGCATATCCAGTTCATCACAAGAGCACCAGATCACCAGGAAAAGGGACAAGTAAAGGAGGGTTAGCACCCTCCCAAGCCATTCTCATGCCCATACTGCTTTTCTTTTTCTCCGCTCCACCTCTACCCTCAGCAGCAGCTACACAACGATGTCATAATTGTAAGGGCAACAGCATCCAGTAAGTTAATGTAGGCAGGCCCAACCTGGGCTGATCCGGGTTATAAGGAATAGAGATGCTTAGCCTCTGGGGATGTGCAGGAGGAGTCTAGACAAACAAACACAGCAATGCTCACGGCTCGCAGGGTGAAAGATGACCCCGTAGTTGTCATTCACCACACTGCATCTGGATCTTGACGTGCTCTTTTTTCTGTATGAATTGCTCTTCCCCACATCACCTGTCCTTGTCTACACTTCTTTATACACCTGTCACCCCTCCTGGACTCAACAAACGTGAAGCACAGGGAATACATTTTATTCATCTTCATATCCCTTGAACCCAGCTCAGTGCCTAGCACACAGTGAGTACTCAACGAATTCATAAATGAACACTATAGCCCAAGTGGGTATCTTCATGTTTCTACAGCATTTTACTCCCTATGAAATACTTTGACTTTTGTGCTTTTCAAAAAGTCTGTGAATCAAGCAAGGCAAATATCATTCTCTTTTTATGTAGGAGAAACCAAGATTCCAAAATTTTAAGTGACTTGGTCAAGATCACCAGTGAGCAAGTGGCACAGCCAGAAATGAAACTGTGTTAAATAACGGGACCACAACAAATACTTGTTGGAGAGACAGCAAGAGAAAAGGAGAAATGGAGAGAGAGAGAAAAAAAAATAAAGAGGTGATTTGGATTCAAACCCTAATTCAATGGTCTGACCATCTGCCCATAATAACTTGGTGAGACTCACATTGAGAGGCTGAATCAATGATTGTTTGTATAGTCAGAGATAAGTGGACACATTTCGCGTTGAGGAATTATCAAACAGCAATTTTAGTAATGTCGTTAGACTGTAATAGAGATAGAATGCAATTTAGATACGCATATCCTCTTTCTAATCATCATTCGTCCATCAGCCTTGGAGGTCAAGTTGAGTTTAATCTTCCTCAATGGCTGTACTTTTGGTTTCAGTCTCTCATACTCACTGCACCTCCTGTAACTTCTATTCAGCATGCAATGAGAGAGGCATGTGTCCAGAGACAGGGAAGGCACAGTGGTTCTGCTTTGTTAAAACAAAAAAGGCTCGTTGTAACACTGGTTTTTCTCAGATAGTCAGCCTTGTCTACACTTCCACAAATTTACCCACTTGAATGCGCTGTAGTGTATTTTAGGAAACTCACAATGGTTCTGCAGAAAGGACTGTTTGCATGGAGGTTTTCAGCAGCCTTAGCAGGCATGATGTTTGGATCCTGGAAATCATCTATTTTTTATGTGTAAATAAACAATGCGAGGAAAGGAGAAGGCATCCATACAATTTTAATGAACAAGATTCCCATCGGTCATCAAAAGAAAACAAAAGGTAGCTTAATGGGCACAAGGAAGCTATTTTTCTAGTGAGTTCTCTGCTCAGCTCTCCTGGGAAAAGGAGTGGCTTCTAAATTCAAAAAAAAAAAATCATGCTCTGAGTATTTTTTTTCCCTGTCATTTCATTGTCTTTGATCTTGCATTTCCTAAGAAAGAGGCACTTAACCTCTAGTAACAGATCAATGTTGGAAATGTACGCTTTATTTTAAGATCCTTTTCTAACACATGGAAACTCTGTATCTTCACAAGTGAACTTAACATGATTCAAACAGATTGCATTCCACAACCAACGTGCTTCAAAACTATTGGCTGAATTCAGGCATAAAGCTGGTTTTTTTTTTCATCAACCACTAATGAATTATTTTTGAAATAGCAACTCTTTTCCAAATAAAAGTTACTTAACTAAATTCGAGCCATGATGTTTTAAAATCAGTTTGCACATGGACACTACCCAAGTGGATTCTCCTTGCACCAAAATGTCAGATTCTCCATGGATTTCTCCTGAAGGGAGGTGAAAGCCTCCTCCAGTCACACAAGTAGTCTGTCATGAATCTGTTTGAATTCCCTTCCCAGTGAATGAAGTGTATTATGTTGCCAGAAGGATACTCTATCATCTATAATAAATATTCATCTGCATGTATCATGCACTTGAGCTGCATGACTGATGAACTCCAGCTCCGGAAATGAAAGGGAAACGCACTAAGACAAATGTCACCTTTCAATGCTTCTCCCACAGATAAATTGCAGTTAGATTTAAACAAAGTCAGTAATTTCATACTTTCCAACTGGTGCCTGATTCAGCTCAGATGGCCCCTACTCTGTTTAAGGGTGCTAGTACCCAGGTTGGTTAGTTGAGTTTTGGCAATCTCTACTAGGGAACAGTCAACAATTTCTACTTCATATGCTTATTGAAATACAATTATACTAAATACACTTCCCCAGGTATTTATGCACATTGGATAATTTAAAATTTGGGCAGCTTAAAAGCCAACATAGGTATAGCTCTTTTGAAAAATAATTTGGTACTATGCGATAAAAATGTATTTCCCCTTTAACTCAGGAATCCCCCTCCTGGGGATAAATCCAAAAGCTTTACAAGGGGAATCATTTATCTCCCAGCGTCTGTTTTCTTTTGATGAGGGGAAATTCCACATCCCAGAAGATACTCTCTTTTTCCCTGCAGTCCCAGAGGGAAGGGAGGAATTTGGCTGATGAGTGGATTTGGGAGAAGGAGCCACAGAAGAACGCTCATACATATGTTGGGCTAATTTTCTTTCTCCATGCTCCATCTGGGGAGACAGTTTGGTCTGTACTGAACAATAAGAAGATGTGAAATTCAATTCAGAAAAAAAATTTTAGGAAATTGGTATAGCTGATACCTTATTCTGTATCTAACTGGCCTTAACATCTCTCATTCATTTGTATCAGATCTTGTGAAAGAAAGAGAAAGGTTTCATGTCTTAGCCCTTATCAAACCAACAAGCTTCAGACTTAAAGATGTCCACTGTGAAATTATTTGTTACCTAACAATGGAAATGTTTTATGAGCAAAATCCACTCAGTGTGATGCATAACACTAGGCAGCCACTACAGAGCATGTAAATACGATGCCTAGAATATACTTGATAATATTGAAGCAAAAAACAGAAGGATAGATAATACTTGCAAAACATTGATAATTATGAAAAGAGGTTGGTCAAGCTTATCAGAGCACACAGAGTGGTGCCATGGATCCTACGAGGGGAATACTCAGCCTCACCACTCTGACAGGTTCTTTACATGGCCAAGACCAAGAGAAGAGCTCAGTGACATCTGATATTTTCCCTGCTGGGACTCTGCCTACTCCCACAGTACCTTTATGCTTCGGAAAACATACATAGTTAAATATAAGCCGTAATGTAAAGTATGCGACAAGGTGTGAAACCAGACAACCCATACATTCAACAACGATGATACCAGAAATATTCATTAAAACTAAGCAGCAACATCAAAATGCTTGTGTATTGCTGAATACAAAATGGAAAACCCAGGGCACAAAAATCCATAGGCACAAAATGATGAGAGTATGTTCTAAATTGGGTATTACTGCTAGTATCTGATTCTGTACAACTATGGTCCTAATGATATGTGAAATTTCATAGGAATTACATTTAAAATTGTATTTGAAAATATGATGATAAAAAAAGAAGAATTCAAAGAATTAGAGTGATGTTAAAATGCTGGGATTATGACTTCTATTATTTAAATGTATTTTTTGGAAGTGTATCCTTGATCATTTGAGTATGGAACAAGAATTCTGTGCAAGTATTACACATTCTTAGGGAGTGAGTACTTGGGCAAGGTAAATATCTTTTATGTCTTTGGTTGAAACATGAAATGAGGAAATTAAGGCCAGAAATTTGATGAAGTCGTATCATTAGTAGAACCAGGTCCTTATTTTTTTTGTTTGAGGAAACACTTATAATGTTGACTCCATTGCCCTTTATTGAAGTTTTTTTCTACAGACACCACTAGACTGTGAGCTACATTCTTCTGATTCATTTCTTTATCACCACCCAGCCTAGTCCCTGATACTTAGTAGATACCCAATAAATGAACATTTGAGTTCTATTCCATTGGGTTGTCCTCTGATTGCTTCAGAGACCTTTGACGTGATTTCACAGCAAGAATTGTAAATTATTTGGCAGCCAGGATGACTTTGGCCAATATTCTTTTAGCGTCTTCCCAAAACACACAACACAGGACTAGGTACGCTACCAATGAATTGATTGATAGTTGAAGAGAAAATTCAAAGCTAACAATTGTTTTAACTTTTATTTTAGGTGCAGAAGTACATGTGAAGGTTTGTTACATAGGTAAACTCATGTCATGGGGGTTTGTTGTACAGATTATTTCATCCCCCAGGTATTAAGCCCAGTACTCAATGCTTATCTTTTCTTCTCCTCTTCCTCCTCCCATCCTTCACCCTCAAGTAGACCCCAGTGTCTGTTGTTCTCTTTAAAGCTAACAAATTTACTGATACATTTGGCTTCTTATGAGCCGTTGTCCTCGAGCACTTTCAACACTCATTGAACATTTACTGTGTGCCCAACATTCTGACATGCACTTTACGTGCATCTTCTTATTTTGTCCTCACAACTCTATGCAATAAGCATTGCTGAAATCCCTGTTTCCTAGTTTAATAAAATGAGGCATGGAAGAAGCAAGGACAAAATTCACAGCTACTGAAAAGAGAGACTGCGATTCAAATGCAGAGTGTCTGACCCCGGAGCCCAAGCTCATGGGTACCCCTATGTCATGCTGAATTTTTGCTAGTCTTCTCTCTGGCAGAATTTGCATGAAAGGGGTAAGAATTTTAACTACAGAGGGTCCTGGCATATTTTTGTTATTACCAACTAAATGTAACTGGCATCATAGTGTTGTTCATCACGGTTTCCATCTACCATAACGTCTGCCAATGTGCTGCCATACCATTGGCCTAAACATTGACACAAAGAGAGAAGTCAGATCACAGAGGTAACCTGTCTTGATTTTCAAACAGATAAACTCTGGCAAACAATATATTTTTGCACTCAACACTGATTCCGATTCCAAAAATTCCTGGAACTGGCAAGAAGATGGCAGAAGCAAAATGTAAACATTGTCAGTGCTTCTAACAAATGATAGTTAATAAAACCTGAAAAGATTATAGCTCAGAAACTGATTTCTTGTGTTTCCCATTATTTATTAATTTATTATACGAAATCCATTGACCTTTCCGTGGGCTCTTTTTTTGAGGGAGAGAGAAAGCTGGAGCGTTAATTATGGTTTAGCTATTTTATTAAGCAGCATTAGCATACAAATAGGACATCAATAACCAACTACAATCTTCATCTTAGGAAAGCAGGTCTCCTCCATCCCCTCTGTGAGTGCTAACTCAGCCACTTAAAGGTCTTGGGCACTTCATGATGATGGCATTCAAGGCTCTTCTCAATCAACCCCCAGGTGGTCTCTCTAACCTGACACCCTGCCCCTCCCCTCTGCATGCTGTTTTCTAGCCAAGCAGGGGTCTACCTGCTGCACTCCAAGCAGAGCCTATGCCCATCGGCCTGTGTTTCTTATCTCCTGCCAATCCTGGCCACCCAATCTCTGACTCTTTAATTTCTCAATTCTGTGCACTCACCTCCCATTCTTCATTTATTCAGCAGATGCTGAGGGGATACTAGCTAAATACCAATCACTGAGTGACTCAGGGGAAACACCAGGAGCAAAGCAGACGTGATTCCTCCCTGCCTGAGGCCCACAGGCTAGTGCAGGGGTCAATAAACTTTCTCTCTAAAGGGCCAGATAGTAAATATTTTGGGCTCTGCCTACCACAGTGTCTGTTGCAGCTCCTCAATTCTGCCTTTGTAGTGGGAAAGCAGCCACTGACATGACACAAATGGATGGAAATGGCTGTGCTCCAATGATAGTTTGTTTATACAAAAACAGGCAGTAGTCTGGACTTGGTCTATAGGCCACAGTTTGCTGACCCCTGGTTTAGAGCATTGAACTCTGAAGCTGAAGAGGGCTAGGTTAGAAATCCAGCTACTCCACCTATCACCACGTCGCCTTCAGCAAGTTTCTCTGCACCTCAGTGTCTTCATCTGTAAAATGGGGAAAAGGAAGTATACACCAGGCTCTGTTTTCCCAGTAAAATCCATCCTGTGGTTCCCATGAGTCATATCCAGACTTTTTACCATGACCTGGAGAGGCCTTAAATGATCTTCCTCCCACTTACCTTTTTTTTTTTGAGACTGAGTCTCGCTCTGTCGTCCAGGCTGGAGTGTAGTGGCGCGATCTCGGCTCACTGCAACTTCCACCTCCCAGGTTCAAGCGATTCTCCTGCCTCAGCCTGCCGAGTAGCTGGGATTACAGATACACACCACCGCGTTGGGCTGATTTTTGTATTCTTAGTAGATATGGGGTTTCACCACGTTGGCCAGGCTGGTCTCGAACTCCTGACCTCAGGTGATCAGCCCACCTCAGCCTCCCAAAGTGCTGAGATTACAGGTGTAGTCCCCTGTAGGATTACAGTGGCCCCACTTACTCTTTTACCCCTTCCTCAGGTTCTTGAGCCCCTGACTCCATTTCTGTGGTGCTGATCTTCCTTCCCACCCCAGGGCCATTATGGATGCAGCACCAGCTCCTGCGACTGCCCTCCTCCTGTGATCACATGTCAGCTCCTATCCTTCAGGGTCCAATTTCAAGCGCAGTTCCCTTCAAGAGGCTTTCTGTGACCATCCGGTCTATACTCACCCACACACACACGGAGGAACAGCCACCAGTACTTCCTCATCTTCACTCCTTGTTTGTTTCTTTGGTAGCATTTACGCCAATTTGTATTTGTTTGTTTAACTCTTCATTTTATGTCCCTCGACTAAATTATCAGTCCCATGAGTGCATGGACTTCACTGTATCTCTAGCATCCAGCCCAGTGTTGGCATGAACTGATTAATCAATGAAAGAATATTTGTGTCATTAGTAAGTCCATCAATAAATGATGGCAGGTGAATGCGACTCAATTTAAAAAGCAGCGTGGTGTTTTTTCTCTGCCACAGTTTCATCAAGCACGGTAGACCAATGCCTCATGTCTCTTCGTTTCCTCTGGCACTAATTCCATCTTAGAGCTGGTTACATTTTGATTTCTGAAATGATTACATCGTTGACATGTAGCATTTAATTTGAGTAAGTCCCAAATATCCCACACTGAGATACCCCTAGGGTTTCTAGGGTTCCCTTCTTCTTATTTCTGATGAGTTTTCTTCTTTCTCTGAAGAACCCCTTCAGACGAAAGACAGCAAGACCAAGGTATGAAAAATTGACCAGGGGTTCTGGTCTCAGCTCCCTCAGGTTGGCTGTGTGAGCCTAGACAATTCAAGCAACTTCTCTGAACTTGTTTTTTTCAATTGCAAATGTAGAAGATGAACAGATTAAGTAACAAAAATCTAATACTCTGGAGCAGTCACCAGCTCTTGAGCCACTGGTGTTAGCAGATAAAAGAGAACAAGAAAAAAAATTGAACATACCTGCTTCAAAGGAGCACACCACTTTAAAGCAAGTAACCCAATGTTACCCCCTTTTGTAGAACTCTCAGCCAGAGTGGACTTGCTTGGGCCAAGCCAGTCCCTGAAATGATTAATTATTGTAACAGCAGAGAGTTAAATGAAGAAGCGACAGATGGCCCATGTGAAATAGTCCAAAATCACCTGCTATGAAATTAATTCCACATCTTGGAGGCTTGGGTCTCAGAACACCATGCAAAAAGTGACTGTTGATAAATTGTGTGTGTTTGTGTGTCAGCCGCTCTGCAAACACCTAAATAATATATGTCGTGTCATGTTTTCTTTCCTCCATCTCCTTTTAATGCATTATCATTTATAGAAAACTGCAGGGAAACGTGAAACATCAATCAAGCCATTAATTCCTGAGATTATGCTAATGAGATGCCTGGAGCGTTTGTTTCCCAGAATAGCTGCTTCCCCCAGCCCCAGGAAGGAGCTCTTGGCTCCCCCCAGCTCAGCCCTCTCTGCTTAGATCAGGAGCCATTGGCACCCAGCGGGGTGCTCCTCTTAAAAGGGCACTGTGACGTCAGCACTGGCATGGGGAGGATTTGCCCAGCCAGACAGCAAAGGCAAGCCGCAGATGAAACAGAAAATGTGTGAGACAAAAAGACCAGAGAGATGTGACAGCCCAGCTAACGAGCTCAGGAGGCCTCTGCCACAGTTATCAGTCCTGCTGGCGAGCACAGTGGAAGAGGAAGACAAAAATGAAATAAAAGCAGTAAGAGCTTTTCGAGGGATGGGGAGATAGGTGTGATGGTTAAAAGGTACAAAAATCCAATTAGACAGAAGGAAAACCACTGTTTTGTTTTGTTTTAAGTCCTAAAGCACAGCAAAGTAAATATACAAATATTCCTAAATGTACGATGGGGTTACGTCCCAATAAACATGGAAAGTTGGAAATATCTTAAGTCGAAATGCATTTAATACGCTTAACCTACAGAACATTATAACTTCACCTCACCTGCTTTAAATGCACTCAGAACACTTCCATTAGCCTATAATTGAGCACAGTCATCTAATACAAGGCCTATTTTATAATAAAATATTGTATTAAATATCTCACAAATTTATTATATACTGTACTGGCAGTAAAAATAGAATGGGTACTCAAAATTTGGTTTCTACTGAGTGCGTATAGCTTTTGCATCATGAGAAAGTCAAAAAAATTGTTTGTCTCACCTAAGTAGTCAAGAACTGTCTGTAGTTTGTAGTTTGTGTGTAGTATTGTGCATTTCTAAAGTACTTAGAGAGTAAATTTCAAATGTTCTCATTACAAAATAATGTTAAGTTCTTGAGGTGATGGATATGTTAACTAGCTTGATTTAATTATTCCACACTGTATTCGTAAATTATAACATCACTTTGTGCTCCATAAATTTACACAATTATAAATTGTCAATTTATAATTTTTTTTAAAAAAGATGCTTCATCAGCTGAGATGACAAGCAGAGGCCAGAACAGCCATGATTTCTACTCATGTGGAAGAAAATCAGGGTAATGAGGTTGTTGTCAGAGGAGAAACCTCAATTACAGTAACTACCACTCACGAGGCACTTATTGGCCACTGTACAGCAATGTTGCATATTATTGCAAGTACTGTCTCCCCCCACCCTCTTATCAATGAGGCTCAGAAAGGTGACTCAGGGTTGTCCAGCTGGTGAATAACTGTGCTGTGTTGCAAATCCAGGTGCACCAGATTCCAGAGCCTGTGATCATTCTGCTTTGCATATTGTATATGTATATTTAAAAACTGTGCTAATGAAGCTGACAGGGATTAAAAAGAAAAAAATTAAAAAAATAAAAAATAAACTGTGCATTTAAGTTTATTCTTTGGAAGTCATCCAGAGAAACAGAAAATGAGTTTGGCTGTAATGTCTTTAAGATGCTTCAAAACAAAATCACAGGCTACAAACAGATAGGATGAGAAAGCTTATGGTGACAAAGCAGCTCTGTAGCTTGACAGTGGTGCTGGCTGATCAAATCTACATTTACGAAAAAACTGCATAGAACGCAGGCGCGTGCACACACACACACACACACACAAACCCTGTGGCTTGCACCAATGTCAATTTCCTGACTGTGATGATATTGTTCTATAGCTATGCAAGATGTTGCTATTGGGGGGAGTTGGTGTTGTATCCTTGGGACCACCTTGTACGTTAGTTTGCAACTTGCTATGAGGATATAATTATTTCAAAATTAAAAGTTGAGGCCGGGCTCAGTGGCTTACACCTGTAATCCCAGCACTTTGTGAGACCGAGGTGGGCAGATCACCTGAGATCAGGAGTTCGAGACGAGCCTGGGCAACATGATGAAACCCCGTCCCTACTAAAAATACAAAAATTAGCCAGGCATGGTGGCACACACCTGTAATCCCAGCTACTCTGTAGGCTGAGGCAGGAGAATCTCTTAAACCCAGGAGGTGGAGGTTGCAATAAGCCAAGATTGCGCCACTGCACTCCAGCCTGGACAACAGAGTGAGACTCCGTCTCAAAAAAAAAAAATTAAAAGTTGAAAAAAATCCCCAACAACCTCACAGCTAACCCTTCCAAGAGAACTTCTGACAGAATTCTCAATGGTGTCAGCTTCTACTTATTCATGCCCCCATTATTGACTCTATTTCCTGGTTATTAGAGGTGCATGGTCTTTGGTGGTAAGAATTACACAAAAAGTTCAAACTATGAAAAAAAAAGATGGCAAATTTGACTACTAAATATAATTTCTTACAAAGACATCATAAACTACACGAAAAGGTAACACATAAACTAGAAAACAATATTTCAAAGCATATAATCAACAGAATATGTATAATACAGAATATATAATCACATATATATACATGCACATATATATGCATATTCATATATATATCCAGAATAATATAAAGAATTCTTCAGCAATCAATAAGAAAACAATATACAACCCAATAAAAAAGTAAGCAAAAAATAGAGAAAGACAATTCACAAAAAAGGAAACGCAATTAGTCAAAAATCACATATAAAGATGTTCATCCTTACTAACCATCTGAGAAATACAAATTAAAAATAATAATGTCATTTCACATCATCAGATTTGCAAAAATTTTAAAGTCAGACAATACCAAAAGTGAATGGATAGGAAAGAACTGGAATTTTCGCAGATTCTAATGGTAGTGTGAATTATTGCAGCAAGTTGGGGAGCCATTTGGCAGTACCTAGTCAACCTAAAGGTGCGCATACCTTTAAGCCAGCAATTTCTCTCTGAGATGTGTACTCCCAGAGACACTCTCACAAGTGTGCATGAGGATGTGCATGGAGTTTTATGTATAACAGTAAAACATTTGGAAACAAGCTAACTATCCATTCTCAGGTGGTTCTAAATCAAGGCAATTGGATGCCAGGTCTGAGTTCTTCAGCTCAGAACCATTCTGCCAGGTTGCAGCTTAGTTTAAGAACAAACTTTCTAACAGAAATGGCATCCCACAAAGCACTCAGCTGGAACCAGGCTGCAGGAGGTTAAGCTGAGGCTCTAGTTCCTCTGATGCCAGCTCTAGGAAATTCAAACACATTTGTGAAGTGTAAACACACTTTCATGTTCTAAAGGCCACTGTCAAGACAGGGAACTGGGCTCAATCAGTGACCCCACAAGACTGTGGGCATGCTGAATCCCTGCGAAGCCAAGAATGCACCAGGGATTGGAAGAGATAAGCCAGAGACCAGCAAGATTCAAAGCAGATGAGCAGGCCACCTTTTGCTGGCATCTATGAAGAGAGAATGGATAAGGCAGCTTGTAGGGGGCATGATGGAAAGATGGGAAGTAGGGGTCTCTTGGTCAGAGGAAGCTGTTGAGCAGCCATTGAATGGGAAGCAGGGTGAAGGAGCCACGTATTGGCCAGTCTTTGTGCTATGCTCTGTGCTAGCTGCTTTCTAAAGGTTATCTCAGTTTAAGTGAGAGCATTCTTCTCCCTCCTTAATGGAGATGTGGAGATCGAGTTCCAGGGAGGCTGAACAATTTGCAGGCTATAACTGATGGATCCAGGTTTCAAACCCAGGCCAGTTGGATCCCAGAAGTTACTTTTCTCCCCTGTGGCTTCACTGCCTTTACTTAAAGTGACTGCTTTTGTAAGCAATCTATTCATTTGCACTTTAATTCCTGATATTTTGAACCATGAACCCAGATTCGGAGCTGGCTGGGAGGACCCACTCATTGAGTTTGGAAGTACTGATTAGCAGGTGGTTAAAGTGTGGCCTTTAGAGACAGGTGGACAGAGTTGTCTTTGGAAAGGCCCTTAAACTACCTGAACCTCAATTTCTATGCTATGAACTAAGGATAAAAGAAATAGTACTTACCTGGTGGGAATAAGATGATATAGACAGCGGGCTCCACCTTGTTCCTGGCACCAAGCAAAAGCTTGGTGAGAGCTAAATGTAAGTACTTTATGTGTATTTGTTTTTTTCCTCCAACTAGATTCTAAGTTCATATTTGGAGACACACTTCTATTTATTTTGCATGCCCTACAATGCCTAGAACAATACTTTCTATCTGTAAGGGTTAGTCCAGAGTGCACTGCACAAAAACAGTCTTTACTAGACTGCAAAATCTGAAAGAATCCTTTCTATACCCTGAGGCTTTACATTGAGAAACTGGTGTTGTTTTAAAACCTCAACCCCTGCTAGGCACTGTGGCTCTTACCTGTAATCCCAGCACTTTGGGAGGCCACGGCGTGCAGATCACTTGAGCTCAAAGGTTTGAGACCAGCCTGGGCATACTGGCAAGATCCCCGTCTCTATAAAAAAAAAAATACAAAAATTAGTTGGGCATTGTGGCACATGCCTATAGTTCCAGTTACTTGGGAGACTGAGGTGGGAGGATGGCTTGAGCCCAGGAGACAGAAGTTTCAGTGAGCCAAGATCATGCCACTGCACTCCACCCTGGTTGACAGAACCAGACTCCGTCTCAGAAGAAAGAAAGAGAGAAAGAAGGAAGGAAGGAAGGAAGGAAGGGAGGGAGGGAGAGAAAGAGAGAGAAAGAGAGAGAGAAAGAAGGAAAGAAGAAAGAAAGAAAGAAAAGAAAAGAGAGAAGAAAGAAAATCTCAGACCCAGAACAAATATTAGAGCAGGCTAAACTGGCAGGGTTGTCACAAAAGCTGGAAATTGTATCCGTTTCAAAACTAGAAGGCACATCTCTTAGATGCTGCTTGGTCTATGGTGGTTGATTCACTTTGTGTGTATCTAGAAAAGACTTCTGCCTGTTCCTAAATTGCGAAACCCTAGTAACTCGTTCTATTATCATAAGGAAAATATCCCTTTAAACACACCTTAAAATATAGAGAATGAAGTCTCTCAAGAAACAAGCTGCAAAGGTGGCTGGTCTTCTGAATATCTTATCACAGTTAAAGTAGGAACATCAGACAGAAAAATGCCGGTGACCAAAGTATCCCATATTTGTCTAGCTCCAGCACATGCATGGTTTCATTTGACCTTAACCATAACACCAGTGAAATGTCCTTGTTAGACCCATTGTACAAAAGAGGAAACTAAGATATCCAGAAGACTAGTCAATTAACAGATACAGAACCACAAAGAAGAAGAGGCAGAATGTAAGCCCAAGACTACCAACTCCAAACCACAGTTCATACCTTAGGTTTTATTGCAGAAACTTTATTTCTAAAAGCACCTTTCCTATCTGACCAACGACTGATCTCTTTCACGTTGTAAAGTTCAAACAGCTAATTTATCAATGAGTTTCACCTTCCTCTTAATCACCAACAATTACTTTTTCACTTTGTGTTGGCGGTGTTCAGCCCTGCTGAACAAGACGCTTCCTTCTTAGAATACCCCAGGTGAGAGCAGGCACACGGGATTCTCGTGTGAGCACTAATGTTAATCTGCTGTGCGGCTCACTTCTCCTTGCCTTTATCATCTCCAAATCGGAACCCCAGCCCTTAACCATACCATCGGGTTGTTCTCAAACTGAGATAATAGATGTAAGTCATTTTGAAAACGTTACAAGCACTATACAAATGTAGGCATCATTATTACCAAGGCAATAAAAGTATTTATCACACTGATAAATGGTGAGTATGTTTCTGTGCCTCTGTAGTTTCCAAGAACAGGAGTAATTGCAGTTGGCAGATAAATCCAAGGCAGTTAACCAAACCCAGGAGTATTAGGGAAAAGGCACAAGTTGGCCAAATCCAAATGATTTTAAAACACGCTATAAAAATAAACAAGTATTCCAATATAATTAATTCCAGTTTCGTCAATCCTTCCTGCTACTTGGAGCAATGTAGCTTGTTATGAAGCAATTACCCTTTGGATCCTTTTAATCCCAGCTGATCATTTTCAGCTTTAATTGTCTTGCTGGGTTTGAACGTTGTTGTAGTTCAAATGCAGCCAATTAACATGGCCTCAGCCACCTTGTGATATTTTGCATGCAAAGAATACTCCTTAAAATCCCTGGTGGACTTTGTCCCAGATTGTACCAGTAGCCACAGTTCACACCCTCAGGTGCTTATTAAGTAGAAAAAAATGCCAGCAGAGGCTCAGAGAAAGCCCTGGAAGCAGCAAGCCAAGTTCACCAGGGCTCAACAAAAAGGATCAAGTTTTCATAATGCTGGTGTCAAAATCTGGCCCAGGATGCCTGGACAGAGAGGAAGGCCCTCATCACTGGAGATGATTAAGCAGATGGCACAGGAGAGATTCACACGTCTGGATGGGGCTGGGAGGGGGAGCAAGGTGGCCTTTGTGATCACAAAGATTTCTCTCTCCCCTCCTTGGGTGTCTGTGATGCGAGGTGATTTGGTAAGCAACAAAACAAATACAGCTTTGCATCTAGGATATATAGGCTCAAATCCTGGTTCTGCGATTTACTGGCTGAAAACTGTAGGAGAACCTTACAGACGTGAACAGGGAACATGGTTTCAGGGCTTATTCTATTATGATTGGAATGATTATTATTTAACTCCTCTGTGGCTTAATTTCCTCATCTGGAAAATGGTGATCATAGTAGTATTGGCTTCATGCAGTTGTTCTGAATATTAAATGAGCAAGCACATGGAATACACTAAGCACAGTGTCGCTATACATAAGTGTTCAGTTCCTTCAGCCGCCTCATCACCATCATCTTTATTCTCTCTTTCGGTGGTGTCATAACTACTGTTCCTGACTCCTTCCTCGCCCACAGCCGTCTGCCCTCCACACTGCTGCTGGATGCTCTTCCTAAATATAAGTCCAATCCTGTTCTGCATTTGAATAAATCCCTTCCACTATTCCTACGGGATAGAGCCCATATTCTTTAGTCTAGTAGTTAATACCCTTCAAAGCCAGTGCCTTTTTCTCTTCCTAATCAATGTCCCCCATCCCTGCCTCCTTGTAGCCTCTACCACAAACCACTCATTGTTCACCAAGTCCCTAGTGCCTGCCACACAGTAAGTGCTTAATGCATTTTAGCTATATGTTTTCTAAGTAAGTGATTTTGGCATATCTTAGATACTTATGGAGGGAGGTTAAAGTATTGGGAAAAGTAGGAGTCCAAATTTCAATTCTGCAGTGTGGTAACAAGTTCCCTAACCCCTCTGGAATGGTTAATACTGAATGTCAGCTTAATTGGATTGAGATACAAAGTATTGATCCTGGGTATGTCTGTGAGGGTGTTGCCAAAGGAGATTAACATCTGAGTCAGTGGGTTGGGAAAGGCGGACCCACCCTTAATCTGGGCACAATCTAATCAGCTGCCAGCACAGCTAGAATATAACCAGGCAGAAAAATGTGAAAAGAGAGACTGGCCTAGCCTCCCAGCCTACATCTTTCTCCCGTGCTGGATGCTTCCTGCCCTCGAACATCAGACTCCAGGTCCTTTTGCCTTGGGACTCGGACTGGCTCTCCTTGCTCCGCAGCCTGCAGACAGCCTATTATGGGACCTTGTGATCGTGTGAGTTAATACTTAATAAACTCCCCTTACATATAACTATTCCATTAGTTCTGTCCCTCTAGAGAACCCTGACTAATACATCCTCTGAACTTCCATTTCCTCATTAGTAATAGATGGGAATAATATTTCCTTGTTGTAGAGTAATGGTGAAGAGTAAGTGGGATAGCCTACGTATGGATTCCTGCCATGATGCCTTGCCCACAGTGGGAGCTCCACAGCCACCAGAGGCCCTCCTTTCACCTTAATCCTCCCTGAAACCAGAAAGCAGAGCAATACGAGGCAAGACTTTAACTCCCAGAGCAAGCTTCACTTGGCAACAGATTTAGCTGTAAGAATAGTCATTGGGCAATTACTAAGCACTAGACAATGTGCTTGTTTCTGGGGAGGCAAGTAAGGAACACAGACCAACTTCTCACTCTCAGGGAATTTAGTCTCACTTAAAAGTCCCACTGCGTCTCAAACCAGTCTTGAAGGTGGTCACTTAAGGAGGCAGGTTGTAAGGTGAGGAGAAAATGCTATCAGACAGGAAGCTCTGAAAAGTCATGAGTTTCAGAATTTAGCCCTTCTCCAAATTTGGAGAAATTAGTCAAGCCTGACATTTTTCTTCTCAAAAGGCAGTGCAGTAGATGTGAAGCATGTAAGTGACCCCCTCAGGGACCTCCTGATAAGTGGAGAAAATAAAGCCACATTAACAGAGACCATCTTTCATCACCCCATATTAAAATGCGAATACCCTAGGATAGTCAAAAAAACAAAAAACAAACAAACAAAACACTCTGTAAAAACAGAACAAAGTTGAAGGACTAATATTACCTGATCCTGAGAATTATTATAAAGCTTCAGAATCAAAACACTGTGGTATTTGTATAAAGATAGACAAATAGATCAATGGAAGAGAATACAGGGTCTAGCAATAAACTCATGAAAATTGACAATGAACTTTTACAAAGGTGCAGCAGAAAAAAGGATTGACTTTGAAACAAATGATGCTAGAACAATTGGATCTTGATATGCAAAAAAAAAAAAAAGGAAACTTGGATCCATACTTCATGCCACAAACAAAAATTACCTTAAGATAGATTATAAACCTAAATGTGAAACCTTAAACTCTAAAATCTATAGAAGAAAACATAGGAGAAAATCTTCATGACCTTGGGTTTTGCAAAGATTTCTTACATATGATGCAAAAGCATAAAAAAAATAGGATGATAAATGGGACTTCATCAAAATTAGCACTTCTGCTGGGCACGGTGTCTCAGGCCTATAATCCCAGCACTTTAGCAGGCCAGTCAGGTGGATCACTTCAGACCAGGAGTTTAAGACCAGCCTGGCCAACATGGTGAAACTCTGTCTCTACTAAAAATGTAAAAATTAGCTGGGTATGCCTATGCATGCCTGTAATCTCAGCTAGTCAGGAGGCTGAGGCACAAGAATCACTTGAACCCAGGAGGCAGAGGTTGCAGTGAGCTGAGATCAAACCACTGCACTCCAGCCTGGGCAACACAGCGAGATTCTGTCTGAAGAAAAAAAAAATCCACTTATCAAAAGATACAGGCACAGACTGAAAGAAAGTCCTTACAAGTCACATATCTGAAAAAGAATTTATATCCAGAATATATGAAGAATCCTCAAAATTCAACAATAAGAAAATTAAAAACTCAATAAGAAATTAGCAAAAGATTTAAACAAGATTTAAACACATACTCCAACAAAGAAGATATATGGATGGCACAGAAGCACATAAAATATGCTAGGCCAGGTGCAGTGACTCACACCTGTAATCTCAGCACTTTGGGAGGCCAAGGTGGGCAAATTGCTTAAGCTCAGGAATTTGAGACTAGCTTGGGCAACATGACAAAACCTCGTCTCTACAAAAAATACAAAAAATTAGCCAGGCATGATGGCACGTGCCTGTAGTCTCAGCTACACAAGAGGTTAAGGTAGCAGGATCTCCTGAGCTTGGGAGGTCAAGGCCAGAGTGAGTCAAGATTGCACCACTGCACTCCAGCCTCGTGACAGAGTAAGACTCTGTCTCCGAAAAAAAAAAAAAAAAAATCAACATCTTTAATCATTAAGAAATGCACACTAACACAATGAGATGCCACTACACGTGTATTAGGAAAGCTAAAATTAAAAAGTCTGACCATACAAAGTGTTGGCAAAGATGTGAAGCAACTAGACCTTTCATATGCTGCTGCTGGGAATGTTAAAACGGCACCATCACTTTGGAAAACAGTTTGGCAGCTTCTTTAAAAGTTAAATACATACCATTCTTCTTCTAGATATCTACAAACAAAAAAAAAATGACAACAGTGCCAGACATGGTGGCTCATGCCTGTAATCCCAGCACTTTGAGAGGCCTGGGCAGGTGGATCACCTGTCAGGAGTTTGAGACCACTGTTGCTAACATGATGAAACCCCACCTCTACTAAAAATACAAAAATTAGTTGGGCATGGTGGTGCACGTCAGTAATCCCAGCTACTCAAGAGGCTGAGACAGGAAAGTCACTCAAACCCCTGGAGGCGGAGGTTGCAGTAAGCTGAGATTGCGCCACTGCACTTCAGCCTGGGTGACAAAAGCAAGACTCCATCTTAAAAAATAAATAAATAATTTTTTAAAAAAGAAAACATATGTCCATGCAAAGACTTCTACCTGAATGTTTATAGACACTTTATTTGTCATATTCAAAAACTAAAAGCAACCACATGTCTATCCCTGGGCGAATGAATGAACGTATTGTGGTATAGCCGTACAATGAAATACCAACTCAGAAATAAGTAAAAGAGCCAGACAAAAAGAGTTCACTCTGTATGCTTCCATTTATGTAAGATTTTACAAAATGTAAACTAACATGTGGGGAAAGGGTGCAACAACAGAAGTCATTACAAAGGGACATAGGATGCATTTGGGGGTGATAGATGTGTTCATTATCTTGATTGTGGGGATGGATTTGTGGATGTATACATATGTAAAAACACCAAATTGTATACTTTAAATACATCAGCTTACTGTGTGTCAATTATACCTCAGTAAAGTTGATTTAAAAAGAAAGATACGGCTGGGCGTGGTGGCTCAACACTGTAATCCCAGCACTTTAGGAGGCCTAGGTGGGCAGATCACCTGAGGTCGGGAGTTCAAGACCAGCCTGACCAACATGGAGAAACCCCGTCTCTACTAAAAATACAAAATTAGCCAAGAGTGGTGGTGGGTGCCTGTAATCCCAGCTACTTGGGAGGCTGAGGCAGGAGAATTGCTTGAACCTGGGAGGCGGAGGTTGCGGTGAGCCGAGATCACGCCATTGCACTCCAGCCTGGGCAACAAGAGTGAAACTCTGTCTTAAAAAGCATATATATATATATATATATATATATATATATATATATATATGAAGAAAGATGCCTGATATACTGAAAAGGTGTCAAGATGGGGAAAAAAAAAACAAAAGCAATGAGATACAAAAGAAGAGATATAGGGGAGACTTGAATCCCAAGTGCTCTAAAAGCAGAGAAATGCTACTAATCACTTTATCACCCAAAACTGGACTTCAGTCTACCAGAGTTCAGGCAGATGAAAAGTAGACTGAGAAAATGCTGAAAACAAATTGATGTGCTATAACCTGGAATAAAATTCAAAGTATTTGCACAAAGCTGATCTACACAGAGAGCTGTATGATTTTAAAAATTTAATTACTTACTTAGAAAATAACACACAATACACACACACACACACACACAAGCTTAAAAACAGTGCCAGTAACTGGTATGACAAGAGATGAATACATTTAAAACCAACCAAATGTTTGGCTGGAAGCAGTCATTCTGATCTTCTGACATTGCTAATGCATCAGACAGAGGCAGCAGGAAGAGTTCCACTGAGGAAGATTCGAATGCAAGTTGAGAAACCAAACAGGTCCCAGTGAGTTAAGGGGTCAGCCCTTGAGAATGAGGCGAGATGAGACCCAGCAGAGGGAAGGCAGGGAAGAAGGCAAAGCAGGTGTTAATTTCACTACCTAGCGGCACTGCTGAAACTCTTGACAGCTACGATTGCCAATGGGCAGGCATCAGCTTCTAATGTCTGCTCTTAGTTGTTACAGGTCAACAGGTCTGAAAGGGTTCATCTGGTGTTCCCCTCATTTTTTCAATTTTTATTTCAATAGTTTTTGGGGTATAAGTGGTTTGGGACTACATGAATAAGTTCTTTAGTGTTGATTTCTGAGATTTTGGTATACCCATCACCCGAGCAGTGTACACTATACCCAATGTGTAGTCTTTTATCCTTCATCCCCCTTCCAACCTTCCCTTCCACTGAGTCCCCAAAGTCCATTATATCATTGTAATGCCTTTGCATTCTCATAGCTTAGCTCTCACTTATAAGTGAGAACATATGATACTTCGTTTTCCATTCCTGAGTTACTTCACTTAGAATAAGGGCCTCCAGCTTCATCCAAGTTGCTGCAAAAGACATTATTTCATTCCTTTTTATGGCTGAGTAGTATTACATAGTGTAGATATGCCACATTTTCTTTATCCACTCATTGGTTAATGGGCATTTATATTGGTACCATATTTTTGCAAATGCAAACTATGCTGCTATAAACATGCATGTACATGTGTCTTTTTAATATAATGACTTCTTTTCCTTTGGATAGATACCCAGTAGTGGGATTGCTGGATCAAATGGTAGTTCTACTTTTAGCTCTTTAAGGAGTCTCCATGCTGTTTACCATAGTGGTTGTACTGGTTTACATCTCCACCCGCAGCATAAAAGTGTTCCCTTCTTACCACATCCATGCCAATATCTGTTGTCTAGATCTGACAAACGAGTTCACTAAAGTCTCAGGATATAAAATCAATGTACACAAATAAGTAGCACTTCTCTACATGAACAATGATCAAGCTGAGAATCAAATAAAGAACTCAATTCCCTTTACAATAGGTGCAACAAATAAAATAAAATACTTAGGAATATTGTTAACCAAGGAGGTGAAAGACCGCTACAAGGAAAACTGCAAAACACTGCTGAAAGAAGTCATAGACAACATAAATGGAAACACATCCCATGTTCATGGATAAGTAGAATCAATATTGTGAAAATGATCATACTGCCCAAAGCAATCTACAAATTCGATGCAATTCCCATCAAAATAACATCATCATTCTTCACAGAAATAGAAAAAAAATCCTAAAATTCATATGGCATCTAAAAAGTCCCCCTTGTTTTGAAAACAAAGAAACTTAAGGTTTGAGGGTTGAGGTGGTCTTCAAAAAAAAATCTAGCTTTTCATGACTGTGTACCACAACAACACCATCTTTGAAAAGACTCTGAGAGTCAGCCCAGGCAATGCTAGAGCCAGACTCCCTGGGCTTACATCCTGTGTCTTGTGTCTCCCCTACTCCTGAAAGTGCAACTTTGGGCACGTTATTAAGCATCTCACTTTCTTTAACTGTAAAATGAGGCAACTAATAATACCACCTCATTAGGGTTGTTAAGTCAGGGTTCTCTGGAGAAATAGAACCCATAGGATGTGTGTGTGTGTGTGTGTGTGTGCGCGCGCACGCACGTGTGCACGAACGCATGCCAAGAGAAAGTTTTAAGAAATTGTCCCACACAATTGGGAGGCTGAGAAGTCCAAAATCTGCAGTGTAGGTGGGCTGGCTGAAGACCCAGAGAAGAATCACAGTTCCAGTCCAAAAGCTGTCTGATGGCAGAATTCCTTCTTCCTTCAGGGAAATCAGTCTTTTTCTATAAAGGCCTTCAACTGATTGAATGAGCCCCACCCATGTTATTGAGGGTTATCCACTTTACACAAACTCCACTGATTTAAACGTCTACCTCATCTAAATGAGAGAGGTGTAGAATAATGTTTGACCAAATATCCAGGTGTCATGGCCTAGTCGAATTGAACACATAAAATTAACAGTCACAGGGGTGCTCTGAGACTAGCCCTCATCTTCTCCCTTCTCACCACTTCTTCCTAACAAATTTCACAACAGTTCTCAGGCTTAGATTAAGTGTGAGTGAAATTGCCTTCTCCATCTTCTCTCTCTCCTACCCTCTCATATTTCCTCTTTGAAGAAACCCTGGCACCTCATCTGCCCCCTCCCCTTGTTTGCTTATCACAGTTTCCCAAATAGATCTGTTCTCTCGAACAGTATCCTGTGCTCTAAACTAGTGGCTTCCAACTTTGGCTGAACATGAGAATCATCTGGGGAGAGCTTTTTATTTTTCATTTTTGAGACGGAGTCTCGCTCTGTTGCCAGGCTGGAGTGCAGTGGTGCAATTATTCTAAAATGCTTATTCCTCACATTTTAACATCTCTGACACTAGGATGCCACTTACAATTCATAGTTTCCTACAACTATAATTGGTAGCATTTAAAAAATTATCTTATTGATACATAAAATAAAGAAGCATCACACAATCTATTGTGCCTAACATGAAGTAGAATGTGGTCTACTCAAAAGGTCCAGGGCAACTCTAGGCATAATTGGTACTTAACAAAAAGTTAGCTCTTTTAAGTTTTTGTTTTTGTTTTTTGTTTTTGAGATGGAGTCTCACCCTGTCACCCAGGCTGGAGAGCAATGGCACGGTCTCAGCTCACTGCAACCTCTGCCTCTGAGTTCAAGCGATTCTCCTGCCTCAGCCTCCTGAGTAGTGGGATTACAGGCATGTGCCACCACATCTGGCTAATTCTTTGCATCTTTAGTGGAGACAGGGTTTCACTATGTTGGCCAGGCTAGTCTGGATCTCCTGAGCTCGTGATCTGCCTGCCTCGGCCTCCCAAAGTGCTGGGATTACAGGAGTAAGCCACAGCATCCGGCCCTGGGGAGCTTTTAAACATCTTCAAAACCAGGCCACACTACAGAGAAATTAAATCAGAATTTCTGCAGGTAAGTCCCATGCATTTAGTATTAATTCCTTGGGTAATTCCAACTTTCCAATATGCAGTCACATTAGTCCTGTGCCCTTTTCCTTCAAAGACTAATCCCTTAGCAGAAGGTCAGATATCTCATCTGCTTCTATCTAGTGATGGATTACATGTTTGTTTTCATGAGTTTCCTATAGAAACAATGCCCTGATTAATACACAATACATGACCCAAAAAATGAGAATCCCAGACAGACCAGTGGGTGAAGGGTGTAATTTAGGATACTATCCCGCTAATTACATCTCATAGAAGCTCACCTGCTTGAAGGATCAGCCTTACTCATGCCCTATGTGCTCATGAAAGAGTGCATATTCATGAGCCATGGATGTCAATGGCAGCAAGAAAGAAGAGAAAATAAACACACTCAACCAGTCGGATCTGCTGAGTCAATCATGGAATCCAGCGAGACATGAATTCAAATGTCACAAGTAAAAACCAGTAGTAATAAGAACCATCGTTAATTGGGTGTCTTGCCAGACCTAATGCTGTAGTGCTCAGTTTTCTTTGCCTCTAATCTTCACTACTCTGAAGTGCAGATCTTTTTATCTCCAAGTTAAAGAAGGAGGCCAGGCTGAGAAATGATAAGCAAGGTGGCCAAGGCTGCACAATTAAGAAAACCAGAATATGATTTGCAAAGCATCTTCACATCCATTATCCCATTTGATTCCAAAACATCCTGACACATCTCTCTTTTCTCAGCAAGTTGTACTTCTTTTGTCTGCCATTTTACTAAGTATTCATTTCACAGACAAGAAACCCAAGATGCCAATACATTCTGAAATGACTTATCCCAAGCCACATACCCGGTTAGTCATGCAACCAGGACTCATGCCTCAACTTGCCCATGCCAACTCTCCTTCGCTTTCATTTATATATAGGGCTGTCTTTCTATCCACTGACTTTTCAGAAAGTTGAACTGCTGTTATCTGGCTCTTTATTAAGGTATATGAATATTGAAGTAACTTCACCAACTTAAAATAAGTCCCTTAACTTTCTTCACGATTCCTCCTCCCCCCATCCAAAGGATGGGCTGGCTCCCAGCGACTACATTCGTACAATATGATACCCCAACCCTCTTCAGTTAATTAAACCAACAATGGATCTTTGACTCAGAATGAACCAATCAGATTTTTTTCCTCTGCAATTTGAAATTACACTGAGTGTTTCTTTCTCCATGTGGCCATAGCTGTAACACATGACTTGGACGCTTATTAGTAGGTAACAATAACCATTGGTAATGCTTGCCAAATGTGCCCAGCTCCCTGCCTTCTAGGAACCTGGTAGGATTGTCCTGCCTGGGCCCCTTGTGAATAGTTCAGTCTATGTGCCTAGTGCCTACCAATCACTAGGGTTGTGAGCAGATGTGACGTGTGCACTTCTGGACAGGATCACATCAAAAGTTTTCTCTGTCTCTCTCCCTCTCTCTTACGAATCAGAAACCTTTGAGGTGGTGGCTGCTTTATCAGCCTGGGTCTCAGAGTCATGAAGCAGGAACTGGGGTTCCCCAGCCAACCCACAGTGGACATGTAATGTGAGCCAATAATAAAATCCTTGTTTTTGTAAACCACTAAGGTTTGGGGGTTGTTCGTTAATATGGCATAGTCTAGCTTACTCTGACTGATAGTTATAGAAATAATAGTAAACCCTTATAAACCAATAGGGTTTGGGAATTATAACTACAGCATAGTCTAGACCAAGGATTGGCAAAGTATAGTCTGTGGGCTATAGTTTTATAAACTACATGTAATGGAATGCAGCCATGCTCATTCCTATTTACACATTGACTATGGCTGCCTACATGCTACAAGGGCAGAATTGAGTAATTGCAAGAGAGACCTAAGAGCATAAAAAGCCTAAATTATTTTCTATCTGGCTCTGCATAAAAAAGGTTTGCTGACCACTGACTTAGACCATTCTGACTGATTACAACAAAAATAAGAACAATAGCAAATACTCGTGTAGTGACCATTCTAGGCATTTGACACACATTAACTCACTCAATCCACACATCAACCAGTTTCCCTGCCTCCGTGCTTGCGTCTGCTGCCTTCCTTAAATCCATTTTTCACATAAGCAAACCAAACCCGTGAGTTTTCAATCATTCAGTGTCTCTTCATCACTTATCTCCTACCTGTTATAAAAATTTATGCAAATTCCTTCTCTGTGCCTCAGTTTCCTCATCTGTAAAGCAGGGGAGATATCAGTAACTACCTCATAGACTTATTAGAAAAATTGAATGAGCTCATTCAACCCTGACACTTGGCAGAGTTCAATGCCTGGCGCTTAGTACTATAAGTACAATCATCAACCACGTGATGTTTTGGTCAACAGACGGCATACACAACAGTGGTGCCACAAGATAATAACAGAGCTGAAAAGTTTCTGTTGCCTAGTGATTTGTTACAATTGCCTACAGTATTCAGTCAGTAACATGCTCTACAGGTTTGTTGCCTGGGAGCAATGGGCTTTACCCTATAGCCTAGGTGTGTAGTAAGCTATCCCATCTAGGTTTTTGTAAGTACCCTACTCTCTACGAGGTTCCCACAAAGACAAAATTGCCTGACAACACATTTCTCAGAACAAGTCCCCGTGATCAAGCAACACATGACTGTATTACCCCCTTAATAACAAAACCCACAACAATGAAAGCAGACTCAAGTATCTTTATTTAACAAATGAGAATATTCATACTGCCGCATAATACCAGTACATAGTAGGGACTCAATGAGTATGCATGGAATAAATGAATGTTTCTTGTTCTCATACCTGACACTGACTTCTAGGATCCTTGCTAGGGGACATCCCCTACCACACCCTAAAATAAATACTACCTGCATTTTTCTCCTGCCAGATAAATGCAGTTGAGTGATTCCTTCTGAAGCCATTTCTAATACTATGATGCCATAAAGAAGGTCGTTCAGCAAACTAGATGGTAGTTACCGTGTCACTTTTAAACAATGGATATTTTAAATTCCACAGAAAATGGTGTTAGGTAAAAAGTGACATTTTATTATAAATTTCCTCCAATGTCATCTCATTTACTTTTAAATTGAAGTTAGGTGTGTTTGAACTTGTCCCTGAACTCTTAATCACTCAAAACACAAACACACAGTTTGTAAAGAAAGTTTGCCTCCTGTAAGACCCACAAGGCAGAGGGATTTGATGATTTTTTTTTCTTTCAAATCAGTAATGAAGATTTTTCTTCAGACACACTTTCTCCTTCTGTCACTGCTTAGCTCTGCTTAGCTGTACCTACATTCTCTCTGAAATGTTATCTCTGTGAATCTCATCTTGCCCCTTTGTTTAAGCTGCTGTCTTTCAAGAAGCGTTTCAAGGGAAATACACCCTGAACAGCATCATCAAGCCTCAGTAATGTCTTCTGATTACACGTTTGATCTGTGTGAATTCCATTTCTCTCTCGCCTTCTTCATCCTAGTAACTACAGCCTCTCCCAGATAACATCAACACACCAGCCTGATAGGGCCAGCAGGAGAAGCACCATTCCAGGGATGAGACAGAAAATCTCTAATTGCTCTGAATTTCATTACAAGTAGCAGGAGAGAGGAGAAAGACCAGAAGACAGGAAGCGCCCTGACTCTCTTTGAATCCAGGCTGGGGCTTCGCTCAAAACAGAAAGGCTGGCTGAAGAGTATCGCATCATTCCCAGAAGACCAGCCTCTGTTATTGTTATTGTCACTTCTTTTTTTTTTTTTTTTTTTGAAACAGAGTCTCCCTCTACTCTGTCGCCCAAGCTGGAGTGCAGTGGCACGATCTCGGCTCACTGCAACCTCCGCCTCCTGGGTTCATGCCATTCTTCTGCCTCAGCCTTCTGAGTAGCTGGGACTACAGGCACCTGCCACCTGCCTGGCTAATTTTTGTATTTTTAGAGGAGACTGGGTTTCACCATGGTAGCCAGGATGGTCTCGATCTCCTGACCTCATGATCCGCCCGCCTTGGCCTCTCAAAGTGTTATTGTCACTTCTAAACCTGCTCTCCTGTATGTTAATTCCCAAAAATCAACCAAGAAGCTAAAATTCTAAAATTCCATATTCTTGATAATCCACCACTTAACTGTGCACCGGCCAAAATGATTTATCTGCAAGGTTTCTGTTATGAGTTGAACTATGTCCCCCAAAAAGACATGTTAAAGCTCTAACCCCAAGGACCTGAAAATGTGACCTTATTTGGAAATAGGGTCTTTGCATGTATAATCAAGTTAAGATGTGATTATACTGAATTAGAATAGGTTTTATTCCAATCTGACTTGTGTCCTTATAAGATGAGAAGCAGCACAGAGACAGACACACAGGGAAGAGGGCCATGTGAAAACAGAGGCGGAGACTGAAACGATGCATCCACAAGCCAAGGAAGGCCAAGGATTGCTCTTTGGCCTTCTGTGAAGGCCAGAAAAGAAAAGGGCAGAAGCTAAGAAAGGGGCATTAAACACATACACCCCAAAGCCTTCAGAAGGAGCATGGCTCTAGGGCCAACATCTTGACTTTGGACTTCTACCTTCTAGAACTGTGAGAAAATACATTTCTGATGTTTTAAGCCACCTAGTTTGTGGTACTTTGGTATGGCAGCCCCAGAGGAAGTAATATAGCCTCCAAGCTGCCGTCTCCTGCCTCTTTTCCTTCACGTAGGACAATTCCTCACCTACGTGAGCTCAGCGTCCTCTCTCAAGCCTATCCCAGATCCTCGGATAAGACATTTGGACTCCTGTAATCTCTGCTTCCCTCAACCTAACACTCTCCAGGGTGCATTCTAATTATCTCTCTCTACCCACAAGACTGTATCTCAGTCATCTTTGAATGCTCTGCACAGAGTCGCTTGCACAGTAGACATACAACCAATATGGAAAGATGAAAAAAGTGAAGAAAGTGGTCAGATGAAGGAGATGGGTAATGTCTGAAGTCAAATGTGAAAAGGTTCAAACAAAGATATGACAGAAAAAAATATTCATTCTAAGGGTACAAGTGACTAAGGCTATAATCTAGTGAAGGAAATATAGATGATATTGAAAAAAAACAACTGAAGCAGGTGGAGTTTGGGAACCAGAGGAATATAGGTTAAGGGAAAGTCCATTTCAAAATGCAAAAACAGAGTTGAGGAGGCAAGTTAATGCTGGTGAACATAATAGGTTGGGATAGAGGACACGTGAGGGGAAGCAAAGTCAGCGGAAATAGCAAGGGAACTTTGAATCCTACAGAAAACATATTACTGGCTGGAGCACTTACCTTCCAGATTCAGCTATGAGCCCATCTTAAAGACAGTACCCTCCATCTGACAGGCATACATAAGGACTAGTTTACCAAATGCCCCACACTCAAACTAGGGAATGCCACTAGGTGCCTCATCCAGGAAGCTTAGTGGGGGAACCTAGGACAGACTTGCTGATACAAGTGATGGTGGGGTTACGAAACGTCATGCCCATAACCCCACTGGATATATCCCACTGGAATAGCAGCAGCATGAGGTACACAGTGGTACATCAGAAAGAACCTACTATGGACCTAACTACAATGATTTTATTTAGATCTTGCCCACCAGGTGACATAAGGGTCATTATCCCCATTTCACAGATAGGAAGACTGAGGCTCAGTGAAGCTAAGTGACTTTTCTAAGATGCCCTAGCTCTAGTGAGTGCTTACCTCATTATGTCTTGCTCTAAATGTCCACCCAGGTTGCCTAAGATGACCAATACATGGGAAAGCACTTTGATATTTGTTGAATGGCTTAGAAATAGAAGAAAGTATTCACACTCAGAACTTGCTAGGCCAGAGATGCTCAGTAGTGAAAAATGGCTGACTCAAAAAGAGTGTATTTGCCCACCCTCACTGAAAGATCACCATAGAGAATCTTGCCTCTGTAAGTGCAGTGGATACCCTCAAAAACCCACCCTACTGTCATGTTTAGTCTGAACAATTTGCCTTCTCCTGGTCATACATGGCTCTTCATTGCTCTCCTCCTCTTTGCTGAATCTCATTTCTTTCTTCTCTCTCGCCTTAGCTCTCCACTTTTGATCATGCTTCCAGGAGCTCCCCCTACCCACTCCACCTCCCACGATGAATTAATCTAATTACTTTGGGACTCAGCTCAGAAGTCCCAGAGAACACCGTGGCTTCTGCTTATTGTTTCATATCCCAGCACTTGCCATCTGCTGCATTTGTCTATTGACATATCCCTCTTCCCCATTAGATTGTAAGACTGTGGGAGGTGGGGTGGCATCTCATAGATATACCCCTGGTACCTAGCACAGAGCCCAGCATGCAGGTTGCCTTGTGGATTCTATATTGAAAGCACCATTATATGTTGAACTGTGGCAGTCCATCCACTCTCTGATTTCTCTTCTCCCCTCTCAGCTGCACAATTCCACACAGATCTGTTGACAAAGACACTATCAATGGCAAGCTGCAGACCTTGCCTTGTCTGCCATTCTTCTAGAAAACATCTATCCTCTACAAAGCCCAACATACAAGATGGTAGAAAAGAGGAGAATCATGGCCAGTTCCTGGAGCATCCATAAGATCTGATGGAGACTGAGATGGGTAGGGTCCAGATCCTCTTTTCTTCCTTAAAAGTGGTTATCTCCATGAGGATGAGGATCTTTAGAATAGCACTGGCTGGGCCAGGCATTTCCCAGAGTTCTTCTGATCCCAGGGTCCCTGCGGGACTTCTCTTCATGTACAGCTCTGAATAACTTCAATCAAAAACAAGGAAAGTAAAGCAAGTTAGAGAACCCTTCCAAGGGGCCTAGCCAAATAAGTAGAAAGATTGGTTTGGAAAGACTTTGAAAATTCCAACCTTTATATTATTGCAACAGACAAGAAGAATCCAGACTTCTGGGCCAGAGAAGAATATGCTGAAAAGTCCACACATATGACACGCAAGCTGTGGGCTCAGTATTCCACTTAGGAAAAAGAATCACAAGGACAATCCTGAATTGGTTCCACATCTGTGGAATAAGGGACAGTCACTGGGCTGACTTTTGAAGATAGAAAGATGAATTATTAAAGCAGTGCTTGCCCTGGAGGAATCATAGTAATTTTAAAACAAAAAAGTCAAAAGAATTACATAGGTCAACCTTTGACTCCATGCCCAATACACTGTTCCAATTCGTTTACTGAAGAGCTATTCATTCTTTGGGGCCTTTCAAATTTTTCACACTGTGGACCACTTCATAAAGGGCAAAAAACAGGGATCATATTAGCAGGGTGTAAAAGGGGAAATTACTAAGAAGTCGGGGATGGATTCACTTGTGATGCTTGTGAATGCATTCTTCTTTTTATTAAATACTACGAACAAATTAATCATTCATACTCAAAACTTGTCAGTATGACAAGAGGCCAACCCTGAGATCATCAACTCCATCAGAGTTGGAGAGCATTCATTCCTATTTACCCTTTCAGACTCATCTAGGATTTTGCTTCCTCCAGGAAGCCTCCTTGATTCCCCACTTTATCCAACAGAATGAATTCCTTCTTACCTTGGCCTTCAGCATGCCACACAAACCTATCATTTCTGTATGTTTGTTTATGTCTGAGTCCAGATTGCACCATGAGCTAACTCAACAAGGACTGAGTTTTGCCCCTGTCTAATCCCCAGATTTATCACAATGACTGGTACATATAGGTGCTTCATGAGTCACGAGGGTCTGTTGAATCAAATCAACACAAGTCTAGAAGGAGAAAGTCAGTCCGCAGGTTATCAGGTCTCTGAAATAAGCCATTTGAAAGCATTAACCCAAGGCTCAGCATAAATAAATAAATTAAATTAATTTGCCTTGGAAAGTCCAGCCACCCAAATCTTGGGCCACCTAAAGGGATAAATTGCCACTCTGCACTGCCAGACAAAATGACAGCCAGCCAGCTTTCACCAACCACTCTGAAGTCACCCACCTGTGCAAAATTAAATCCTCTCTAAAGGCATGGAAAAATTAACTGAGTCATTCTTGACCAAAATGTGGTTTCCAGTTACCTAAACTTCTCCCACAAAGAGATGACCTATCATATGAAGATTCCTAATTCTCTCAGGGGAGTTTAATAGATTGGCTATTGACCAGATGCATCATCCAATAAACCTTCCTGCCTGATCTCAGCCAAGATCTCCCGCCTTCTCCTTGCAGGGGACTGATTCATGCTCTAGGACACCTGCCAGAAGGGCTCTTGACCTGATTCCCAGGGAAGGACAGGGCAACCTAAGAGAACAAGATAGAGGCAGGGTGGAGGCACAGCCTGAAGGCCAGCAGGGAGGGAGGCTTCCCCAGAAGACAGACGTAAGCGCAGCTCCGGGCACACACATTGGCTGTTTACCTGGGATCCTCACACAATGTGTTGCAAGCGTTCTTTCATGGGCAGATTGCAGCCTGCAGATTACTCAGCATCAGCAAGGGTGAGCCTGAGGGGAAGCCACAGCCTTCACAAGGAAACCGGCCCACACCCAGGTTGCACCTTTTACCCCGGGAACTCGCCCCGGGCCATTTCCTATGGAGGCTGCCAAGAGAGCCCCACTTGAACCTTGGCAGGGAGGCAGTGCTTGCCCGGGGTGCTGGGGAGCTGCTGTGGATTCTGGGAATTGTTTCCTGTCCTTTCTCCATTGTCCACTTTTCTGAATTTTCCAGTGTACTCTGGGGTGTGTTCCAAAGAAGGTTTTACAAAGGGAAGATCACAATGGAATTTTGCAACAGCCTTCTAGCCATCCTCTTCCTCAGCTGCTGTCTTGTCCCATCTACTCTGTCTCCCTCAACACTCCAGAGTGAACTCCCTAGAGGACTCACCTGAGCTTCTCACTCACCTTCAGGAACCCCATCAAGAGCTCCCTGTTTGTTGTGGTCCAAACTCATTAGCAGGACATACACTGCCCCACCCAACCTTAGCCTCCACAGATTTATCTCCAAGCTCAAAGAGGGGGCCAAGGAGTAAGTTTAGGGAGTGGTGACTCTCATGACCTCCATTAGCAACACCCTCATTCTTTAATGTGCATTGTCAGCTGTTTCCAAATCTTATGCAGAGAACTGTGCGAACACCAGCTTCACAGTCCCCTCAATTACTCTTAAGAGCCCCGTTACCATAGAGAACCTGGAGGCACCCTGCCATGCTCTCATCACATTGCCAGCTTAGAGGCTAACTTGTAGTTTTCCAAATATATCGTGCATTTTTTTAATCCACCAAATAATCTTTCTGGAGCCAGTTACCGGCAATCCCATCAGGAATCACGGTCAGGCCCAGTCTTCCCAGATTCCCCAGAGGGAAACATGCCACTGAACCAGCAACTGTGCCTTTGCCAGAAATTCCCTTCCTGCTTAGCTTCCTACCTGTTGAGCAAACTTCTACTTCCTCAAAACTCAGCCCAATTGCCATTTGCTCCGTGAGATCATTCCTGGCCTTCTCTTAGTGATATGCCCTCTGGGCTGTCATCATCTCTTGGCAGACTTGCCTTGGTGGTCTTTTTTGCTATGTGTCTCTCCCCATGCGAATGTAACCTCCCTGAGGACAGGAATCACTGTCTCATCTCTGTATCCTGATGGTAGGAGCACAATCAATATTGGTGGCATGTAATAGCCCCTCTCACAGCCTTTAAGATCCCCTTCAAAATGTGGACCCAGTCTGACCTGCAGCTCTGTCCACCCCTCCTGGTTACATCCAAGCCTCCAGACCTCTACAGCCGCCACCTCCTGGCCTCCCTGCTTCCTGTTCAATTCCCTAGTCTCTATTGCCCCTACAACATAAATCCAATCACATCTCCCCAGCTCAAAATCTTCTGCACTTAGAGAAACATTCCAAGTCCCTACCACAGCCCACCAGGCCCTATGCAACGTGGCCCCAGCTAACTCAGGTACCTCCTTTCCTCTTCCCCAACTCTCCACACCTCACAGCCACACTGACCTCACTGCTTCTGAAGCCCACCCAAAAGCATTCCCACCTCACGCCATTGCCCTGCTCTCTCCTCTGCCGAAACACAGTTTCTTCAACATGGTCACCCCTCATTTCTTCCCACTCTGCAGTCCCTATCCCTGCGGCGTTGCTATTTTCATAGATTTGTCATTGCTAGGTAGCACAGGCATTGCTAAATACGCTCCTTGATTTGCTATCACCTGTTGCCCACACTCCGTGCCCTCAGGGCTCTTACAGTTGTCCCAGGCCTTACATACAGCAAGCGTCTCCTGAGTAAGCTGCTCTGGGCGCACACGTTTTCTGCTCCTTGGGGCAGATCCTGAAAGACCCCAGGGTGAGGGGGATACAAGGTACCACCTTCTCTTTTTCTCCCAGTTCTGATCCGTGTCTGGGCACAGAGGTGTGGTCATGGAGCTGCCAGGGCAACAGCTGGGCTGCAGGAGCCTGCACATGGCATGCCTAGTGCCTGATGAGAGGCTCATTCCTGAGCGCTGTATCAGCGCCCAGGACTGCTCACGGAGGAGGAGCTGCAAAGCCAGGAAGCATCCTGCTTTGGCTAAATCACACTCCTCAAACCATTTCCTGGCAATATATGGGGCAACTTGAAAGGTGACAACTATATAGGTTAACCCTTGTCTGCACTCCAGCCATGACAATAGTCTGGTCACAATTCTTCTCTACTAGACCTTACTCAAGAACCTCCAATTCCTGTTTCCTGGAGTTTCCAGGGGCTACAGGATCTTTCCAGTCCTTTCCTGACTCTCTCTCCATCCGGACTCTCCTTGCTCCAGTTCTGTAATAAACTGCTTGTGGTCATTCTCCCAGCATGCCATACCCTCTAAAGCCTCCACACCTCTGCTTATGCAGATCCTTCCTCCTGGACTGCCCTTTTCCCTCTCTGCTGATAAATAAGTTACATTCATCTTTCAAGCCTCAGCTCAAATGACACCACCTCTATGAAGTATTTCTTGACACCTCCTTCAAGTGGGTTCCAGTCCAGGCCAAGTGCTCTCCTTCATGCTCCCATCCCTGGGACAAATTCTATCATATATCTGTAGCATTTTATTTCACTTTCATAAATGTTTCCAGGGCTTTCTCCCCAACTAGGGCTATGAGCTCTTAGAGAGCTGAAACTTTGGCCGGGCATGGTGGCTCACACCTGTAATCCCAGCACTTTGGGAGGCCGAGGTAGGTGGATCACTTGAACCCGGGAGGCAGAGGTTGCAGTGAGCCAAGATCGCGCCACTACACTCCAGCCTGGGCAACAGAGGGAGACTCCATCTCAAAAAGAACCAAACAACAACAACAACAACAACAACAAAAACAGAGGGAAAGCTGAACCTTTATTCACCAGCACTAAAAAGCCAGAGAAAAACTATAAAATGCAAATCAGTTGATGTCACTCCCTTGCTCAAAAAGCCCCACTGGCTCCCACCTCACTCAGACTCAAAGTCAAAGTCCTTCTTACCTACAAGAACCTACACAATCTTCATCCTGACCCTCCTGTCCACCCATTAGCTCTCTGGCTCTACCTCCTGGGACATGCCTGCTCACTGGCTCTTCTCCAACTACACCAGCCTCCTCCCTGTTATATGAACATATGAGGCACATGCCCACCTCAGGCCTTGTGCACTGCTGTCCTTGCTTCTGGAACACCCTGTCCCTCCTTTATTTATGTGACCATCTCCCTCACCTCCTCCTATCCCTGCAGTGAGATCTTCCCTAACCAGCCCACTTAAAACCAAAGCCCACCACACTCTGAGCACGTTGTCATTTCCTATGTCCCTTCTCCACCTTGCTTTTCTCTGTAGACTTTATCACCATCCACCATGCTATGTGTTTTATTTATCTATTTTGGTTATTGTCCATATTGCCTCACTAGAGCTTCAGAGGGGCAGGAATTTTTGTCTGTTTAGCTCGTTATTAGAGACTCAATGCTTTGAGTAGTGCCTGGAACATAAGAAGGACTGAATATTTTTTGAAGGAATGAATAGTATCTCCAGCATCTAGCATATTTCCTGGTACATAGTAGACATCCAGTAAGTAATTGTGGAATAATGAATGAAAGAAGTCAGGTGGAGAAGGAGAGAAGAAAGGAAGAAAAGACAGAAGCGAAGGAGAAAAGAAGAGAGGCAAAAGGGGAGAGAGAAAAAAAGAAAGGGAAGAAGGAAGCGAGAAAGAAACAGATACAGTAGGGAGACAGAAATACAAAGAAAAACCAGCCCTTATTTGCCTAAAGTCCTCAGACAATTGTGTGTGTTGCAGGCTTAGACAGTATTAGGTCGGGGCAAAAGTAATTGCTGTATTTACTGTTAAAAGTAAAGGCAGGCCGGGCGTGGTGGCTCAGGCCTGTAATCCCAGCACTTTGGGAGGCCAAGGCGGGAGGATCACGAGGTCAGGAGATCAAGACCATCCTGGCTAACATGGTGAAACCCCATCTCTACCAAAAATACAAAAAATTAGCCAGGCGTGGTGGCAGGCACCTGTAGTCCCAGCTACTCAGGAGGCTGAGGCAAGAGAATGGCATGAACCCAGGAGGCAGAGCTTGCAGTGAGCCGAGATCGCACCACTGCACTCCAGCCTGGGAGACAGAGGGAGACTCCGTCTCAAAAAAAAAAAAAAAAAAGTAAAGGCAAAACCGCAATTACTTTTGCACCAACCTAATAGACTTTTTCATCCTAGAACTACCTGTCTTAGATTTCCTGGGAAATTTCTCTGCCCTCAGCTTCTTTTTTTTTGCCAACACAGACCCACCCAGAGATGAAAACATGAATGTTTTACAAGGGTGCTTGGTCATTAGTTTGTGACTCATACTGGCAAATTCTAAACTTCAGCTTGTCTACCTGGGATACCTGCATGCATGCAGCTCCTCCAAACCTTTGGCCAAGAGCTCTTCACTTAATATTTTAAAGAGATTATTGTTTTTAAAAAGAATGCATTTCTTTTTTTTTGAAATGGATCTCACTCTGTCTCCAGGCTGGAGTGCGGTGGCGCAATCTCAGCTCACTGCAACCTCCGCCTCCTGGGTTCAAGTGATTTTCCTGCCTCAGCCTCCCAAGTAGCTGGGACTACAGGCACGCAACACCATGCCCAGCTAATTTTTGTATTTTTAGTAGAGACAGGGTTTCACCATGTTGGCAAGGATGGTCTTGATCTCTTGACCTCGTGATCCTCCAGCCTCAGCCTCCCAAAGTGCTAGGATTACAGGCCTGAGCCACCGTGCCCAGCCTTAAAAAGAATGCATTTCTTTATAATTGTAGAATACACACAAAGACACAAAGAAAAAAATCACCAAGTGTTAATCTGTGTTTGTTTCCTGTACTTATATACATGTATATGTAGTTATCGAGCCTGGCGCAATGGCTCACACCTGTAATCCCTGCACTTTGGGAGGCCAAGGCGGGCGGATCATGAGGTCAGGAGATGGAGACCATCCTGGCTAACATGGTGAAACTCCGTCTGTACTAAAAATACAAAGAAAAAAAGAATTTAGCCAGGCATGGTGGTGGGCGCCTGTAGTCCCAGCTACTCGGGAGGCTGAGGCAGGAGAATGGCGTGAACCCGGGGGGCGGAGCTTGCAGTGAGCTGAGATAATGCCACTGCACTCCAACCTGGGTGACAGAGTAAGACTCCGTCTCAAAAAAAAAAAAGTGTAGTTATCAAAATACAGTTACACTGTGCATGTATATCACTTCTCATGTCTGGAGTTCTACTATTCCTGGATATGTGCTTAGGACATAGCCAGGGAAGCAGCTTGAGACAGTGGAAGGTGTACACTTTGGAAACTGACATACTTCAGACCAGTCCCAACTCTGATACTTGGTGGCTGAAGATCCCAGTTGAATTGTGTAAGTAAAGCGATGTTCTCTCATACTCTGCCAGGACTCAGGGACTGTCCGAGTTTACACCTGCTGTTTCAGTGTAATTAATAAGGACACACCTTTAATGCTCAAAATGTCCCAGTTTAAACAATAAGTTATATGGTCCTTCTATCCTTCACCCTGTGAGCTTTGCTTTTCTCTACTGTAAAAATATAGAAAACAATATCCATTTCTAAAGAACTATTATGGGAATTGTATTAATTATCTTTGCTGTGTAACACAAACTACCCACAAATTTAATGACTTAAAACAACAAGCACATTTTTCACTCACATATGTTCCAAAGATCAGGAGTCTAAGCATGGATGAGCAGGGTGGTTCTGGCTTAGGGTTCTTCATGAGCCTTCTGTCACATTGTCACCTAGGGCTGCAGTCATTTGAAGGCTGGATTGGGCTGGAGGATTTGCTTTCAAACCCATTAACCTGGCTGCTGGCTGGAGGCCTCAGTTTCTCACCACGTAGGCTTCACCTTGGGGCTTCTCATGACATGTGAATGATCCAAGAGAGAAAAAGAGGGAACACCATGGAAGCTGCAAATATTTCTAATCTCAAAAGTGAGAACGCAGCCTGGTGCCGTGGCTCATGCCTGTAATCCCAGCACTTTGGCAAGTCAAGACGGGAGGTTTGCTTGAGTCTAGCCCTGGCAACATAGTAAGACCTCGTCTCTGTGAAAAAGAGAACTAACCAAGTATGGTGGCGTGCACCTGTAGCTCCAGCCACTCAGGAAGCTGAGGTGGGAGGATTGCTTGAGCCCAGAGGTCGAAGGTGCAGTGAGCCGTAATTATGTCACTGCACTCCAGCCTGGGTGAAAGAGCGAGACCCTGCCCTTTAAAAAAAAGGTGAGAAACCACCAATTCTGCCACAGAGACCCACCCTGGTACATTGTGGGAGGGGACTACACAAAAGTGTGAACACCAGGAAGGAGGCAGGATCACCGGGGCCATCTTCAAGACTGGCTACCACAGGACTTAATGTAAATACTGCTTGTAAAGTCCCTGGAACACAGCAGACATGTAGCCAATGTTAGCTACTTCAGAGCAGGATCAGACAAGGAAATCTTCTAAAAATAATAGGCAGCCCTGGTAAGTTCTTCACAGCTAAGGATTTAAATATTGTGTCTTTCTTATAAGCCAATTCAATTCAGTTCCACAAATATGTATTATATACCTACTGCTTGGTATTATGTCCTTGAAGCCAAAGGCAATTCACAACTAACTACTGAGTTGTTGTAGATCCCTAAACTCATTACCTATATAAACAAAAAGGTAGTGTTTTCTAAGTCAAGATGTTTCTTTATATTCTTAAACTTCTGAAGATGTAATCTTAGCATGTCATTTGAGTGTCGCTGTCAGAAGCATTTGATGTTTACTCCTACAAAGTAAGACTAACAGAGTTTTCTATAGTCAATGCACAAATAAGCTAATTTGCATGGTGTTTGGATATACATCATATTGAAGTCAAGGCTGCAATTCTAAGCAAGTAAGAAGAAGAAAAGAAATTAAGTAAGAATTCATCTAGCCCTGTGGTGGACACGGTCGTTGATGCTTAAAAATAATGAGTTTTGATTGAGCTTACAGAATCCATTCAGAATATAAGCTCAACTAAAATTTCACACTTCAGCACTATACAATTCACCCATCTGACCAAAAAACACTCGTACTCCAAAAGCTATTGAAACAAAAATGTGTTTTCTAAAAAAGTGACTAAAACATATTACCTCCACTATCTGGGGCTGCAGTCATCTGATCCACGTTTCCATTAAATGAATTATTGTGATAATTTTTCAGCTATTTCCCCTTCCTTCTTCCTTTGCCCTTCACCCTACCTATTCTCAACACATCATCCAAAGTGACCCATTTAAATGTATCTGATCACATCATTGCCCTGCTCAAAAACTCCCAGTGGAGTCACAGAGTCATTAATGCCCTGGCCATATCCATTCTGCATTCGGCTGTGCAAGCCAATTAGGCTCTGCAACCCTCTGCCTCAGGGCCCTTTTCCTGGCTGGAGAAGCACACATAATCAAGTCCAGAGCAAGCAGAATGTGCCAGAGAGTTAACACCTTTGGACATGGTCTTCAACCACCAATGGTCAGAGAGCTGGTGGATCAATTTCCCAGGTCCTTCGGCCTTGGGTTGTGATGACATGCAAGCATTCTCTACACTGTCTCCCAGTGGTCCCTTGCAAGACCGAGCTGCAGTTGCTTACAGTTGCAACCAGCTTGATATTACCCCTTTTATTGGGTTCTTTTTCTTTCCTGTCTTACCTCTCCACTCCTATTCTGGTGCTTCCTGGAATCACTTTCCACATAAACTATTTGCACTCAAATTCTTGTCTTAGGATATTCCTCTGGGTAAACCTCCACCCAAAAAAATGGCTTCCCCTTCCAGGGCAAAGGCCAGAGTCTGTGCGGTGACCCATGAGGCCCTGCACACTCTGCCCTCCTATCGTTCTTCCTCACGTTCACTCCACTCTAGCCATCTTGGTTTCCTGGATGTTCCTGGAACATTCTAAGCATGCCTTCAACTGAGCAGCTTTCCTCACCGATTTCCTGTTCCTGAGATACTTGCTTATGTTTATATGTTATATGTTTATAGCCAACACTCTACCACCAGCCCCTCCAAGTAGAATATAAACACAGAAAGGAAAGTGACTTTGCTCTGGGTTTTTTTTTTTTTTTTATTTTTTTTTTTTTTTTTGAGATAAGGTCTCACTCTGTCACTCTGGCTGGAGTGCAATGGGGTGATCTCAGCTCACTGCAACCTCCGCCTCCAAGGCTCAAGCAATTCTCCTGCCTCATCCTCCCAAGTAGCTGGGACTACAGGCACATGCCACCACACCCAGCTAATTTTTGTGTTTTTAGTAGAGACGGGGTTTCACTATTTTGGCCAGGCTGGTCTCAAACCCCTGAGCTCAGGTGATCCACCTGCCTTGGCCGCCCGAAGTGCCGGGATTACAGGTGTGAGCCACTGCACCTGGCCTGTTCTGTTTTATTCACTGCATCATTTCTAGTAATTAAAATGCTGCTAGATACATAGTAGATGTTCAACAGATACTTGTTAAATTATTGAATTAAGGATGACTTGAATGAAACCTGATTAGGTCCAGTAAAAATACTTGTGAAATACCTGCCAGGCCCCTAGCTGTTATTATTGGAGCCCCTGCAAGCAACCTTCTACTTCACCATGAATAATCCAATCTTTTCACTTTCCACATCGTGAGGACCAGAGAAGGTAAGCATGTTGCCTGATATTACAGAGCTCCCCAGTGGCAGAGCTAGGGGCAAATTCTAGCTCCATCTGGGTTGTGGAGGGACGAGGACCAGTCTGTCTCAGTTTAATCTCAGGTGTACCACTTATAAGCTTTGTAACTTGTAAATAACCCGGGCAAATTTCTTAACCTTTCTGAGAACCAGTTTTCTCATCAGTAGAATTGGATGATACACCCATTTCAACAAATTCAGATGATTACACAATATAATGAGTATAAAAGAGCTTGGCACATAGTAGGTATTTCTTAGGTGCTCATTGAATCTAAAGAAGTACTAACTTAAAAACATTCAGAAGAGCAGGCACGTGCTTACAATAATAACAGTAATACTTTACTGGGACTAACCAAGTCCCAAGCACTATGCTAAGACATTTTACATGCCTTATTTCATTCAATCCTTACAACACCCTCTGAGGTTGATTCTCATTTTATCCCTTTCTACAGTTAAAGAAACCGAAGCTCAGAGAGGTTTTCTAACTTGCCCAAGATCACTAAGACAAAGGCCATTGCTCTGACCCTGGACTCTGAGTTCATCATCACTGTGCTATACTGCTTAGAGACGTGGCTCTTAGGTCCTTAGAGATTTCTTCAATTTCAAAGACTCGTGAAATATAAAGGACACAGTCTGCTTCTCAGCAGGACCAGGGTAAAGGCATTTCCAAAGTCTGATAATTACTAGCTCTTTGAAATCTCTGTTGAAGGAAACTGGGCTGCATTCATCGTAGGTTGTAGGGTCTCACAGTGCTAAAATCTAGAATCCAATTCACTATCATTGAAGCCCACCTTCACCCCGGGTAGCAAGCTTCCCTTCGGAAAGCAAAGTCATTGCTTGCCCGGGTGTGCATGTACCTCGGTCTCTCTCTCACAGACACACACCAGCTCACCTTCATTTACTGACACCTCTAGCCCAGCGCTTCTCAGTGTGATCTAGATCCTGACCTTCAGCGGAACACCTGGAAATTCTTTAGAAATGCAGACTATTTGCCAAGTGCGATGGCTCACGCTTGTAATCCCAGCACTTTGGGAGGCCGAGACGGGCGGATCATGAGGTCAGGAGTTTGAGACCAGCCTGTCCAATATGGTGTAACCCCGTCTCTACTAAAAAATACAAAAATTAGCCCTGGGTGTGCTGGTGCATGCTGGTGAATTCCAGCTACTCTGGAGGCTGAAGCAGGAGAATCGCTTGAGCCCGGGAGACAGAGGTTGCAGTGAGCCGAGATCGCACCCCTACCCTCCAGTCTGGGCGACAGAGTGATATTCAGACTCCAAAAAAAAATGGAAAGAAATGCAGACTATCAGCCCCCACCCCTCCACCCCACTGTCCCCAACCAGACCGATGGAATCAGAACCTCTGGGGATGGGGCTCAGCACTTTATTTCAATGATCCCTCCAGGAGATTTTTATACACAGGGTACTGAAGTCAGAACCACCGCTCTAGCCTGCAAAAAGCAATTTGTCCAATCTCCCCACCACTTTCTCCAAATTGAGCTTCAGTATAAATCACAGCTCCTCTTGCCCTTTAAATGTCAAGGATCCTGAGCTCAGAGAACAAGGACCTCAGCTGGGAATGCCGGGCTGAGGCTTTGGCCCTGGGAGCGTTGGGGCCCCAGCCTCCGCCAGGCATTTGCAGCCTACTCAAAAATCATAGCTTCTCGGAAAGCCACCTCCCTTTCACTTAGAAATACAATAAAATTCACATATGGAAGAAAAAGATTTAAAAAAAAAAAAACAGGACTGGAAGGCAGCAACAGTCTCCAAATAGAATGAGCTGGCTTTGGGGAGGGCCGGGGGTGCTGAAATGAAGGCACTCCTGGGGCCTTGTTGCCTTGCCAAAGTTAGGCCATAAACACTCCCTCCGCTCGGCGACTGCGATGGCCTCATTTGGTGCTGCTCACCCACTTCAGTCATATAAAGAGCGATAAAGAAAGACAAGGGCGGAATAACCTCTAAATAAAAGATGAGGTAATTTTGAAGGCACATTAGGATTTTATGTGTATTATGGCTTGTGGTTTTTTATTCAAACCCAGGGAGGGCTTGCGCTGAGGCTGGACCTGCAAATGGTCCAGGGCTGGACTCCGCAGCTTGGATGGTTTGGGGAAGGCAGGAAAGAGAATGAGAAAGAGAGAGAGAGAGAGAGAGAGAGAGAGAGAGAGAAAGCCATTTTTCATCCCTTTGGCCTGGGTTTTATTGCACTAGACGTTACCACCAAAAGAATAAAAATGAAGCATCCCGGGTCGGCCGTTCCTCTCAGGTTTTTTTCCTGAAGGGGAAGGTTGGACAGAAAACTCAATAGGACAATACAGACCAGTCCTGAAATGAAAGGCTCACTGCTGGTGGCCCGGTGCAGCCTCAAAGCTCCTCTGAAAATGCAGCAGGGTGATGCTTTGCAATTCAGACGGGGTAGCCTTTGCAGTACCAACATGTCTAAATGCCACAGGAGCCTGGATAAGGACAAAAGCCACCTTTAAGGGTCCAAGAGGACTCAGGGTGGGGAAGGGAGAAAGGGGAAGGCTGGCCCACTGCAAGTTCTTTTCACAAAGTGTTTTTAGGCAGCTCAAGACAGTAAGGAGATCTGGCTGTCCCGGAGGGCAAAGCCCTGAAATTAACCACCAAGTCTCCTTGCTGCCCGTATTTCTCATGTACAAAATCAAGACTGTGCCATGGACATCATCAAGGCCACCTCATTCCCTGAGCAGTCACTAAATGTCCCCCCTAAACTAAGGCTTTAGTTGCATATCTCCAGCACCCTATAGAATGAGCTTTATCCCCACTTCACAGACATGGAAATCGAGGCATACAGAGCTGTAATACCTCACCTGAGAAGAAGTAAAGGAACCAGGATTCAAATCCAGGTCTCTTTGGCTTCAGAACTCACACTATACCTGACAGATGTTTGGTGATACTGACAATGTTAACAATATTAGGAATAATTCATATTCATGGAGCACTTTCCATGTGCCAAGCACTGTTCTAGGTTCTGTATTATCTCATTTAATCCTCACAGCAGCCGAGAATGTTTTAACCCACTTGACAGATGAGAAAACTGAGGTCCAGAAAGGCAAAGTAAATAGCCAAGTTCACACAAGCAGGCAATGGAGCATTTCTGCCACAAATCACACAGAGATGCCTGCAGGAACCACATTCTGTTCTGAAGATTCCGCATTCTTTATTCCATCAATGTGTTTACATCACCTACTATGTGCAGAGCACCTAACCAGGCGCTCAGGGGGGACAGAAGCTTGCAAAGATGACAGCAATCTGGTGCTTGCCTTCAGAGCAGCCTAGAGTCTAGTGAGAAAGACAGATACACGAACAGGAGAGTTTATGCCACAGTCTTCTTTAAATCTGGGGTCTTCTTACAGGGGGCCTCTGTAAGCCTGTCTCCTAGGAAGTTTCAGTGGGGTTGTTCCCATAGGCACATATAGACTCAAGCAAGCTTCCCAGTGTCAATCAGCCTAATTCCCTGAGTCAGCGGCAGCAAAATATAGATACATCCTAAATCCTTTGAAGGACCAGGTAGCCCAGTGTGTTTCAAATCCAGGAAAGGGCATCGCAGGTCTCTATCTCAACCCCTGAAATACAACAATTGGCTTGCTTCAAAATTGTTTGGCCATCTGTGGGTACCCCCATCCCAGCCTGAATCACCCCACCCTAACAGAAAGGGACATGGCAAAAACAGAACCAGAAAGATATAAGAATTAGATATTCAGAATTGGAAAGACCTGGGATGTCTCCTAGGCAGGACTTCCCCTCCCTAGCTGAATGATCTTGGGCAAGTAGTTTAACCTCTCTGCGCTTCTGTTTTCTCATCTGTAAAATAAGGATAATGTATACTCCGTTTTAGTACTATTGTAAGGAATAAATGGATTAATACATGGAAAGCTCTTAGAATAGTGCCTCGTGTCTGATAAGCCCTTCATAAACATTGCCAATTGCAATTTAACTAACAAATATGTATTGAAAACCAGCTAGAACTAGGATGATTGACATAGATAGGGTCCATACAAAGCACTGTGCCCGATGCATTCCAGGGGTTCAGTAGCTTTGGAATGAGGAATCCCAGCATCTCAGCATGGGGAGGCTTCCAGCATAAAGAGGTCAGTGCTTTCTCAGTGGGGCTTAGTGGTGCACAGGCCCCAGATCCAGGTAGCCTAGGGTCAAATCCCAATTCTTTACTTGATAGCTATAAAACCTTAGATGAGCTAATTATCCACTCAAAGCTTCAGTGTCTTCGTCTGTCAGAGGGAAGGTGGATAATGATAGTACCTACTTCCTAGGATTTGTGGCAAGAGCTAATCCCTGACAAGCACATAGTTCAGAGGACATAGCAAATGCTCCAAAAATGGAAGCTATTATTATTGTTATAAAATAATAATTATTATAGTGTTATATTACCCAACTTTTCTGACCCAGTTAAATGGTGTCTCTTGCAGAGATTCTTCCAAGTTCTCTCCTGCTAAAAGTACTTACCCCTTCTGTTTATCTTCATCTCTCTCAGAAAATATATTAATTTTATTTTATTTAAATTATGTATCTCCCTATTTTATCTATCCCATTGGACTGTAGGTTTCTTGAGGTTAGAGATTTTGCCTGTTTGTTATAGTATGGTCCGACCAACATTTGGCAAGTCTTAGATATCCAATAAGGTTTGTTGAATAAATGAATGAATGAGATGATAAGGGTATGACTAGAAGGAGAGGTAAGGTTAAAGCAGGTGGATACTGGGAAGAGGCAAGAGTGAAAGCGTGCAAGGGCATAGAACATGTTGGGAAATGATATGAGTGCAGGTTTTTATTTGTTTATTTTGCTTTCAGCTAACACTTTATGCCAGAAACTGCTCTGAAGACTTTTTTCTTTATTTGAGATAGTCTTGCTCTGTCACCCAGGCTGGAGTGCAGTGGTGCTATCTTGGCTCATTGCAAACTCTGCCTTCCAGGTTCAAGTGATTCTCATGCCGCAGCCTTCCAAGTAGCTGGGACTACAGGCGTGCACCCCCATGCCTGGCTAATTTTTGTGTTTTTAGTAGAAACGGGGTTTTGCCATGTTGCCCAGGCTGTCTTGAACTCTTGGCCTCAAGCAATCCACCTGCCTTGGTTTCTCAAAATGGCAGGATTACGGATGTGAGCCACTGTGCCAGACCGAGAGTTAACATATATTAAATCATTTACTTGTCATAAGAACCCACTGGGGTGGTTACTATTGTCATCCTCATTTTCAAGAAGGTGTAACTGAAAAAGGAAAGATAAATAATTTGCTGTCAGCCACATGGCCAACAGGAGGTGGAGATGGGACTTGAACACCAGCAATTAGGCTGCAGGGGCCATTCAGGTTGAATGACATAGCAGATATAGCCCATAAATGGTTTGCTTGACACTCACCAACTGCCAGACCATCACTGCAGCCCCAGCTTCTCTCCTCTGGCTCACGGGTGGGCCCAGCCCTTCTCATTTCCCCCCACCCCACCATGGCCAAAGACAAAAGTCCTCTTCAAAGTCCTCCCTGATAGAAGCTCCATCCAGGTCACTCCACAGGTACAGTCCTGCAGCAAATATAATAGCCAGTACCTATCCCGGAGTGAAAAAAATTGGGCAATACCATATTTGGGGATGCCTGATGAGAGAGTATGATGGGAACACCACTTTGTGCCAGCTTGGCTGAGCTCTACACACCTGGCTATGAGCTGCTCCTGGCACTTTCACTGGGACATCTGGAATCCTGGAAATGGGGCCACATTTTAGTCCAGGCAGGAAATTCTACTCCTTGTTCCATTGCTCCGCTCATCTGGGTGTCAGGCCAAGACCTACTGCTGGATAAGGCAGATGGCAGAAAGGCTGGGCAGGCACAAAGCCACCACTCCTACCTGAGGGACTCAAGAATGATATCGAGACACAGGCAGTATTATTCCTTCTCCTTATCCAGGCTGCTCATTTTGTTTGTTTGTTTGAGACAGAGTCTCGCTCTGTCACCCAGGCTGGAGTGCAGCAGTGTGGTCTCCACTCACTGCAACCTCCACCTCCCAGGTTCAAGCAATTCTCATGCTTCAGCCTCCCAAGTAGCTGGAATTACAGGCATGCACCACCACGCCCAGTTAATGTTTATTTATTTATTTAGTTTAGTTTAGTTTTTTTTTTTTTTTTTTTTTTTTTGAGACAGAGTCTCACTCTGTCGCCCAGGCTGGAGTGCAGTGGCATGATCTCCACTCACTGCAAGCTCCACCTCCCAGGATCACACCATTCTCTTGCCTCAGCCTCCTGAGTAGCTGGGACTACAGGCACCCGCCACCACGCCTGGCTAATTTTTTGTATTTTTTTTGGTAGAGATGGAGTTTTGCCATGTCGGCCAGGCTGGTCTTGAACTCCTGGCCTCAAGTGATCCACCTGCCTTGGCCTCCCAAAGTGCTGAGATTACAGGTGTGAGTCACCACGCCCAACCTGTTCTTTTGAATATCCTGCTCAAGTAAGCACCTTCTATCTACCAGACCCAGACCTGTAAGCTCCCCTCTATCCCTGCCTGCACTCCATTTTTCTCTCAGGAAATTTATTTCTCCTAGGTTCTCATCAGAGGCAGTCCCTGGCCTTGGGCCTTAAGTCAATTAGTCAGCAAGCAAATATTTATTGAAGACTTCCACAAACCAGGGCCCCTGCTAGGTACTAGGGACAACCCAACTTCTTGTCCGACAAGCATTAAACTGGTGCTCACAAATAATTACTAATGTGATGAGTGTTACACAACCCAAGAAACAAAGGGAGAGGACAGAAAGAAAGGCATGTGAGGAGTAGGGGGCCCCACAGGGACTCATTAGCTGAGCACTGCTATTTTACAGAAGAAATTGGTTTGCCTCGCTCTTTGAAAGGCCCTGCCTGGTGTCTGTGAATACCTCCCGTAGCCCCATGTGTTGCAGAGGACAGAGCAGACATGATCTCCACCCTCCAGGAACATCTCCTTTGATGGCTCATTAACATGAGAAGATGGCGAGTGAAACCTACAAGCGGCTCTGTGCCTGCTCACTTATCCGGGACAGTTACTCAGAGTTCACTGATTTCATCTCTGGAGGAAGAATCCTTCTTTCTTTGGAGGAGAAATCCTGGATTGTGCATCCCTGGTAGCCCAGAACCTCAAATAGAGGGGCCCGGTAAATGATTGTCCAATAATTGGATGAGTAAACAATTCAGAAAAAAGTGAGGACCAGAGGAAGAATTCAATTAGTGAGAAGGATGACTCATAGGTAGGGTGACCATATGACCCAATTGGTCAGGGTTAGTCTCCATGTAAGCCTGTCATCCTATAGTAATTATGATTCCCACCCCATTTTACTCTTGGAAGTGTCCCAGATTATATGGTCCATGATGCTCACCCTACTTAGAGCACATTTTGTAAAGAAATGCAGTTTTGTTGTTCTTCAGATCGTAAGTGGGGCTAGCAGCCAATGCCATTTGCTCCAGGTGGGCTAACAGCTCATGTGGCGGGTCCATTGTGTGCCCCAAATCTATCTAATCTTCAGCTGTGAACACTCAGAAACACTAATGCAGATGGAGATTCAGGGAAAAAGCTACACAAACCAAAATCAAAATGCATGGATCCAAAACCGAGGTCCTCCAATGTCTTACTGACAAAGGGCACTGTAATTCGTAAAAATCAAATCATTCACTTAATTTATTTTTCCTGAGCTTCAATCTCATTGTCTTGGAAATGCAGGAAATCATACCTGTTCTACTTCCTTGCCAAGCTGCTGTCATAGCCAATGGGCTCGTGTGTGTACCTCCTAAACTGTTAAGTGCTAAACCAATACAAGGTGCTATTATAAGCTAGTTCGATATCATTATTAAATCTTACGTATTCAACTACACCCGCGTTCACAGGTCCATCTGACTCCTCACCATGCCCCTCCTCCACTGCACTCCCAAGACAGACATGAGAACGAGACCACACTCCTTCCTTCCTCCTCAGTCAGCATCAGAACCTTTGCCTCCCCTGTTCCCCTGTGGCTTCCTTCAGGGCAGGAACCTTCTCCTGGTCCCTCCTTTACCATAGGGCAGAGCCTACTGCTTGACACCAAGTAGATAGATATTCAATCATTCTTGCTAACAAATGAATAAAAGAAAGCTCAACTCTGGTGCCACCTCCAGAAAGCCTGCCTCAACTTCCCTGGGCAGAGCCATTAGCCAAGGCCTCTGAACAATTCCAGCTCCTTCTCTATGTTTCTTATCAAACTGGACTCCAGGGTCAGTACCAATTTATATCATCTGACTCGCACTCCTCTGGGGCTAATTTCTCATGTTTTGTCTCTCTCTTCTAGTGCCCGACATTCTTTTCAAACAAGGAATTTGGAAATGGTTGCTGAATGACACTTTTTATCTCTTTAGTTTGGGGTTTTCTGCACATGCTGTCCCCTCTGTTTGGTGTCCTTTTCCCTCTCTTCTTCACCCACTTACCTTGTATCATCCTTCAGATCCCAGCTAGAGCACTCCTCCCCGCTAGGAGCCCTTGCTGCTCTCCCTGACTTAGAAGAGCCCCTTCTCTTAGCTCACTCAGAGCATCGTGAACCTCTGTTTTCCAGGGCTCACCTTGGCAGGAATAGTACATAACTGTATTTTTTTTAATGTCTGACTCCTTAACTGGACTGTAAGCCAAGGTGGAACCAGAGAATAGAAATCTGGCCTGCTTGTGCATTGTTGTATTCCCACAACCTAGCACAGTGCTGGAGGATAATACATACTGGTCAAATGAATCAAAGTGATACAAGGGCACTCGAGAGGAAATGTCAGGAGTCCTTTGGAAGATGAAGGTGGACATTCTTCTGGCTCCACTAAAATCATCTTCATCACCCTCTCTATCAAGTACTTTATATGGGTCTGGCCCTGAAATAAGTGCTTTTGTATAAATTTACTCCTTTAATCCTCACAACCACTCTGAAAGAGGGGTCCCGTGTTACAGATGAGAAATATGAAGCACCGATTTTTAGGCCTGAATATAATTGTGAATCATTCAACTGAACAATTTCTCAACCTTGTAACCTGTAAGTTCTAAAAAATTGGGAAGGGAGGTATACGTTTGAGAATGCATTGAGGGGACTTTAAAGTAACTAAGAAATATCTGAAATAACATCTTTTTTTTGTCCTAATTTCTGTTTTTTATATGTATGAGGGTATAGGAGGGGGGATGGCAAAAAAGATCTGATTTGTTTTTTCTGCTTTCTTCTAAAGACATGTTTTGGCAATTCTGGAATGAAGGTGGGAATGGACACCCATCTAGACATTGCCCTGGGAAAATCACTGCTCTTTGTGCCTAGATGTCTTCATCTACAAAAGGTGGATAAATAATATTTACCTCATGAGGTGTTTGGAGATTTAATTAACACTTGCAAAGCACTTTGAATAGGAGATGAAAGGCCCTGTTAAAGGAACTATTAGTGTCAGCACCTAGCGCTCTTTGGCCACTGAGGAAATTTAATCAGGATGGGGAAGTCGGTGCAGGCCCCTCCTAGGCCATCCTCTCCTCCACCAGAAGCCATATTGGCCTTTCACTATCCTCCAAGCCTGGAATTCTCTCCACCAAGCCGCTGGTTATGTCATTTCCCTGCCTACAATTCCCTCTCTTCAATTCTCTCCCTCCTCTTTTCCAAGTATTAAATCCTCCAGGACCACTTCAAGCCCCATCTGCTTTGCAAAGTCTTCCCTAACCATTCATTGACTGATTCATTCATTTACTTATTCATTCGACAAGGCTTTGGTGAGAGCCTCCTCTGTCCCAGGCTCCACGAAGAGCCCAGAGGTTGCTGTAAATTGCGTATTCTTGACCTCGTGTGCCGGAAGGGGAGACTGGAGCTCAGACAGGTTACAACGCGTCCAAGGTCACACAGCTAGTTAGTGAGTAAATCTGGATTGAAACTTACATTTCCCAGGCTCCAAAGCCTGTGGCATTTCCTCTCCTTTGTGCCGCTTCCCACCACAGATCAAGGTACACGATACAACAGAGTAAAAGATTCACCTGACTAATAACTCACAAGCTCAATACAAACTATGTCACTAAATCTGATGTATGGGTTGTCCTTGAAATTCCTTTCATAACTAGGTCCCTCTCAGTGGCATCACCAAGGGCTTACTTGGGGGTAGGAGGAGAAGAAGGGAAAGCGCCTCATTCTAAGAGAAAAAAAAAAAACAAAAACAATAAGCTGTGCCTGCTCTATAGGCACTGCTTTACATGTCCCACAGCCTGACCCTCCTCCTATCAGATTGTCATCGCTCAGTTCCTCTCCAATAAGAACTCAGAAACCCCAGTGCTTTCTTTTTTTCAATGCCAGGGAGAAAAATTACGGCAGAGTAGATAAGAATATAGACTTTTAACAGTCCCAGAAGAAATGCTGCCCTGCCTCTTACTGGCTGCAAGACCCTGGACAAATCAGTAAGCTTCCCTGGGACTCTGTTTTCTCATCTGTAAATGAGAACAATGATAACACCAATCTTCCAGGGCTGTTGGGAGGATTAAATAAGCTTCTCTATGCACAGCCCCATGCTTGCACACAGTTAGCCCCATGCTTGCACGCAGTAAGCCCCACGCTTGCACACAGGAAGCCCCATGCTTGCACACAGGAAGGCTTCCATAAACTCACTGTCCTCTCTCTAAGATATGGACACTCCCACAGCCACATACCAGTGTCTTGAAAAGTCACTAGGTGGCCAACCCTGGATGCTATCAGTAGGTATCATGGCTTCAGAAATGCACAAAGTGCTCACTGTCCACCAGATTAACTGCCTTACATTCTGTAATTTTGCTTTGACACCTTTACCATAACAGTATTGGGCTATAGAGGGCTTTGCTGAGGAGCTATGGAAGTCTACATGTGAATAAACACCAACTTTCTTTCCCCTCATGGGAGATCAGTGGAGCTCACGTGTTATATGCCACCACTTAGAAAACTATTGAGACAATTAATCATTGCAGTAGTCACACAGGACTCAAGCTAACCAGAAGGCAGAGGACAAAGTTTGGCAGTCAGCACAGGAGAGAATCTGAAGTCTCCACCAGCCAACTCATGGAGCCCCTGAACAGAAGGCTGGAAAGAGAGAAATTTGACCACAAGTTTGGGCTGGCTGCCTTTTGAAAATTAGGAGACTTTATACTAAAATACAATTTCTAGATTATCTTGATAAATTGGAAGATCTGGCCAGATTTGGGCTTACATTCTGGCATGCCAGCAAACAACTGGAGCTGAGAAATGGTGGGCCTCTCTTGGGAACTGGGCTCTCCACTTCTCACTGGCCTCACCCCTGACTCCCAGTGCACCATGCAGGTAACTGGCTTGCATTACTTGCCTAGCCCCGGTGGGCATTTGAGTTTTCTATGCCTAACCAAGCAGTCTCAGAATATGCAACTTACCGCAACCCCAGTGCTCTGCATGGAGCCTGGGATATAGAAGGCTCTCATCAAAGCCTTGTCGAATGGATGAGTAAGTAAATGAATGACTCAGGCAGTGAATGGTTAGGGAAGATTTTGCAGAGCAGATGGGGCCTGAAGTGGTCCATTATACATATTGTTCCTCCTGCCCAGAAAGCCTTAGCACCCAACACTTTTTGCCTCACTAACTCCTACTCAGAACTCCTCATTCTACAAGACATAGCTCAGCTAACACCCCGTCCAGGAAGCCTCTCCTGATTACCATCTCCATCCTTCCCAGACTGGGCTCCTGTTTACGGAGTTTCCATTATCTACTGCTGCATAACAAATGAACTTAAAACGTAAGTGATTTGAAACAACCATAAACATTAATTATTTCACAGTTTCTGTGGATCAAGAATGTGGGAGCAGCTTGCCTGGACAGTTCCGGCGTGGGGCCTCCCATGAGACGGCAGTCATCTTCAGGCATGGCTGAGACAAGAGGATCTACTTCCAGGATGCACTCACATGATAAGTAAATTGGTACTGGCCATGGATTGGAGGTATCAATTCCTCACTACATGGAACTTTCTACAGGGTTGCTTGAGTGTCCTCATAACATGGACTGACTTCTCCTAGAGGGAGAGATCCAAGAAAAAGAGTCAGAAACTGCAAAGTCCTATATGACCCACCTTGTAACTCACATGCCTTCATTTCTGCAATACCCTATTCGCTACACAGTTTACAAGGTGGGAGGGAACTGACTGCATAAGGAGACACACAAGGTGGCAAGGAACGTGGGGCACAGTCCTGAGTGTCGGTGGCCTCTCACCTCCGTCACAGCACTTTTCATTTGGACTGTAGATGTTGCCCTATATTTCTCTCTTAGCAAAACCATGACTTACTAAGAGATTGTTTCTTTAATCCTGATATTCCCAACACTGACAAATAGTAGCTGCTCAATAAAAGTGTACAGACTGGGCGCAGTGGTTCATGCCTGTAATCCCAGCACTTTGGGAGGCTGAGGCAGGCAGGTCATTTGAGGTCCGGAGTTCGAGGCCAGCCTGGCCAACATGGTGAAACCGTGTCTCTCCTAAAAATACAAAAAATTAGCCAGGTGTGGTGTCACATGCCTGTGATCTCAGCTACCCAAGAGGCTGAGGAAGGAGGATCACTTGAACCCGGGAGGCAGAGGTTGCAGTGAGCCAAGATCACACCACTGCACTCCAGCTTGGGGGACAGAGCAAGACTCTGTCTCAAAAAAAAAAAAAAAAAAAAAAGCATACCATGTCACTCCTTTTCTCCAAACCCTCCAGTATCTTTCTATTTCACTGAGTGAAAGCCAAGGTCCTTTGAACGGTCTAGAAGGCCCCACACTGCCTGGCCGCATCACCTCTCTGCCTTGCTCTTGTGTTTTTCTCAGTGCTCACTCTGCCCCGTCACCTGGAGCTGAAGCCTGTGGTTCCTCAATCACTCCAGGCAATCTCCTCTCTAAGATCTTTTGACAGACTGCTCCCTCTTCTTGACGGTTATCCCTAGGATTTATCCCATCGCTTTCTTCAAATATTGCCCAAACATCACATTCAGAGAGACCTGTACTGAGGCATCCTCACTAACAGCACTTCTGACTCCCTTAACCCTCTTCAAATTTTTCATATAGCACTTGTCACTACCTCATTGATTTATTTGTCATGTTTATTGCTCATTTTCTGTCTCCTCACTCCAAGACATAACCTCTCTGAGAAGTCTTTGTCTATCTTGTTTGTTGATAAAGTCGTAGCACCTAGATCATGGTAGGTGCTCAAAAAAATGTGTTGATGGGCCAGGCGCGGTGGCTCACGCCTGTAATCCCAGCACTTTGGGAGGCCGAGGCAGGTGGATCAGGAGGTCAGGAGTTCGAGACCAGCCTGGCCAACATGGGGAAACTCCATCTTTACTAAAGATACAAAAAAGTTAGCCGGCAGTAGTAGTGTGCGCCTGTAATCCCAGCTGAAGCAGGAGAATCGCTTGAACCCGGGAGGCAGAGGTTGCAGTGAGCCAAGATCACACCATTGCACTCCAGCCTGGGCGACAAGGTGAGACTTGGTCTCCAAAAAAAAAAAAAAAAGGTTGATGTTGGCCAGGCACAGAAGCTCAGGCCTGTAATCCCAGCACTTTGGGAGGCCAAGGCAAGTGGATCATCCGAGGTAGGGAGTTCAAGACCAGCCTGGCCAACATGGTGAAATCCTGTCTGCACTAAAAAAATATAAAAAATTAACTGGGCGTGGTGATGGGTGCCTATAATCCCAGCTACTCAGGAGGCTAAAACAGGAGAATCCCTCGAACCGGGGAGGCAGAGATTTCGGTGAACTGACATCATCGCACCACTGCACTCCAGCTCCAGCCTGGCGACAGAGCAAGACTGTCTAAAAATAATAATAATAATAAAGCATTGATGTAAATGAATAAATGAACCAACTAATTCATTGGTGCCGCATCCCTTGAGATTAGATGTCAGGAAACTGCCAAATTATTTAAAAGTGTAAATTAAGAAAATTCAAGATTCTCTTTTGGTTTAGACAGAAGGTTCTAGAGATGCCCAGAAGTAGGTGAACCTTGCTCCGAATTTAAAATGAGACTCTGTAGGCAAAAGATTTAGCCCTTTGCTCAGCATTGCAGCAAGCAAACTTTGAGGATTAGCTCCCTTTGCTTCTGTCACCTGCCACTTTCAGCACATGAAAGACTTTCCCTGCCCCACAGCTGCAGGTATCCCCATCATTCAATAGCGTGTGACCATCAAGTGCATAAACTCACAGAAGAAACTTGACTTCAATCCCCAAGAAGCTTCCTTACTTATGAGCTAAATGGATTCCAGCAAATTGTTGCACTTCTTTTTGCCTCAAGTTTCTCATCGGTAAAATGGGAGTTGAAATAGGTGTCTTTTCACACTTGTGTGGTAAGGATAGAATGAGACAATGTGTGTTGCTTACCACAATGTCTGGCAGAATCATAATAAGCATTCAATAAACGCTAAACATTATCATTATTCAGCACTTATGCTGCAAGGCTGCAATGGAATATATTAAAAGTGTCAAAAAGATAAATTTAATAAACAGTGTTTTTAATGCCCCCATTAGTATGGATTGGAAGATTAAATCTGTTCTAATTCCTGCTGTCTGGATAATATGCCAGCTAGGAAACCTCAAATATAAAATCGCTTCATCTACCTTTCATATGAGAAGAAAAAAAAATCAATGCATTTTTGTTCTCCTCTCTTATCCTTGGCTTATTTATATGCCCAAATAAGGTTACTGTACAAAACACAATTGTGTGGTCTATAAATAATGAACAGCTCCTCCATGTAGTCAGCATCAGCAGAGAAAAGTTCTAAATGGATTTCCTTTGCCGGCATCGTTTTCTGCCCTAGATCTGACCCTAAACGTAAATATAGGCAGCCTGGTTGGCATATAAAAGGCCCAATTGACCTGTTGACCCAGTTTGCAGAGACAGCTCCATGCACAACCACTTTAGCAGCTGCTATAGAAAAACCTTTTGGCCACACAAGCCAAAAGCTGCTCACTCATTCACTGCAATTAATCCTTGAGCCCCCAGTGCACCAGGCACTGGACTCAGAGACATTCCTGCACCATGCTTTGAGACACCCACTTCAGTCTAGCACTGGTGGACTTGAGTCTTGCATCTGTTATGGACAAAGAATAACAAAGGCTTTTTAGTCATTCCTAAGAGAAGTGGATGGCCTGGCGCAATGGCTCACGCCAGCACTTTGGGAGGCCAAGGCGGGAGGCCAGGAGTTCAAGACCAGCCTGGCCAACACAATGAAACCCTGTCTCTACCAAAAATACAAAAATTAGACAAGCTTCGTGGTGCATGCCTGTAATCCCAACTACTCTGGAGGCTGAGGCACGAGAATTGCTTGAATCTGGGAGGCAGAGGCTGCAGTGAGCCGAGACCACGCCACTGCACTCCAGCCTAGGTGACAGAGCGAAATTCCATCTCAAAAAAAAAAAAAAAAAAAGAGAAAGAGAGAGAGGGAGAGAAGTGGCTCACCGTCATGTGGCAAGATTTAGTGATAAATTCTACCTTAATCTTCTTCAGGATCCAGCTTTTCCTAGTGAAGTAGCAGATCTTCTCTATTTAGCAAACTTCCATATCATTTTTTCCTTCTGTTGCCCTCATCTGCCGTATTATTCCAGCTGAGTAATACAGAAAGGCAAAGTGATTCTACAGGCGTGGTTATAACCTCACAAAAATAGGAGGCAGTGAAAGAATGGGGTCTGTGGGCTGTGGGCTGAGTCCCGAGGGTCACTGTAAAAAAGAGCATTTCATGCACACAACGTTGTCTTGTGGAGGCTGGCAGTCAGGTAGTCATGGCTTCTCTCTCTCCACTGCCATTGGAAATCAGAGCCCCAGGTCACTAAAAGAAATCATAGTCAGTCTTCCGTCTAGCTTTTTCCAGTTGACAAACAGCTATTCCATGTTTTTATTTCATTTGATCCGTACACCACTCTGTCACGGGAACACTAAGAACTTGTGAGGAAAAATAGCTTACCCAAAGCCACAGGGTTAGTAAATAGCAAATCCATTAGTGAAAACTGTGTTTATCCATTCTGGAACCCTCCATACAGGGTGGTGGTGGTTAGCTGTGTAGCCTCTAAAGCTGGCTTGCCAGGGGTCAAATCCAGGCTCTGCCCTCGGGCCTCCTCATCAGTACAATGGGCATGCCGCTAATAGTGCCCATCTCATAGGGTGACTGTGAAAATATTATAATAAAAGCAGCTCTGTAATACATGTGGTTGGCACACAGTGAGTGCCCATGAAGACTTCCAGGTTATGACCACTATCTTTGCACCAGACTGTCCACTGAGGCAGAAGCTGCTACTTGTCCCCCTTCTTCCAATAATAAAATCTCAATTTTCCAGCCTTCCTGGCAGCAAGGTGTAAATACAAACTCAGGTTTGTCCAAAGGGATATAAATAGAAGTGAGGTAACTTCCAGGCACCATCCTATGGATGAGACAGCCCATCTCTCCACCCTCCTGCTGGCCCCTAAGCAACCATCTTGGACCGAACCAGAAAACCACATGTTGAGGATTGTAAAGTATCAGGATAGAGCCACCACACCACACCACACTGTGGGTAGCTGTATTTTGATGAGAGCTGAGTCACCTTCATTTCCTTCTCACAGCAGGGAGATCTAAAGAAGTTCCACCCATCTCGAAGCAGCCTCTGTCTCAGGACCAGAGCTGGTGTCCCCGCTCACTGGTGCTCCAGACACCTTGGATGCTGAGGGCCAGCTGCTCTGCCTCTGCCGCCAGATGGACCCAGACAGGCTGACTGCAACATGAACTGACTGCCTGCCACCTGCCAGGCACGAGGATGAGGACTGCACATCCTCACAGGAGGTCTACAACAGCTCTGCAAAGTGGCTGTGCAACCCATTCCACAGGTAGAAAGTCTGAGGCCCAAGGAGGAGCTGTGGCACTGCCCTGAGACACAGCCCAGATCTAAAATTCAGGCTGCCTGACTCCACATCCCGCACTCTTCTCACAGAGCACCCCAGAGTCCTGCACCCTTATGCAGAGCTCCTCATGCCCCAGCTCTCAAGCCCTGGGATGTATAGAGATGAAGTTGCCATGGAGTACTTGCTATCAGGGAACCAAAAGCCAGACTTCCTAGGTTTGACTCCCAGTTTAGCAGCTGTGGGAACTTGGGCAAAGGAACTCTAACCTCTCCGAGTTTCAGCTTCCTCGTCTGCAAACCAGGAATAACAATTCACAAGGTGTTATAAAAATTAAATCAGTGAACATGTACAACGCTGCAAATATCAAGTTACGAGTAGTAGTACTATTGTTGTTGTCCTTGTTGGTTTTTGTCTTAAGCCTGAATCCCTAGAAGCATAGCCCAAGATGGGGACTCTTGTGTAAGTGGTATATTGGGGCACTGTCTGGAGAGAAACATAAGGGAAAAGGGAGGGGAGAAAGGCCAAGGAGCTAAGCCACGTGGTGACTTCAGCTGAAATCTAGGCTCAGCCCGAGCTCTAGAATGTGAATGGCACCACAGAACTGCCGTACTTTGAGTTGAGGCATGAATAAGTCATTATCTGGGAGCCATCCATGTGGCGAGAACACAGCCACTCATGGGCATGGGGAGTGGGGGCTTTTATTAGCAGAGGGAAATTCTTCAGAGAAAGGTGCCACCGTTGGCCTTAGAAACCAACCACCCTGGCAGCCGGACCCAGTGAAGGGGAACCAAGTGAGGCATGAACAACATTGACAAGGTTAGTGTGAGTCATCAAATGCCACCTCTTTCACAAGGTCTGTCCATCCTCTCAGCTAGAAGTCATCTTCACATGCCCATAACGTTTTCTCTCTACCATGCCTACTAAACTGAACTTTGTTTAATACTCTATTATAGCCATTCACATACAATTCTTGATGAGTATTCTTCTTGCTCCATGCTCATCCCTCTGAGCCCTTGAGAGCTGAGATGGTGCTGAAGATGGGGCTGTCCATCATGCCTGCACTGTACCCCCAGTAAGTAGCACAGGGCTTGGCATGTGACAGGCTCTCAGCCAACCTGACCAGAGACTGAAGGATGCCCTTATCTCACACATGCCAAGACACAGGGTAATATAATGTCAGTTCTTGGAAATACATGGACAAAAACATTAATATTCAAGTTTTAAAGCCCAGATGCCAGTAAAAATTGTCTTGTGCAATGACTGTAGATGAAGAGTCTGATGTTTTCAGTAACTCAGAGTGTCCACCACAAGTGTCCTGATGCACCTCCTTAAATGTTGTGTTTTAGGCAGGGCATGATGGCTCACGCCTATAATCCCAGCACTTTGAGAGGCCGAGGCAGGTGGATCTCACTTGAGGTCAGGAGTTTGAGAGCAGCCTGACCAATGTGGTGAAACCCCATCTCTACTAAAAATACAAAAATTAGCCAGGCGTGGTGGTGCATGACTGTAATCCCAGCTATTTGAGAGGCTGAGGCAGGAGAATTGCTTGAACTCAGGAGGTGGAGGTTGCAGTGAGCCGAGATGGCACCGCTGCACTCCAACATGGGCGACAGAGTGAGACTCCGTCTCAGGGAAATAAAAAAAAAAAAAAAAAAAAAAGGTGTGCCTTAGGTACCTCACTCATTTCAACCTAGTATCAACCTTGATGCCCCAAATCATCAGATTGATAGTCATTATGTGCACCCGAGGCAGCATTAATTTATTCACCAACTGCTTATTCTGGGCCAGGTATGATGGTCACGAATATGGAAACCACATTTGGTCATTTCCTCAAGGAGCTGCCAGCATTTGGAGGATACAGACATGAATGCAGACTATCTCAGCATCAGATGGAAGGCACTGAGAAGGAAGGGTATGCTGGCAACACCTCTGATCTCTGCTATAGGTGGAGGTGATCATGGCAGGCTTCACAGAGAAGGTGACACTCCAGCTTTGTCTTGAAGGTTGAGGAGGAATTTGGCACAAAAGGACAATAGAGAGAAGTGCAATGTGCATATGGGTGGGAAAAGGGACAGGCTACATGGCTGGGGAAGGGGAGAGGGATTTGGAATGGCCAGACTTTCTGGGCCAGAAAATGGCTTATCTCAGATTCTTGAAAGAAATATTCATTGAGGAGCTTCCAGGTTGGCGAACACATGGGCATACTGAGAGCACAGCACACCTGGAGAGGACACAGAAGCTCCATGCAACCCATGTTTCTTCCATTTGGCTGTTTATGAGTTGTACCCTTTATAATAAGGGTATAATAAACAGGTAAACGACAAAAAACGAAAGTGGAGGAGCCGGGCACAGTGGCTCACAGCTGTAATCTCAGCACTTTGGGAGGCTAAAGCGGGCAGATTGCTTGAGCTCAGGAATTTGAGACCAGCCTGGGCAACATAGTGAAGCCCTGTCTCTATCAAAAAAAATACAAATTAGCAGGATATGGTGGCATGCGCCTGTAGTCCCAGCTACTCAGGAGGTTGAGGTGGGAGGATCACTTGAGTCCAGGAGGTTGAGGCTGCAGTGAGCCATGATCGCACCATTGCCCTCCAGCCTGGGTGACAGAGCGACACCTTGTCTCAAAACACACAGAGAGAAAAGAAGTAGAAGAAAGGAAAGGAAATAAGGAAGGAGGAAGAGGGAAAGGAAGAATGAAAGGAAATAAAGAAAAGGGGAAAATCGTCACTAAGGTAAATAGTAGCATTGTAATACTATAACAATCAATAATTTGTTGAGAATCAACAATATTTCAGAACCTTTATAGTCATTCATTATATCATTTAACCTCCACTACAATCCTATAAAATCCATATTAGAACTCATCCCCCCATCTGACAGGTAAGGGGGCCCAAAGGTTACATGACAGCCCATCATTCTCTAGCTACTAGGAAGCAAGGCCTCAGTCTTTCTGACTCTCTCCAGAGAGGGAAAGCAGTTACCCCTTCACATTGACCAGGCATTTAAAATCTGCATATCTGTGCCCAAGATAAAGTTGGTTGAGTCCAATAAATTTCTGAATAGACTTCCTCCTATAGTTGATTGGGATTTTTTTGTGGGAGTTGTTTGTTTAATTTTTTTTAGTGAGATGGGGTCTCGCTATGTTGCTCAGGCTGCTCTTAAATTCCTAGGCTCAAGTAATCCTCCCACCTCAGCCTCCCAAAGTGTTGAGATCACAGGTGTGAGCCACCATGTCCGGCCTTCTAGTTAACTGTTGATTCCTTAAATGTTTTTTCCCCCACCTTAAAAGGATGACAGGTTCGTTAAGCTATGAGACAGTATCTGCTCATTAATGTGTGCTAAATTGCCATGGAATTTCTATAGAATTAAATTACACTTCAATGAATAAGCAAATAATTCATCAAGACTAATGTTACTCCCATGAATGCCAAAGTAAGACTTGGACCATTTACTTATCAAATGCTGATTTAAAAAAAAACTCACAATGAAATAATAAATAAATCATTAACTCAAAAGTTTAATTTGGTGTTCCGGCTCAATCAGGAAAATATGCATAGCACCAGGTACCCTCCTTGGTTTCCAAATAAGGTAGCAGTCAGAAATATGAGCCCATTCATTTTCATACAGCTGTACAATTACCTGCTAAGGCTATGTAGCTAAAATACAAGCACACACACACACACACACACACACACACACACCCCTCACTCACACACACAAAGCCAAACACCACAGCATCTATGCTACTTGATAGGAACCATATTCAAATGCAATAGAAATATTCAGAGCAAGTTTGGCATTTTGAACAATCTGCCTGGCCCTGAGCACCCCTGTAGATCGAGATAAGGAAGAGGATCATCTTCCTACTCTAGAGTTCTCAAAGTGTGGTCCCTGAACCAGCAGCAATAGCATCACCTGGGAAGTTGTTAGAAATGCAAATCTCAGGTCACTCCCCTCCCACTCCACCCCCAGACCTGCTGACTCAGAAACGCTGGGGGTGGATGATTCTTCCAGGTGATGCTAATACAGCTAAAGTTTGAACCACTAGTGTATATGTATAAAATACCAAAGGAGCTAGGGATTTTCCCTCAGATAGACCCAAGTTTGAATTCTAGTGGCTAAACACCAGTTGTATGACTAGGCTGGTTATTTCACTTCTCTGAGCCTCACTTTTCTCATCTTTTTCAAAAGAAAATTAAGAGATGAATGATACCACCTTCCTGACATTGCTGATGAGGTCACTGAGATGACCCAAGTGATGCCAGCGGAGCCAACACAGACCTCCATGGATTCGGCATCATCCCCTCTCCCTTCTAAGTTCCCATTCTAAGGGCTCATTTCCAAGAATCCACTTCCCGTGTGGTTCCCAGCAGGAGTTTGCCAGTGAGAGGACTCGGCTAGACCCAGAAGGCACAGAGGAGGTGGGGTCATTAGCCTTGGAAGTAGTTGCAGCCAGGCCTGTGTGGTTCACAGCAGCTTCCCACATGGTTCCTGAGAACCACCAGCTTTCCCACCATAGTCTAAGAACATTAGATTGGCATTTCCACACATACTTGAGCATTAGAGCTCATGAGAACTTCTGTTATGGCACTTCAGGATAAGATCAGCCACAGTGGAGATCCAGATGTCTTTTATAGTCCTAAGTCCTTTGAATAAAGCCCTTACTCCCTGGAATCTATGGTGCACCTTCTGCTGTCCAACCAAACCCTGAGATACACATCTAATTTCCACATTTACCCAGGAATATCTTATTTCTATAATAAGCAGAAAAACCTACTTTCTCCAGACTCGAGGGAAAGTCCTGGAATCAAAGAAATCCCCCTTTTTTTAAAGACCTTCCTTCAAAGAATCATACAGGTTCACTGTCACATTACACTCATATATCCATAACCTATTTTAGTATTTTAAATGACTGCTTACAGATTTCCTGCAATTTTGAGTGTGATTTTGCTTCGTTGCAAGCCACCTGCCCCCATGGAAACCAATCATCATTATTTATGCAAATCAATGGAGAAATATGATTCAATTAACAGAAACTTGCTCAACAGTCATCATGCATTGGCTTGTTTTTTATTTGACTTTTAATGTTTTTATAATGTCACATAAGCCGTTTTTCTCCCCTCTTGCAGAAAATGACTAAATGTAAAAGACAAAATAATAATGAAACCTCAAATAGGTAAAGCATTTACAGCACTTCAAAGCCTCCTGATAGTTTATCTCTGGTCAACAGATATTCTCAGACTCCTGCAGAGAAAGAACGAGATGCAGAGAGGTCACACAGGTTGTTAGAGAAGAGCAGTAACTAGTACTGTAGTTCCCTGAAGGCACTAACAAATCCCAGGTCCTTGTTGCATGAAAATAAGCCTGTGATTAGATACTAAATAAATTATCTAGTCCTCAGTAATAAATTCCTTATTAGCAGAATTAGGTCACAGCTACAAAAGTGTTTCTCTCTCTCTCTCTCTCTCTGTCTCTCTGTCTGCTAAAAAAAGACTTTTTTTTTGGAATTTTACCCATGAAAATCTGAATGGGAATTTCAGTTCTTTGGCTAAAAGGTTTTTCTCAGAACATGGGCAGCTTTCCAGACTTCCGTTTTATAATGAATATTCCTACTATTTTTGACTTCTCAGTTTTCCAAGGCCATGGCTACCCAATTTGGCTGTTATAAGAATGTTGTTACTCTAAATCTGTTAAGCTCTGCAATGCAGAAATTTTCCCAAAACCAATTCACAGAGATGATATCACTGAGGATATGGTGGAGGAAAATATCCCAAGATATTGGTCCCATTGATTTTCAAGTTGGGTAAGAAAATATAACTGGTGGTGAAAATGAAAGTTGAGGCATATTCTAAAATGAAATCTTAGAACAAGATAGAGAAATAAAAAACAAAAATAAGTGGCAAAGATATCTATATAAATCTCTCATACTAAATTTTTAAAATCTCTCACACTGAGTTGAGTGTATAAACAGGATCAATGCTATCCAGACAACTGCAGCTTTTCTCTCCTAGGGTTAGATGGCCCCTCCAGGCAGCCTGCTTCATCAGGATCTAACATGACCCTTCAAATTGTCTCTCAGAGATGACCAGCCACATCTAGTCCATGGGAAGCATGGAAATTGAGAGATAGGATGCTTGAAGATTTGTTTGAAAAGAGCTGTTTCCTACCTAAAGGAAGGCTTGCTTTCTAATACTGTATTAGTTATCCTTTGCTGCATAACATATCACCCCAAAGCTCAGTGACTCAAAACAACCATAATGATTTGTAATTTCTCACGGTTCTATGCCTGCAGAATTCAGGAGCAACTTGCCTGGTGAGTTCCTACTTCAGTTTTCACGAGGTTGCAATCAAATGTCCTCCAGGACTGCTGTTATATGAAGGCTTGATGTGGGCTGGAGGACCCACTCAAAGGTAGATTATTCACACAGATAGCAAAGTGGGTATGGCTTTTGACCAGTTCTTCTCTGCAATGTCATCTCCATGGGGTTACCTGAGTGTCCTGGAGGCGTGGTAGCTGGCTTCCTCCTGAGTAAGCAAATCAGGAAAACAAAGCCAAAATGCTACAATACCTTTTATGACCTACCCTCAGAAGTAATGCCTTGTTATTTCTGCCATATTCTATTGGTCACAGAGGTCAGGGCTAAATTCTTATGGGAGGTCATAAAAATCAAGAGGCAAGGATAACTGGGGACCTTTTGGAGGTCTGACTAGCACAAATACTGATGCAGGCTGGTCACAGTAGCTTACATCTGTAATGCCAGCACTTTGGAAGGCTGAGGCAGGAGGATCACTTGAGTCCAGGAGCTCGGTCGGGACCAGCCTGGGCAGCAGAGTGAGGCCTCCACTTCTAAAATAATAATAATAATAACTCATGCATTGCATATGACTTACACTGAGAAATCTAGAAAAGGCTGGCAAATGCAATAGTGTCAACAGAGTGCTGGGCAAAGGATGTGGCATTTCATGGGCCAGATGTAGAGCTCTCTGGGAGAGACCTGATGTGGAGTTACCTAATTGCAAACATGGATATAAAGGCCAGAGGCAGGGCTAGATTCATGAATATGAAGCCTGTACAGCCACACAGGGTCCTCCACTAAGAGGGACCCCACACTTAGGTGTAATGCACTGCCATTGCCTTCTCGAAATTCTGAATACTTTCTGAACAAGGACCGTGACATTTTCATTTTGCACCGGGCCCCACAGATTATGTAGCCATTCCTACCTTAGTAGCCATGGGTGAAAATAATGACCCATGGAAATAAAGAGGTGATTGATTGCTCTGTCAGGAAACCATGGATGAGAAGTCCCCAGGGACAGGGTTTTCTAATGAACTCATAAAAGCATCTATAAGAAAGTAGGTTCTAAACTGCTGCAAAAACTAAACAGACATCTAATTGCTTGATATCTCCAATAGCCTGAGTTCCTCCAAAACGCAGAGCTTAAGACAAGGGTTTGCATGCAGGTAGTTTGTTTTGGGAAATGACCACTAAAATAAAAAATGGGAGTTAGAAAGAGTAAAAGGGGAGGAAAAAGAGCTGGTCCAAGGTTGCATCATTGAACTCATTGCTCTGTGAGCAACTGGGGCTCAGTCTCACCAGAGGGCTTGCTAAGGAGCTTTGTAGGATGCTGTACAAGATTGACCTTCTGAGACAAAGAAAGAGGAAGCATTTGTCCTCCAGTTGCCACCCTGATGGCCAAACATTGCTCTATGGGTTTATAATGCTCTCAAGCATGCATCAGAAAGGCTGAGTGGGTCCCTTTGGGATGCTGCAGGGTGGTAGCAAAGAGGCCCTAGAGCAGAAAGCAAAGAATACACTGTTTCCAAGCAAATCCCATTACAGCTGGTCGCTGAAGCAAGAGATCGAGTGAAAAAGTGGATGCGAGGGGCTCCCGTGGCACTACAGTCTCCATGCCAAAGTCAGCCAAGCAATAACTTCCTTGCTCCTCTACTCACTCCTTCCCTGAGCTCCATCCCTGGGGAAATGGGGGAGGGAAAAACTAGCAAAGATAGAAGAAACCATCTCTAGCCCTTACCCAGTTGAGGCTTCCCTCTTGAGCAAGGAGAAGGCAAAAGCCTCAACTGTAATCAATTTGGAATTACATCAGAACGGGTAGTTTAATTCCTCCATTTGAGACATTGCTTTATGATAAAGTGAAAAGAGCCTAGGAAAGTCCTGGGGCCTGCCTGAGTTTTATTCTAGGGCCATGGGGATTAACAAGCCCCCAGAGTGGACTTAAAAGGGGTTGGATGGTGTAAGCTGGAGAAAGCTGCTTTGTGATTACCTCCTCCAAGCTTGTTCATCCTAATCGAAGACATTAGAAATACCCAGAACGCACTTGATAGAACAAGAAGACAATGTTAAGGGGGTGAGGGGGAATGTGTTGTTAGTTGAATTCCTTTCATGACACAAAAATGGAAGCCAGAACTCATGCCCATTTCACATTTCTTTGCTTTTTGAGATGGTGTTCATTCTGCCTGAAATATCCTGTTCCACTATCCAATTCACCTCCCCTATCATTTGTCCCCTCCTGAGACAGGGAGGCTTTTGTTATTATCATTATATAGTATTATCATATATATAGTCTGCCTTATACTAGAAATATTTATGGAGGCTTTTTTAAAATACAGCAAAAATGACACAAATTAAAAGGCATGGAAAATGAAAGATAAAAAATAAAAACCAAGTGCAGGAAATTACAACAGAGTACAGAGCGAGACTCTGTCTGTTGCTCTACACATACCTTAAATTACTGACAGCTGATAAAGGTACAGTTTCGGCTCTCAACTCTCAATTTTGTACCAGCAGCTGATACAAAAAAGGGAACCTGATCCAGTCTCAGTTAGCATCCATAAGGCAAAACCCACACCACTTCTCAGGAAAAGCAGAGCTACTTCTGATTCTGAAGTCAGGTGGACAATTGCCTCTAGGGATCTCCTAAAGAGACACACAGTGTACAAAAATTGAACAACATCCTCCACAATATCTTTTCTATTTATTTGTTTTATTTATTTATTTAGACAGAGTCTCGCTCTGTCGCCCAGACTGGAGTGCAGTGGCACAATCGTGGCTCACTGCAACCTCCGCCTCCAGAGTTCAAGCGATTCTTGTGCCTAAGCCTCTCAGGTAGCTGGGATTACCAGGCACTACCATGCCCGGCTAATTTTGGTATTTTTAGTAGAGACAGACTCCTGGCCTCAAGTGATCCACGCGCCTCAGCATCCCAAAGTGCTGGGATTACAGGCATGAGCCACCTCGCCTGCCTAACATCTTTTCTACAGGCAATTTTTTTTTTTTTTTTTTTTTTTTTTGAGACAGAGTCTCACTGTCACCCAGGCTGGAGTGCAGTTGCGCAATCTCGGCTCACTGCAACCTCCACCTCCGGGGTTCAAGCAATTCTCCTGTCTCAGCCTCCCAAGTAGCTGGGACTACAGGCGCCCACCACCACACCCAGCTAATTTTTGTATTTTTAGTCGAGATGGGGTTTCACCATATTGGCCAGGCTGGTCTCAAACTCCTGACCTTGTGATCTGCCCGCCTCAGTCTCCCAAAGTGCTGGGATTACAGGAGTGAGCCACTGCACCCGGCCCAGGCACTTCTTATAATGTCCCTGAATCTGTGACACAGACATGACAAACAGGAGAGAATCACCAAGACCCAGGCTGACTGCAGACACCTTCGGGCCACCATGCACTATGGCTTTAATCCTCTTCATTGCACTCACCATTTCTCGTTGCAATCATTTCTACATGCATCTTTCTCCTTTTATTTTTTATTATTTATTTAATTTTTGAGACAGGGTCTCACTCTGTTGCCAAGTCTGGAGTGCAGGGTTGCAATCACGGCTCACTGCAACCTCAACTTCCCAGGCTTAAATGATCCTCCCACCTCAGCCTCCTCAATACCTGGGAACATAGGTGTGTGTCACAATGCCCCACTAATTTTTTTAAATTATTTTTTATAGACGCAGTGTCTTGAGGGCTAAAAGCCATGTCTTGTTTATGTCTGTGCCACCATTGCCAAACATTTGGTTTGGTATGTATACCGCAACATATTTTCTGCATAAATGAGAGAATTACAGATTAATGCTTTTAATTAATGCGAGGCAACATAGAAAGCAGGAGATAAATGATCAGATGCCATTTCGTCTGGAGCTCTTGAGAAACTAAATCATGCACAAATGAGATCAGCCAGCCTCTAAGCTGCAAGAAGCAAGGTGGGACGGAATCTTCCAGTCAGCCTCTGAGTGAAAGAATCAAAATGTATAGTACAGAGATCACAGATTACAAAATGTCTCAAAACTTGTCATCAATGCCCATGTTGGTTCTTTATTCCTCGTAGCCATATCTGCACAGCATGTGCACCATGTTGGCCAGGCTGGTCTCGAACTCCTGATCTCGGCCTCCCAAAGTGCTGGGATTACGGGCATGAGCCACAGTGCCCGGCCCCTTTTCTTCTAAGAGTTCATCTTACAATTTCAGCCATCTCTGATTTTCACTTAGATGGGCCTCTTTGGTTAGAGGAGCAGCGTGATATGCCTTGATGTAAATTTTGACTTAGAAGTGAAATAGATAGTGTTCTTTTTTAGTTTTGTTTTGTCTTTGAGACAAGGTCTCACTCCATTGCCTAGGCTGGAGTGCAGTGGTGTGATCACAGCTTCCTGCAGCCTTGACCTCCTAGGCTCAAGCAATCCTGCCACCTCAGCCTCCTGAGTAAAAAATTAGCATGTGCTACTGTGCCTGGTTAATTTTTTTTTTTTTTTTTTGAGACGGAGTCTTACTCCACCTCCAGAAGTCAAGCGATTCTCGTGCCTAAGCCTCTCAAGTAGCTGGGATTACCATGTGCCACCACACCCGACTAATTCTGGTATTTTTAGTAGAGACAGACTCCTAGCCTCAAGTGATCCACCCGCCTCAGCCTCCTGAAGTGCTAGGATTACAGGCGTGAGCCATCTCGCCTGGCTAACATCTTCTCTACAGGCAATTCCTTTTTTTTTTTTTTTTTTTTTTGAGACTGAGTCGTCCTCTGTCGCCCAGGCTGGAGTGCAGTGGCATGATCTTGGCTCACTGCAACCTCCACCTCCCAGGTTCAAGCAATTCTCTTGCCTCAGCCTCCCTAGTAGCTGGGACTACAGGCGCCCACCACCACACCCAGCTGATTTTTGTATTTTTAGTTGAGACGGGGTTTCACCATATTGGCCAGGCGGGTCTCAAACTCCTGACCTTGTGATCTGCCCGCCTCGGACTCCCAAAGTGCTAGGATTACAGGCGTGAGCAACCGTGCCTGGCCAATTTTTAAATTTTGTAGACACGGAATCTTACTCTGTTGCCCTGGCTGGTCTCAAACTCCAGGCCACCCAAAGTACTGCAATTACAGGTATGAGCCACCACTCTCAGCCTTTTCTTTTTTTTTTTTTTTTTACAAAATAAAATACACTAAGATTTGAAGAAATCTCACTCATCTTTAAAAAGATTCAATGACAATGAATCACTTTTCTGCAAAGGCTAGAGTTAGGAGAACCCTCGGTTGATGGCTTTGTTAATTTTTTTTTTTTTTTAAAGATTCAGGTTCACACCTGTAATCCCAGCACATTGGGAGGCCAAGGTGGGCAGATCAGCTGAGTTCAGGAGTTCGAGCCCAGCCTAGCCAACATGGCAAAACTCCATCCCTACTAAAAATACAAAACTTAGCCGGGTAAGGTGGCGCATGCCTGTAGTCCCAGCTACTCAGGAGGCTGTGGCAGGAAAATCACTTGAACCCGGGAGGGGAAGGTTGAAGTGAACCAAGACTGTGCCACTGCACTCCAGCCTGGGTGACAGAGCAAGACTCCGTCTCAAACAAACAAACACAAAAACAAAGTGCACCGTTTGGTCAAGAATTCAATTCACAATAATCAAGCAGCTCCTAACACAGCTCCCTAGTCACATTTTCAGATTTAGCTTTTGGGAGAAAAAAAAGTCTGTATTTCCCTGTAGCTCTATGGGATAAGCCTTCCATACCCCTCTTGGGTTATTATATTTGAAGGATTCCTGAGATATGGAATGAAAGAACTAGCAAAAAGCTATAATGATCGCTCACATTTGATTTTAATTAGAGAAAAAAACAAATCCCTTGCTCTCCTCCCTCAGCTGGGATGGGATTCTTCTCCACGATGCCTCTATGGTTTTTCTTTCCTTGCCTTGAGTGCAAAGGCAATGTGCATTTTTCAAAGGGAAAGATGGCAAACATGCCCATCTCAACACACATACATCTTATTAAGTATATATACTATGCAGAACCCCCCAAAAACTTAAATGTGCTTTTTTTTTTCTAGATCCCTGAGGAATCGACACATTGACTTCCACAATGGTTGAACTAGTTTACAGTCCCACCAACAGTGTAAAAGTGTTCCTATTTCTCCACATCCTCTCCAGCACCTGTTGTTTCCTGACTTTTTAATGATTGCACATACATTTTATTAAATATATATACAATGCAGAACCCCCCCAAAAATTTAAATATGCTTTTTAAAAAGGCTAGGCTGGTTTCAAATGTTCTCAGAACCAAAGCAACACACCCCTTTCAGAGGGCTGGAGAAAAGGCTGTTGAACAAACTCTCACGGCTCAACAGTGGAGAGCTGAACGATGTATCTGACTATCAACATAATTTGAGAAGAGAGGCTCCCTCTTAACCTGTATTTTTGGCTCACTCAAAAAAAGTGCTCCTGTCAGCCTTCAATTTCTCTACCTGGGTCTCTAGTCTGAGGACAGCATCCTTTGGAAGGCTTCGGCAATTTCTGTGGAGCCATGTTTAAATTGGGTGAGTGGAAAACTAACTCCCTTTAAGAAAAGTGGCATTGTTTTGCAGCCAGGTAATTCCAAGTGGGCTCGCTGGTTACTTTCCATGGGAATAGTCTTTGAGGAAGAAAGGGCCTTTGTTGAGTTTTGTTTTGTTTTGAGAACAGTCAATTGGTTCTTTCTACTCTTTCTTCTGGGGCGCCAATCTTTCCAAGGATAACCACAAAGTGCAAGCAAAAATAATGAAAAAGGAAAGAAAGAAAGAAAATCTGTATGCAAACCCAGGTTGTCATTATCTGGGGTTGTTTTTTGCCATTCTTGTCTTCTGACTCCTACCTGGCACACAGATCACTCCTACCCATTACTCGCTGTCTTGTACATGCCTTGCTGGTACCTATGTAGGACGATGGAGGAAAATCATTGCTGTAAATTTCCTCCTTCTCAAGGAATCCTGCTCCCTGAGTTTCTGCTTAAGTGACTTCTCACCTTCAAACTCACTGAGGTTATTCTTGTTTGGCTTCAGATAAGTGGCAGAGATTTTAATTGTTCTCAATTGGTCTTTTTATCAGGGTAACTGTTTCAGTTTTCTTCAAGACAAATGATTAGGTCCTTCGGTCTTTATCAGTATATTAAGTATGTTCTTCAGGTGTGGACTTAACTTTGCCCTCCACTCCTGGCAACCGTTTCCTTTCATAACTTGGGTGTAGTTTAAACACAAACACACACACAGACACACACACACACACACACACTTGCTCAGAGTTATTTTGGAAAGTGTATTCTTTACCAGTGACACCAAACCAACTTCAAAAGAGTTAAGGATTCCTTAAAAAGGAGAAGAATTTATATATTAAGTCTGAATTGAGAAAGGGGGAAAGAAAGGAATAAAACAGAGAGTGATAGGAAAAATTAGGAGGTCTCGATGGATTGAAAAGGTAGCAATAAAGGACACTAAGTGTGCACAATGGCTGGGTTCTCTGTATTTTCTCATTTCATCCTTAGGACAACTTAGAGAGGTAAGAAACAGTTTTTTCTCTTCTTAACAGATGAAGAAATTGAAGTGGAGAAAGATAAGAAGCTTGCTGAAAGACAGTGAATGGTAGAATATCTCAATAAGCCAAACTATTTTCAACTTTTTACTGATGAAGTAACTAAGGTTCAGAGATGTAAAGCAATTTGCTCAAGGTTAACCAGTAAATCAGTAGAAGAGCTGTGATTCAATCCAGGTGTGTTGCTCCAAAGTAATTTCAAGGCAAAACCTGAAAAGCAGGAACTGGAAGGTGAATGAATATATACTGTGAGATGATCTTTTCCTAGTTTAAATAAATCTCAGCCAGCAGCCACCCAAAGAATCTACTGCAGGAGAAGTGCAGGCTTTTATTGCTCAGGATAGGCTAAGCTATGCTGCAATAATAAATAAAGCCTGAAATTTCAGTGGCTTATAAAAAAGAAAGAAGAAGAAAGAAAAAAACATTTGATTCTTATTCACACAAGTCCACTGCTGGTCAAGCAACTCTGCAGTGCAGCTTTCTTTGGTACTTCTAGTATTCAGACTTCTTTCATCCTGTGGTTCCATCATCCCAGTAGAACAATTCTATGGTCACCCCAAAGAAGAAAAGAAAAAAAGAGGAGACACAAAGCTCTTACTAACCTTGGCTGTGAAATAACATGCATCATTGCCACTCACAGGTCCATGGCCAGAACTAATCACCGGCATCAGCCTTCCTGCAAGGGAAGCCAGGAGACATAGGCAGCCCCTTGGGTATTTGGTGAGTGCTAAGTACAACTGTGCAACACTCCCCAACTTTCCTTGGCCTCATTTTTTTTTTTTTGAGGCAGATTCTCACTCTGTCACCCAGGCTGGAGTGCAGTGGCACGATCTCATCTCACTGCAACCTCTGCCTCCCAGGTTCAAGCTGTTCTCTTGCCTCAGCCTCCTAAATAGCTGGGACTACAGGTGTACATCATCATGCCTGGCTAATTTTTGTATTTTTAGTAGAGATGGGGTTTCACCACATTGGCCAGGCTGGTCTTGAACTCCTGGCCTCAAGTGATCTGCCCACCTTAGCCTCCCAAAGTGCTGGGATTACAGGCATGAGCCACCATACCTGGCCTCCTTGGCCTCATTCTTGAGTTTTTAATATCTCTGTAAAAAATGAACACTATTGAACCTTAGTATAGGCCTTTTAGGAGTAGCAACAGGTTGAAGCAATTGCAGAATGCTTTCTTCAACAAAATAGTAGCATCTGAAATTTGAGTCATGATGGGGACCTTTAGAAGCTCTAGGTATTCCTGAAAAATCTGTTGGTTACTGCTGCAGCCTTCATATGATGGTTTCAAAAAAAAAACTGCAGGAGATCCTCCCACCTCCGTATTTAAGAAAAACTGAGAACACCCACCTTTTCAACTGGTTTATGATGGGTTATCTTCAGAACAAAAGAAATATTCTAATTTCAGCAGCTTTCAAACAAACTGAGCGTTTAATACATAGGCCTTTTGATTCCCACAGGAGGAACCATCACATAAGCTTATATTGTTAAGTGAAATATGCCCAGGGTAGAATCTCATTCACAAGCCATGGAGAACTAGCCCTGGAGAACTTAAGATCACAAAGCTATGGAGTAAGAGAACAGGGATTAGAATCAAGCTGTTGGACCCCCAAGCCCAAGCTGGTAACTACTGTGTATTCCCCCACTCCTTGCTATATTATCCTCTGCCACTCAGTGCCCACTTAATAATAGGCTCAATTCCAAAACACTGCATAGTTCTTGATGGGGACTTTGGTGCTCCAGGGACAAACTCTGAGCAGAATTTGGCCACTATGTGCTAAACTAAAAACTCCAAATACCCATCACCTTCCCCAGTGGAATTATTTCCAGCATTGTTATTCAAGCTCCCCTCTCCTAAAACTAGTTATTTAGAAGCAAAACATTAAAGAGCGAGATAATGAGGCTTTGAAATTACCAACATTACTTAAGCCCAAAGCTCAAATGGAAGCATTCACAGCTTCCCTTCCTCTCCTGGTGACAACCAATGTCTCCAGTTTACCACTGAGGAACTGGGAGAAGTGTGAAGATGCAAAATTCTACACTTTCAGAGCTGGAAGGGAGTTTAACGCAACTAGTCCCAATGCACAGATGCAAAAATGAAGCCTGGAGAGCAAGGGATTTGTCCACAGAGCTAACCAGAAATGTGAGAAATCCAAAGGGTTTTTCTGTCCAGCATTGCATTTGATCCTGACGAGAACAGTGTGGAGCAGCAGAACACATACATTTACGTTAGAGAAGACAGGCTGAGTTAGCCACTGCAGGGCATCCAGAGTGTCTGGAGCAACACTGAGACTAGAGCCACCTTCCTACTCCTAGAGCATCACACAAGACTTGTCTAGGCTGATTCCGATTCTTCTTTTTTTTTTTTTTTTTTTAATGAAGTCTGCTCTGTCACCCAGGCTGGAGTACAGTGGCGCAATCTCGGCTTACTGCATCCTCCACCTCCCAGGTTCAAGCAATTCTCCTGCCTCAGCCTCACAAGTAGCTGAGACTACAGGTGCCCTCCACCACACCCAGCTAATTTTTGTATTTTTTTAGTAGAGATGAGATTTCACCCTGTTGGCCAGACTGGTTTCAAACTCCTGATCTCAGGCAATCCGCCCAATTTAGCTTCCCAATGTGCTGAGATTACAGGCATGAGCCACTGCACCGGGCCTGATTCTGGTTCTTAACTGTGTGTCTTCAGGTAAATCATGACTTCTCTAACCTCAGTTTTCTCATCTATAAAATTAGAATCAGGATGATTCTGAGTGCTAAGTGATTAAAATGAAATAATGATGCATCAAGCTCTAGGTGTAGAATTACCATGTGACACATGCTGCAAAAATGATAGCTGTTTATATGATAATTTTTGTACCAAATCTGATTTTTTTTTTTTTTTTGACACAGGATCTCTTTCTGTCACCCAGGATGGAGTGCAGTGGAATGATCTTGGCTCACTGCAACCTCCTTCTCCCAGATTCAAGCAATTCTCATGCATCAGCCTCCCAAGTAGCTGGGACGACAGGCATGCACCACCACACCTGGCTAATCTTTGCATTTTTAGTAGAGACGGGGCTTTTCTATGTTGGCCAGGCTGGTCTTGAACTCCTGGCCTCAAGCAATTAACCCACCTCAGCCTCCCAAGGTGCTGGGATTACAGGTGTGTGCCACCACACCCAGCTAAATCCAATATTTTTTAAAAATACTACTTAATAGGATAAGGCTGGTGGCTCACGCCTGTAATTCCAGCACTTTGGGAAGCCAAAGCAGGAGGATCCGTTGGGCCCAGGAGTTTGAGGCCAGCCTGGGCCATATGGTGAGACCCCATCTCTTAACAGAAAAAGATAGCCAGGTGTGGTAGCACAAGTCTGTAATCCCAGATACTAGGGAGGCTGAGATAGATGGGAGGATCACTTGAGTCTGGGAGGTCGAGGGAGGTCGAGATAGTGGGAGTGAGCTGTGATCAACCACTGCCTTCCAATATAGTGAGACGGAGTCTCACTCTGTCCACCCGGGCTGGAGTGCAGTGGCACAATCTCAGCTCACTGCATCCTCGACCTCCCCAGACTCAGGCAATCCTCCAAACCTCAGCCTCCTGATTAGCTAGGACTACAGGCGTGTGCCATCATGCCTGGCTAATTTTTGTATTTTTCTGTAGAGGCAGGGTTTTGCCATGTTGGCCAAGCTGGTCTCGAACTCCTGGACTCGCAATATGCCTGCCTCGGCCTCCCAAAGTGCTGGGATTACAAGCGTGAGCTACCGCGCCTGGCCATTTTTTTTTTTTTTTAATCACAGGAAAAGTGATTCAAAGTATCACTTCAGAGACACAAAATTTTGTTTGAGCTCTGATGTAATATTTAGATGATTTATTCACAGAAGGTGATCTGCTAATTCAGGGACCTTGCTTTATGGCCCAAATTCTTTCCAGTTCATTCAATTCCGCTTTCTCAGAGACGGGGGTAAACGTAGCTTTCTGACAGAGGTCCTCATTTTGACATTAAGTAGCAAAGAAGTGCTAGTGTTTGGGTTGTTTCCTTTTGTTCATCATAGACAGCTAAATGGCACATAGGCCACCTTGGCTCATACCTGTAATCCCAGCATTTTGGCAGGCTGAGGTGGGCAGATTGCTTGAGTACAGGAGTTTGAGACTAGCCATGGCAATATAGTGAGACCCTGTCTCTTCACATCCTTGTGGTCTCAGCTACTCAGAAGGCTGCGGTAGGAGGATTGCTTGAGCCTGGCAAGTTCAAGACTACAGTGAGTCGTGATCACACCACTGCACTCCAACCTGGGTGAGAGTGAGAGATCCTGTCTCAAAAGAAATAAAAATGAAAGACACATAATTCACAATCCATGTCAAGAAGACCTTCCTCACTCTGTTTTCTGAGTGGACTTTGTGGCCATTCTCTTTCTCCTGAGCTATCTGTATCATAGGTAAGTTATGCAGTCCTAGCCCTCCAAAATTCTTACCTTTACACACATTTCTTGATAAGAGGGTTTTGCAGCTAAAACCTTTACCCTCAGAATTTTATCTTATCCATTAGTGGGTCATCCAAGACATTTCCACCAACCCAATAGTGCACAAGTAAAGCTAAGTGAACATTTGTTGAAAAAAAATTACTAAATATTAAGTTTACATTGATTGAACACATAATATGTGCCAAGTACTATAAGCACATTATATGCATTATCTTAGTTATTCCTCCAAGAATTCCATGAGGTATTTATTATCCCCATTTTAAAGATAAGAAGATGAAGGCTGAGAGAGTTTGAGTAGTACAGATTTATGGAGTAGGGACAAAAGCATTGGAATCTGATGTCCTCTCTTCTCTAACCACGACACTGCCTAGTTCAGAAATTACAAATCTGAGGAAGAACAAGTGAATGGACAGTTAATAGGAATGTCCTATTGATTTCTTCAGGCTCTTTCTCTCAAATGGCTAAATGAGGGTCTCCTGACCTTCCCTGCCATCCATCTCTTCTGCTTACTTCAACTGCTTGATTTGATATCTTTCAGGAAGCCAAGGTTGGCTAATATAAACTTCAATGAAACTTCAGCTTTAGAGATGAACCAAAATGAACCACATTTTCCCAGTGATAATCCACTAAGCTTAGCTCATGCTCTCCAGCTTCAAAATCTCCATCCTGTCCTCTTCACACTGCCTGAATTTGAATCCCTGTTCCACCATTTACTTTTTTTTTTTTCTTTTTGAGATAGTCTCACTCTGACGCCCAAGCTGGAGTGCAGTGGCATGATCTTGGCTCATTGCAACCTCCGCCTCCTGGGCTCAAGCAGTTCTCATTCCTCAGCCTCCCGAGTACCTGGAACTAAAGGCATGCACCACCACACCTGGCTAATTTTTGTGTTTTTAGTAGAGACTGGCTTTTGACACATTACCCAGGGTGATCTTGAACTCCTGGCCTCAAGTGATCTGCCCACCTTGGTACTATTTATTCTTGAATCCCAGGCAAGCTAACTTTCCCACACTGCAGTTACCTCTTTTGTAAAATGTAAATAAAATGGGCACTGATCTGATTGGGTTGCTGTGGGGACTAAATGATGAATACATGTAAGTGCTTATTGGAGAGTCAAAGGCTGAAAATCTCTCCATCCTTTCAGTATGTCTCTGGGACTGCATTAATGATCTTGCCTGGAGACGCAGAGGTTGCAGTGAGCCAAGATCGTGCCACTGCACTCCACCCTGGGCAACAGAGTGAAACTTCATCTTAAAATAATAATAACAATAATCTCACCCAGAGACAATGGCCAATATCTCAAGGCCCTTGATGAGTGAGAGAGTGGACCAAATCACCCTTCTGTTTTCCCCTGTCCAGCCCCACCCCAGGTTTCATGTTGAGATTTTACAGAGAAAAAAAACATAGTCCACTTGTAAAACAAACCAAATAAAGGCTGGGCGTGTTGGCTCATGCCTGTAATCCCAACACTTTGGGAGGTCGAGATGGGTGGATCACTCGAGTCCAGGAGTTCGAGACCAGCCTTGCCAACATGGTGAAACCTCATCTCTACAAAAAACTGCAAAAATTAGCCAGGTGTGGTGGTGTGCACCTGTAGTTCCAGCTACTCAGGAGGCTGAAGTGGGAGGATCACCTGGGCCCAGGAGGTTGAGGCTGCGTTGAGCCGCGATCATGCCACTGCACTTCAGCCAGGTGACAGAGGTGAGAGGCCTTGTCTCAAGAAAAAATAAAATAAAATAAATCCAATAAAATGTCTGAAAACTCCTAACCTCTCAGTGTTCTCCAAGGCTTCTTTCATTGCAACTGTCAGCATCTTCAGTTCTGTGTCTTCTGCACCGGGAGCCATCTCTGCAGCTCTTCCCATCCACCCACAGCACTTTTTATTACACTGCCAGGTGTAGCCATCATTTACAGGGGAGCAGCCCTCTATTCTGATAAGGCATAAAAAATGAGCTACGGACTGATAGTCCAGCCATGTGTCCTTCTGCCTTATCTGCAAATCCCATTATCAGCAATTTTCTCGAGCCTGTTCAGGTCACTTCATTCTCTTATCCTCACCTACAAATGCTCCTGTTCAGTCTTTCTTGGGCTCCTTTAGGAAAATGCACTAATAATGTACTATCTATTTTTTTAATTGGAGTATCAATTAAGATGTGTTTCTGTCACTTGTGCAATTATTAGATGTGTTTCCACTGTAAATCAAAGAAATGCAGACTACAGCAAAGCTGTTTTTAAAATGATAATAAACAGTACTGACATGAGTCTGGTTAGTATAGCATGCTCAAATATTCCTGAGGCAGTGCAAATTACAACATCTCCTTTTTTCCTCAAGCTTTAGTAATATGAATCAAGGACTTTACAAATGCCTCTGATTCAATAACTCTGGATTCTACACTAAGAAAAGTATTCTAAATATTAAAAACAGATTTATTCCCAAAGATGTTCATATCAGTGTTATTTACCATAGCAAGTCAATGACACACTTCAAATTTTAAAAAGGAAATGATTAAATGAGGTATTTTATAACCACATAATAGACGATTTTGCAGCCATTTAACATTTGCTTTCAATGATGCTGACAATTTTTGTAACACAATGTGAAATGGGAGAAAAGACAGATACAAAGGAACATTTATAGCATGATTACAAATTTATAAAACAAAAACTTTCATTTAAAAGAAAGATAAGAAAATATAAAGGCACAAAAATAAATGAATGTTATTATGGTAAATCCACATATTATTATCCTTATTCTGTGAAAAAGAATAAGGGTCCTAATTTAGACAACAAGGTCAGGAAAGCCTCTCTGAAAATGTAGAAGATAAACAAAAATTAGTCAAGGAAAAAATTAAACAAGGAAATAGCCAGGAAAGTCCAGGTGTGGTGGTTCACGCCTGTAATCCCAGCACTCAGATGGGCAGATCACCTGAGGCCAGGAGTTTGAGACCAGCCTGGCCAACATGGTGAAACCCCATCTCTACTAAAAATACAAAAATAGCTGGGTGTGGTGGTGTGTGCCTGTAGTCCCAGCTACTCAGGAGGCTGAGGCAGGAGAATCGCTTGAACCTTGGGAGGTGGAGGCTGCAATAAGCCAAGATCGTGTCACCGCACTCCAGCCCGGGTGACAAATCGAGACTCCATCTCAAATAACAATAATAATAAAATTAAAGCAGAAATAGCCAGAACAAAAATTTACATGGAAAATTTAAATTAAATTTTAAAATTAAATTTTTAAATTAACCAAGGAAATAATTAATCAAGGAAAAAAATAGCATGTACAAAGTTTCTGAGTCAGGAAAAACAGGATGAATAGGAATTATTGAGGCACTGACTATTAAGTGCTAACTATACATTGACAGTTGAGTCGGAACTAAAACGTCCTTGCATTGAATAGTATTCATTTTATTTGTTGACAAGAAAGCTTGCAACTAAAAGTCTGAGCCTGGCATGTGATAGGAAAAGGTAGTAACAATAGTACTTGTCCCCAAGGCTGTCATGGAGTAAAGCATTGCTAGACCTAAGCACTTACAACAGGCCTGGCAAATGACCAATAAGCACATGGAAAGTTGCTCAATGTTGGCAGGACATGGTGGCTCATGCCTGTAATCCCATCACTTTGGGAGGCTGAGGCAGGGCAGATTGCTTGAGCCCAGGAGTTCAAACCAGCTTGGGCAAGGTGGTGAAACACTCTCTATGCAAAAAATACAATAATTAGCCATGCATGGTGGCATATGGCTGTAGTCCCAGCTGTCCCAGCTACTCAGGAGGCTGGGATGGGAGTATCAATTGAGCTCTCAAGTTCAAGCCTGCAGTGAGCCGTGACTGTGCCACTGCACTCCAAGCTGGGTGACAGAAAAGACTCTGTTTCAAAAAAAAAAAAAAAAAAAAGAAAAGAAAGGTAAGTCAAAAAGCACAGTGAGATACCACTTCACACCCACTGACATGACTATAATGAAAAAGAGAGAAAGATAACAACAAGTATTGACAAGGATGTGGAGATACTGAAACTTCATATACTGCTGGCAGGAATATAAAATGGTGCTGGCCGGGCACAGTGGCTCATGCCTCTAATCCCAGCACTTTTGGAGGCCAAGGATCACCTGAGGTCAGGAGTTCGAGACCAGCCTGGCCATGGTGAAACCCCGTCTCCACTAAAAATACAAAAAATTAGCTAGGCGTGGCCGGGTGTGGTGGCTCACACCTGTAATCCCAGCACTTTGGGAGGCCGAGGCGGGTGTATCATGAGGTCAGGAGTTCAAGACCAGCATGGCAAAGATGGTGAAACCCCGTCTCTACTAAAAAATACAAAAATTAGCCTGGTGCGGCGGTAGTGGGCACCTGTAATCCTAGCTACTCAGGAGGCTGAGGCAGGAGAATCACTTGAACTCGGGAGGCAGAGGTTGCAGTGAGCCAAGATCATGCCACTGCATTCTAGCCTGGGCAACAGAGCAAGACTCCTTCTCAAAAAAAAAAAAAAATTAGCTAGGTGTGGTGGTAGGCACCTTTAATCCCAGCTACTCGGGAGACTGAAGTAGGAGAATCACTTGAACCCAGGAGGCAGAGGTTGCAGTGAGCCAAGATTGTGCCATTGCACTCCAGCCTGGGCAACAAGAGCAAAATTCCATCTTAAAAAAAAAATAAATAAAAATAAATAAATAAAATAGTGCAACCACTTTGAAAAACAGTTCAACATTTCCTCATATGGTGAGAATAGAATTACTACATGAAGGCTAGGTGTGGTGGTTCATGCCTGTAATCCCAGCACTTTGGGAGGCCGAGGCGGGTGGATTGCTTGAGCTCAGGATTCCAAGACCAGCCTGGGCAACATGGTGAAATTCTGCCTCTACCAAAAATACCAAAAATACCAAAAATTAATTGGATGTGGTGGCATGCACCTGTGGTCCCAGCTACACAGGAGGCTGAGGTGGGAGGACTGCTTGAGCCCAGGAGGCAAAGGTTGCAGTGAGTGGAGATTGTGCCACTGCACTCCAGCCTGGGCAACAGAGGGGGAGACCCCATCTCAAAAAAAAAAAAAAAAAGCAAAACTATATCAAAACTATATGATCCAGCATTTCCATCCATCAATAGATAGACCCAAGATAAAAGAACACATATATTTACACAAACATTTGTACAGAAATGATCATAGCAGTATTATTCACAATCCCCAAAAAGTAGAAACAACCCAAATGCCCATCAATGGATGAGTGGATAAATAAAATGTGATATATCCATGCAATGGAATATTATTTATCAATAAAAGGAAGTGAAGTACTGATAATGCTATACCATGGATGAACTTGGAAGTGATTATGCCACATTAAAGCAGCCAGGACAAATGACCACACATTGCATGATTCCATTAATATGAAATGGCCAAAATAAGCAAACTCACAAAGACAGAAAGTAAGTTGATGTTTGCCAAGGGCTGAATATGTTGTGGGAAACGGGGAGTAACTGCTAATAGGTACAGGGTTTCTTTGGAGGGTAATGAAAATGTTCTAAAATTGACCGTGGCTGGGCACTACAGCTCACACCTACAATACCAGCTACTCTGGAGGCTGAGGTGGGAGGATGGCTTGAGCCCAGGAGTTCAAGACCAGCCTAGGCAACATAGTGAGACCCTGTCTCTAAAAGGTTTTCTAAAATTAGCCAGGTGCATATGCCTGCAGTTACAGATTCTCAGAAGCCAGAAGTGGGGAGGATCACTGGATTCCAGGGGTTTGGGGCCACGGTAAGCTATGATTGTGTTACTGCACACCAGTTTGGGTGACAGAGCGAGACCCCTTCTCTCAAAACAAACAAATAAAATTGTGGTGATAGCTGCACAACCTTGTGAGTAACTAAAAATTGTTGAACCATGCACTTTAAGTGCATGAATTATATGGCATGTGAACTTTATCTCCATAAGGCTGTCATTACAAAGTTAAAAAGGGAGGCAGGTGCATGAGCACATATGTGTCTAATATTAGCTAAAATAGTATCACCATTATTAAACAAACCTTTAAAAAATACCTTCTTTCGGAATGCAATTCTTCCCTATAATCCGAACCATGAATATACCAGGAAACTTTTTAAATCAGGGAACAAGTGCCTACGAAGGACAGGCACAAGCCAGAAAGGGACTATGGATGAATAAGTGGGCTGAGCATATGGGAGCAGCGGAGACTGGGGCAAACTGAACAGCTCCTGGCTCTTTTAAAAGAAATCGGCTGCTCCTCAACTCCCATCCACTTCTGAATGCAGGCCCAGAATTACCAAATCTGCCTGTTTAAGGAAAGGCACAAATTCAGATTGTTAATGTGAAATCTATTGATTTGTAAGTGTTGGCACCTATTTTTAAATGTTATAAATGCTGAGAGGGTCAAAATCTGTCATCCAAGCCAACCTACCGGTAAGCAAGACTTGGTCCTCAAGCAAGTTTGCTGCCTCTGCTCTGAGTACTTTAGCATGACTTTCAAAACCTCCCACCTCCCCCTCGCCCTGCCTAAACCCACTTTATCCCTCAACACCACTGCAAGAAGTTATCCAAGCTATGGAGAGAGACAGAAGAATTCATACGTAAATAAAGAGTCCCATAACATTCTCAAAGATGCCAAAGTCAGGCTAGGGTGGCATGGAGAGGGAGTGGGGCATAAAGTTTTTGATTCCTAATCTAATTAAAGAGCCCTATAACAGATTCTTTGTTCAAAGACCAGATTTAATTTACAATTTTATATTTCCAATGAAGTCCGTTTTTATTAATTTCCAGCACAGTATTTGGATATACTGGCCAGAACTTCAATAAGTTCATATTTAGTGTTTCACCTTCTAATGTATTCCAATTAATTATTTCAGTTTTACGGCAAACTGTCTTCGGCCAACATCCAAGCTGGACACCCCATGCCTCTCCACCCACCCAAAAAGCCAGCTCGGGAGGTGTCAATATAATGACTAAGGAGCTGAATGGTAAAGGACAGAAGTGGAAGGAAATTGCGCCTGTAATTATGCACTAATGCTTCACCAGAGAAGCAGATGGCATTCCTTGCATAAATTATTATTTATCCTTGGAATTCCCCTCTGCCTATTACCAAATCAACCCTTGAAAAAAAGTCTTTGTTGGGTCTGTGAAGTCCCCTGGCCAGTTTCCAACATCTGCTCCCTCCCTCACATCCCACCCTACAGAGCTGCAGCGAGGGTAAGAATTCCAACATGGCCCACAGGCAAGGGTTTCCGAAAGCATCGACGTTCTAAATACGTTTGGATGGAGGTGCACAGAAAGGAGTCTGCTTTATTTTGCAGACTGGGAATCCGGATGCAATGACCACAAGCAGAAAGTGTGGAGCAGAACCTCCCAGCCTCGGCTGTACCCCCAGTGATAAGGCTTGCCACATATAGACGTCACCAGGTTGCCCACCACAGCACGGGGCTTAGGCTGTACTGTGCATTCTCTCATGGAACCCTTGAATGAGGATTGAGGTGGGCAGTGATGTTCCACTCTGAGGACACGAAATGAAGAAAACAGAGACTCTGAGACAAAGAAAAGGGCTTTGGGTTTTTTTGTGGTTTTTTGGCTTTTTATTTATTTATTTATTTTGTACAGATGAGGTCTCACTTTGTTGCCCAGATTGGTCTCAAAGAATGGTGCTTTGGATTCCATCTTTTTGTGATGAAAAATAAAAATAATTAAAAAAAATTTTTAATTTAGGCCAGGTGCGGTGGCTCACACCTGTAATCCCAGCACTTCGGGAGGCCGAGGCGGGCAGATCACGAGGTCAGGAGATCGAGACCATCCTGGCTAACACAGTGAAACCCCGTCTGTATTAAAAATACAAAAAATTAGCAGGGCGTGTTGGTGGGCACCTGTAGTCCCAGCTACTCGGGAGGCTGAGGCAGGAGAATGGCGTGAATCCCGGGGGGGTGGAGCCTGCAGTGAGCCAAGATGGCGCCACTGCACTCCAGCCTGGGCGACAGCGAGACTCTGTCTCACAAAAAAAAAAAATTTTTTTAATTTAAAAAGAATACTGCTTTTTTTTTTTTTTTTTTTTTTTTTTGACACAGTCTCTCTCTATAGCCCAGGCTGGAGTGTACAGTGGCACAATCTCAGCCCACTGCAACCTCTGCCTCCCAGGTTCACGCGATCTTCCCACCTCAGCCTCCCGAATAGCTGGGACTACAGTCATGTGCCACCACGCCTGGTTAATCTTTTGTAGAGATGCGGTTTCACCATGTTGCCCAGGCTGGTCTTGAACTCCTGAGCTTAAGCGATCTGCCCACCTCAGCCTCCCAGAGTGCTGGGATTACAGGTGTGAACCACCACGCCCAGCCAGAACACAGTTAACCTTAACATCAACAGGCAGCTACAATTTTTGAGTGCCTGCAATGTCATTTAACCTTCAGGACAGCTCTAGGAGACAGCTATAGTTGTTGCCATTTTCTACAGATTGAGAAATTGAGGCTCAATTAAGTGAAGTAATTCTAAGGCACCACACCCAGTCAAGCGCAGTGACAGAATTCGAACTCTGGCTTGTAGGGATTCACAGGACTGCCAAGGCTTATGTTAACCCATTTCTTCTCCTGTGCACCCATCATTGCCTTGCTCTCTGCTCTCATTTTCTTTTTTTTTTTTTTATTTATTTTTTTTATTTTTTGTGATAGAGCTTCACTCTTGTTGCCCAGGCTGTAGTGCAATGGCATGATCTCGGCTCACTGCAATCTCCGCCTCCCGGGTTCAAGGGATTCTCCTGCCTCAGCCTCCTGAGTAGCTGGGATTACAGGCATGTGCCACCACGCCTGACTAATTTTGTATTCTTAGTAGAGACAGGATTTCTCCATGTTGGTCAAGCTGGTCTCGAACTCCCTACCTCAGGTGATCCGCCCACCTCGGCCTCCCAAAGTGCTGCGATTGCAGGCGTGAGCCACCGTGCCTGGCCGCTCTGCTCTCATTTTCTTACCAAAACCAAAGTCTACTTTACAAGCACAGATATTATTAACTTGTCTTATGAAACTTTCCAGAAGAAAGAGAAAGAACATATGTTTTAACAAGCCCCTTGGAGGACAAGGATTTGTCCATTTTTCTGTATCCACTGTCTCCATACTCATGGTGCCTTTTACCCCTCGGCATTATGCCCCCGGAAAATGGCAAAAGTAAGAGGTAACCTCTCCTTCCTTCCTTATTTCCCTAAGAAAATTTGCTCGGGTCATCGCCAGCAGCAGAGAAATAGAAAGCACCGGGCACCTGGCTCAACTGGGGCAGTGACAGGGCAGAGGCAGCCCAGGTTATGATATCAAAAGGTTTCTGGTGCTGAATCTCATGACTACTATTCACCGTGTGAGTTTAAGCAAGTCCCTCTAAACCTCAATTTTCCCCATCTGTTAAATGGAATTTTAACCTACACCTCCTGGGATTACTGTGGAGATTTAAGGAAGCAATGCAGTGGGGCTTTCTAACCTTTTTAACTCACAGAGATACATTTCCCGTATCGTCCAAGTGCATACACACACACACACACACACAGAGAGAGAGAGAGAGAGAGAGAGAGAGAGAAAAGATTCATAAAAGAATACTTCATCTGCAATACACTTTGATATTTTCTGTGCTAGTCCATTTTGTGAAATTGCTCATCATGAGTCATTAAATTCATTTCTTATTTACTATTTTTAAATTTTTATACCACGTAGAGGGCTCAAGTGAGGATTTCTTTCACGTATACATTGCATAGTCGTCAAGTCTGGGCATTAAATGTATTCATTATCCAAATAGTGAACATTGTTAAATTGATTTCATGATCCACTAAGGGGTCATCATTTGCCATTTGAAAACTCTGACAGTATGAGCTTCTCCCTAGCCCAGTTTCTGTTACCATCTTCCCATTCTTCCCTTCCTTCTTCAATTCAGATAGGGTTTTCCTCCAGAGGGATTATAAAGTTGTGAGGAAAGCACCTGCAGGGGGTGCTGTTCCACACTGTTGTTGAAGTGTGGTTTGGTTTTTATTTCATTGCATTTGCTTTTTGGTCAATGAAGGCAATTCATCTGGAATGACTCCCATCCTCATCACCCTTGCTCCAACAATGTCGGGGCCCAGCTCATCAACAAGGACACCTGAACAGAGCCCTACCCATCGATGGAACCAAAGCAAGGGCAAGGAAGAGTTCTTAACCCTTCTCTCTATATATGATTAAAACTGGGTTAGGCTAGGTGTGCCTTCAGCTCGGAAGCTCTCTCTAATAGCATTCCTTCAGTAAGCATTTAGAGAGAGCCTACCACGTGCCAGGCACTGTGCTGGGCTCTGGAGACCACCTACTCTGTGAATAGCACCTTGAGGCTTGATGGGTGAGAACGGGAGTAAAACACAATCCATACTGACCCCAGAAGCTTCTCCTCAAGGAATCAGACATTAAAAAGCACAAAAACTATAAAGTTGAATTTTTTTTTTTTTTTTTTTGAGATTGAGTCTTGCTCTGTCACCCAGACTGGAGTGCTGTGGCACCATCTGGGCTCACGGCAACCTCCGCCACCCAGGTTCAAGCAATTCTCCTGCCTCAGCCTCTCGAGTAGCTGGGATCACAGGCATGCGCCACCACGCCCAGCTAATTTTTGTCATTTTTAGTAGAGACAGGGTTTCACCATGTTGGCCAGACTGGTCTGGAACTCCTAATCTCAGATAATCTGCCCGCCTCAGCCTCCCAAAGTGATGGGATTACAGGCATGAGCCGCCGCATCTCTGGCCAAAACTTGAATGTTTGTTTGTTTGTTTGTTTTGAGACAGGATCTCACTCTGTCACTCAGGCTGGAGCACAGTGACACAGTCTTGGCTCACTGCAGCCTCAACAGCCAGGGCTCAAGCGATCTCTCTCCTCCACCTCAGTCTTCCGAGTAGCTGGGATTACAGGCATGAGGCACTGCACCCGGCTAATTTTTTTTTTAAATTTTTTTGTAGAGACAGGGTCTCACTGTGTTGCTCAGGCCGGTCTCAAACTCCTGGGCTCAAGCGATCTGCCAAAGTGATGGGATTACAGATGCGAGCCACCACGCCTGGCCAGACTTGTATTTTCTAACACAGAAGAATGAAGGGATGGTTTAAACTCACAAGGGAAGGGGAAAGGATCATGAAAAGCTCCTACAGGGAGACGCTTGAATTGGATTACTAAGACATATGAGCAGAGATGTCAGGCTGGCAGCCTTAGGGCCACCTCTGCCCATAGACACACTTTGCTTCTCCATTTCTTTTTTTTTTCCCAACACACTGCTGCTGACTTGAAATCTCCATATAATTCTTACAATAAGTTGCTAACATTTTAAAACCTGGATTTCCACCCTCCCTGAAAAACTGGAAGCATTGCCACCCATGGGCCCATATTTCAGGGTAACCACCAGAGCAGGTGCCAAATGGGAGCCACCAGATCTACACAAGCAAATACTCTCCAGTTTACCATAGTCTCCACCACTCCCTATTGTATTCTTCGTTTAGATTTCCTGCCAAACCTCTGTAAGCATCTGAGTTGGCAACCCTTGATGTGTTAGCAGAAAATGTGGATCAGAAGTTAGAAAGAGTTTCTAAACCTGGGTGTTGATCTATGCTTTATGCTTTGAAGGAAAACAGTTTTTCCAATGTCCAGATCGGCTCACCAAGGCAAAAAAAAAAAAAAAAAAAAAAAAAAAGCAAGCTGTAGATTTCAGTAGCAGCCTTGTCTAGCTAGCAATAAAGGTGCCCTGGGTTTCCAGGACCACACCCCAGGGATCAGCCCCGGGGCATCATATGAATTCAGTGAGAGGAGGGAAATCCTAACATAAAGCATTGATTCGTATTAAGTAGGAACAATGCCTAATTCTGCCTTCCTGAACTTCCAGAATTTTGCTTTTTCTGAATAGAGTGATCTGCAAAACAGCATACACTTGGAATAGTAAGTAAATCGTGCAAGAGTTGGAGACAGGAAGCGGGTGGGTTTGGAATTGTCTCCAAACATTAGATAATCTCTTTGTGATTCTAAACCTCAACTTGACAAGCTTGTATTAGTCCACAATTTTTCACACTTGATGAAGTGATAAAGGACATCAATTTCATGGAACTCACTATGAAACACCATGAAATATTGATACATTTAACTTAAAACAGCTCAATACATAACTTTCTGCTAAATCTGGAACTCACATTAACAATTGCTAACATTTGCTGAGTGTGGGCCAGACAGCAGGCTCTGTGTTGAGTGCCTTATCTCATTTAATTCCTGTAACACCTTCAATAAGATAGGTGCTACAATTATAGTAGTCCCATTTTACAGATGAGAAAAGTGAGATTCAGAGAGGTCATGTGACTTGACAGATTTATCAGGTGATCATGACAGAGTAGGTCTCCAACCAACCTGATTCAGCAACCTGTCCTTATATTCTAGATTCTTGTATAGCCAAAAAGTTATTGAGAAAGTCTGCCCATTGACTTCATTCTCTTACCCAGTGTAGAGTGAGCATACATTCATTCATATTAACTATGGGCCAGACTTGATTCCTGGCCTTGGGACTTTTTTTTTTTTTTTGGCAGGGGCTAACATTCTATTTTTTTCATTTATTTATTTCTCTCTCTTTTCTTTTAATTATACTTTAAGTTCTGGGATACGTGTGCAGAACACGCAGGTTTGTTACATAGGTATACACATGCCACGGCGGTTTGCTGCAACTATCAACCCATCATCTACATTAGATATTTCTTCTAATGCTATCCCTCCTCTAGACCCCCAGGACATTTATAATCTCATGAAGAAGAGAGAAAGGAGGCCTTTCTCTGATAGCTAGAAAACCACAGTTAGTCTATTTTAGCCAGAGACCCTGGATTCCACCCTGAGAACAAAGGTTTATGTTTCCGAACAGCTTAATTAGATGCTTTCCAGAACTTTTTCTGGCTCCATACTTTTATGATTCTGTAAGATGATCATGGGAAAAGGAAGAGTCCACAGAGAAAATGGGGCTTGAGCTTGGGCTGGGAGGAAAGGTGGTTCTTAGATAAATCAAGAAGAGAAGAGACAGTAAGTCTGGGGAACTGCCTGAACCAAAGTGCTGAGGTGGAAACTTGTGTGTCACTCAGAGTGGCTGTAAATAGACCTGTTTCTCTGAAGTGCAGAGTTGGTAAGAAATAGGGTAAGATAAGGAGGAGGCCAGATGCATGAGGGCTTGGAATTCCAAGCTCATAAGGGAGAACCTCATTTTGGACCATGGGGGTCAACTGAAGAATTTTAAATGAAGAGGAAAGTTAATCAGTGCGCAAGGTTAAATGGAGTGGCAGAGACTAGGAGCTATTAGGAAGCTACTGCAAGATGATTCTAACAGCTATAGGTAGTGGGTAAAAGAGGAAGGTGAGCCAATAAGGGAAACAGAAGAACAAGTTGAATATGTGGGAATATAATCAGAAGAATGCGGAGTGAACCCAGGGATTCTCAACCTCAGCACTGGTGACATTTTGAGCCCCACTCTCTGTTGTGGGAACTGTCCTGTGCAATGTAGGACATTTGGCAGCATCCTTGGCCTCTACCCACTAAAAACGCCAAGTAGTAAGGCCCCATCCCTTAGTGACAACCCAAAATGTCTCCAGACATTGCCAATTGCCTCTGGTTGAGACCCACTGATTTATGGAAATCAAAAGAATAATCATTTCCAAAAGCCTGACAGCAAACAGAAAAGTCCAAAAATAAAATGAGAACAAGGCCATTGGCTTTGGTGGTTGGAGGTCATGAGATGCCTTCAAGAAAGTACCCTCTATAATATCAAGTCCATGTAGAAGAAGTTACAGAGGAAACAAACAATATAAAAGTAAAAGCAACCAAGGGTGAGCTACTCTCAGAAAGTATGCCTTTGAAAAGAAAGTCAGAAGCCATAGCTTGGGATCTCTGCAGATCCCTAAAATAATAGATTCCTATTCTACTGACTTTCTATGAAGATCAAATTGTAAAAAGCAGAAGTTTCTCTCCAAGGGTTTCCTTTGCAGTGACCTGTATGTCCAACCATGCAGAGGCCCATTGTGGGGACATATGTTGCCCAAAAGGACCATAGCAAAGACAGGCCACTGAGCCCAAGTGTGGAAACTTTTGAGACTGGTTTGAGCTTGGCACTTATAGAACAATAAACCAAGCCTCTGAAGAGATTCAACAAAGGAACCATTTGTCCACCCTAGTAGCTACAAAGTAAGGCAGGGTTGCAGCAAAGAACAAAAAAATAAAAGACGGCCAAGCTGGAGATATGACCAGAGTTTACTAGGTCCATCCTGAGACCTTCTGCTAGGGTCTGAGATCTAGAAGACAGTGAATAAGGAAACAAACCCAAAACTCAATGCAACACAGGATATGGAAGCTCTCAGGCCTTACATTAAAAACATCTACTATTTTTTTTCCCAGCTACTTTAATGAATGCAGTGTACTAAAAGCCAGGAGGGGAAGGGACAACACTGAGCAAAACACATGCATTTTTTAAAATGCACAGATTTTCTTCACTGCCGTTTTTGTTATCATTCCTATGAATTAGTGATGCCGAATTTCATTTTCTCATCTGCTGAAGAGCTTTCCTGTGCTCCTCTCATTGGAACACATGGTTGGCATTAAAATGCTTGTGAGAACTTCTCTTCCTTTAACATTCCCTGGCTAGCTTGGTTTTTAATCTAAGAGCCCTTCTTTCAAAATGATTTTTCCACTGGAGATAGATATTTATCATTCTCTTCCTTCACCTCATCTCTTGACAGGCCGCACGTGACTTGAAGGAATTTTAAAAATAACAGCTCAGCCACCCTGAGGAGCTTCAGTCTCACCCCCAGGTTCGCTGGCTTTTTCATCACCATGTCCGGTTGCTTTCCATATTATTAACTGCTCTTTTCACTACAGGACCAACTCAGTAGGAAATTTTTTGAGAGTTGGGGAAAGAGATGTTCAAAGAAAGTGTTGGGATCGGGGGAAACTGTTGTTATTTTATACAAGTCACATTCTGAATCTCCCCTTTTGTGTCTCTGGGGAGAAAGGAGAAAGTTTGATCACATTGCTCATTATTTTCACATTTCTTTCTTTTTTCCTAAGTATCAAAATATATGACTACTACTGTGAGACTATGTGATTGTGAGAATGAATGATTCTTTTTTTTTTTTTTTAGAGATGGCATGTCACCACATTGCCCAGGCTGTTGTCAAACTCCTGGCCTCAAACGATCTTCCCACTTGAGCCTCCCAAAGTGCTGGGACTACAAGCATAAGCCACCACACATGGTCTTTTCCTTTCTTTTTCTATTTCTCAGTGGATTTTTCCAATGGACACATGTCACTTTGGTAATCATATATGATACTAGTTGTAATCTCAGCCATTTTTCAACCCAGCAAATGTCTATTCTAGGTCAAATATGTCTCAAAAATTACTAAAAGAAAATCAGTTATGTCCTTTAACCTGGCTGAGGTCTGGCTTCGTTTTCTCTCATGTAAAAATGGAGATGGCACAAAACAGCTCCAAGCTGTTACTTGAAAGTAACACCCCAGGTGATGTCACCAGCCTGGGGGAGAGTGAGGTTGAGTTCTGAACCCACAGGCATTATATCTGCCTGGGGTTCGCATGCCCTACGCTGGACTGGCATAATTTGAGAGTCAGATCCGAAGATACGGTATATCTGCCATCTTTAGCAACTTTCAAAAACTACCCTATAACGTCAAGCTGGACCTACTTTTGGTTTTGTGATTGTTGTTTGTTTGTTGTTGAGGGTTTTCTCTGAGGGGAGTGTGTGCCCCTGTGGAGAGCACTCATTTAGCTTCAATTAAAGTAATGCCAAAAGTGCCAGATTCCTGGGAAATCAGCCTATGAGGCTCCTGCAGGAAGGACCCTCCACTGCCAGAAGTCCTTAGGGCATCTAAGTGATCAGACACCATCAGGGATTCTTTGCCCCGTAAAAACCTACTTGACCAGGGACATGTGCCAGGCAAATTTCCTTCACATTTACTTCAACCTTATTGCATACTCATTTTAGTATTAAAACTTTTAATAAAATGCTCCTATTCCTTCACACTTTTTTTCTATGAGATCTCAAATACCCCTTCTTGCTATTAAAACAATCACTTATTATTCACCAGCCCAATATTTTAAAAGTAAAAATAATAAGCCAAGGCCAGGAGCGCTGACTCGCACTTGTATTCCCAGCACTTTCAGAGGCAAAGGCCGAAGGATCGCTTTAACCCAGGAGTCTGAGACCAGCCTGGGCAACATGACCAGACTGCCTCTCTACAAAAAGTTTAAAAAGTTAACCGGTGTGGTAGTGCACTCTACTCCCAGCTACTGGGCTGGGGTATCAGGCTGAGGTAGGAAGGTCGCTTTGAGCCCGGGAGATTCGAGGCTGCAATGAGCTTTGATTGTGCCACTGCACTCCAGCCTGGGTGACAGGAGACCCTGTCTCAAAAATAATAATAAGAAGAATAATTAATAATAATAGGCCAGACCAAATACTCATCACCTTCTGCTGTGCCTCCCCTTTCCCCAATAAATCCAGTGTCTTGCTTTCAAATTTTGTGGTTACAGAAGATGATGAGTTTCTAAGACGTGGGGGCTAAAGCTTGTTTGGCTGTTTTAGGGTTTGTTGGAATTTTTTTTTCGTCTATGTACTTGTGAATTATCTCACGTTTGCCATCACCGGTTCTCCATAGGGTGATGTTCATTAGCAGTAAGTGGTGATAGGTTAATTTTCACCATCTCTTATGCAGTTGAACAGTCACCTCTGAACCACTTTTTCCTCCAGTAACTCCTCTTTCTTCGGCCCTTCTGCAGCCAACCTGAAAGAATAGCAAGGTGGTGGCTGGAAACTTGTTTTAAGGAGCCGCCTGTCCTTCCCCTGCTGGAAAACTTGCACCTCGGACGCTCCCGCTCCTGCCCCCACCTGACCCCCGCCCTCGTTGACATCCAGGCGCGGTGATCTCTGCTGCCAGTAGAGGGCACACTTACTTTACTTTCGCAAATCTGAACGCGGGTGCAGCCCAGAGAGGGGGCGGAGGGAAAGACGCTTTGCAGCAAAATCGAGCATAGCGATTGGTTGCTCCCCGCGTTTGCGGCAAAGGCCTAGAGGCAGGAGTAATTTGCAATCCTTAAAGCTGAATTGTGCAGTGGGTCGGATTTGGAGGAAGCTACTATATTCACTTAACACTTGAACGCTGAGCTGCAAACTCAACGGGTAATAACCCATCTTGAACAGCGTACATGCTATACACGCACCCCTTTCCCCCTAATTGCTTTCTCTTTTGGAGGTGGTGGAGGGAGAAAAAAGTTTACTTAAAATGCCTTTGGGCGAGGGACCAAGGATGAGAAGAACGTTTTTTGTTTTTCATGCCGTGGAATAACACAAAATAAAAAATCCCGAGGGAATATACATTATATATTAAATATAGATCATTTCAGGGAGCAAACAAATCATGTGTGGGGCTGGGCAACTAGCTAAGTCGAAGCGTAAATAAAATGTGAATACACATTTGCAGGTTACATACAGTGCACTTTCACTAGTATTCAGAAAAAAATTTGAGTCAGTGAACTAGGAAATTAATGCCTGGAAGGCAGCCAAATTTTAATTAGCTCAAGAACACCCCCCGCCCAAAAAAGGCACGGAAGTAATACTCCTCTCCTCTTCTTTGATCAGAATCGATGCATTTTTTTGTGCATGACCACATTTCCAATAATAAAAGGGGAAAGAGGACCTGGAAAGGAATTAAAAGTCCGGTTTGTCCGGGGAGGAAAGAGTTAACGGTTTTTTTTTTTCACAAGGGTCTCTGCTGATTCCCCCGGCTCGGTCCACAAGCTTTCCACTTGCCCCTTTTAGGAAGTCCGGTCCTGCGGTTCGGGTACCCCCTGCTCCTCCCATATTCTCCCGTCTAGCGCCTTTGATTTCTCCCAAACCCAGCAGCCCGAGACTGTTGCAAACCGGCGCCACAGGGCGCAAAGGGGATTTGTCTCTTCTGAAACCTGGCTGAGAAATTGGGAACTCCGTGTGCGAGGCGCGGGGGTGGGACGGTGGGGTACAGACTGGCAGAGAGCAGGCAACCTCCCTCCCGCCCTAGTCCAGCTCTGGAACAGGCAGACACATCTCAGGGCTAAACAGACGCCTCCCGCACGGGGCCCCACGGAAGCCTGAGCAGGCGGGGCAGGAGGGGCGGTATCTGCTGCTTTGGCAGCAAATTGGGGGACTCAGTCTGGGTGGAAGGTATCCAATCCAGATAGCTGTGCATACATAATACATAATACATGACTCCCCCCAACAAATGCAATGGGAGTTTATTCATAACGCACTCTCCAAGTATACGTGGCAATGCGTTGCTGGGTTATTTTAATCATTCTAGGCATCGTTTTCCTCCTTATGCCTCTATCATTCCTCCCTATCTACACTAACATCCCACGCTCTGAACGCTCGCCCATTAATACCCTTCTTTCCTCCACTCTCCCTGGGACCTTGATCAAAGCGCTGCCCTTTCCCCAGCCTTAGTGAGGCGCCCTGCCGCCTGGTACGCGCGTGGCGTGGCGGTGGGCGCGCAGTATGTTCTCGGTGTGGAGGGCAGCTGTTCCGCCTGCGATGATTTATACTCACAGGACAAGGATGCGGTTTGTCAGACAGTACTGCTACGGAGGAGCAGCAGAGAAAGGGAGAGGGTTTGAGAGAGAGCAAAAGAAAATGGTAGGCGCGCGCAGTTAATTCATGCGGCTCTCTTACTCTGTTTACATCCGAGAGCTAGAGTGCTCCGCTGCCCGGCTGAGTCTCCTCCCCACCCTCCCCACTCTCCCCAGAAGCGCCCCTCCCGGGTTCCCAAAGCAGAGGGCGTGGGGGAAAAGAAAAAAGATCCTCTCTCGCGAATCTCCGCCCACCGGCCCTTTATAATGCGAGGGTCTGAACGGCTGAAGACCCCCGAGCTGTGCTGCTCGCGGCCGCCACCACCGGGCCCCGGCCGTCCCTGACTCCCCTCCTGCCTCGAGAAGGGCAGGGCTTCTAAGAGGCTTGGCGGGAAAAAGAACGGAGGGAGGGATCGCGCTGAGTATAAAAGCTGGTTTTCGGGGCTTTATCTAACTCGCTGTAGTAATTCCAGCGAGAGGCAGAGGGAGCGAGCGGGGCGGGCCGGCTAGGGTGGAAGAGCCGGGCGAGCAGAGCTGCGCTCCGGGCGTCCTGGGAAGGGAGATCCGGAGCGAATAGGGGGCTTCGCCTCCGGCCCAGCCCTCCCGCTGACCCCCCAGCCAGCGGTCCGCAACCCTTGCCGCATCCACGAAACTTTGCCCATAGCAGCGGGCGGGCACTTTGCACTGGAACTTACAACACCCGAGAAAGGACGCGACTCTCCCGACGCGGGGAGGCTTATTCTGCCCATTTGGGGACACTTCCCCGCCGCTGCCAGTACCCGCTTCTCTGAAAGGCTCTCCTTGCAGCTGTTTAGACGCTGGATTTTTTTAGGGTAGTGGAAAACCAGGTAAGCACCGAGGTCCATTTGTCTTTTAATTTAGTTTTTTATCGCTTTAATGCTGAGATGAGTCGAATGCCGAAATAGGGTGTCTTTTCTCCCATTCCTGCGCTATTGACACTTTTCTCAGAGTAGTTATGGTAACTGGGGCTGGGGTGGGGGTTAATCCAGAACTGGATCGGGGTAAAGTGACTTGTCAAGATGGGAGAGGAGAAGGCAGAGGGACAACGGGAATGGTTTCTAAGACCAGCCTTTCGAGATTTCTGCCTTATGAATATATTCACGCTGACTCCCGGCCGGTCGGACATTCCTGCTTTATTGTGTTAATTGATGTCTGGGTTTTGGGGGGCTGGGGGTTGCTTTGCGGTGAGCAGAAAGCCCCTTGCATCCTGAGCTCCTTGGAGTAGGGACCGCATATCGCCTGTGTGAGCCGGAGAGCTCCGCAGCCTCTGACTTGTCCCCGTCTCCGGGAGGGCATTTAAATTTCAGCTCACCGCATTTCTGACAGCCGGAGACCGACACTGCGGCGCGTCCCGCCCGCCTGTCCCCGCGGCGATTCCAACTCGCCCTGATCCTTTTAAGAAGTTGGCATTTGGCTTTTTAAAAAGCAATAATACAATTTAAAACCTGGGTCTCTAGAGGTGTTAGGACGTGGTGTTGGGGAGGCGCAGGCAGGGGAAAAGGGAGGCGAGGATGTGTCCGATTCTCCTGGAATCGTTGACTTGGAAAAACCAGGGCGAATCTCCGCACCCAGCCCTGACTTCCCTGCCGCGGCCGCCCGCGGGTGTCCTCGCGCCCCTGAGATGCGGAGGAACTGCGAGGAGCGGGGCTCTGGGCGGTTCCAGAACAGCTGCTACCCTTGGTGGGGTGGCTCCGGGGGAGGTATCGCAGCGGGGTCTCTGGCGCAGTTGCGTCGCCGTATTGAGTGCGAAGGGAGGTGCCCCTGTTATTATTTGACACCCCCCTTGTATTTACGGAGGGGTGTTAAAGCCCGCGGCTGAGCTCGCCACTCCAGCCGGCGACAGAAAAGAAGAAAAGCCGGCAAATGAAGGAGTGTGGGGGGTGGGGGGGCGGTACTGGGGGTGGGGACGGGGGCGGTGGAGAGGGGAGGTTGGGAGGGGCTGCGGCGCCGGCGGGGATAGGAGAGCTGCGAGGGCGCGAGTGGGAACAGCCGCAGCGGAGGGGCCCCGGCGCGGGAGCGGGGTTCACGCAGCTGCTAGAGCCGAGGCGCCTCTCGCCTTCTCCTTCAGGTGGCGCAAAACTTTGTGCCTTGGGTTTTGGCAAATTGTATTCCTCACCGCCACCTCCCGCGGCTTCTTAAGGGCGCCAAGGCGGATTTCGATTCCTCTGCCGTTGCGGGGCCGACTCCCGGGCTTTGCGCTGCGCGCTCCCGGGGGCGGGGGCTCGGCGGGCACCAAGCCGCTGGTTCACTAAGTGCGTCTCCGAGATAGTCGGGGACTGCCCAAAAGGGGTGAAAGGGTACCCCCTTTATTCCCCCACCAAGACTACCCAGCCTCTTTAGAGGATAGCTCTGCAAAGGGAGAGGTTCGGGACTGTGGCGCGCACTGCGCGCTGCGCCAGGTTTCCGCACCAAGACCCCTTTAACTCAAGACTGCCTCCCGCTTTGTGTGCCCCCTCCAGCAGCCTCCCGCGACGATGCCCCTCAACGTTAGCTTCACCAACAGGAACTATGACCTCGACTACGACTCGGTGCAGCCGTATTTCTACTGCGACGAGGAGGAGAACTTCTACCAGCAGCAGCAGCAGAGCGAGCTGCAGCCCCCGGCGCCCAGCGAGGATATCTGGAAGAAATTCGAGCTGCTGCCCACCCCGCCCCTGTCCCCTAGCCGCCGCTCCGGGCTCTGCTCGCCCTCCTACGTTGCGGTCACGCCCTTCTCCCCTCGGGGAGACAACGACGGCGGTGGCGGGAGCTTCTCCACGGCCGACCAGCTGGAGATGGTGACCGAGCTGCTGGGAGGAGACATGGTGAACCAGAGTTTCATCTGCGACCCGGACGACGAGACCTTCATCAAAAACATCATCATCCAGGACTGTATGTGGAGCGGCTTCTCGGCCGCCGCCAAGCTCGTCTCCGAGAAGCTGGCCTCCTACCAGGCTGCGCGCAAAGACAGCGGCAGCCCGAACCCCGCCCGCGGCCACAGCGTCTGCTCCACCTCCAGCTTGTACCTGCAGGATCTGAGCGCCGCCGCCTCAGAGTGCATCGACCCCTCGGTGGTCTTCCCCTACCCTCTCAACGACAGCAGCTCTCCCAAGTCCTGCGCCTCGCCGGACTCCAGCGCCTTCTCTCCGTCCTCGGATTCTCTGCTCTCCTCGACGGAGTCCTCCCCTCAGGCCAGCCCGGAGCCCCTGGTGCTCCATGAGGAGACACCGCCCACCACCAGCAGCGACTCTGGTAAGCGAAGCCCGCCCAGGCCTGTCAAAAGTGGGCGGCTGGATATCTTTCCCATTTTCATTGGCAGCTTATTTAACGGGCCACTCTTACTAGGAAGGAGAGATAGCAGATCTGGAGAGATTTGGGAGCTCATCACCTCTGAAACCTTGGGCTTTAGCGTTTCCTCCCATCCCTTACCCTTAGACCGCCCTTGTTTCCAACCCCCCTCCCCGTTTGTCTCCCACCCCTCAGGATTTCATTTAGGTTTTTAAACCTTCTAGCTTATCTTACAACTCAATCCACTTCTTACCTCCCGTTAACATTTTAATTGCCCTGGGGCGGGGTGGCGGGGAGTGTGTGAATGAGGATAAGAGGATTGATCTCTGAGAGAGTGAATGAATTGCTTCCCTCTTTACTTCCGAGAAGTGGTGGGATTTAATGAACTATCTACAAAAATGAGGGGCTGTGTTTAGAGGCCAGGCAGGGCCTGCCTGAGTGGGGGAGCCAGTGAACTGCCTCAAGAGTGGGTGGGCTGAGGAGCTGGGATCTTCTCAGCCTATTTTGAACACTGAAAAGCAAATCCTTGCCAAAGTTGGACTTTTTTTTTTTTTCCTTCCCCCGCCCTCTTGGACTTTTGGCAAAACTGCAATTTTTTTTTCTTTTTCATTTCCAGTAAAATAGGGAGTTGCTAAAGTCATACCAAGCAATTTGCAGCTATCATTTGCAATACCTGAAGTGTTCTTGGTAAAGTCCCTCAAAAATAGGAGGTGCTTGGGAATGTGCTTTGCTTTGGGTGTGTCCAAAGCCTCATTAAGTCTTAGGTAAGAATTGGCATCAATGTGGTATCCTGGGAAGTTGTAGTTTTCTTGTCCATGCCATAACCCAGCTGTCCTTCCCTTTAAGAGACTCTTACCTTCATGGTGAGATGAGTAAGGGTGGCTGGCTAGATTGGTTCTTTTTTTTTTTTTTTTTTTTTTAAGACGGAGTCTCACTCTGTCACTAGGCTGGAGTGCAGTGGCGCGATAAACCTCCGACTCCCTGGTTCAAGAGATTCTCCTGCCTCAGCCTCCTAAGTAGCTGGGACTACAGGTGCACACCACCATGCCAGGCTAATTTTTTTATTTTTAGTAGAGATGGGGTTTCACCATGCTGGCCAGGATGGTCTCTATCTCCTGACCTCATGATCCGCCCACCTCGGCCTCCCAAAGTGCTGGGATTACAGGCATGAGCCACAGCGCCCAGCCTAGATGTGGCTCTTTGGGGAGATAATTTTGTCCAGAGACCTTTCTAACATATTAATGCCTTGTATTTGTACAGCATTAATCTGGTAATTGATTATTTTAATGAAATCTTGCTAATGGAGTGATTTCTATTTCCTTTCTTAAAGAGGAAGAACAAGAAGATGAGGAAGAAATCGATGTTGTTTCTGTGGAAAAGAGGCAGGCTCCTGGCAAAAGGTCAGAGTCTGGATCACCTTCTGCTGGAGGACACAGCAAACCTCCTCACAGCCCACTGGTCCTCAAGAGGTGCCACGTCTCCACACATCAGCACAACTACGCAGCGCCTCCCTCCACTCGGAAGGACTATCCTGCTGCCAAGAGGGTCAAGTTGGACAGTGTCAGAGTCCTGAGACAGATCAGCAACAACCGAAAATGCACCAGCCCCAGGTCCTCAGACACCGAGGAGAATGACAAGAGGCGAACACACAACGTCTTGGAGCGCCAGAGGAGGAATGAGCTAAAACGGAGCTTTTTTGCCCTGCGTGACCAGATCCCTGAGTTGGAAAACAATGAAAAGGCCCCCAAGGTAGTTATCCTTAAAAAAGCCACAGCATACATCCTGTCCGTCCAAGGAGAGGAGCAAAAGCTCACTTCTGAAAAGGACTTGTTGCGGAAACGACGAGAACAGTTGAAACACAAACTTGAACAGCTACGGAACTCTTGTGCATAAGGAAAAGTAAGGAAAAAGATTCCTTCTAACAGAACTGTCCCAATCAATTACCTATGAACTTGTTTCAAATGCATGATCAAATGCAACCTCACAACCTTGGCTGAGTCTTGAGACTGAAAGATTTAGCCATAATGTAAACTGCCTCAAATTGGACTTTGGGCATAAAAGAACTTTTTTATGCTTACCATTTTTTTTTTCTTTAACAGATTTGTATTTAAGAATTGTTTTTAAAAAATTTTAAGATTTACACAATGTTTCTCTGTAAATATTGCCATTAAATGTAAATAACTTTAATAAAACGTTTATAGCAGTTACACAGAATTTCAATCCTAGTATATAGTACCTAGTATTATAGGTACTATAGACCCTAATTTTTTTTATTTAAGTACATTTTGCTTTTTAAACTTGATTTTTTTTCTATTGTTTTTAGAAAAAATAAAATAACTGGCAAATATATCATTGAGCCAAATCTTAAGTTGTGAATGTTTTGTTTCGTTTCTTCCCCCTCCCAACCACCACCATCCCTGTTTGTTTTCATCAATTTCCCCTTCAGAGGGTGGTCTTAAGAAAGGCAAGAGTTTTCCTCTGTTGAAATGGGTCTGGGGGCCTTAAGGTCTTTAAGTTCTCAGAGGTTCTAAGATGCTTCCTGGAGATTATGATAAGAGCCAGAGTTGACAGTTAGAAGGAATGGCAGAAGGCCGGTGAGAAGATGAGAGGTAGGCAAAGGAGATACAAGAGGTCAAAGATAGCAGTTAAGTACACAAAGAGGCATAAGGACTGGGGAGTTGGGAGGAAGGTGAGGAAGAAACTCCTGTTACTTTAGTTAACCAGTGCCGGTCCCCTGCTCACTCCAAACCCAGGAATTCTGCCCAGTGAGACAGCTGATGGGGACAGGGCGGGAACCAGCTTCTGCTGCCTTTACAACCAGGCGCCAGTCCCGTCCATGGGTTATCTCATAAACCCCAGAGGATCTCTGGGCGGGAATGCTACTATTAACACTATTTCACAAACAAGGAAATAGAAGAGCTCAAAGAGGTTATGTAACTTATCTGTAGCCACGCAGATAATACAAAGCAGCAATCTGGACCCATTCTGTTCAAAACACTTAACCCTTCACTATCATGCCTTGGTTCATCTGGGTCCAATGTGCTGAGATCAAGAAGGTTTGGGGCCTGATGGACAGACCCGAGTCATAACAATGCTAAGCTCTATTTGTGTCCCAAGCACTCCTAAGCATTTTATGCCTAACTCCACATCAACCCCATGAAGGAGATACTGTTGATTTCCCCATATTAGAAGTAGAGAGGGAAGCTGAGGCACAGAAAGACTCATCCACATGCCCAAGATTCACTGATAGGGAAAAGTAGAAGTGAGATTTGAACCCAGGCTGTTTACCCCTAACCTGTCCAAGCCACCTCTCAAACAACGGTAGGAATCAGCTGGCTGCTTGTGAGTACAGGAGTTACAGTCCAGTGGGTTATATATTTTAAGTCTCAACACCTAAGCCTGGTCAGGCATCAGTTCCCCTTTTTTTGTTGTTTATTTTGTTTTTATTTTGCTGTTCATTGTTTAATTTTTCCTTTTACAATGAGAAGGTCACCACCTTGACTCTTACCTTAGCCATTTGTTGAATCAGATTCACGGTGGCTCCTGGGAAGAAGCCAGTTCAGATCATAAAATAAAACGTATTTATTCTTTGTCATGGGAGTCATTATTTTAGAAACTACAAACTCTCCTTGCTTCCATCCTCTTTCACATACTCATGACACATGCTCATCCTGACTCCTTGAAAAGGTATTTTTGAACATGTGTATTAATTATAAGCCTCTGAAAACCTATGGCCCAAACCAGAAATGATGTTGATTATATAGGTAAATGAAAGATGCTATTGCTGTTCTAATTACCTCATTGTCTCAGTCTCAAAGTAGGTCTTCAGCTCCCTGTACTTTGGGATTTTAATCTACCACCACCTATAAATCAATAAATAATTACTGTCTTTGACTCTGACTCCTAGAATAATCTATTCAAGACCTTAATATCTTTTTCTTGATCCTTCTTTTGAGTCCTAAGTACCGCCATTACAGCTTCAAATTGGCACGTCATATAGGTGAAATTCAAAGGGAGATGCAATCCACAGAAGTATAGTAGTTCAAAGGGTTACAAAAGCAAGGCACTCTTAAACAGCTCAGTCTTTGCCCCTTTGTGGCCCAGGGCTGGAGTGCAGCTCTGGGGTGACTCACTTGGGAATCGGGAAGGTGTTAGTCTGAATCACTAAGTCCAGGCAAGCCCTCAGAATAGGAGAGAGTGTTCCTAGCAAGGAAAACAACTCTCCATTCCAAATGATCAGGAAAGAACTTGAGGGATGTGGAGCTTGGCTATCGGAATAGAAAGGAACCATTCCAAGTGCCTATTAGGCCACTCTTACCTTTACTGAGCCAGAGAATGGCTCTGAAAACAGGACAGATGCCAACTTCCTTCCCGAAAGTCAGGCTGATCTTGACCACAATACAAATTGGCCCTCAGAGCCTATCCAGGCTGTCCCAGGGGTCTCTGCCATTGTGCAATCTATTTTGTAGATAATAATCAAGAATCGGACGTGAAGGGGAGGCGTTTGCAACTTGGTCAGGAATATATAAGAAGGAATAAGCTAATTCTGACTATGCCCTTTATCCATGACACTATCCAGGAATTAATGACTCTCCCAGAGGATTCCTGGAATGATTTTGTTTAGGGACGGAATGTATGAAGAGGAAGGAAGTGTTATTTTATGCTGCCATTTGGAAGCAACAAAAGAGATCAACAGTATGAAAACAGTCAATCAAATTTGAAAATGAACAAAGTTTTCACAATCCCAGCCTAATACTTAGAGAGCTCACAGCTTAGACGCATAAGTAGAGACTTCTCTGCTGGTTTTTAAGACAAACTCTCACACAAAGCTTGGGAACAAGGACAAAAATGTTGCATTAGGGGGTTTTCTGTGGTTTGTTTGCAATAACTATAATTGGTTCAGTCAATAATTATTTTTTAGTATACACGCTAAGGGCCCCCTAGCATTTTTTCCCAACGATAAATAATCCTTAGTCTAGAAAATGCTGAAGGATGTTCTCCACCCTTGTCTATAAATGCACTTCTAGATGACTTTATAAAAGGCTCCTCCTTCGAGGTTACAGAACATTATAGGACTATATTAAAGGAGAAGAAGAGAGGCTGGTCGCGGTGGCACGGCCTGTAGTCCCAGCTACTCAGGAGGCTGAGGCAGGAGAATCGCTTGAACCTGGGAGGCAGAGTTTGCAGTGAGCTGAGATCGTGCCACTGCACTCCAGCCTGGACGACACAGCGAGACTCCGTCTCAAAAATAAATAAATAAATAAATAATAAATAAATAAATAAATAAATGAGAAAAGAGTAAAAACAAAACCAGTAGGATGGGAGCAAGGACTTATCTTAAAAAATAAAACTAAAAAGACTCTGCTGCCTACCTCCAAAGCCTTAGCAAAAAGTCTTTTTTCTAGCTCCTTCGGGAGAGAACTTACACCAACTCTCCATTTAGAGGAAAACACCCAGAAATGCTGGCTTTGCCAAACTGGTTGGAGACGACTGTAAATGACTGTAAGTTGATTAGGTTTTTAATTTTATTTCATTCCTTATTAGCTTATACTAAGCTATTTCGGAAGACAGAGTTGAGGGAAACAAGTGTTCATGGGATGTAGATCTTCTGAGGTTGAAAGGAATGCTCTTTGTTTTCAAAGAATGCCTGAGAGCTCAGCCACAGTCCCCAACACTTTCTTTCCATTGTCATCCCCGTCAGCGCATTAAGGGATAAAACACTCCAGTGCAGTCTGAGGTCTATGGGGGTGGGAAAGGAGAGAGATCAGAGAGAGAGAATGAACCCTTATTACATGCATACACTCTCCCAGAATCTCCATATCACCAGACCCGACAACAGCCAGCTGGAAGAATGTGACAGTTGTTGAATGTGACAATACTGAGGTTTAGGCAAGTTAAATGGCTGTCCCCAAGTCACACAAGGACTAACAACAAAACAACAGTAATATGGTTGAGCATAGCGGCTCACGCTTGTAATCCCAGCACTTTGGGAGGCTGAGGCCGGTGGATCACTTGAGCCCAGGAGTTCGAGACCAGCCTGACCAACATGACGAAATCCTGCCTCTGCTAAACACACACACACACACACACACACACACACACACACACACACACACACACAAATTAGCTGGCCGTGGTGACAGCCCGTAGTCCCAGCTTAGGCTGAGGCAGGAGGAGAATCGCTTGAACCCGGCAGGTGGGGATTGCAGTGAGCCACGATTGCACCACTGCACTCCAGCCTGGGCAACAGAATGAGACTCTGTTTCAAAAACAAACAAATAAACAAAAACCAGTCATAGTAGTTAACACGTACTGTGTGCTAAACATTTTTACATGTGTTATCTGACTTCATCCCCAAAGCAGCAGTTAGGAGGTAAACTCTATCTACAATGCCCACTTCCCAAATGAGGAGACTGAAACTTTGAGGGATTAAGTAAGTTGCCTGAATTCACAGAGCTGGCAAAATGGTGAAAGCAGAAATTATTTATTCATTCACCAACATCTGAGCATGCTGTTTTCCCGCACCATGCTAAAGGTAGGAAGAGATACCAAGATAAATGGGATGGATAAGGTCCTGGTGCTGAGGGGTTATGGATTAATGGAGAACAAAGAAAACAGGCATTTTTTTCTTTTTTCTTTTTCTTTTTCTTTTTTTGAGATGGAGTTTCTCTCTTGTTACGCAGGCTGGAGTGCAATGGCACAGTCTCGACTCACTGCAACCTCTGCCTCCCGCGTTCAAGCGAGTCTCCTGCCTCAGCCTCCCAGTAATCCTGTGGAGTCACAGGCATGCACCACCACACCCAGCTAATTTTGTATTTTTAGTAGAGATGGGTTTTCACCATGTTGGTCAGGCTGATCTCCAACTCCTGACCTCAGTTGATCCACCTGCCTTGGCCTCCCAAAGTTCTGGGATTACAGGCATAAGCCACCTCGCCCCACCGAAAACAGGCAATTTGAGTCTATTTTACAAACACTTTAGAGCTTACTATGCAGCAGGAGGAGGTTCAAGCTCCAGGAGCTGCTAAAGGCATTCCTCCTCCCCCCAGAGAAAATGGAATCCAGGAAAGAGCCCAGGAAATTCTGGAAGAGGAGCCAAAGGAGAAGACATCATCAGAGAGATAAGGAGAAGCTCGGAGGAAAGCGTGTAACCAATGTCAGGGAGGAAGCCCTGGTGTGTCAAAGGCAGCAAGAAGCACAGCAAGATAGCAGAGGAAGGTCTGTTGGATTTAATCACATGAAGGCAGCTTCCTGGCTACACCCCTCATGAGTGGGATGACAGCCCCATTCACCGCCATCCTCTCCTTCATTCCCTTCATTCAATCCATCTCCAGAAATGGCTGCCTTTTTGTTCTCCCAGCACCCTGCCCTACCTTCTCCAAGAGTTCCCAAAGCATGATTCCAGACAAGCAGCATCCACATCACCTGTGAATTTGCTGCAAATGCAGGTACACAGCCTGAATTAGAATCTCAGGAGATGGGGCCCGGAAAACTGTTTCAATAAGCCCTGGAGGGCTTGATGAAGTTTGAGGCCCTCTGCCTTCTCCATCATTCCCAATGATCCTCTTCCACAATCCTGGTGATACTTATGAATCACAGTTAAAATGATGCCCATCTCTGCTTAAAACCATCCAGAGGGGTCCTGCTATCTTCAGAATTAAGTTCAAAGCCATTCTTCCCAGTGGTCCACGTTCTGTGAGCTTTTTCAGATGCCTTGTCCCCTCTGTTCAAAGCATTGCTCACCCACCACCTACCCATCCACTGACACTGCTACCCACCAGCCTGTCATGCACTTCTTCATCCTTTGTGGCTCACCTTCCAGTATCCTCTGACCTCCAGACAAGTGTCCACAGGGGAATGGGAGTGCCTGAGATAATACTGCTCACTTCTGTGAAAATCGCTCTTCCAGCCTCCTAAATCAACTCCTTGAGGAATGGACCCACTATCAGTCTTGTTTAACAATGAATCCTCAGTGGCAACATAAGTGCTCAGCATCTAATAGCGACTCAATAATCCTTTGATGGGGCTTGGCACAGTGGCTCACTCCTGTAATTCCAGTACTTTGAGAGGCCGAGGTGGGTGGATCACAAGGTCAGGAATCAAGACCAGCCTGGTCAACATGGCGAAACCCCGTCTCTACCAAAAATACAAAAATTACCCGGACACGGTGGCAGGCACCTGTAATCCCAGCTACTTGGGAGGCTAAGGCAGGAAAATCATGTGAACCCAGGAGGCAGAGTTTGCAGTGAGCCGAGGTTGTGCCACTGCACTCCAGACTGGGCGACAGAGCAAGACTCCGTCTCAAATAATAATAATAATAATAATAGTCCTTTGATGAATGGCCGAATAAAGACCCATTTTGATGAAGTGAAGGATATTGAAGCATGAGTAGCAGAGGAAGCACGAGCAAAGTTCTCGACCACCTTTCAAGACTCAGCTAGGAAGAGACGGAAAGAGATGAATACATCAAGTGAAGTCAAACATTTTTATTTGGATTTATTTGATTGACTCAAACATTCTTATTTATTTATTTATTTATTTATTTATTTATTTTGAGACAGAGTCTTGCTCTGTGGCCCAGGCTGTAGTGCAGTGGCATGATCTCGGCTCACTGCAACCTCCGCCTCCCGGGTTCAAGCAATTCTCTGCCTCAGCCTCCCTAGTAGCTGGGATTACAGGTGCCTGCCACCACACCCAGCTAATTTTTTGTATTTTTAGTAGAAACAGGGTTTCACCATCTTGGCCAGGCTGATCTTGAACTCCTGACCTCGTGATCCACCCACCTCGGCCTCCCAAAGTGCTGGGATTGCAGGCGTGAGCCACTGCGCCCGGCCCAAATTTTATTTTATGTTATCAAAGATAGAAGAGATAATTAGTTTAGATACTGAGGGGACAGAGCTGAGACAGGGAGAACTGAAGATACAGGAGCAAAGGGGATGATGTAGCCAGATGTAGGCATCTCCAGGGCAGTTTCCATCTTTGTTCAGTGCCTGGAGCTCTCAGCTGTGTGTGGAACTGAGGTGAGGAAGAATGCATTCCTGAACACAGCCTCACCTCCAGGTGGTGATTCTTCCAGGTAGGAACTTCAAAGGCCAGGCCAGATCTCCTTCTCTGGACTCCCAGAGCCCTCCACCCTTCCTCTATCACAGCACAGGTTCGTGTGCTCATGTGTGTAAATAACCTGTTTAATTCTCTTTCTCTATTGCTAGATTCCTTGTGGGCAAAGACTATGTCTTTCTCTTTCATAACTATATCCTGAAGACCAGGCATGATGTCCACTTTCCAAAATTGTTTTGAATAAATGAATGAGCACATAAACAAATTAATGAATAAATGGATGTATGTGCATATAGTTTAAGTTTCTACTTCCTGGGGTTGTCTGCCTTTTTCAGCCCACTCAGTCCTATGCTGCCTCCTCAGCTCATGCCAAATCTCTTCCCTTATGTCTACCTATTTCATTCCAGATAGCAAAAGCCTCAGCAATAGCTTCTCTGAATCTATCAGTCAGGATATCCTGGTGACAAATGACAGAAACTCAGCTCAAATGGGCAAAAGCAAAAAAAAAAAAAAAAAAAAGATAATATGTATTAGTTTATGTAACTGAAAAAGCAGGAATGACTCAATCTAGAGGCTTACACAATAGCCTGTCTCTGTAGCTTCATCTCAGTCAGGATCTATCTCCACCTGGGGCAAAGGTGGCTGCCAGCCTTTGGAGGCTTACACAAGCTTCTCAAAGACAGAACCCCTCTTTCCCTCCAAGGCAAAAGCCTTAGACAGGATTCCAATTGTCTCCCGCAGTCATGTGCCCACTCTGAGGCCAGTGGATCAACTGGATCCCAGCCCCCAACCTGTGGTAGCTTTGGGGCCCCTCGGTTGGTAGCACCATCAGGAAGGGGAAAGACAAGTTCAAAAAGGAAAGGATGGGCACGCAAAAAGGAACAGATGTTCTCTGCATTGACTCTTTGGGCAATTGTGGTGCAAAGCTCCTGAGAGCTACATAGAATGTAGCCCAGATGTTTTTAAAAACCTGGTTTTCAGAATTACCTTTTGTGAAACAGAGATTTCGAAAGTCCACTTAAGAACTGCTAAACCAGAATGTTCAGAGAGTGACGCCTAGGATTTCATATTTTTTTAAAGCTCCATAAGTAGGCCAGGTGTGGTGGCTAGATCTTGTAATCCCAGCACTTTCAGAGGCCAAGGTGGGAGAATTGCTTGAGCCCAGGAGTTCAAGATCAACTCAGGAAAGATGGTGAGACCATCTTTATAAAAAATTAAAAATTAGCTGGGTGATGCATGCCTGAAGTCCCAGCTATATGAGAGGATCCCTTGGGTCCAGGAATTTGAGGAGGCAGAGAGCTATGATTGCACCTCTGCACTCCAGCCTGGGTGACAAAGTGAAACCCCAGCTCTAAAAAAAAGAAAAATAAGAAAGTTCCACAGGGGAAGGGAGAAACAAATAAGTTTAGGAATGAATGTCAGGGCAGATGGCAAGTGGCTTCTGAAGTCCCATAGACTTGAGTTCTATCTGGCTGTGCTGCCAAACCTAGAGCAGATAGCTGCCTGACCTAGAGCAGACCTTGCTGTTTTGAGCCTGACTTTCCTGATTTGCAGCAGGGAAAGAAACAAAGGAGTGGCCAGAAGAGTGTGGGAGCCATACCTCTCTGCCAGAGCTTTTGAGAGAATTAAATGAGACAAGATATGAGAAATGGTCCAGCACAGGTTTAGTAAATGAGAATTTCTTTCCCTCTTTCTCCTCCCTCATCCTTTCTTTCCTTCCTTTCTTCCTTCCTTCTCTCTTTCTTTCTTTATTTCTTTTTCTTTCTTTCTTTCTTTCTTCTTTCTCTCTCTCCCTTCCTCCCTTCCTCCCTTCCTTCCTTCTCTCTCTCTTTCTCTCTTCCCCTTCCCTTCCCTCCCCTTCCCTTTCCTTCCTTCCTCCCTTCTCCCTCTCTCTTTTTCTCTCTTCTCCTTCCCTTCCCTTTCCTCCCTTTCTTTCTTTCTTCCTTCATTCCTTCCTTTTTTCCTTCCTTCCCTTCCCCTTCCTTCCTTCCTTCCTTCCTTCCTTTCTTCCTTCCTTCCTTCCTTCCGATAGTGTCTCACTCTGCCACCCAGGCTGGAGTGCAATGGCATGGTCACAGTTCACTGCAGCCTCAACCTCCTAGGCTCAAATGATCCTCCCACCTCAGTCTCCCCAGCTAGGACTACAGATGCCCAGCTAATTTTAAAATTTTTGTAGAGATGGGTTTTTGCTATGTTGCTCAGGTTGATCTCAAATTTCTGGGCTCAAGCAATCCGCTTGCCTCAGCCTCCCAAAGTGTTGGGATGACAGGTGTGAGCCACTGTGCCCGGCCTCACCCTCCCTTTCTAATGTATCACAAAGTCCTTTAGAGTCTGCCTCCGAAACACTCTAGGCTCTGTCCACACATCCCCTGGCCCATTGCTACTGCTGTCTTGCTGCTTACCATCACCCTGTGCCTGGGGTTCTCTGCAGTATCTTCTCCCTGCAGGCTTCTCAAAGGCACAGGAGTAGGCTACCTCAAAAGCTAGCAGAGCAGATCACTCTCCAACGTATAGGAATTTAGTACTCTCCTTGCTCCGATTATAAAGTAAAATTATCTTCCTACCTGTTCAAGATTTACCCTCAGATTACCTTTCCTGCCTCATCTGCTGCCATATCACCTGCTCTGATCTAGGCTACAACCTTATGGAGGTAATTTCTAATGTTTCTGAAATGCTAGGCACATGCTCCCCTTGGGTCTCTACCCTTGCTCTTTCCTCTGCCTGAGAGATGTTCATTCAGCAACCCCCATCCTGTATCTCCATGTCTCAGTTTGAATGTCACTTCTTCATGGAAGCCCTCCCTGATCTCTACTTTCCTGGTTCCCCTTATCCATGGTTATCTTGATCACAATAGCCAGCAATCGTTAGCCACTGTGGTACCCTTCTCATTCACCAGGCTATTCATGTTTCATTTTCTTTCACAACACCCCCTTAGAAAATTACACTTCCTCCTTTTACACTTCAGGGTCCTGAGATTTAGAGTCAGCAGGTAACGTTCTCAAGGTCACATAGCAATGCAGTGAGAAGACTCACCCTAGTTCTTTCTGATTCCTTGTCGCCAGCCTTCTCCACTTCTTGCTACTTCCCATCAACCACACCATATTGAAATTGCCTATTTCCTCCTCTTGCTTCCCCATTAGAATTGGAGTTACTTGGTTATATGTCATGATATCGCCCATGCTTAGCACAGAATGGGTACCTAGAACAGACCCAATTACATGGTTGAATAAATGCAGTCAGTGTGCTCAGGTGCTGAGATCCATGGCCAGAAAGAGACTGGTGATAGATTTATGCCCAGAGGAGTTTGTACCTGCCTGGTTGCTTGAGGGTTAAAATGTAAGATGATGACTCAGAGCTGGAGACAACCTTAGCATTCACTTTCTAGATGAAGCCCCTGGAGAAGATGCAATCTTCCTGAGATCCCTCTACTGGCTTTTGGCTGAATTAGCTTATGACTTCAGGGCCCTGGTTGAATCCTAACTGATATCAAAGCAAAGTAAGACCTCAGGTCTTCTGAGATGCAGGATGCTTACTTGCCTTACTACTAAGATGAAGCTTTCAAACTCACCCTGTTTCCAAGTCCATGCCACGTCTTATCCACACACCCAGACTGGCCCAGTCAACAAATATTTATCGGGCACCTCCAATAAACAAAGGAGGCACCCGTGTGGAAGAAACAGATTCAACAGTCTAGTGGAGAAGAGTGGCATGATACAAGTATTTACATACATAATTACCTAAACAGATGCAAAGGCACAAAGTAGTGGGGTGAGGAAGTACAGAGTATGTGGGGGCATCTGACAGCCTAGGAGTTCGAGGAAGTTTCTCAGCCAAGACATGGAAGGTGGGTAGGAGTTAGGTAAGTCAAACATCCTGAGACCCTGCTATGGGAGAGGGGAGACATGCTCAGGAAATGGAGAGCAAAGCAGAATGGAAGGAGCAGGAAGGACAAGACAATTTCCACCCCTGGGGGAGACCCATGGGTGGGCCCAAGTCAGATCATCCAGGGACCTGGTGAAACATTTTGAACTGTTGTCTAAAGATAAACTCCACAGTGGGGAAGGTCACATTGATCCCACCAGGGCTATCTGGGTCCTGTGGTCAAGGTGGCACCATCCTCATGGTTAAGGGGAAAGTAGGTCAGGCATGGTGGCTCACGCCTATAATCCTAGCACTTCGGGAGGCCAAGGCAGATCACTTGATATCAGGAGTCTGAGACCATCCTGGCCAACATGGTGAAACCTCGTCTCTACTAAAATACAAAAATTAGTTGGGCACGGTGGCGTGGGCCTGTAATCCCAGCTACTCAGGGGGCTGAGGCAGGAGAATCTCTTGAACCCAGGAGGCAGTCGTTGCAGTGAGCTGAGACTGAGCCACTGCACTCCTTGCTGGGTGACAGAGCGAGAGTCCCTCTAAAAAAAAGGGGGGTGGGGGGTGGGGGCAAAGTCATGGTGCTGAATGTTAGGACACCGGATTTTCTTTTTTTTCTTTTTTTGAGACAGAGACAGAGTCTCTCTCTGTCGCCCATGCTAGAGTGCAGTGGCACAATCTTGGCTCACTGCAGCCTCCTCGCCCCGGGTTCAAGTGATTCTCCTGCCTCGGCCTCCCAAGTAACTGGGATTACAGACACCTGCCACCACGCCCAGCTAACTTTTGTAGTAAAGATGGGGTTTCGTCATGTTGGTCGGGCTGGTCTCAAACTCCTGACCTCAGGTGATCCGCCCGCCTCAGCCCCCCAAAGTGCTAGGGTTACAGGTATGACTGGACACTGGATTTTCTACACTGCCATTATCTCCCTCCAGGCCTCAGTATCCTGCCTGTAGCATGGGTCAGTAAGTCCAGACCAGGTAACGTTAAGGTCTTTCCAGCTGGGACAAAACAGTAATAATAAGAATAGTACGCTGGGCGCAGTGGCTCACGCCTGTAATCCCAGCACTTTGGGAGGCTGAGGTGGGCGGATCACAAGTTCAGGAGTTCGAGACCAGCCTGACCAACATGGTGAAAACCCATCTCTACTAAAAATACAAAAATTAGACTGGCATGGTGGCGCACACCTGTAATCCCAGCTACTTGGGAGGCTGAGGCAGAATTGCTTGAACCCAGGAAGCTGAGATTGCAGTGAGCTGAGATTGCACCATTGCACTCCTGCCTGGGCGACAGAGTGAGACTCCATTAAAAAAAAAAAGTTTCAGTGAAGAGTAGTAAGGCCAAGCGCAGTGGCTCACACCTGCAATCCCAGCACTTTGGGAGGCTGAGGCAGGATTGTCACTTGATCCTAGGAGTTTGAGGCCACCTGGGCAATGTAGCAAGACCCCATCCCTACAAAAAATACAAAATTTAGCAATGCATGGTGTTGTACCTGTAGTTCCAGCTACCCAAGAAGCTGAGGTGGGAGGATTACTTTAGCCCAGGCAGTCAAGGCCGCAATGAGCTATGATCACACCACTGCACTCCAGCCTGGGTGATACAGTAAGACTGTGACTCAAAATAACAAGCAAACAAAAAGAATAATAACACTAGCATTTATAACATATTTTCTGCGTACCTAGTACTGTGCAAAACACTTCTCATCGAATCTTCATGACAACCACATGAATAGGTAACTATGATTATGCACACTTGACAGATGAGAAAAAAGACTGAGGAATTAAGTAAATAGTGCAAGGTCCCCCAGCAAAAAAGTGAAAGAGCTGGGATTCAAGCCCAAGTCTGCTCTGACACCCAGCCTGACTCATCTGCCATCTCTTACTGCTAAGATACTTTAGGAAGTTTCAAAACCTGAAAAATCCAGGATGCCTTGTGCCAGTTTAACTTGTTTTAAGGCTGTTTCAGCTGCTTTGAACTTTTGATGAGGTGCCCTGTGTGACTCTGGATGGCTCCCAGATGAAGCACTGAGGAAGCATTCCCCGAGGTGCCGGGGCCTCCTCGAGATCTAATAGCAATGTGGCATGATGAACGCAGAGCAGACAGAAACCACATCTTTGCGCCCCAGCCTCGTGAACCCTCACCAGGTCTACTCAGGCCAGACAGGGATCCTGAGGTTGTTTTTCCAGGAGCCTGGCAGGGCCCCCTCTCTCTCCCTAACAAACCAGGCTGTCATTCCCCTCACCTTGCAAATAATCTCCCTCCCAGGCACCGAGACTGCTGCCTTCTGCAGCATAAATGTGAACACTGTTGTGGAATGCCTGCCACACTCCCGTGGGCTTTTGCCAGAGGGCCTCCCGCCAGTGATCTGCCCTTCAGAAACTGGCCTCGGATTTCTCTGTCTCCATTCGTGACCTTGGTGGAGAGAGGTTTGGGAGTCTAAATACAAGGAAATCAACGATCAGAGCCGTGAGAGTTAACCAGAGTCCAGAGAACAATCTGGATGGAAAGACTACTAATGTCACGTGAGTGGACAGCCTCATTTTACAGGTGAAAAAGCTGAGGTCCAGACAGGAGACAGATGGTACACAGAGGACACAGACATTCAGGTTGAGACAGCAGGTCAAGTTCACTTCCAGGGAGCCTTTATGGCATTGGGACTGCTCAATATTCTTTCCTCCTCTTTGGGTAATGCACCCCATCTCTTTTTGGAATTTTCTCTCTTTTAAAAAATTTATTTTTGGCCAGGCATGGTGGCTCACACTTGTAATCCCAGCACTTTGGGAGGCCAAGATGGGTGGATCATTTGAGGCCAGGAGTTCGAGATCAGCCTGGCCAACATGCCAAAACCCCATCTCTACTACTAAAAATACAAAAATTAGCTGGGTGTGTTAGCACACACCTGTAATCTCAGCTACTCAGGAGGCTGAGGCACAAGAATCACTTGAATCCAGGAGGCAGAGGTTGCAGTGGGCCAAGATTGTGCCACTGCACTCTAGTCTGGGTGACACAGCGAGACCCCATCTTAAATATACATACAAATGTGTGTGTGTGTGTGTGTGTGTATGTGTGTGTGTGCATGTATATATATATACTTTATTTTTAAATTTAAAAAAAAATTTTTCAGTAGAAAATTTTTCAGGGTCTCACCATGTGGCCCAGGTTGGTCTTGAACTCCTGGACTCAAGTGATCCTCCTGCCTTGGCCTCCCAAAGCGCTGGCATGAGAAGTGCTGGGAGTACAAGCAAATGTCACCAGGCCCAACCTGGAATTTTCTCTTACCCATTGTGGGTGGTCTTTGTAGGCCCAAGGAAGTGCCTGCCCTCTTCTAGCCACAGAGATGTCCAGAAAAGATGGCGCAGACTCTTTCTCTCAGGATTTTGAAACTTTTTTTTTGTTTTTGTTTTTGTTTTGTTTTGTTTTGAGACGGAGTCTCGCTCTCTCTCCAGGCTGGAGTGCAGTGGCACGATCTCAGCTCATTGCAACCTCCGCCTCCCAGGTTCAAGTGATTCTCATGCCTCAGCCTCCCAAATAGCTGGGACTACAGGTGCATGCCACTATGCCCAGCTAAGTTTTGTATTTTTAGTAGAGACGGGGTTTCACCATGTTGGCCATGATGGTCTCGATCTCTTGACTGCGTGATCTGCCCGCCTTGGCCTCCTAAAGTGCTGGGATTACAGGCGTGAACCACTGCACCCGGCCAGACTTTGAATCTTAACTGGAATGACCCTGAACAGAGCACATCTCTTCTGGTGCCTGTCGCTGGAGTGACTGAGTCATCCAGCTCTCTAAAAACTTGGCATTGCCTGGGTCAAACCTATCTCAGCCCTGGCTTCCCTATCTCCATCAATTCTAGAGCTCTCCAACAGCCTTCTAGAAAATTCCTCTTAGGACTAAATTAGCCAGTAAGAGTTTCTGTTTCTTGCAACTAAAAAGCCATGAAGGATGAAGCATTCTTTAAATTTTCCCCACAATTTCATGCTGTCTTGCTCTGAGGCAACAACCTTTAAAAAAAAATGGCACAGAGGCAGACACACTGCAAGTCATAACAAGGTATACATACAACCAAACCCTGGGTAGTTGTATCTTTTCAGTCAATGGCTGCATATTTTGTTCTTTCACTATCTACATTTGGGGATAGTTTGTACTAGAGTTCAGCCCCCACTCACAACACAGCTGATAGGGTGGTCTACACACTATAGTGTCTCCACTCTTACTGTCTCGAAGTATCAAACCCAAATAAACTCTGTGCGGTTTAAACACAATTCTCAGATTTTTTTAAAAACTGCCTTTTTTTTTTTTTTGAGACAGAGTCTCGCACTATCACCAAGTTGGAATGCAGTGGCGCGATCTCGACTCACTGCAACCTCCGCCTCCCAGGTTCAAGTGATTCCCATGCCTCAGTCTCTCGATAGCTGGGATTACAGGCACCCACCACCATGCTCGGCTAATTTTCGTATTTTTACTAGAGATTGGGTTTCATCATGTTGGCCAGGCTGGTCTCCAACTCCTGACCTCAGATGATCCACCCGCCTCGGCCTCCCAAAGTGCTGGAATTACAGGCGTGAGCCACCAGGCCTGACCAAAACTGCCATTTAAGAAATTACTATTTTATGAAAGGTTTTGTGCTAAGGATTTTATATACCATCTAATCATCTGAACAATTCTACAGATGGTGCATTACTCTCAGCTTAATTGCATTAATGAGAAAACTGGCCCGCCAAATTGGGAAAGGGGCAGTTGTAAATGAATGTCAAGGTCACATAGTTCACAGTGATGGTCTTTGGGTATAATCCCAGCTCGATCTGATTCCAGAGTCCTTGCTCTAAAACCTTAGGCTGAATTGCCTGGAAATGACTCAGTGGAGCCCCAGTCAAGTGGTTCTCTATTCAGGGAATGCCTCACCATAGGATAGGTGAGTATCAGGATCTCCAGGGAAATTGTCATTTGAAACGCATATTTAATATGATGTTATTATTTTATATTTGGAAAGTAAAAGGTAGGCTGGGAGCAGTGGCTCACACCTGTAGTCCCAACACTTTTGGAAGCCAAGGCGGGCTGATCACTTGAGGTCAGGAGTTCAAGACCAGTCTGGCCAACATGGCGAAACCCTATCTCTATCAAAAGTACAAAAAAATTAGCCAGGTGTGATGGCACATGCCTGTAGTCCCAGCTATTCGGGTGGCTGTGGCATGAGAATCACTTGAACCCAGGAGGTGGAGGTTGCAGTGAGCCGATCATGCCACTGCACTCCAGCCTGGGTGACAGAGCAAGACTCTGTCTCAAAAAGTAAATAAAGTAAAACATAAAGACAATCCCAATGTTTTTGTTTGTATTTTTATATTTTTTGTTTTTAAGACGGAGTTTCGCTCTTTCACCCAGGCTGGAGTGCAGTGGTGCGATCTCAGCTCACTGCAACCTCTGTCTTCCGGTTTCAAGCAATTCTGCTGCCTCAGCCTCCTGAGTAGCTGGGACTACAGGTGCCCACCATCATGCCCAGCTAATTTTTGTATTTTTAGTAGAGAAGGGGTTTCACTATGTTGGCCAGGTTAGTCTCGAACTCCTGAGCTCATGATCTGCCCGCCTCGGCCTCCCAAAGTACTGGGATAACAGGCATGAGCCACTGTGCCCAGTCCCCCAATGTTTTTAATACAAACCAGGCTACCTTTGAGAGTGCAAGTGGCTCCTGTGGTTGATTAGGTCTGGGTGTTCCCAGGCAAACCGGGATGTATGATCACCTTTCCACAGAAGAGAAAACAGGTGCACACAGGTGAAGATGGCATCGCCAGCAAGTAGTAGAGTAGGTATCAGAATCCTGAAATAAAACAACACCCAACATTCCCCTGTGACTTTTCTGAAAGCCCGAGTTCTTCCAACCTTTTAAAACTCTGATCAAAACTAGTTTCTGCCAGGAAACCCTTCCCAACTAACCCCAGCTCCTTCTGCATCTTTGTCTTCTGACAGCCACCTTGCACTGTACTTCATGAATTTTCTGTTGAATTATAGACTGTGGTTTTTCATGTGTGTGTGCACATGTGTAAACAGGCAGTCCTTGCTTTGTATGGTTCTATTTTTTTTCTTTTTTTCTCAATGTGATAGTATATCTCGTGTTAACTGAGACCTCACCTTGGTTACCATGGAACCATGAAAAACGAGGACACAGTTCTGATACAAATGAGTTTCCATGAATACAGTGCCTTACAAAGTGAGGACAGCCTGTTCTCTGCTATTTATTTATTTATTTATTTATTTATTTATTTATTTATTTTGATACAAGGTTTCACTCTATCGCCCAGGCTGGAGTGCAGTGGCACAATCATGTCTCACTGCAGCCTAGACCTCCCAGGCTCAAGCAATCCTCCCACCTCAGCCTCCAGAGTAGCTAGCACTACAAACATGTGCTACTTGCTACACCTGGCTACTTTCTAAATTTTTTGTAGAGACAGGGGTCTCCCTGTGTTGCTCAGGCTGGCCTTGAACTCCTGGGCTCAAGCAATCTTCCTGCATTGGCCCTCCAGACTGCTGGCTTTACAGGTGTGAGCCGCCATACCTCGCTTGTTTTTCTCTTATGATGGTATATCAGTTTCCTAGGATTGCCAAAACAGATTATGACGAATTGTGTGGCTTATAACAATAAAACTTTATTCTCACGGTTCTAGAGACTAGAAATCTAAAATTAAGGTGTCAGCAGGGCTGTGCTCCTGCTGAAGATTCTAGAGGAAAGTCATTCCCTGCCTTTCCCAGCTTCTAGTAGATGCTGTCATTGCTTGGCTTTCCTTGGCATATAGATGCATCTCTACAATCTCTGCCTCTGACTTCACATGGCCTCCTCCCCTGCATGTGTATGTATCTCTGTAAGTCCTTGATTTTTTTCTTTTTTTTGAGACATAGTCTCACTCTGTCACCTGGGCTGTAGTGCAGTGGTGTGACTTCAGCTCACTGCAACCTCCACCTCCCAGGTTCAAGCGAAATTCTCATGTCTCAGGCTCCCAAATAGCTGGGACCACAGATGCATGCTACCATGCCCAGCTAATTTTTGTATTTTTAGTAGAGACAGGGATTCACTACGTTGGCCAGGCTGGTCTCGAACTCCTGACCTCAAGCGATCCACCTGCCTCAGTCTCCCAAAGTGTTGGAATTACAGGCGTGAGCCACCTCGCCCAGCCTGGATTTAAGGATTTAAATCAGTCATTGGATTTAAGTTCCCCCCTAATTCTGTATGATCTCATCTTAACTAATCACATCTGCAAAGACTCTATTTCCAAACAAGGTCACATTCTGAAGTTCCTGGTGGACATGAACTTGGAGGATCACTATTCAGTCCACTACAGGTGGATAAGCACCTCCAGGGCTGGATTTATAGCAGAAATCAACTCCACTCCCAGTGCTGAACTAGCAAGTACACACAGCAGGCACTCAATAATCCAGGTAAGACCCATTCACAGGGGCGGATCTGAATGAGGGCAATGAGCTCCGTTCACTGGAAGCCAGTTTTATTTTCTCCTTCCAGCCCTCTGTACAGCCAACCACTCCCAAGCCCATTTCCTTCCCTTTTTTGACATGGCTTTCTCTTCCTGCTCCCCACCCACCCTTGCTGCCTCTTCTCTTTCTTCCTCCCACTTTCCCGCCTTGAATGACAGTTTAGGAGAAGCCGTATGTGTATGCATGTGTGTGTGCATGGGCATGCATTCTGGAAGTAAGGAAGCCCCTCCTCACTTCGAGCACCTTCACCCACCCAAGCATGTCGTTATTCTCTGCTTTTAGGGTGCAAGACCATTAGGGTTCCTCTGAAAGTTGAACTAAATTCTCAACCCTTAGTCAAATGTCCTCTCTTAGCCACACACCCTTCCGATTTTTTTCTTCCAGAAGTCCCAGGCGCAAAGGTTCCTCATTGCTAGCACTGCCTGTGCCTTCCTCTTTTTAGTTTCTGGATGTCAGTTCACTTTTTTGGTGAAAAATTAACAATATGTTGTCACTTCACGAACACTATGCGCCAAGCAGTGTGCCAAGCCCTTCACACACATTGTCTCGCCCATTCTTTATGTGTTTCTCATTGTACCAAGAAGAATACTGAGGGCTTAAGCAACAAGGTAGTTTGTCAAAAGTCATGCAGCTGATTGAAGGTGGAGTCAGAATTCGAACCTACGTTCATCAGATTCCAGAGTGCATTCTCTCCACCACAGTATAGGGTTGTGAAAGCAACCCTTGGGAACATTATTCCTTTAGACTTCTTCCTAGCCAAACTTCCTGAAAACACATAAGACCATTGAGTACTAACTGCTGTTTCTTTAAGGAGTTAAGGTTAACAGACTCTTTACACTTCCCTTCTCCTCTGAAATCACTGGGGTGGGAGTAGGGTTGCTGCTAAAAGGGAACTCATTGACAACCTGCAGATTTTTATACAAAATCCCCTTGGAATTGGTTTTTCTCGTAGCAGTTGCTTTGAGCTTCTGAGTGCAATAACTTAAGGTCTAAAATGAAAACTCCTCAAAATTTCAAAATACTCCTCCTTGTTGGCAGATTTCCATTAAACTTGATTCAGCATTTTCAATCAGGGAACAAGTCACAAGAAATCCCCAAATCAGAGGCAACTAACAGACACTCTAATCATGGTAAACTTCTCGCAGTTTTATGAACAAACCATTCTCTCCTGCTTCTTTGCACCTTTTCCTTCTGCCTGACACCTCTCTCTGAACCCAACTATTTGCCAGTGGCACAGTTTTGAGGGAGGTATTTAGCCATCCTGACTCTGCCCTGGAGGAGTCCTTATCTGAACCCTAAAGCGGCCCTTGATGTTTCACTCTCAGGGAAGCCTGGGAGGGAGAAGGTTGTTAAAATCTGGGCCCTGCCCCATATCTACTATGTCAGAATCTCTAGGGTGGATCCTGGGGAAGATGCATCTCAACAAGTTCTCCAGGCGCTTGGGAAGATGTCCTGGACCAAGCTTCCAAGCGTTGAATTGTTACTTCATCTTCACAATTTTTATCTTGTACTTTAAAAAAATTAACAAACACTAATGTGGAGCTTACTGTGTTCCAGGCACTCATGCAGTGATCATAGCAACCCTAGTGAGGAAGACACCGTTATCATCCCTGTGCTGCAGACAAGGAAACAGGGGCACCAAGAGGTTAAGGAACTGGCCCCGCCAGGCGCGGTGGCTCACCCCTGTAATCTCAGCACTTTGGGAGGCCAAGGCGGGCAGGTCACGAGGTCAGGAGATGGAGACCATCCTGGCCAACATGGTGAAACCCTGTCTCTACTAAAAATACAAAAAACTAGCCAGGCGCAGTGGCGGGTGCCTGTAGTCCCAGCTACTCGGGAGGCTGAGGCAGGAGAATGACGTGAACCCGGGAGGTGGAGCTTGCAGTGAGTGGAGATGGCGGCACTACAGTCCAGCCTGGGCAGCAGAGCGAGACTCCGTCTCAAAAAAAAAAAAAAAAAAAAAAACAGAAATTGGTCCGAAGTCACCCGTCAAGTAAGCGGCAGAGCTGGCTCCTGCCTGCTGCATTCTCCTACTTCTTTATATCTGTGGATTTTTTTTTCATTTAAATAATTGATTTGAATTTCATGTAAAATCTATGAGGGCAGAGATTTTCAGCTGTTTGTTCACTGCTGGATACCCATGGGCTAGAGCAATGACAGATGGAGTAACAGTCAATATATATTTGTTAAGTGAATAAATGCATAGAGAAAATCTCAACGGTGGAATTAAGGTGTTGGTTATATTTTTTCTTTATATTCACTAAAATTACACAGATATAATTATTACCATAAAAAGTCTGTGTAGGCAGGGTGCAGTGGCTCACGCCTGTAATCCCAGCACTTTGGGAGGCCGAGGCTGGCAGATCATTTGAGGTCAGGAGTTTGAAACCAGCCTGGCCAATATGGTGAAACCCCGTCTCTACTAAAATTTCAAAAATTAGCCAGCCATGGTGGCGCGTGCCTGTAATACCAGCTACTTGAGAGGTTGAGGCATGAGAATCACTTGAACTCAGAGGTGGAGGTTGCAGTGAGCCAAGATCGCACCACTGCACTCCAGCCTGGGTGACAGAGTAAGACTCTGCCTCAAAAAAAAAAAAAAAATTATGTGTATCACCTTAATTCCTGTCCCATTTCCATACTGGTATCTATACCCTAGTTTGGGAAGCCCTAAGCTTCAGCTTACTTCTATTATTATACTGACCACAGTAAACTGTAATTTATCTTCCAGACTGTAAGCTCCCAAGAACAGGGACTCGATTTACCCATCCTTGTGTCCCTGTGCTTGAGGGTAAAGGCCAACAGTGCCTTTCTCCATTCTTGCTAGAAAGAACTGGTTATAGATTTGATTGTTCCTTCAAATCCTTTGAGATATGAAAGAAAATGATAGGAATCAATGGATGGCAAGAACAACAAGAGGAAGGAGGCCTGGAGTGGAGCCCACTAAAGGGAGGACTTCCAGGTTTGAGCTGATGAGCATCAGGACACCTGCACTCTACTTCTGGCTGATTCTTCATGTCCTAGAGACAGTCTACTACTTTGAACTGGTGGCCTTTCTCAGGCTGCGAATTCCTTGAGATAAAGATCATGTCTTTCTTGTTGTTCACCAGTTTATCTGCAGAACCTGCTTAGTAACTGGCACACAGAAGATGCTCAGTAAAAAAATGTGGGTTGAATGAATACATGAGGGAAAAAATTGTTAAATATGTTCTGATTAGGAAAGTACAGCATGCTTTCTCCCTCATTTTCTTCTGTTTCCACAGTCTCCTAGGGCTCTAATATTTCCATAAAATATGGGTTTGTGGAAGGCAATTTGGTTGGAAAGGTTGATTTAAAGTTGTAGGGAGGTCAGGCATGGTGGCTCACACCTGTAATCCTAGCACTTTGGGAGGCCAAGGCAGGCGGATCATGAGGTCAAGAGATCGAGACCATCCTGGCCAACATGGTGAAACCCCGTCTCTACTAAAAATACAAAAATTAGCTGGGCTTGGTGGTGCGCACCTGTAGTCCCAGCTACTTGGGAGACTGAGGCAGGAGAATCGCTTGAACCCAGAAGGTGGAAGTTGCAGTGAGCCAAGGTCGAACCACTGCACTCCAGCCTGGCAACAGAGCAAGACTCTGTCTCAAAAAACATATATAAAATAAAGTTGTATGGGAAAAGCATTACATATAAGCTGGAAAAATGACAATAAGACACGTAAAAGAAAAGGGACTGTGGAACTTTCCCTGGGGAAGAGTACATGTCCAGTCCCACCCCAGATATCAGCCTCCAGACCCCTAGTTGTCAAACTCTGGGACTGGTGCAGTGACCTCACCAGAAGGCATGAGCTCCAGCGAATTATTCAGAATATTGGTTCTGCTTCGGATGAGATGCCAATGAGAGTATCACCAGCTAACTGCAGGCAGGGAGGAAGTCAATGGTAATTAAACTTTGTTTCCTTGTACACAGCAGCCACCACAAGGTACACAGGAAATATACAGGCAGAAGTTGCCAAGAGCAACTGCAGATGAAAACTAGTAATAAAATCAAGTACCGTATAGCTAGAGCTATACGGAATTGTACCTGAGATGGCACACACGCTTATGATGCATCAGGTCACTACCATCCTAACATATCAAACTGAAAATGTCACCCCCATCTGGAGACTGGGACACGTTTTATTGAAAAAATGTGTTCTCTTGTTTGTTTATATGCTCTGCACTAGTGGCTGGTTCAGTAATAAATCTGTAAGGGCCTTTTTTTAAATAAATAATAAATTAGGGAAAAAAAAAAAAAAAGACCGTGGCTCCTATCTTGGGCACTTCTTGCATTCTGCCTCCCACCAGTCATCCCAGGGGACGTCAGCTGCCACTTTGATGGCTGCGCTTTGGAGAGGCCCACGGAGGAGGAACCAGTGTCTCCAGCTAACAGTCAGCAAAGACCTGAGAAGACCTGAGGCCTTTCCAAAGTCATGTGAGTGACCCTGGGAGGGAATGCTCCGAGAGTCCAGCCTTGAGAAGACCACAGCTTTGACAGAGAGCTTCGGTGCAGGCTCCAGAGAGACCAGGAGCAGAACCACCAACTAGGCTAAGCTGGGATTCCTGTCTCATAGAAGGTGAGAGATAATTAGTGTTTATTGTTAACTTGCCAACTTTTGGGGTAATTTGTCACACAGCAATAGATAATTAGTATATCTTTAAAAAAATTACTCTGGGGCCAGGCACAGTAGCTCATACCTGTAATCCCAATACTTTAGGAGGTCAAGGTGAGAGGATTGCTTGCATTCAGGAGTTAGAGACCAGCCTGGGCAACATAGCCAGATCCCATCTCTACAAAAAAATTTTAAAAATTAGCTGGGCCTTCAGCCAGGCGCAGTGGCTCATGCCTGTAATCCCAGCACTTTGGGAGGCTGAGGCGGGCATATCACCTGAGGTCAGGAGTTTGAGACTAGCCTGACCAACATGGTGAAACCTCGTCTCCACTAAAAAAAAAAAACAAAAATTATCCGGGCATGGTGGCGTCCTTCTATAATCCCAGCTACTCAGGAGGCTGGGGCAGGAAAATCACTTGAACCCAGGAGGCGGAAGTTGCAGTGAGCCGAGATCACACCACTGCACTCCAGCCTGGGCGAGAGAGTGAGACTCCGTCTCAAAAAAAAAAAAAAAAAGAAAAATTAGCTGGGCCTGGTGGTGCATGCCTGTGGTCCCAGTTTCTCGAGTGGCTGAAGTGGGAGAATCATCTGAGCTCAGAATGCCAAGGCTGTAGTGAATCTTGATCATGCCACCGCACTCCAGCCTGGGCAAAAAGAGTCTCTGAGACCCTGTCTCAAAATAAATAAATAACTCCATAGAGATAGTCATTAGCTTTGTTCACCAAGTGTTTCCAGTTCTCCCTCCTCCAGGGAACATGGTAGAATTAACTTCCCTGCCCCCTCTGTTAGGTGTGGCCTTCTTATGTGCCTTGGCCAGTGAAATGTGAGTGGAAATGAGGTATGACACTTCCAGGCAAAAGTTTTAAAATCCAATGTGCAAGTGACTTTGGATGTGTCTCTTTGTTCCTGTATGACAATCTTGGAAGCATAGGGATAAAGCTTTTTCGTCTGGGCTCCTGGCTGAGCATGACACAGAACAGAACCACCCAGTGAACCCAGGAGGAACATACAGTGTAAGAAATAAGCCTTTGTTGAGGCCAGGCACTGTGGCTCAAGCCTGTAATCCCAGCACTTTGGAAGGCCAAGGTGGGAGGATCACCTGAGGTCAGAAGTTCAAGACCAGCCTGGCCAACATGGTGAAACATCATCTGTACAAAAAAATCAAAAATTAGCTGGGCGTGGTGGTACATGCCTGTAGTCCTAGCTACTCAGGAGGCTGAGGCAGGAGAATCGCTTGAACACGGGAGGTAGAGGTTGCAGAGAACTGAGACTGCACTACTGCACTCCAGCCTGGGCAACAGAGTGACCCCACCTCCAAAAAATTTAAAAATAATAATAATAATAATAAGCCTTCATTGTTGTAAGTCACTGAGACTTTGGAGTTGTTTGTTACTACTAGCTTACTTTGACTCATATAAACCACAGTGTCTCTTTGACAATTATAATTTAACTCAAAATGTAATTCAATCAAACCTGCAGCTAATCAACAGACCACATTACCATTTTGTTCACCTGAGTTATTAGTATTTGCATCTAAACCAAGATTTACTATGGTCACTTAATAGGGATATCCGTAAGGATCATCATTTTATTATAGTCACCTTTATAAGAATTCATTGGAGAAACCTCTATCTCAGTGCCAAGATAACTCTTCTCTTTGGAACCAGAGATTATAACCTTACTTTTATTTATTTATTTATTCATTCATTCATTTTGAGACGGAGTCTCACTCACTCTCTTGCCCAGGCTGGAGTGCGGTGGTGCGAACTTGGCTCACTGCAACCTCCATCTCCCCCGTTCAAGCAGTTCTCCTGCCTCAGCCTCCCAAAAAAGCTGGGTTTAAAGGGGCACCAAAATGCTGGGCTAATTTTTTTATTTTTAGTAGAAATGGGATTTTACCATGTTGAGTAGGCTGATCTCCAACTCCTGATCTCAAGTGATCCACCCACCTCGGCCTCCCAAAGTGCTGGGATTACAGGTGCGAGCCACCATGCCTGGCCTATAACCTTACTTTTATTATGTGTATTTTATTTTAAGCTCTGAGAACATTAGGAGCAAATAAATGAAGAAATTTCCCTTTTTACCCTGGCTGGTGGGAAGCTCCAAGTCAAACTGCAGTCTATCTACAGCAAGCTCATAAGATTGTATGGCGCTTATTTTTAGTACTAACCTTGTCCTGGCTTCATTCTATTTTTCTTTTTTTAATTTTTGTTATCTTGATTTCTTTACTTACTTTTTCTCTTGTTGAAATATATACCCATGAGGAACCTCACATCCATTTTCAAATGAGGAACGAACATTAAAATATAGGCAGCATAACTTGTAAACATCAGTGACAGACAAGCTCAAGCATTAGCATCGGAAAATATCTGGGCTTCATCTGAGTTTGACTATGTAGTAGCTGTGTCACTTTGTAAGAATCATTGTGTCTCAGTTTCTTCCTTTATAGGAGAAGTCAGGGTGAGAGGCTAATAATATCTCCCTTGAAACTTTGTGTTGAAGATTATACTGGGGAAAGTACTTGGCCCTTCATAAGAGCTCTTACCAAATTTTAGTTTTCCTTCCTCAACCCCAAATCCCTTGAGTAGCTATTTGCTCTTGGCCTTGCTCAATCGTCTTCCCGGATGGTATGCAATGCACCCTGGTGAGCTCAGAAACATCCCCTGCTGAGGAAATGGATTTCAGCTGCATCAGGAGAAACTTAGGTCAGAAGAAAGATGGGGAAAAAAGGGACTGGATAAGAGACAATTACATCTGTCCAGTGCCTACTACAATCCTTAGCATAAATGAGCTCATGCAATTACAGTGGGAACAAGCAGGCAGAAACTCTGGTTTCTGGTAGACACTGGTAGATGCTGCAGTGTGCCACAGAGGCCATGGGGCTGCCTCTGAGAGGTGTCCTAAAGGGGAACCTCTTCAGTGTGTTCTTGCTGGAAAGCAGGAGACAAGTTATTCCAGTTCATATTTTAAAATAGTATTCATATATGTAATTCTGTGTGATGCATAAGGTGTCGAGCAGGGTATTCCAATCTCAGCACTACTGACATTTTGGGCTGGATAGCTCTCTGTTGTAGGGACCATTCTGTGTCTTTTTTTTCTTTTTCTGAGATGGAGTCTCGCTCTGTCCATTGGGCTGGAGTGCAATGGCGTCATCTCAGCTCACTGCAACCTCTGCCTCCCGGGTTCAAGCAATTCTCCTGCCTCAGCCTCCTGAGTGGTTAGGATTACAGGTGTGTGCCACCACGCCCAGCTAATTTTTGTATATTTAGTAGAGACGGGGTTTCACCATGTTGGCCAGGCTGGTGTCGAACTCCTGACCTTGTGATCTGCCTGCCTCGGCCTCCCAAAGTGCTTGGATTACAGGCGTGAGCCACCGCGCCTGGCCACCTGTTCTATGTCTTATTGGATGTTTCTGTATGTCTGGCCTTTGACCACCAGATCCCAGTAGCTCTCCCATCTCAGGTCCTGACAATTAATAATGCCTCCCGGCATTGCCAAATGTCCCTTGGGAGGCCAAATTGTCCACTCTGCTCCTGTGTGAACCATGATGTAAAGTAACAAAGCACTGTGGCATGGTTCAGTATTTATTAAGCATCCACAGAGTGTGGAGAGAGAAAAATGCTTATGACCTGGGCTTGCTCCTTAAGCAACTCATGACTCATGCAGCAGGAGGGGAGACGAAGTGTCCACATATAATTGCCTTTAAGTGTGGCCAGTGCAGTAATAGACAAATGAGTGAGGAAGGAAGTACAACCTGAGTTCAGCACGGGAGAGGACAGCTCTTCTCAGAGTAGAGAGGAGGGGGATTCTTTGGTAGAGCCTGGATCTGAAACCATGGACTGCCCTCCCCAAAGTGGGCCCACTCCCTCCTTGGTTGCAATGCTTTCTTCAGCACCCTGTATGTTTTCTTCACAGCAAGGTCTATTATTTATTTGAGACAGAGTCTCATTCTGTCACCCAGACTGGAGTACAATGGTGCTGTCTCGGTTCGCTGCAACCTTTGACTCCGAGGTTCAAGCGATTCTCGCTCCTCAGGCTCCAGAGTAGCTGGGATTACAGGCACGCCCCCACGCCGGGCTAATATTTGTATTTTTAGGAGGGACAGGATTTCATTATTTTGGCCAGGCTGGTCTTGAACTCCTGGCCTCAATTGATCTGCCCACCTCGACCTCTCAAATTGCTGGGATTGTAGGCATGAGCCACTGCACCTGGCCAGCAAGGTCTAGAATCTAAAACAAACTTTTTTTTGGTTTCCTCTTTTTTTTTTTTTTTTTTTTTTTTCAGACAGAATCTCACTGTGTTGCCCAGGCTGGAGTGCAGTGGCATGATTTCGGCTCACTGCAACCTCTGCTTACCAGGTTCAAGTGATTCTCCTGCCTCAGCTTCCCGAGTAGCTGGGATTATAGGCATGCACCACCACACCTGGCTCCTTTTTTTTTTTTTGGTAAGCATTCAACAAATGTTAGTTTTAATAGGACTTAACATATAGCATTTTTTATTCTCAATCCACAATTATACATATTATACAGCATATATATGTGGCCTAGGGGTTACATATGTATTTTTAAATGTTTTATTACTTAAAAGATTGAGTATTAGTTTCCTATACAATAGAAACTGGGCATGCCAGTACACAGGCAATCCATGAAGCACTGTTCACAAGTCTTGATTTTCAAAATAACATTACAAGGTAAAATAGTAATATGCCCAATTGGTAGATAAACAAACTGTATCTAGTGGCAAGCATTAATGAGTAAAAAGAATAGAGCACTCCTGACTTCAAGTCCAGTACTCTTTCCATTTACCACCTCCCTCCTGAGTAGCTGTTAAGGGACATCTATCTTCTTATATATATATATATTTTTTTTTTATTATACTTTTAAGTTCTAGGGTACATGTGCACAATGTGCAGGTTTGTTACATATGTATACATGTGCCATGTTGGTGTGCTGCACCCATTAACTCGTCATTTACATTAAGTATATCTCCTAATGCTATGCCTCCCCACTCCTCCCACCCCACAACAGGCTCTGGTGTGTGATGTTCCCCTTCCTGTGTCCATGTGTTCTCATTGTTCAATTCCCACCTATGAGTGAGAACATGCGGTGTTTGGTTTTTTGTCCTTGCGATAGTTTACTGAGAATGATGGTTTCCAGCTTCATCCATGTCCCTACAAAGGACATGAACGCATCCTTTTTTATGGCTGCATAGTATTCCATGGTGTATATGTGCCACATTTTCTTAATCCAGTCTATCATTGTTGGACATTTGGGTTGGTTCCAACTCTTTGCTATTGTGAATAGTGCCACAATAAACATATGTGTGCATGTGTCTTTATAGCAGCATGATTTATATTCCCTTGGGTATATATCCAGTAATGGGATGGCTGGATCAAATGGTATTTCTAGTTCTAGATCCCTGAGGAATCGCCACACTGTCTTCCGCAATGGTTGAACTAGTTTACAGTCCCACCAACAGTGTAAAAGTGTTCCTATTTCTCCACATCCTCTCCAGCACCTGTTGTTTCCTGACTTTTTAATGGTCACCATTCTAACTGGCGTGAGATGGTATCTCATTGTGGTTTTGATTTGCATTTCTCTGATGGCCAGTGATGATGAGCATTTTTTCATGTGTCTGTTGGCTGCATAAATGTCGTCTTTTGAGAAGTGTCTGTTCATATCCTTCACCCACTTTTTGATGAGGTTGTCTGTTTTTTTCTTGTAAATTTGTTTGAGTTCATTGTAGATTCTGGATATTAGCGCTTTGTCAGATGAGTAGATGGCAAAAATTTTCTCCCATTCTGTAGGTTGCCTGTTCACTCTGATGGTAGTTTCTTTTGCTGTGCAGAAGCTCTTTAGTTTATTAGATCCCATTTGTCAATTTTGGCTTTTGTTGCCATTGCTTTTGGTGTTTTAGACATGAAGTCCTTGCCCATGCCTATGTCCTGAATGGTATTGCCTAGGTTTTCTTCTAGGATTTTTATGGTTTTAGGTCTAACCTGTAAGTCTTTAATCCATCTTGAATTAATTTTTGTATAAGATGTAAGGAAGGGATCCAGTTTCAGCTTTCTACATATGGCTAGCCAGTTTTCCCAGCACCATTTATTAAATAGGGAATCCTTTCCCCATTTCTTGTTTTTGTCAGGTTTGTCAAAAATCAGATGGTTGTAGATGTGTGGTATTATTTCTGAGGGCTCTGTTCTGTTCCATTGGTCTATATCTCTGTTTTGGTACCAGTACCATGCTGTTTTGGTTACTGTAGCCTTGTAGTATAGTTTGAAGTCAGATAGCATGATGCCTCCAGCTTTGTTCTTTTGGCTTAGGATTGACTTGGCAATGTGGGCTCTTTTTTGGTTCCATATGAACTTTAAAGTAGTTTTTTCCAATTCTGTGAAGAAAGTCATTGGAAGCTTGATGGGGATAGCATTGAATCTATAAATTACCTTGGGCAGTAAGGCCATTTTCACAATATTAATTCTTCCTATCCATGAGCATGGAATGTTCTTCCATTTGTTTGTGTCCTCTTTTATTTCGTTGAGAAGTGGTTTGTAGTTCTCCTTGAAGAGGTCCTTCACATCCCTTGTAAGTTGGATTCCTAGGTATTTTATTCTCTTTAAAGCAATTGTGAATGGGAGTTCACTCATGATTTGGCTCTCTGTTTGTCGGTTATTGGTGTATAAGAATGCTTGTGATTTTTGCACATTGATTTTGTATCCTGGGACTTTGCTGAAGTTGCTTATCAGCTTAAGGAGATTTTGAGCTGAGACAATGGGGTTTTCTAGATATACAATCATGTCATCTGCAAACAGGGACAATTTGACTTCCTCTTTTCCTAATTGAATACCCTTTATTTCCTTCTCCTGCCTAATTGCCCTGGCCAGAACTTCCAACACTATGTTGAATAGGAGTGGCGAGAGAGGGCATCCCTGCCTTGTGCCGGTTTTCAAAGGGAATGCTTCCAGTTTTTGCCCATTCAATATGATATTGGCTGTGGGTTTGTCATAAATAGCTCTTATTATTTTTAGATACTTCCCATCAATACCTAATTTATTGAGAGTTTTTAGCATGAAGGGCTGTTGAATTTTGTCGAAGGCCTTTAGAGCATCTATTGAGATAATTATGTGGTTTTTGTCTTTGGTTCTGTTTATATGCTGGATTATGTTTATTGATTTGCGTATGTTGAACCAGCCTTGCATCCCAGGGATGACGCCCACTTGATCATGGTGGATAAGCTTTTTAATGTGCTGCTGGATTTGGTTTGCCAGTACTTTATTGAGGATTTTTGCATCGATGTTCATTAGGGATATTGGTCTAAAAATCTCTTTTTTTGTTGTCTCTGCCAGGCTTTGGTATCAGGATGACACTGGCCTCATAAAATGAGTTAGGGAGGATTCCCTCTTTTTCTATTGATTGGAATAGTTTCGGAAGGAATGGTATCAGCTCTTCCTTGTATCTCTGGTAGAATTCGGCTGTGAATCCGTCTGGTCCTGGACTTTTTTTGGTTGTTAAGCTATTAATTATTGCCTCAATTTCAGAGCCTGTTATTGGTCTATTAAGAGATTCAACTTCTTCCTAGTTTAGTCTTGGGAGGGTGTATGTGTCCAGGAATTTATCCATTTCTTCTAGATTTTCTAGTTTATTTGCGTAGAACACCTGGCTAATTTTTGTATTTTTAGTAGACACGAGGTTTTACCATGTTGGCCAAGCTGGTCTCAAACTCCTGGCCTCAAGTGATCCGCCCGCCTCAGCCTCCCAAAGTGCTGGAACTACAGGTGCAAGCCACTGCACCCAGCCTGTTTCTTTATAAATGTATTTGTCTCTTTCCTTCACCAGCCCCTAGTGACAAAGACTACTTTTGTCTTGTCAACTCTGGAATCCCTGGCCTCCAGCATAAGGTAGAACCTACATCAGGGACTCAACAGCTATTAAGGGGAGGAAGGAAACAAGAAAATAAGGAAAGCAAGGAGGGAGGGAAGGAGAAAGAAAGGGAGGGAGGGAGGGAGGGATGAAGGAAGGAAGGAAGGAAGGAAGGAAAGAAGGAAGGGAGGAAAACCATAGATTCCCCAGGCAAGTGAGGTGGGAAGAGCATTCCAGGCAGGCAACCTTATGTGCAAAGGCTCAGAGGTCAACAGGACTGACTACATAATTTGTAGGGCCCGGTGCAAAATGAAAATGCAGGCTTCCTTACTCAAATGTTACTAAGAATTTCAAGACAGCTACCACAGAGCATTAAACCAAATGTGGGCTTTTCTGAGAGGGGGAGCTCTTTGTGATTGCACAGGTTACCTGCCCATGAAGCCCTTCTTTGAAGACAAGCATCATGAATGATCAGCAGTTGGGTAGAGCTTGCCTCTCCCAATCCACACTTTGGTCGCAATAGGTAGTCAATGTGACCTCTAGCAACCACACCATGTTTCCTAACAGCTGAAGCCAGTTTCCCAGAAGAGAACAGAACTCATGTAAGTGTGTTCTTCCAAATTTGATGTTGATATTAAGAAATACCATAGGACGTGTTTTTTCGGTATAGGCTGCACAATGCGTTGCTTGGTGAAAGCTTGCTAAAACTCTCAGCAAGCCCCAAACAGAGCTGCAGTGTGTGGAGTTCTGGATCAAAGCCTGCCTGCCGAAGGTAGAAAGTACTGAGTTTTTACTAATGAGGCCCATTCAGCGTCTAGTCAAATCTTTCTCTATTCTGTGCCTGGCGAACATGGCAATTTGTTATCAACCCACAGAGTGAGCTGTAGATAAATGCTCTCTGATCTTATCTTTGGTAAAACCTGTAATTTACAGGCTATCTTAGGGGATAACTGTAATTGGAACTTTTATGTTATGTTTTACTTTCAGCTGTGATTCCCCACAGCTCCATTTGCTTAGATACATCTAAAGGGCACCTGTACTTGGGTCTAGTTTTGACCTTGTACTGGGTGTGAGTGTGTGTGACTGCATGTGAGTGTGGGTTCATACATACACACATACCCTTTCATGAAATTTGCACATAAATAAATATGAAATAGTTAATTACTTTATTTGTTTTGTTTCTGTTAAGCCTAGAAAAAGCTGGTAATCCCAGAGACATTGGAAATGCCGTTTCCATATACAGCCAGTAATCCCATTACTAGGTTTATACCCAAAGGATTATAAATCATTCTACTAAAGAACATGCACGTGTATGCTTATCATAGCACTATTTACAATATCAAAGACTTGGAACCAACCCAAATGCCCATCAATGATACACTGGATAAAGAAAATGTGGCACATATATGCCATGGAATACTATGCAGCCATAAAAAAGAATGAGTTCATGTCTTTTGCAGGGACATGGATGAAGCTGGAAGCCCTCATTCTCAGCAAACTAACACAGGAGCAGAAAACCAAACACCACATGTTCTCACTCATAAGTAGGAGTTGAACAATGAGAACACATGGACACAGGGAGGGGAATGTCACACACTGGGGCCTGTGAGGGGATTGGGGACAAGGGGACGGAGGGCATTAGGACAAATACCTAATGCATGTGGGGCTTAAAACCTAGATGAAGGGTTGACAGGTGGAGCAAACCACCATGGCACATGTACACCTATGTAACAAAGCTGCATGTTCTGCACATGTATTCCAGAACTTAAAGTAAAATTATATATATAATATGTATTTATTATATATATATAATATGTATTTATTATATATATATAATATGTATTTATTATATATATATTTATAATATATATGTTGGTTTATAATGGTCTCCTTCAGGAATGGAAAAGAAAAGTAAAGAAAGTTTCATCTACTAGGCATTTCCTTATCATGTTAGTCTCTCTCATATGCATGATCTCATGAACTCTTCACAAGAACCTGAGAGATGGCTACTGTGATCATTCATTTAATTTTATGTGTCAACTTGACAGGGCCAGGGGATCGCCAGAGAGCTGGCTAAGCATTGTTTCTGGGTGTGTGGGTGAAAGTGTTCCTGGAGGAGATTTGTATCTGAATTGGTAGCCTGGGTAAAGATCACCCTGTCCAGTGCAGGTGAGCATCAGTCAGCCTACTGAAGGCCTGAATAGATCAAGAAGGCAGAAGATGATTGGATTTGCTCCCTCTCTTCCTGGCTGCTGCAGCTCAATTGAACTTCCCCTGCCCTCAGCACTCCTAATTCTCAGAACTTCGGGCTAGCATTGGAATCTATACGAAGACTCTCAGACTTTCCAGCGACACCACCAGCTTTCCTAGGTCTCCGGATCTGCTTGCAGACAGCAGATCGTGGGACTTTCCAGCTGCCATAATCATGTGAGCTCCATCCTCATAATAAATCTCTTTTTAGCGATAGATGACAGATAGATGATAGATAGATAGATAGATAGATAGATAGATAGATAGATAGATAGATAGATTAGATAGATAAATATCACCTCAGAACTGTAGTTGAGAAATCTGTAACTCTAAAACCCACACAGGCCGGGCTTGATGGCTCACGCCTGTAATCCCGACACTTTGGGAGGCTAAGGTAGGCAGATCGGTTGAGCTTAGGAGTTCAAGACCAGCCTAGGCAGCATGGCGAAACCCAATCTCTACAAAAAAATATTGAAATTAGTGGGGCCTGGTGACACATGCTTGTAGTCCCAGCTACTTGGGAGGCTGAGGTGGGAGGATGGCTTGAGCCCAGGAGGTTGAGGTTACAGTGAGCCAGGATCATGCCACTGTACTTACAGTCTGGGAGATAGAGAGAGACCCTGTCTCAAAAAGATAAAATAAATAAATAAATAAATAAAACCCATATGATTTTCATGAAACCACATTTCTTCTTGAAGAGAGTAAAAAAGGGATGAAAGAAAAATGGAGTTATATTCTTTTGCTTGAGGATAAAAAAAGTACACTGAAAACTATCCCATGGCTTAGGAATTAGCCTAGACTCAACTGCCTATTTTGTTGGCAGCTAAAATCTCATCTTCTTCTACTTGTTCAACCTCAGAGAGTCAATCAACAATCAAGCAGCCATTGTATTAATAGCTGTTATAAGCCATAGTAATGGAAAATTCAAAAGAATAATAGTTTGGACTGTGTATGGTTTCAGAAGGTATTTTTTACTGCTTTTACTGTGAGGAATGACTAGAAAATCATTCCCATCACCTCCAGCAAACTATTGACTCCACACTAGCCTTCAATTCTTGAGAAAAGAGTGTGAACTAAGGTCGCTTGGGGGATCCACTTTCTTTTTCTTTTCTTTTTTTTTTTTTTTGAGACGGAGTCTGGCTCTTGTCCCCCAGGCTGGAGTGCAGTGGCATGATCTTGGCTCACTGCAACCTCCGCCTCCCGGATTCAAGTGATTCTCCTGCCTCAGCTTCCCAAGTAGCTGGAACTACAGGCATGCGCCACCATGCCCAGCTAATTTTTGTATTTTTAGTAGAGACGGGGTTTCACCATGTTGGCCAGGATGGTCTCGATCTCTTGACCTTGTGATCCACCCACCTTGGCCTCCCAAAGTGCTGGGGTCACAAGCATGAGCCACCGCACCCAGCCGAGGGATCCACCTTCATGGTGGTGCACTCACATGGGTGGTAGGTAGGTTGGTGCCAGCTGTCAGCTGGGAGCTGTGCTGGGACTGTGTGCTGGGAGCCTGGGTTTTGCCATAGCTTTATTGGGTTTCCTTGCAGCATGGTAACTCGGCTTTTTTTTTTTTTTTTTATGGGGTCTCTCTCTGTGGCCCAGGCTGCAGTATGGTGTTACGATCATGGCTCACTGCAGCCTTAACCTCCTGGGTTCTGGTGATCCTCCCACCTCAGCCTCCCGAATAACTGGGACTGTAGGTGCATAACAGCACACCTTGCCAATTTTTGTACTTTCTGTCATGATGGGCCTTCACAATATTGCCCAGGCCAGGTTAGTTCAGTTCTAAGAGTGAGTGACCCAAGAGCTCCAGAGACAGGCTTTATTATGCTTTATGACCTAGCCCCAGAAGTCATAGTATCACTTTCCGTGTAGTCACAAGCCCAGCTAGATTCAAACAGAGGGAACATTGAATTTACCTGTCAGTGGGAGGAAAACCAATCCACACTGCAAAAAGAGATGAGAGACTTTCTTGAGGCCATTTTTGGGAAGTACAGTTTGCCACAGAGTGGTTGTAATGAGTTAAACATTTTATGAATAATATGTGTTCAGATGCCTGGTAGAGTACCTGGCATGTAGCAGAGACCCAATTTGTGGTGGCTGGTTTACACACGGATATGGAACCAAGGCTAGTCAGAATCTCAGGAGAGGCCTTCAACAGGTCAACAGGTATTCGGAGTCCAGTGATTTTTCTGATAGCCTATTTTGCAGTGATCTGCATCACCCTTGCTCTCACCTCACAATCATAATAAAGAGTGTGACCGTCCTGACATTTTGCTTTCTGTATTGCTCTCCTTTTCCGCCAGTTCATAACCCACGTATTTGGTCAATCATGAGAATTACCAGAGACAGGCAACACTGTGGCATTGTTTAGTCACATCCCATTTGTCTCATGGCTGGGTCTATCCAAACTGTCTTGTATAGCTTGGCTCCAACACAGTTTGTCTACAGTGTGTGAAAATGGATGTTAGTGATAAGACAGGATGTGAACTTGACCTACTGTCAGTCAAATAGGAGGTTTTGGCATGGAGTGCTTCTGAGCCACTCCGTCTCAGCTGTAGAGATGCCAGTATAGCAACAGAGCTTCTCTGTTCAACTGATTTGGAGCTGGAAAGAACCCTCAAAAAGGGCCAGAGACAGAACGGCACTTGCCCAAGGTCATAGAGCAATTTAATGTCAGAGTCATGAATTAGAGCAGGGTTTCCCAGCCTCACCACTATTCACATTTTATTTATTTATATGTTTTTAAATATAAACAAAATGGGCTCAGAGGGTAACTATTGATATTTATTTATTTATTATTTTAAGATGGAGTCTTACTCTGTTGCTCATGCTGGAGTGCAGTGGCGCGATCTCAGCTCACTGCAACCTCCACCCATGAGGTTTAAGTGATTCTCCTGCCTCAGCCTCTCATGTAGCTGGGATTACAGGCAGGTGCCGCCACTACACCCAGCTAATTTTTGTATTTTTTATTTTTATTTATTTATTTTTTTGAGACGGAGTCTTGCTCTGTTGCCCAGGCTGGAGTGCAGTGGCATGATATCAGCTCACTGCAAGCTCCACCTCCTGGGTTCACACCATTCTCCTGCCTCAGCCTCCCAAGTAGCTGGGACTACAGGCGCCCACCACCACGTCCTGGCTAATTTTTTGTATTTTTAGTAGATACAGGGTTTCACCATGTTAGCCAGGATGGTCTCCATCTCCTGACCTCGTGATCCGCCTGCCTCGGCCTCCCAAAGTGCTGGGATTACAGGCGTGAGCCACTGTGCCCGACAATTTTTGTATTTTTAGTAGAGAACCATGTTTCACCATTTTGGCCAGGATGGTCTTGAACTCCTGGCCTAAAGTGATCCACTGGCCTCAGCCTCCCCAAGTGTTGGGATTACAGGTGTGAGCCACCGCTCCCAGCCACTATTGACATTTAGATCAGAAAATTCTTTGTTATGAGAGGGCTGTCCTGTGCATTGCAGAATAGTTAGAAGCATCCCTGGCCTCTATATATCAAATGCTGGTAGCATCATTTTCTCCATTTGTAATGGCCAAAAATACCTTTAGATACTGCCAAATGTCTCCTGGGGCCAGGGTTGGTGGATTACCTACAATAGAGAACCACTAGACTAAAATTCAGGTCCTCTAGTCGCTTGTAATCTATCCAGCTAAAATATTATTTTGCTAAAAATTTATCAAGACCAAATTCAGATGCTGAATTGGTAGGGCTTTACTGTAGAAAGAAAACACACACACACAAAAAGACAAGTTAAAATATAGAATCGTCTACGAGATAACAGGCCTGATTTCTCCAAAAAGTCAAAGTCATGAAAAAAAGGAGGCAGGAACGACTCTTGGAGATTAAAAGAGACTCATGACCTTGTCCTTGATGGGACCTGGTTTTAGAAAAACATAGCTAGAAAAGATATTTGAGAGACAGTTGGAAAAATTTGATTATGCTATTATTGTTTAATTTTTTAAGTGTGGATATCTTGTTGTGGTTAAGAGAATGTCTTTGTTTTGGGGACATGCATGTTGAAATATTTAGGGATAATCTGTAACTTACTCTGAAATATCTCAGCCATGAAAAGTAATCAAATATGAGGAAATGTTAATAATTAATGAATCTACATTGTAGATCTGTAATATTCTTTTTCTCTGTATGTGTGAAAATGTTTTTAAAATAATGTGAATAATATAAATAAAACAAAGGTAAAATTAAGAGAAAAAATTGAAGTTTTCTGAAGTTCACAAAGATGTTCATTGCAGCAACGTACATAACAGAAAAAAATCAGAGACAACCCTAACTATTTATCCCTAAGCAACTCCTAAGCACAGTTAAATAAATTCTGGTATTCTAGATGAGGTAGAATACATGAAACATTTACAAAGAGAAAGACACAAACTTCTATTTTTTTTTTTTTTTGAGACAGAGTCTTGCTCTGTCACTCAGGCTGGAGTGCAGTGGCGTGATCTCAGCTCACTGCAACCTCCACATCCTGGTTTCAAGCAATTGTCACGCTTCAGCCTCCCATTAGCTGAGATTATAGGCATGTGCCACCACACTTGGCTAATTGAAAGATACAAACTTCTGTTGACAAGCCTGAATTTGCAAACAGGAGTGAAAATATTATGAATCAATAATGACTGTCAAGAGTTTCCCTCATCCTGGGACATCAGTTTTCATGACGGCAGCCGGAGTTATCAACTCATTCTCAGATTGGCAATGGGTAGCTGTGATGCAGCAGCTCTGTGGATGCTGAGCCATCCAGGATGAGACCATACGTGATGGAAATATAAATCTCAGCCCAGTGATGATCTATACTGCAAAAAATACCACTTTCTTTATTTTCTAAATATTGACTTTGCATTAAACTTCCATTCCATTGGGACAGTAAAATTCCCACCTCTGGAAATTTAGCATTTCTTTTTTCTCAGGATCTGTCTCTCTGGAGGAGATTTTGGGTTAAACCATCTAACATGGCATATATATATTTAAATATACATATAATATAATATATAATTTAATTAATATATAATATATAAATTTATATATAACATATATATATTTTAAAATATATATTTAAAATGGCATATATATATTTTATATATATACACATATATATACATATATATATTTTTTATATATACACATATATATATATATTTTTTTTTTAAAGAAAGAGTCTTGCTTTTTCACCCAGGCTTAAGTGCAGTGGTGCAATCACAGCTCACTGCTGCCTTGACCTCCTGGGCTCAAATAATCCTTGTGCCTCAGCCCCCAGAGTAGCTGGGACTGCAGGTGCAAGCCACCGTGCCTGGCTAATTTTTATATTTATAGTAGAGACAGGGTTTTGTCATGTTGGCCAGGCTGGCCTTCAACTCCTGCGCTCAAGTGATTCACCTGCTGCAGCCTCCCAAAGTGCTAGGATTATAGGCATGAGCCACCACACATGGGAAAATGGCCAATATTTTTAACCTTCCAAAATTCCAACTTCATACAGTTTAATCTAAAACATAGGACCATGTTCATTTGAATGGGGATGGGGAAGGGACTGAGGAGAGGGAAAAATGGAATAGAACTGGATGTCCTAATATGGATGGCTTTCTAAGACAAATTCATTATTGAGAATGTGTATATACATATGCAAACAGATAGGCTGCCAACCACTGAGTGAAAATAGCTTTATAATAATATAAGAAGGCTGGGCACAGTGGCTCACACCTGTAATCTCACTCCTTTGGAAGGCTAAGGTGGGAGGATTGCTTGAGCCCAGGAGCTCAAGACCAGGTTAGGCAATGTGGCAAGACCCCATCTCTACAAAATTAAAGAAAAAAAATTAGCCAAGCATGGTGGTGTTCACCTGTAGTCCTAGCTACTTGGGAGGCTGAGGCAGGAGGATCACTTGAGCCCAGGTGTTTGAGGCTGTAGAGAGCTATGCTCTCCAGCTTGAATGATGGAGTGAGGCCCTGCCTCCAAAAACAAAATAATAATAATAATAATATAAGAAAGGCACACATGGAACAAGGCTATGTATTTTCTTGAGTGTTTGTGTATGTGTGTATATAAAAAATATATGTATAAATGTGTTATACGTCTACACAAACATGTATATATATTTTATATTTAAAATGGTGGAAAACATAAAATCCAAATGGACCACAATGACTGCCCTGGGGAATGTGAGATTTGTAGTGAGTGCTGTAATGTGCTGTTCAAATTAGTCCGTCATGACCAAGACAGTTATTACCTCAGCTGGCAGCAGTGCTGCTTGCTGCCTTCCTCTCTGAGCTGACTTCTCCAAGGTTCTGTCCCATCTCCAGGGGCAGCCTACCTCCAGGAGTGCCAAGGCAAAGTCCCCTTGCCCCAACTATGAACCTCTCCAAAGGACCATCTCAGTGGCAGCGCTCCCTGTGGGGTTGGCTAAGGCCTCTGAGACCCGTGTTAATCCCGGGGCACTGCCTAATAATCCTCCTGCATGCATATCTGCGTCTTGTTTGTTTGGGTTTTTGTTTGTTTGTTTGTTTTTTTGAGACATGTCTCCCTCTGTCACCCAGGCTGGAGTGCAGTGGAGCTATCTCGGCTCACTACAAGCTCCGCCTCCCGGGTTCACGCCATTCTCCTGCCTCAGCCTCCCCAGTAGCTGGGACTACAGGCGCCTCCACCATGCCAGGCTAATTTTTTTTGTATTTTTCATAGAGATGGGGTTTCACCATGTTAGCCAGGATGGTCTCGATCTCCTGACCTTGTGATCCGCCCGCATAGGCCTCCCAAAGTGCTGGGATTATAGGCGTGAGCCACCGCACCTGGCCGTGTTTTTTTTTTTTTTTTTTTTTTTTTTAGATATAGTCTTACTCTGTCACCGAGGCTGGAGTGGAATAGCGCGATCTCAGCTCACCGCAACCTCCGCCTCCCGGGTTCAAGTGATTCTCCTGCCTCTGCCTCCCGAGTAGCTGGGATTACAGGCGTGCGCCACCATGCCCGGCTAATTTTTTGCATTTTTAATAGAGAGAGGGTTTCTCCATGTTGGTCAGGCTGGTCTCGAACTCCCAACCTCAGGTGATCTGCCCACCTCAGCCTCCCAAAGTGCTGGGATTACAGGCATGAGCCACTGCACCCAGCCTGATTTAGCTTTTAAAAGTGTACTGCTGACCGGGCGTGGTGGCTCACATCTGTAATCCCAACACTTTGGGAGGCCAAGTTGGGTGGATCACCTGAGGTCGAGAGTCCGAGACCAGCCTGACCAACATGGTGAAACCCCATCTCTACTAAAAAGACAAAAAATTAGCCGGGCGTGGTGGCGCATGCTACTCGGGAGGCTGAGACAGGAGAATTGCTTGAACCGGGGAGGCAGAGGTTTTGGTGAGCTGTGATCACGCACTGCACTCCAGCCTGGGCAACAGGAGCGAAATTCCATCTCAAAAAAAAAAAAAAAGCAGCTAAGTCAGCACCATTACTGCTTACTCACAAGCATTTAATGGCTTGTATCTTACCGAATGCAGTCTTTCGCCTCACGTAACATTGTCCTCCAGTCCCTGCACAATGTGGTGCTCCATTACTCCATGACCTTAGTGCTGCTTCTCTCTCACTTTGTCTTTCTGCACCACTCCCACTGGCATCGTTGCTGCCCCACCAGCCTGCTAGGCAAACTCCCATCTCAGGGCTTTTGCACTTACTCTTCCTTCCACCTGAAAGATTCGTATGCTAGATATTCACATGACTCACTCCCTCACTTCTCCTAGACTTTAAATAATATTACCATCTCTGTAAAGTCTTCCTCAATCTCCCTATTTAAATTTGCAGAGGCCAGGTGTGGTGGCTTGCTCCTATAATCCCAGCACTTTGGGAGGCTAAGGCTAAAGGATCTCTTGAGGCCAGGGTTTGAGACCTGCCTGGGCAGCATAGCTAGATCCCATCTCTACAAAAAAATTTAAAAATTAGCTGGTTGTAGTGGCACATGCCTATAGTGCTAGCTTCTCAGGAGGCTTAGGTGGGAGGTTCCCTGGAGCCCAGAAGGCTGAGGCTGCAATGAACAGTGATTATGTCACTGCACTCAGCCTGAGTGACAAAGTAAGATCCTATTAAAAAAAAAATGTCGATCACTCTGTGAAGTTCTCCCATTTCACTGATGAGAAACTGAGACCTTGAAAGGCAAGTATCTAGTTTAATAACAGAAGAGGAGCAGAAAACAGATGTCCCTTTTCTTGGCACTTCTCACTACAGCTTCTGTCTTTAGGATACATAATTTTTTTTAAGAGCCAAGAAATTCCATGATGGCAATTTAAAAAGCAATCAGCTTCTTTGTGTTTGACCAATGACAGATGAGCACATGGTTTTGTTTGCTATAGATAAACTGAGTTGATTAAGACATCAAAAACTTCCTGCCAGATGGGCCAGTCCAACCAGCTTATGATATTTAGAGTTGATGTCAATGCATTAAAAAAGGTAATAAATTAACCCCATTATTCTTGGCCATTTATAAGGAACTGCTCCTGCTTGGGAGAACCTGTGCTTCTGGTTCTGGACTAAGAATTGCTCAACCTGGACCTCATTAATAGGGCAAGAGCTCAGAAGAGCATCCATCTGGCTTGGATTACCTTCAAGGATGGAGAAAATAGAGCATTATAGTTAATACTCTAGTTAATACTGAAAACACCCAGTACAATGTGTGGTACCTAGTAAGCTCTCAAAAAACATCTGCTGAATCTAAATTAAAAACAGCAACAATGACGAAACCTTTCTAAAATGTTTTGCTTAGGCTAGAGGCGGGGTCTCATGCCTTAATCCCAGCACTTTGGGAGGCCCAGGCAGGTGGACCACCTGAGGTCAGGAGTTCAAGACCAACCTGGCCAACATGGAGAAACCCCTTCTCTACTAAAAATACAAAAGTTAGCTGGTCATGGTGGTGCACACCTGTAGTTCCCAGCTATTCGGGAGGCTGAGGCAGGAGAATTGCTTGAACCCAGGAGGCGGAGGTTGCAGTGAGCCAAGATCACACCACTGCACTGCTGCCTGGGCTACAGAGCAAGACTCCATCTCAAAATATATATGTATATATTTGCCTCATTTTTGTTATAATATAGTGGTTATAATTATGAACTCTGGAATAAGCTGAGTGATCTTAAATAAACCATTGAAACTTTAGGTACCTCAGTTTCCTCTTTGACAAAATGGGATTAATAATAGTGTTTACCTCATAGGTTGTTGTGAGAATTCAGTGTGGTAACCCACAAAAAGCACTTAGACCAATGTCTGGCACATGATAAGCTCTATGTAAGTTTGGCTATACTGTCTCCTTATGTGCCAATTAGTTTATTCAACCAATGTGTACCAGGCACCCTACTTTGGGTTCTAAGCTCTGTGCTGGCTCTCAGGAATACAAAAATGCAAAGACATGGTTTCTGTGTTCCTGTAGCCCACAGTCATGGCAGATACTGCTAACTGGGAATCAACAGACCATTACATTTGTGAGCACATGTTGGTGTATATTTTTCCAAAGTGGAGGACTCACCATCTTCACTATTTCCTCAGAGGGATCCATGACCACTCCACAAACAGATTTTTAAAACCTGGTTAAGGACCACCTTAACTTTGTTATAAATATTGTTATTGTTATATTGTTATAAATAAAGCAGAGGCCGGGCACAGTGCCTCATGCCTGTAATCCCAGCACTTTGGGAGGCCAAAACAGGCAGATTGCTTGAGCCCAGAATTTCAAGAACAGCCTGGGCAACTTGGCGAAACCCCATCTCTACAAAAAGTACAAAAATTTAGCTGGGCATGATGGCACAGTCCTGTAGTCCCAGCTACTCAGAAGGGTGAGGTGAGAGGATCATCTGAGTTTCTAGGAAGTCAAGGCTGCAGTGAGCCATGATAGTACCACTGCACTCCAGTCTGGGTGAGAGTGAGACACTGTCTCAAAAAAAAAAAAAAAAGAAAGAAAGAAAAGAAAAATAATTTCTAGTATTCGAGATAGCACAGTAGGTGATTATAGTTAATGACAATATATTTTATATTTCAAAATAACTAGAAGAGAAGATTTAAAGTGTTCCCAATACAACAAAATGATACATATTTGAGGTAATGGATATCTTAAATACCCTGATTTGGTTATCACACATTGTATGCATGTATCAAAATGCCAAATGTGTTTCCATAAATATGGACAAATATTATAAAACAGTACAAAGTTTTTGTCAGGTGTGGTGGCTCATGCCTGTAATCCCTACTCTGGAGGCTGAGGCAGGAGGATCACTGAGCCCATGAGTTTGAGGCTGCAGTGAGCTAGGATCACACCACTACACTCCAGCTTGGGCTACAGAGTGATACTCTGTCTCAAAATAATGATAAAATAAATACAATTTTTTAAAAAACAGAACAAAATTGGGATTCACGCAATAATATTTGTCTTTGATATCGTGTCCAACTGAGCCAGATTGAGAGATTGTATTGCTTGTTCTCTCCTATTCACTCTCTCCCATTCTCGCCCTGCTTCCCTCTAGGTAGAATATACTTCTGAGCTCATTGACTTTGGGCTTATCAATGATAATTACTTTGACCAGGGGGCTGTGAGTGGGTGTGACAGATGCCAAGTCTGAGAAGAATCATTAAATGCATGTTCAGGAGTTAGAAATGTCTCCTTTGATTTTGCACTCTGCCATGAGAACAACACATCCCATATATGAGTTCATCCATCTGCTCAGATCCCCAAATGAGCAGACACACTGAACCATCTTGAGCCCAGCCACAGTTAAACTGCACATCTGTGAACAGAAAGCAGTTGCCAACCACTGAAACTTTGGAGCTATTTGTTACTGTGGTAAAAGCTAACTGGTACACTGCAGCAAAAGCTAACTGGTACACTGCAGCAAAAGCTAACTGGTATATAATTCATGCTCAGTAACTGGCTTCTCCCTTCTCTCTTGCCAAGAGCAAAACAGAACTTTCAAGGAACGACTTGAAGATGTTGAGGATACAACATTTAAGCTGTTAGAAACCACATCAGCTATAAAGACGGAAGAAGAGGCCAGGTGCAGTGGCTCATGCCTGTAATCCCAGCACTTTAGGAGGTGGAGGCAGGCAGATCACTTGAGGTCAGGAGTTGGAGACCAGCCTGGCCAACATAGTGAAACCCCATCTCCACTAAAAATACAAAAATTAGCCAGGTGTGGTAGCAGACGCCTGTAATCCCAGATACCAGGGAGGCTGAGGCACAAGAATCGCTTGGACCTGGGAGGTGGAGGTTGCAGTGAGCCAAGATCATGCTATTGGTCTCCAACCTCGTGACAGGGCAAGACCCCGTCTCAAAAAAAAGAAAAAATAAAAAAAAGGAGAGTGAGATATGGGTGGGATGGAGTAGATTAGAATGTGCGTCTGAGACTACAAGCTGTGCACCCATCTCTTTCCCTCTTCTTTGGGTACACTGTATGTCACTGAGCTCTGGCAAAAGGAATGTGGATGAATGTAATGGGAATCACTTCCAGGTCTGGCCCGTAAACCCCCAGCCCACCCCATGCTCACTCCTCCACAGACTTTTCCCCTTTAGGCTGTTTGGAATGGTGACCCCAGGGCAACTTGGAAGCCACACGTTGAAGATGAAGAGTTGTCAGCAACCTAGAGCCCTGAATGACTGCCTGGAAGAGCTGCCTCACCACCTGAGCGTCTGTGTTAGACCAGCGAGACATTCGCTAAAGCAATTGGAACAGATTTTATTCAATACTACTCATAGTCAGGGAAAGACCTGAGCTCCATTCCAATTTGTGCCCAGGTATGTGGGCATTTTAAAGGGAGAAGGAGGGATGGGGGATGGCAGGGCTTGAAATGAGTTAGGGAAGTGAAAAATTACAAAGAGCAGGCCCATGTGACTGAGACTAGCACAGGACCCTATCTTCAGGTGTTGGCTAGAACAAACAGTAAGTTCTTTGAATTTTGTGGGCAGGAACTTTCAGGGTGGGCTCGAATCCTGCTAGGGAGGCATCCTTGTGCTGTTAGAACCATGTTAGTGTGTGTCCAAGGCTTTTTTTTTTCCTTTTTTTCAGAGACAGGGTCTCATTCTGTTGCCCAGGCTGGAGTGCAGTGGTGCAATCACAGCTCACTACAGCCTTTAATTCCTAGGCTCAAGTGATCCTCCCACCCCAACCTCCTGAGTACCTGACACCACAGATGCACACCACCATATCTGACTAGTTTTTTTAAAAAATATTTTTCTAGAGATGGGGTCTCCCTCTGTTTCTCAGGCTGGTCTTGAACTGCTGGGCTCAAGTAATCCTACTTCCTTCCAAAATATGTTCATAAAATAAAGTACAATGAGCCAATGATCAGGTGTGTAAGAATTTATTCTTGGTAATAAATCAGTGTGTAATTAAAAGTGCTGGGATTACAGGCGTGCACCACCATGCCCAGCCTGTCCAAGTCTTTATAGGCTGAGGTTAAGACCTGGTAAGAGATTGGGCAAGAAGAGAATCTTTGCCATCACCCTATTGGGTTTATTCCATTAGTTTACAAATGAAACCCAGGAAATACTAATGTAGATGGGTCCCAGCAAGAATTTAAGTACTGGTAATTCTTAACAAATGTTTATGAAGAGCTTATTAAGTACCAAACTCCCTACCACACCTACATCCACAGTCTTCACATCTACATCCACAATACCACATCTACATCCACAATCTTCATTTGCTCCTCTATTTGCAAGATCTTGTCTTTACAAAAAAAATTAAAAAAATCATTAACCAGGTATAGTGGTGTGTGCCTGTGGTCCCAGCTACTCAGGAGGTTGAGGTGGGAGCATCACTTGAGCCCAGGAGTTTGAGGCTGCAGTGAGCTAGGATTGCACCAGGCACTCCAGTCTGGGTGACAGACTGAGACCCTGTCTCAAAACATAATAATAAATTAAACAAACAAACAAACAAATAAGTAAGTAAACTGGCCGACACAGATACTGAACCTTGGTTAACACAATCCCAATTCCTAATCCCTTTCCTCCTTGCCTGCTTTTGCTACAGAGGTTGGAAAACTCCAATACTTGCTATCCCAGCTTTACTTGCAGCTAGCAGAGGCCATATGAGAGCTCTAGCCAATGAGGCTGAATGTTTTACCATGGGTTGGTTGGAAGGTTTTTGCTTTTTCTGGCAAAAGGGACATACTTGGCTTAGCCTGCTTCTTTTACTTATTCCTGCTTTAACCATGGATTTGATGCCCAAGACCAAGAATATGCTGCCCTGACAATACTAAGCTCAAACAACAAAGAGTATTGTTTTTTACATAAGAAGAGGAAAAATGATCTCTTCTTTTATCTCTCACTTAGAATTGTCTAAGTTTTCCCAGAAGCTCCCCAGTAGCTTTCCTCTCACATGCTATTGGCCAGAATTGGATCAGCTGAGACCATTCCTGAGTTGATCACTAACAAAGGAAGTAGAATCACGTGCTAGGCTTAGACTGATCACTGGGTAGAATGGATACTGGAGCATCAATCAAAGCATGCCCTATAGCAGGTAAATGTGATCACAAGATAAATAATGACTTTCTGAATATAAAAACCACAGGAATAAATAACAAATTAAATGACTGGTGAACATGAGCTTATTGACATTAAAGCAAATTTATAAAACCACTCATAAACAAAAGGAAAAGGCAAATAAGACATCAGGGATGTATATTTGCAATTTACAGGCAAATAAAGTGTTAATATCTCATAAGTCACTTCTAAAAATTCACCTTAAGGAAATCATTATGGACATATGCAATGATTTAGTCACAAAGATGTTTGTAGCAGAACCGTGTTTAATAATGGAAATTTGCAAGCAAGATGAATTCCCAGCAATAAGGTACTGGTTAGGTAAAATATGATACAAGCTTACAATGGAATGCTACAGGACTATTGAAAAACAATGTCGCAGAGATATATGTACCGTTATGAAAAGATGATTGTGATGTATTATTAAGTGGCAAAATCAGAATACAAATAATGCACATGGTTTGTTTCTATATACCTGAAGAAAAATGTAGGAGTATGTGTGTGTGTATGTGCATGTAATTATGTAGAAGGATATGTATTTCAGAGTTAACAATGGCCATTTCTGATGGATTTGTTGACTTTTCTTTTTCTTTCTTTTTTTTTTTTTTTTTTTTTTTGAGACAGAGTCTTGCTCTGTCGCCCAGGCTGGAGTGCAATGGCACAATCTCGGCTCATTGCAACCTCTGCCTCCCAGGTTCAAGCGATTCTCCTGCCTCAGTCTCTCAAGTAGCTAGGATTATAGGCACCCACCACCATGCCCAGCTAATTTTTGTATTTTTAGTAGAGATAGGGTTTCACCATGTTAGTCAGGCTGATCTTGAACTCCTGACCTCAGGCGATCCACCTACCTCGGCCTCCCAAAGTGCTGGGATTACAAGCACCGCGCCCAGACATATTTGTTGATTTTTTAAACTAGTGAGCATTCATTGCATTTGTAATAAAATAAACAAGTAAAGGAACTTAATTTAGGGAATGAGCACCTCAATAGCAAAGTGGTCAATGGGCCTAAGCAAAATATGTTCATAAAATAAAGTACAATGAGCCAATGATCAGGTGTGTAAGAATTTATTCTTGGTAATAAATCAGTATGTAATTAAAATAAGAATGAAATGTCTCTCTTTTTATTCCCAATCCATTGAACTGGAATGCTTTCCCCCCATGAAAAGAATAGCGCCTGGTTGGGAGTACAGGGAAATGTACAAGTTCACAGGTAAAACTGTTCTGAAGAACAATTTGTCAACAGGTAGACATTCAAAAATGCCAATTTTCTTTTGTCTGAGCAATTATTATTATTATTATTATTATTTTCATTTTTGAGATGGAGTCTCACTCTGCTGCCCAGGCTAGAATGCAGGGGTGCCGTCTCAGCTCACTGCAGCCTCTGCCTCCCAGGTTCATGCAATTTTCCTGCCACACCTCCTGAGTAGCTGGGATCACAGGCACATGCCACCACACCAAGCTAATTTTTTTTTCTTTTTTTTTTTTAGTAGAGATGGGGTTTCACCATGTTGTCCAGGCTAGTCTCAAACTTCTGATCTCAGGTGATCAGACTGCCTCGGCCTCCCAAAATGCCGGGATTATAGGTGTGAGCCACTGCGCTTGGCCCTGGTCTGGGCAATTATTTTTTAAATTATTTTTATTTTTAGAGACAGAGTCTCACTCTGTCACCCAGGCTGTAGTGCAGTGGTGTGATCATGGCTTACTGCAGCCTTGACCTCCTTGGGCTCAGGTGATCCTCCTACCTCAGACTCCCCAGTAGCTGGGACTACAGGCTTACACCACCATGCCTGGCTAATTTTTGGATTTTTTGTAGAGATGGGGTTTTGCCATATTGCCCAGTCTGGTCTCAAAATCCTGGCTCAGGTGATCTTCCCGCCTCACCCTCTCAAAGTGCTGGGATTACAAGCATGAGCCTTCATGACTGGTCTAATTTTTTTTTTTTTTTTTTTTTTTGCGACTGAGTCTCTATCTGTTGCCCAGGCTAAAGTGCAATGGTGCGATATCGGCTCACTGCAACCTCCACCTCTCGGGTTCAAGCGATTCTCCTGCCTCAGCCTCATGAGTAGCTGGGATTACGCGCTTGCACCACCAAGCCCAGATGATTTTTTGTATTTTTAGTGGAGATGGGGTTTCACCATGTTGGCCAGGCTGGTCTCACACTCCTAACCTCAGGAGATCCACCCACCTCGATCTTACAAAGTGTTGGGATGGTGGGAGAATAAAGATGATCAATGGGGTTCCAGGAAGTGCTGATTCATTAGGAGCTGGCTTTCTTTGTCTCTGCTGCTTGAAATAAAACTAGTCTTGGCTTTCTGTCACCTCAGGGGCAGCTGTGCTGTAGAAGACACAGGTGACTTGTTAGCAAGTCCTGGTTCTGCCACTTGCTGATTTGCTTAGACAAGACTTCTTTGGGCCTTGGCTTGCCTGTGTGACTTGGTAAATTAGAATTATAAGAATGTCCCTGCCCGGGAGCTGTTCAGAGGCTGAAGAGGAAGACCAGACTCAGTAATGCCTGGAGGCTGCCAGGTAGGGCTGGGGCCAGCATCACCTGAGTCCTAGCAGGAGAAGAAGAGGCAGCCTAGAGCCTTCTGTGAAGTGTGCATGGAAGAGAGACTGGGGCCAAGCCACAAAAGACAGAGTGCACAGCTGAGCCCTAAAGAAGGATTTTCTAAGAGAAAAGAAAAAGCCAATGAGACAGGACAGCTAGATACTGTGTAGATAGAGTGAGAAAAGAAAAATCTGCATCTTCATAAGATAAATCCGGAGAGACTGTTGAGAGTCTATTAGTGGCAGAGAATTGAATTCAGAGGGGCCAGTTGTGCTGCTGCAGAATCCAGAAAAAAAAGACAGAAGCCGACAAGGCACAGTGGTTCACACCTGTAATACTAGAGCTTTGGGAGGCCCAGATGGGGGGATTGCTTGAGACCAGGAGTTTGAGGCTGCAGTGAGCCATAGTTGCACCACTGCACTCCAGCCTAAGGTGACAGAGTGAGACCCCGTCTCAAAGAGAGAGAGATAGATTGATTGAAGAGATAGAAGCTCATTCCAGAGCAATGACCGTGAGCATGAAGAAAGGTAGGTGGGTGAATCTATAGGACTAATCAGTAGACAGACATTGGGAAGAGGAGAACTCAGGTTCATAGCCTCAGCAAGTGGTGGCACCTGTCATAACCACTCTTGAAGCCCTGAAGCCTGTTAGGTCAGGCAGAAAGTAGAGGACAAAATTTCAAATCATACATTTACAAAGAACATTCGTCATGCACTCCAGCCATCCTGAATTGCTAACAGTACATCAACCTATACACATACACACTGTTCCCCTTTGCTCCAATGCTCCCATTCTCTTGGACAAATGGCAAACTCCAACCTATTTTTTGAGTTTCAGCTCTGGCCCCACCTCCTGGGGCAGTCTTTTCACCCTTTGCCAAATAAATGCCTCTCTGTGCTTCCACCACACCTGGGATTACCCCCTCTCATTCTGCTCTCACAAGATCTAGGATGTCCATTCGTTCACTCATTGGTTCTATATGGAGCTACTGATATGTGATTCCTGACCCAATAGAAAATGATGAGGATGGCTGTTTGTCTGACTCAAGCCTTTGTGAAATGATTGATGGTTCTCTAGGCCTTTTTCTGCTGTTCTCTCTGCCTGGAACACTCTAACACTCTATCTGGTTTTTATGGCTGGCTCCTTCTTTCTTTTTTTGAGATTGAGCCTCTACCTGTCGCCCGGTGGAGTGTAGTGGTGTGATCTCTGCTTACTGCAACCTCCACCTTCCAGGCTCAAGTGATTCTCCAACCTCTGCCTCCCAAGTAGCTGGGACTACAAGGTGCGTTGCCACCACACCTGGCTAATTTTTGTATTTTTTGTAGAGATGGGGTTTTGCCATGTTGGCCAGGCTGGTCTCGAACTCCTGGCCTCAAGTGATCTGCCTGCCTTGGGCTTCCAAAGTGCTGGGATTATAGGCATGAGCCACTGCACCCGGACGGCTGGCTTCTTCTTGTTGGTCAAATTATCTAGAATCAATTATCTTCTTGCCCCATTTTCTCTTTAGCTCTCTGCCGAGATTTATTTTCTAAATAGCATTGACAATTGTTGAAATTACCTTGCTTATTGGCTTATTTGTCTGCTTCTTCTCACTAGAATATCAACCTCACAAAAGTAGGGACTTGGGCTGTCTTATTGCACACATAGTCCTGAGGACTAGCACAGTGCCTGGCACATAAGAGGAATTTGATAATGTTTGATAAAGGAATGAATGGGTTTTGTAGATAAGGATGCAGATATAAGGCCAGGCATGGTGGTTCACACCTGTAATCCCAGCACTTTGGGAGGCTGAGATGGGCAGATTACTTGAGGTCAGGAGTTCAAGACCGGCCTGGCCAAAATAGTGAAACCCCGTGTCTACTGAAAATACAAAAAGTAGCTGGGTGTGGTGGCAGGTGCCTGTAATCCCCACTCAGGAGGCTGAGGCAAGAGAATCCCTTGAAGCCAGGAGGTGGAGATTGCAGTGAGCCCAGATTGTGCCTGGGTAACAGAGCTAGACTCCATCTCAAAAAAAAAAAAAAAAAAAAGGATGCAGATATAGAAAAGGTAAAGACTGGTACTGAGCATAAAATTATTTCATTATAGAACCAATACTAAACAACCATGAGAACTGCACTCACAGAATGGAGAGTGGTAACTGAAAGACAATAGCACAACTAGGCTAGCGCAGTGGCTCATGCCTGTAATCCCAACACTTTGGGAGGCTGAGGTGGGTGAATCACTTGAGCCCAGGAGTAAGCCAGGCATGGTGGCACGTACCTACTCAGGAGGCTGAGGTGGGAGGACTGCTTGAGCCTGAGAGGTGGAGGCTGCAGTGAGTCGAGATTGTGCCACTGCTCTTCAGTCTGGATGACAAAGTGAGATCCCGTCTCAAAACAAAAACAAAAACAAAAACAGAAAACAACTAACAAATATAGGTGAGGTAAAGGGAGATGTGAGAAAATGTGTGAATGTAATAGTAAAAAGTTGCCTGGACTTTACAATGATGAGGCCTACAAATAAAACATCATCATGCCACTCTTTTCTAGCTTTTCATTATCTTTTCTGAACCTTTGTAGCCTTATTTAAAAAGCAGTGCTTCTCATGTGGGAAATAAATATTTAAAACATAACAATTCCTTTAGCTTTATGTTAGCTTCTTTTTCTTCTATTAAAAAAATCAGATTTCTTAAAAATTGCAACTATGAGATATTAACATTGTAAAATATTTTTCCTATCTATTTGTCAATCTTGCATCCATCTATTTATCTATATCGAGATGCCTATATGTATCCATCTGTGCCCCAAAAGACCTCATCTGATATTCAGGAAAATTATTTCTGGCTGATAAAATTTGTTTTTCTTCTCTATTTTTTTGTTGCAGAGTTTTAATGTTTTACAATGTGTATGTATGCATGTGTGTGTGTGTGTGTGTGTGTGTGTATATAATATCACTTTTGCAAGAAGAAAAGTGACTTTTAAAAAATGAAAGCAGGCCTGGGCACGGTGGCTCACGCCTGTAATCCCAGCACTTTGGGAAGCTGAGGTGGGTGGATCATGAGGTTAGGAGATTGAGACCATCCTGGCAAACATGGTGAAACCTCGTCTCTACTAAAATACAAAAAATTAGCAGGGCATGGTGGCGCACGCCTGTAGTCCCAGCTACTCGGGAGGCTGAGGCAGGAGAATCGCTTAAACCCGGCAGGCGGAGGTTGCAGTGAGCCGAGATCGAGCCACTGCATTCAAGCCTGGTGACAGAGCAAGACTCTGTTTAAACAAACAAACAAACAAAACAAAAGCAGATATACCAAAATGTTTATTTTGGATGGTAGGAATATTAAAATATTATTTTTTCTTTGTATTTTTACTGAAAAAAGTGTTTTAATTCTAAAAAAGAAATTAATGAAAAGGAAAATGTGAATCTAAGATTAGTGAATGAGAGCTGGAGACCCAGAGAGGGCAAACAGCATCAAGGTCAAATTTGAGTGAGTCCTGGGTGAAAGTGTCTTTTCAGCCAGGGGAGATTTTCCATGCAGAAGCGACTGGGCATCATCTGCCAGGACATGGACAAAGATGTCTGCCATTAGAAGCTGGGCCTCTCATAGCCCACCAGCATCCCCCAGGAGGACACTGGCTTCCTCAAGGTCACAGCCTTTGGTTTTTGGAAAAAGTTATTAAGCAGTGAAAGGATTAAGGTCTCACCGCTCCTATGGCATGATGTATAGATGCAGAGGTTTCTAATCATCCTCTCTTTATATTTTAAAAGATGGATGACAACTAGATGACAACTGCAGCCCAGTCCCTCTCAGAGCCGGGCACTAAACAGACACTTGTCTAGCCCCTCACAGAGAGCCAGGCACAAAACAGACACCTGTCCAGCCCCTCACAGAGAGCAAAGCACAAAACAGACACCTGTTCAGCCCCTCTCAGAGAGCCAGGCACAAAGCAGAGACTTGTCCAGCTCCTGGCAAGGAGCCAGGCACAAAACAGATGCCCATGAGTGTAAATGAATCTGTGAAACAGGCAGAACAGGAGCATCAACTGAGTAATTTTTTTTTTCTTTTTCAAATAAGAACATTTGCGTTGAGAAGCCATGGGAAGAGATGTGATGAAACACTACACAGAAGGAGGGAGGAGCCTCCAGGTAGGTTGGAGTGAGTAAGATGTAGGGTAGCCGGCAGGGGAGAAGAGGGGCAACCTTCTGTTCCATAATATTGAAATCACCCATTTGTGTGTCCAATTTTTCCTGGGCTGTGACGTCCTTCTAGGGTCCATGAGTAACCCCCACCCCATTGCCTAGCAGGGTGCCTGACTCCCCCTAAGTGCTCAGTAAACGTTGAACTGGACGGGCACTGGCGTGGTGGCTCACACCTGTAATCCCAGCAATTTGGGAGGCCGAAGCGGGTGAATCATCTCAGGTTAGCAGTTCGAGACCAGCCTGGCCAACATGGTGAAACCTCGTCTCTGCTAAAATTACAAAATTAGCTGGGCGTGGTGGCGCGCGCCTGTGATCCCAGCTACTCCAGAGGCTGAGGCAGGAGAATCGCTTGAACCCGGCAGGCGGAGGTTGCAGTGAGCCAAGATCGGGCCACTGCACTCCAGCCTGGGTGACAGAGGGCAACTTCATCTCTAAATAAATAAATAAATAGATAAATAAATAAGATAAACTTTGAACTGAACAGAGGCAGCTCTTACTTCTGTCTAGTCTCAGGTTTAGGCAGATAGAACAAGATAACCACATCCCACATGGGAGGCCAGTGTCCACTTGTTCCTTTGGAGGAACTATTGGGCATTTAAGGGACTAGTTGAACACACTCTGTAGGTTAACTCTGCCCGGAGTGGAGGGAGCTGCGCAGACAGCTGGCCCTTTGCACGGGTTTGCAACTTGGCTCCTGGAAACAGAGGGAAACGTCGAAGGAGGCGAGAAGGTTCGTTCGCCCTTCTTACCAGGCCCGCGGATGCTGGGTGATACCCAAAGAGGCGCTCAGATCACTGGAGTTGGAGCTCAGTTGGCCGTCTTTTGCGGGAACTGCACCCATCCTGGAGCATCCCTGGCCCTCCTATTTCACTGAACTCGCCTTCCTCAGCAGGAAAGTGGGAAGACCGCTTGCTTCCAGGACGGTGTGGGGAGGGTAAGAGGGCGTAGGGAAAGACTGCGGAAAGCGCGGCGCACAAGCGAGCTGGTATCACCGGGAATTCCCTCCGGTTCGGTGGGACTCCTGCGCGCTTGTATCGAGGGCCCCCAGCCCAGGGCAGAACCTACCCTCCGCTCCCCGAGTCTGGGCCCTTGGCGGCCGCAGTGGCCCAAGCCCGCCCCGCCTCCGCGCGGCCCTCTCCGGCTCAGTGCCTTGCGCTGCCGGGAAGCGGGCAGAGGGGCGCACCAGGCGGCGGGCGGGGACCTGGGGAAGGCCGGGAGCGCGGGAACCCAGGACGCACGCGGCGGGCCGGGCGGCGCGCGCCTCCCCCCTCCCCCGAGGCCCGAGCGCGAGCCGCCATGACGTCACGGGCCACCCGCCAGCCCCGCGCTCCTCCGGGCAGAGCGCGTGTGGCCGCCGAGCACATGGGCCCTCGGGCCAGGCGGGCTCGGGGCGGCCGGGACGAGGAGGGGCGACGAGGAGCTGCGAGCAAAGATGTGCCCCGGGACCCCCGGCACCTTCCAGTGGATTTCCTTGCGGAAAGGATGTTGGCGGCCCCTGTGACCTGTGGAGACATGGCCAGATCTGCCCTCCAGTAAGTTCCAATTTTGTCCGCTGCGTTTCTGGAAACTCGAGCCTTGGCCTTGGGTAGGGATGCGCTGTGAGGAGTCGGACGGAGGAAAGGGGCTTTCGGAATCCAATGTGTGTGTGCTAGGCGTGCACTGCCCTCATCACCAGCCTCAAGACTGGTGGCGAGTTTGGGCGTTTGGGGAGGGGGAGGGGAAGGGGATGACACCGAATGGCCGGTGCATAGAGGCAATTCTGGATTTATGAACTTGATCAAAGGCATATTAACTAATTTCTAAAAATAGACCCCTCTGCGGTCGGAACAGATTTGGAGCCACGATGTGGTTTGGAGGCCCCTCTGGCGAAACTAGAGGTCTGTGAATGTGTGATCCTCCCTCCATCCTTTGACCATCACTCCCCCCCTTCCTCTCACACCCCCTCAGGGCTGGGCTAAGGTGATTTCCAAAAACTCTGTAACTCCGTGTTTTGAGACTTTCTCAGTTTTTGCATCGCATGTGAGGGTTTGTTGGGTGCTCCTAAACCCTCATCATGGTAATTTTTCTTGGCTGGGCTGTTGATTTAATTAGGTTTGCCTTCCCTTGCTAACGTGCTCTTATTTATGCCAGTGTTTGTGGTTCTGGGTGTAGACTTTCAGGAAGCACAGCCATGAAGCTGCATGCGTCTGTGCGTGGATGCCTCATGCATTTTCCTGATGGTTTGCAGGCATGGAAGATTCTTCTGTTCATCTAAGCTCCTGACTTAAGGCCCTTCCAGAACATTAGAGAGGAGAAGAAATCACGTGCAAGGATTTAGGGACAAGAGGATGAGGTTTTGGTGTTTTCTTTCTGGTATCAGGTTTTCCAGAGAGAGGCTGTTAGCCTGTCTCTCGCCCATTCCACCACTGTGAATCCTGGCTACTGGGGCTAGTTCCTTGCTAGAAAAAAAAAACTCTAGAGAAATGTGTTTGTGTGTGGTGGGTGGGCGGGGGCCCTGAGGATGCAGGGACTGTGTCTGCTGTGTTGTCTGTTATAAGATGTTTCAGACCTATTTTGCATACTGGCAGCGACAAGTTGAGACTTGTTCAACTTGACACAGTCCTGTGGTCATAGCGAATCTTTCTAAAGCTCTGATCAGTCAAGAAGGGGGTTGTATCAATCCTCAGAACCCTGAGTGGAACTTTCTAAAGGATTTATTAGGAGAAAAACCTTCCTGGAAGCTGCAGAAGGACAAACACAGAATCCGTGTCTGGGAGAAACCTCGTGGCCTGGTCTCCATTATTTGAGATGAGTTACATCTTGGAGGTGAGGACGTGCCTCGTGGTCTAAAGCTTCGGCACAAGGGCCCAACTGGAATTCCACTTATGGGTATGACTGTGGGGTATATGCTGTACCCATTGAATTCCCAGAGCGATTTGTTAAGTGGTTATGTTGTTGTTTTGCCTGGTTAAGAGTGGCTTATCCTTGTTGCCTTATCTACCTTGAGTGCAGAATTTTTGCATAAACGGCTTCTCTTGAAAAATAGAAGAAGTCCGTTTTTGTTTTGTTTTGTTTTTTTTTCTGATTTACTTTCCTTTTCCTCTGTCTTAAACACCTTCCCCCGCCCCCCGCCACCTCCATGCTGTATGTTTCTGTGGCTGGAGCTTTTCTGCACTGGAAAGGAGGAGTTCTTCCCTCTGTTCTGACATATCTGATCCCCACTAGTTTATATGATTGCTGGTCTGAAAACCTGGTGAATTCTCACTGCCCACATCAAATCAACTAACTCCCTGTTCTTTAGTTGTTTTTTTTTTTTTCCGCCTCCTGAGCGGTAGGCAGGCACTCTGGCTGGGTTCTGGAGCCTGTGTTTGCCATGCCTGGGCCTTCTGCCTGCCCAAGATGGACACGTTTCTCTGGCAGCTTCGTCAAGCGATCTCCTGGACCATAAGACACCTTGCTCTTTCCTCCTGTTTGTGTGAGTGGCCCTGCATTTGGGCAGACCATAGGCAGATTATCTGGGGGAAGTGGAAGACCTTGGATAATTGCCGGTCCAGGTTCTCTGGAGAGGCAGTGGCAGGCCTGCTGATGGCTGCCCCTTTGCTATGTGTTTTATATATCAGGTGGCCCTTCTGGATGTGTGGCCTTTTTATTTTGCATTTCCTTTCATAGTTGGCTGCAGACATGAGATTCTCCTTTTTCTCTTGTTTTGCTATTTTTTTTTTTTTTTGAGACAGAGTTTCACTCTTGTTGCCCAGGCTGGAGTAAAATGGCTCAATTTCGGCTCACTGCAACTTCCGCCTCCCGGGTTCAAGCAATTCTCCTGCCTCAGCCTCCCAAGTAGCTAGGATTAAAGGCATGCATCACCACACCCAGTTAATTTTGTATTTTTAGTAGAGATGGAGTTTCTCCGGATTGGTCAGGCTGGTTTCAAACTCCCAGCCTCAGGTGATCCGCCCGCCTCGGCCTTCCAAAATGCTGGGAGGCCTCCCGAGTAGCTGGGATTACAGGCATGGACCACCACGCCCAGCTAATTTTGTATTTTTAGTAGAGACGGAGTTTCTCCAGATTGGTCAAGCTGGTCTCGAACATCTGACCTCAGGTGATCTGCCCTCCTCAGCCTCCCAAAGTACTGGGATTACAGGAGCCACGGCACCCGGCCTTGTTTTGCTTTTTGTTGTTTCCTGATGCAGATTTGTGATCTCTTTAAGGGATCAGGACCGCACCCTGTACCCCAACTTATATTCCCAGTGTCTGTGGTGGGACCCTGACTGAGGATGGGAACAGAGGAACAATCTGGAATCATTTGGACCATTGAGTCCTGTGGACAGTCACTTCAATATCATCCCTAGAGAGTCTCAGAAAATCAAGGCCTTTTGGAATGCTGCCAAAATGCGTCCTTTGGCAGGAGCCCCCTTTGTCTCTTCTGTTTTCTGACCTCAAATAATCTAAGGAACTAGTAACGGTAATAAATAACAATTAATAATAAGAACAATAATAGTGCATGTATAACATGGACATCGTTTATCATGCAAAGCATGTTCTTCACCTTCTACTCCCTACAACTCCATGAGGCACTTATAATGGAATGTCTAGCAATGGTAGAGTTCTCGTTGTGGGGCAGGGTTGGTTCTAACACTTCAAATTATATGATCTCATTTAACTTTCCTATAAAATAGGATGATTTTCCTAAAAAATAGATGGTTTTGCAGATGAGGAACCCACAGCCCAGAGAGGTTAAAAATATCCTCCCAGGTCACACAGCTTGGGAGTGGCAGAGCTGTAGAGATTTGGACCACAGTCTTCGACTTCTTAGTGTGACTCTCAGAAGTTAGAGGATAGTGAGGTTAAGAACAAGCAAAGGGCTGGGCGCAGTGGCCCACACCTGTAATCCCAGCGCTTTGGGAGGCTGAGGCAGGTGGATCATCTGAGGTCAGGAGTTTGAGACCAGCCTGGCCAACATGGTGAAACCCGGTCTCTACTACAAATACAAAAAATTAGCCGGGCATGGTGGCACATGCCTGTAATTCCAGCTACTTGGGAGTCTGAGGCAGGAGAATCGCTTGAACCCGGGAGGCGGAGGTTGCCGTGAGCCGAGATCGCACCATTGTATTTCAGCCTGGGCAACAAGAGCAAAACTCAGTCTCAAAAAAAAAAATGAACAAGAAAAGGGTATACCCCTTGGCCTTGAGAAGAAGGACAGAGTGTGTCCCCCACGCACCTCAGGCACAAACAGAAAGCTGAACATCTTGCACGAAGATACCTCGTGCTCTGGCTGCCGGCCTTTCCGCAGCCATGGAGCAGTCAGAGACAAAGGGGCCAAGAGGCCTTAGGTAAGGGCTGCCATGCTGGAAAGTTTTGGGCTGTGGGTGTGGGCAGGAGTCACGCGTAGAGGTCAGAAGCCGCAGTTTTGGCTGGGTGCAGTGGCTCACACCTGTAATCCCAGCACTTTGGGAGGCTGAGGCCAGCAGATTACCTGAGGTCAGGAGTTCAAGACCAGCCTGGCCAACATGGTGAAACTCTGTCTCTACTAAAAATACAAAAAAAAAAAAAAAAAAAAAATTAGCCCGGCATGGTGGCACATGCCTGTAGTCCCAGCTACTCAGAAGGCTGAGGTAGGAAGATCTCTTGAACCCGGGAGACGGAGGTTGCAGTGAGCCAAGATTGCCGCTGCATTCCCGCCTGGGAGATAGAGTAAGACTTTGTCTCAAAAAACAAACAAACAAATGCCTCAGTCTTTGTGCAAAATCTATAATCATTTTCAAGAGGCTGCAATCAGGTATACCACTGGATTTTGTGACCAAAACTAGGTTTCAGGATTTAATTAAAAACAAAAACAATGTCAGGTCATAAAACACAAGACTTATATGCATGATGTGGAAATGGTCTCATTCATTTTTTAATTGCAAAATTCCGAACTATCTGTTTTTTTTTTCTTTATCCTTTCCTTTGTGTGTGTGTGGAGGGGGGAGGGGAGGTATGGGATATTGTTTTGTTTATCTGCCTCTTTATTATCATTGACTGTGAAATTCTTGAGAACAGGGGCGTCTAAGTGCCCAACACAGCCCTGCTACTTTGTTGAATCAGATGGCTGTCAAGAGCTGCTGCTTCAGCCCGGCATGTTGGCTCATGCCTATAATTTTTGCACTTTGAGAGGCTGAGGCAGGAGGATTGCTTGAGCCGAGAAGTTTAAGACCAGCCTGGGCAACAGAGTAAGACCCTGTCTCTGTAAAAAATAATAAAATAAAAATTAAAAAATAAAGAAAGAACTGCTTTGTCTTCAAGGAAACAAGATACACAGTCTACAGTCGTTATCTTTTTAGATGTGAGACAGCTTGACATGGTGGGAAGTGGGGGGCTTGCCTGTAGGGAAAGTACGCTGATGAAAAAGAAGGAAAACAGACAGTAGCGGGAGGCACTGGGGATGTCTCAGGGAGCTGAGGAGTGTAGATCTGGTTACTTTTGGGCAAGTTACTTCTCTAAGCTTCATTTTCCTCATCTATAAAATGGTTTGCTGTGATGATGAAACAAATGATGAACAGAAGGTGTCTGGCAGAGGACCTGGGCTCATAAGTGAGCACACAGCAAAAGTTAGCTAATATCATTACTGTTCCAATTATTGAGCTTTATTACTTCCTGTGGCTGCATGAAGTGGTGGTTTCTGAATAGAAAGGTAATATTCTAGTTGCCTAGATCTTAAGATGGCAGTGACTTCACTATAGTTCTCTGCAAGCATCAGAAACAAACCCTGGCTTATGTAAGTTAGAAACAGATGAGAAAGTAAATAAAGCTGCAGAAGTGGGTCTCAGGAAGGACAGGAATCAGAGGGCTGTCCCTCGGATGTCAGACTGCCTTTGCAAGTTACTTCAGGTCACTGTGCCTCCATTTCCTCAGCTGCTGAGCAGGGGAGGAGAATCGCTTCTCCCTCCCAGGGATGGTGCAGAGCACTTAGCACAGAGGAAGTAAGCCCTTTGGTAAAACATTTGAGTAAAGCAATTATTATTTATTATTCTTCAGGGCTCTTTTTTCTCTGGTGCATTAGCCCCAACATTGACTACTTGGTTCAAGACTGATGGATGCATTCATTTCCTGAGCAGTTACTGTATGCCTGGCACCGTTTTAGCTGCTGGAGATCCAGCAGGGAGCAGAAGAGACAAAAATCCCTGTCCTCCTGAAGCTTCTGTCCTAGTGGATGTCACACAGTAGTGGGGCAGGCTGGTCCCCAGAGACAGCTGGGGGACAGATGGAGGCAGTGCAGGCAAAAACTAACTCCTGTGCAAAGTTGCCCCGGCCCCACTGTGTTAACAGTAAAGTCCTTAGCACAGGCTCCGGCACATAGTAGTTACTATGTAGTGGTAGTTGCTATGTTTATTATTGTTATATTATTCTCCTCCCTCATAAAATGGCAGCCTCCCTTTCTTCCATTCCCCTTCCTGAGTTATTTTTTCTCGATAGTGCTTATCTTCCTAGTATACCATATGTCTCTCTTCTCCCACTAAATTGTAACCCATTCATTTTTCCAGGATATATTTGTTGTGTGTCTACTCTGTGCCTGGCATTGCTGTAGATGTTGGGGATGCAGAAAGGAAGAAAAAGGACAGATTTCCATGCTAGAGCTTAGGTTACAGCTGGGTTAGACAGATAAGGAACAGCAGACATAATAAAGAAGGACACGAATTGTGTATTCAAGATTATGAAGTGCTGTGGGAACAGGCCTAGCAGGGCCAGTGTCTGGAGGGCTGGGGCGTGGTGCTGCGTGGTTAAGTTGGCCGGTCAGAGTCAGGGCAGGCTCCATGGAGGAGCTGACGTTAACCTCCACCTGAAGGAGGGGAAAGACGGGCGTTTCAGGCTCTGGGAAGAGCTAGGACAGAGGTGGAGGCAGGAGTGAGCCTGTGGGGGTGAGGAGCAGCCAGGAGAAGCGTGAGATGAGAATGGCGTGAGCAAGGGAGATAGGAGAACCTGAGCAGCATGCAGTGTGGAGCCTCACAGAAAGCCTGCAGGGCATTCCAAAGATTCTGTCTTTTACTCTGTAAAATGGGGAGCCCTTGCAGTGTTTTTTGCTTTTGTTTTTTGTTTGTTATGAGACAGAGTCTCGCTCTGTTGCCCAGGCTGGAGTGCAGTGGGGCGATCTTGGTTCACTGCAACCTCTGCCTCCCGGGTTTAAGCAATTCTTACACCTCAACCTCCTGAGTAGCTGGGATTACAGGTGCGTGCCACCACACCTGGCTAATGTTTTTATTTTTGTAGAGATGGGGTTTCACCATGTTGGCCAGGCTGGTCTCAAACTCCTGACCTCAAGTGATCCACCCACCTCAGCCTCCCAAAGTGTTGGGATTACAGGTGTGAGCCACTGTGACCGACTTCCTTGCAGTATTCTAAAATGGAAAGTAATTTGATAGGACTTGGCTTTTGAAAGCCAAGTCAGATCAAACCAGTCTGGCTGCTGTGTTGAGAAGAAACTAAATCAGGTTCAGGAGCTAGAGCACCAGGACAAACATGCACAGAGTGTAAGTGCCGGGTCCAGGCTGGCAGTGGTGGATGGGGCCACAGGAATGGACTTCTAGACTGTTCACTGTTGTATCCCCAGCAACTTAAACTGTGCTCTCCATACGGTAGCTGTGAGCCCTATGTGACTACTGAGCACTTGAAAGGAAGTTAAGATGTACTGTGTGTTAAACTCACGTTGGATTTCAGAGACTTAGTGAGAAGAGTAAGATTTCTCATTATTTATTTATTTGTTTATTTATTGAGACAGAGTCTCACCTGTTGCCCAGGCTGGAGTGCAGTGGCATGATCTCGGCTCCTTGCAACTTCCACCTCCCGGGTTCAAGCGATTCTCCTGACTCAGCCTCCCAAGTAGCTGGGATTACAGGTGCACATCACCACACCCGGCTAATTTTGTATTTTTAGTAGATATGGGGTTTCACTATGTTGGCCAGTCTGGTCTCGAGCTCCTGACCTCAGGTGATCCGTCTCACTCAGCCTTCCAAAGTGCTGGGATTACAGGCGTCAGCCACTGCACCAGGCCTATTTGTTTATTTATATGAGACACGGTCTCACTCTGTCACCCAGGCTGGAATGCAGTGATATGATCATAGATCATTACAGCCTCGACCTCCCAGGCTCAGGTGATCCTCCCACCTCAGCCTTCTGGGCAGCTGGGACCACAGGTCTGTGTCACCATGCCCAGATAACCTTTTTGTATTTTTGGTAAAGCTGGGGTCTCCCGGTGTTACTCAGGCTGGTCTTGAGCTCCTGGGCTCCAGCAATCTGCCTACCTCAGCCTCCTATAGCTCTAGGGTTATAGGCGTGAGCCACTGCACCCTGCCAAGGTATCTCATGAACCAATTCTTTGATGTTAATTACATATTGAACTGATAATGTTTTGGATATATTGGGTTAAATACAGTATATTATAAAAATTAATTTCATCTGTTTTTTCTAACTTTATGGCTACTAGAAAATCTAAAATTACATGTGGCTTGAATCATATTTTCGCTGGATGGAACAATGCCTTGGATGAGGTCGGCATTTAGTGAATCAAATGGGTTCACTTGGGTGAGGCACAGGGGTTCTGCCATGAATGAGAAACCGTTGCCATCTTCGGGAAGCTTCCAGTGTGGGAGGCACACTGCAGATGTAACTGCTAGGAGAGAAAGAAGACAGGTTGAAATGGGACCACAGCCAACCAGGCCTGCTGCAGCCCAGAAGCTGGAAGAGAATCGCCTAGGAGGGATGGAAGACACTGGGGTGTTGGGTCTCAGCCTGGGTCTTGGTGACAGCAGTGGGCTGGCAGTGCAGGGGTTCGAGGCCTTGGACTGCAAGTCCGCTAAGGTGGCTGGTGGTGTGTGTGGAGGTAGAAAAGGCAGGTGGGGTGAGGGTGAGGGGCAGGACATGGTGGAGAGCCTGAATAACCAGGCATAAGTGATTTCTTTTTTTTTTTTTGAGACGGAGTCTCGCTCTGTCACCCAGGCTGGAGTGCAGTGGCGAGATCTTGGCTCACTGCAAACTCTGCCTCCCGGGTTCATGCCATTCTCCTGCCTCAGCCTCCTGAGTAGCTGGGACTACAGGCACCCGCCACCATGCCCGGCTAATTTTTTGTATTTTTAGTAGAGATGAGGTTCCACCGTGTTAGCCAGGATGTTCTCAATCTCCTGACCTCGTGATCTGCCTGCCTCGGCCTCCCAAAGTGCTGGGATTACAGGTGTGAGCCACCGCGCCCAGCCCCAGGCATAAGTGATTTCAACTGGGTCCTGAGAACTGGGCACTTTTCAAGGATTGTTAGCAAGGAGAAATTTCCCAAATATACATCTAGAAAGATGACAAACTCATGTGGAATGTGGATTTAAGGAGGAAGGTACTTGACTTGAGAATTCCAGGATTTTGGTGGAAGAAGGAAATATGGGCCAGGTACTGTGGCTTATGCCTGTAATCCCATCACTCTGGGAGATAGAGATGGGAGGATCAGTTGAGCCCAGGAGACTGAGACCAGCCTGGGCAACATAGTGAGATCCTGTCTCTACAAATTTTTTTTTTTTTTTGAGATGGAATCTCGCTCTGTCACCAAGGCTGGAGTACAGTGGTGCGATCTTGGCTCACTGCAACCTCCGCCTCCCGGGTTCAAGCGATTCTCCTGCCTCAGCCTTCCGAGTAGCTGAGGTTATAGCCACGTGCCACCATGCCTGGCTAATTTTTGTATTTTTAGCAGAGACGGGGTTTCACCATGTTGGTCAGGCTGCTCTCGAACTCCTGACCTTGTGATCTGCCTACCTCGGCCTCCCAATGTGCTGGGATTACAGGCACGAGCCACTGCACCTGGCCTCAAAAAAATTTTTTTTTAATTAACCAGGCTTGGTGGCACGTACCTGTAGTCCTATCTTTGGTGGCATGCACCTGTAGTCCCATCTACTTGGGAGGCTGAGGCAGGAAGCTTGCTTGAACCCAGAAGTTTAAGGCTGCAGTGAGTTATGATTACACCACTGTACTCCAGTCTGGGTGACAGAATGAGACCCTGTCTCTAAAACAAATAAATAAATAAATTTTTAAAAGCTAGGAGGTGGGGTTGGTAAATTCGTAAAAAATAATATTTCTTTAGTTGAATACAAACAATACAATCGCTGTTTTGTCTTTGCCTTGTTTTATTTTTACTTATTTATTTTTGCAGAGATTGTGTCTCACTCCCAGGCTGGTCTGTAACTCTCGGCTTCAAGTTACCCTCCCACTTCAGCCTCCCAAAGTGTTGAGATTACAGGTGTGAGCCACTGTGCCCAGCCTGTGGTTTTTAATGTTTTAATTTTTAATTTTTTTGTATTATAATCATAGTGTATATGTTGCATCTTTTTTTTTTTTTTTGAGACAGGGTCTCATTCTGTCATCCAGGCTGGAGTGAGGTGGCATAATCTCAGCCCACTGCAACCTCTACCTCCCAGGTTCAAGTGATTCTTCTGCCTCAGCCTCTGAGTAGCTGGGATGCCACCATGCCTGGCTAATTTTTCTTTCTTTTCTTTTTCCTTTCCTTTTCTTTTCTTTTCTTTTCCTTTCTTTTCTTTCTTTTTGTTTGTATTTTTAGTAGATACAGGGTTTCACCATGTTGGCCAGGCTGGTCTTGAACTCCTGACCTCAAGTGATCCCACCTCGGCTTCCCAAAGTGCTGGGATTACAGCATGAGCCGCCACATCTGGACACATCCTGATTTTTTTCTTAGTTACTGTTAGGACATAGGCATTTTTGAATATTATATGCACTTTGTCCATGTCATTTTTTTTTTTTTTTTTTTTTTTTTGAGACGGAGTTTTGCTCTTGTTGCCCAGTCTGAAGGGCAATGGCGCATTCTCGGCTCACTGCAACCTCTGCCTCCCGGGTTCAAGTGATTCTCCTGCCTCAGCCTCCTGGATAGCTGTGATTACAGGCGCCCACCACCATGCCCAGCTAATTTTGTATTTTTAATAGAGGCGGTGTTTCTCCACGTTGGTCAGGCTGGTCTCGAACTCTCAACCTCAGGTGATCCACGTGCCTTGGCCTCCCAAAGTGCTGGGATTACAGGAGTGAGCCACCGTGCCCAGCCATCCATGTCATTTTTATTGGGTAGATATTTCTGTTCAGTGACTGTTTCATTGCTTACTTTATCATTCCTTTGATGTGGATGCTTAGCTTCATAACAGCCTGTTTATATAGATCACATTTTCTGTTTTTCAGTTAATTAAATAAAAAACAAATTCTCAGTCCTAGGATTATTGTGCATAATGTCTGAATTTTTTAGAATTTCAGGTAAATATTGTGGTTCATGAGATTTGCACAGAAGCTGAATTTCCTGTTTTCTGGTGAGGCACATGATGTTTTTTGCTGTCCGTGATGCACTAACATGTCATTAACATGTATGTACAGTGTTATATGCTCACACATGTTTATGTGCAGCCTATGCACCTGTATTGGATTTTTCTTCACTCTCATTTATTGGCAGGTATTTGTGGAATGCCTGTGGTGTGCCAAGTTCTGCTCGAAGCCTTGGGTATGCAGTAGTGATCAAAGTAGATCAACTAGTACCAGTTCTTAAGAAGCTTATTGTTAAGTGGGGGAAACAAGCAAATAGACAAAGAAAAAATAACATTATTGTAAGGAATATGAAATAATACGTACTAGAATAATATGAAGGGATGGTTATTGTGAGGTAAGGGGGTTCATACTGAAATCATGTCTGAGGAATCAGGATTTGAGTGAGACACGAAGACTCAGTAGAAGTTAACCAGAGGAACAAAGTATTGGCAGAAAAGACAAGACTGATCAATATGACTACATATTAAAGAAAAAGGCACATCTAAGCAACAAAAACTACAATGGTATTAAAAGCCAAATAAAAGACTTAGAAGATATTTGCAATATTTATAACACATTACAAAGCACTAATATCTAGAATGTATGCAGAATTCCCAAAAGTCAACAACAAAAAGACAAACAGCCTTATAGCAAAGTGGGTGAAAGATAGGACCATGCAGTGCTCATAGAAAGCAAAGTAGATGGCTGGGCACGGTGGCTCACGCCTATAATCCCAGCACTTTGGGAAGCTGAGGCGGGCGGATCACAAGGTCAGGAGTTTGAGACCATCCTGGCCAACGTGGTGAAACCTCGTTTCTACTAAAAATATAAAAATTAGCTGGGTGTGGTGGCATGCGCCTGTAGTCCCAGCTACTTGGGAGGCTGAGGCAGGAGAATCACTTGAACCTGGGAGGCATAGGTTGCAGTGAGCTGAGATCTTGCCACTACATGCCAGCCTGGACACAGAGTGAGACTCCGTCTAAAAAAAAAAAAAGCAAAGTGGATGATAAATGTGAAAAGATTCTGAATTTTGCTAACAAAGTCAGGTTTTGGAGATCTAATTTCTAGTCAGTAAAATTCATCCTTTCTAGGATACAATGCTAAGAGTTCTGATAAATGCATAGAACTGTGTGACACTGTTGTGTAATTGTCACAATCATGGCATAGAACATTTCCATCATTCACCCAGATTCCCTCTTGTCCCTTTGTAGCCAGGCTCCTTCTCCCCGCCCCCAGCTTTAACCAACCCCTGAGTTGTTTTCTGATCTTATATATAGTGTTGCCTTTTTCAGAGTGTCCTATAAATGGATTCATACAGTGTGTAGTCTCTCGGATTTGTCTTCTTTCACCTGGCATAATGCATTTAGGACCCTTCCATGTTGTTGTACGCATCAGGGGTTTGGTAGTTTTTATTGCTGACTGGTATTCTGTTGTATGGATATACCACTGTTTGTTTATCTATTCTCCATTTGAAGAGCATCTGGGTGTTTCCACAAGATACATGTTTCATGTTTTACAACGTGCCAGAAATAGGATGTCTGACTCAAGTGTTGACAAGGCACAGGGTGTTCAGCAGCTCTGCTAGTGAGTGTGTGAGGTCACTTTAGAGACCACCTTGGCAGCAGGTAGTGAAATTGGAAACATGTGCAACCCCTTTCCTAGGTAAGATTGAGAATTCACAGTTCATGCTGTATGTTACTTAAGGATATTTAGAGATGAATGTGAAGATTGAAAAAATGGGCTGGAAAGATCTGTATCAAACTCACTGTCATCATCTGGGGAGAGAGGGGGAGTGGGGTGATTGTGAAGGTCAAAGCCTACTTTAACTTTGCCTTTATTGCTTTTTTTAAATTCAATTAATTAATTTACTTGTGGGAACAGAATCTCACTCTGTCAAGGTTGCTGGGATGTGAGTGGTGTGATCGTGGCTCACTGAAGCCTCTACTTTCCAGGCTCAAGTGATTCTCCTGCCTCAGCCTCCAGAGTAGCTGGGACTACAGGTGTGAGCCACTGTGCCTGTATTTTTTGTAGAGATGAGATCTCACTATATTGCCCAGGCTGGTCTTGAACTCCTGGCCTCAAGCCATCCTCCTGCCCAGTTCTCCCAAAGTGCTGGGATTACAGGGAGGACCCACAGTGTCTGGCCTATCTTTAATGCTTTTTTTGAAGAGAAGGTAGATACCTACACATATCGCTTACACAGTTTGAAAATATGTAGAAAAGAAAAAAAGTTTGAAAATACATATGACAAGATGTTCATGGTTGTCAATTCTAGGTTCTTTGAATTTTTCTTTTTCCTTTTTTCTTTTTCTTTCTTTTTTTTTTTTTTTGAGACAGAGTCTCGCTCTGTCGCCCAGGCTGGAGTGCAGTGGCACGATCTTGGCTCACGGCAAGCTCTGCCTCCCGGGTTCACGCCATTCTCCTGCCTCAGCCTCCCGAGTAGCTGGGATTATAGTCGCCCGCTACCATGCCCAGTTAATTTTTTTGTATTTTTAGTAGAGATGGGGTTTCACTGTGTTAGCCAGGATGGTCTCGATCTCCTAACCTTGTGAGCCACCCGCGTCGGCCTCCCAAAGTGCTAGGATTACAGGCGTGAGCCACTGGGCCTGGGTGATTCCAGCCACTATCACCCAGACTGGAATGCAGTGACGCAATCTCGGTTCACTGCAACCTCCACCTCCTGGGTTCAAGCAATTCTGGTTCCTCAGCCTCCTGAGTATTTGGGACTACAGGCACAACCCCCAACATCTGGGTAAGTTTTGTATTTTTTTTTAGTAGAGACAGGGTTTCGCCATGTTGGCCAGGCTGGTCTCAAACTCCTGACCTCAGTTGATCTGCCTGCCTCAGCCTCCCAAAGTGCTGGGATTACAGGCGTGAGCCATGGCGTCCAGCCGGTTCTTTAAATTTCTTTCAAAACAGTTTAGGGAAGGGATATCCTAGGTAAAGATAATAGCATGTGTGAAGGCCCTGAGGCTGCAAAACTTTTGGTGTGTTCAGAGTGTCAAGAGATTCGTGTGGCTGGAAGGGAGTGAACGTCCAGGGTCCAGGTGAACAGGTGTTTGGTCATGGAGGGCCTTAAGTGCTTTTTTAAGTCTTTGGGGGTGGCAAAGCTGGGCGGTGCCTGATTTGATTGACCTTTCTGATGGGTAGATGGTGGATCAATGGAAGCAGGTGGCCCATTTGGGGACTGAATTACAGCAATCCAAGAGAGAGAGCTGGACCCAGCTCTAGCAGTGGAGAGGAAGAGAAGAGGATGAGTTTGATATTTATTTTGGAGACAGAAAGGACTCTTGGGACCGGGCACGGTGGCTCATGCCTGTAATCCCTGCACTTTGGCAGGCTGAGGCGGGCAGATCACTTGAGGTCAGGAGTTCAGGACCAGCCTGGCCAGCATGGTGAAACCCCATCTCTACTAAAAATACAAAAATTAGCCAGGAGTGGTGGCAGGTGCCTGTAATCTTACTACTTGGGAAGCTGAGGCAGGAGAATAGCTTGAACCCAGGAGGCGGAGGTTGCAGTGAGCCGAGATCGAGCCATTGTACTCCAGCCTGGGCAACAAAGCGAGATTCCATTCCAAAAAAAAAAAAAAAAAAAAGAAGAAAGCAAGAAAGAAAGAAAAAGAAAGGACTTCTTGGAGGGCAAAGTTCAAGGGAAGAGTTCGCTAGGGACCTTCCAAACTGTGCTCAGGCATTTGGATTTTACCCTGTGGGTGATAGGGAACTATTGACAGTTTTCTTTTTTTTCTTTTTTTCTTTTTTTTTTTTTTTTTGGAGACAGAGTCTTGCTCTGTTGCTTCAGGCAGGAGTGCAGTGAGCCATAGTGGCTCATTGCAGCCTGGACCTCCTGTGCTCAAGCAATTCTCCCACCTCAGCCTCCAGAGTAGCTGGGACTACAGGTGCATGGCACCACTCCCCAGCTAATGTTTTGTTTTTAATTTTTTATAAAGATAGGGTCTCGCTTTGTTGTCCAGGCTTAAAACTCCTGACTTTAAGCGATCTTCCCATCTTGGCCTCCCAAAGTGTTGGAATTGCAAGAATGAGCCATCGTGCTCGGCTCTATGGAAGGTTTTGAGCTGGGGCAGGGATGAGATTAGAGTGATGTGCCTTTGCCAGAGAGATTTGTCCAGAGGAAGGGTTGCCAGCCTGGAGTCTCTTTGGAACATTCTAGGTAATGTGGAAGAGAGTGTGTCAGTTACTCTCTGGTGGGATGCTTGGCTTTTCCCATTTTTTCAAAAGGAAATGGGAAAAGGAAAAGGTCCTCTGTGTGGAAAGTCCCCAGGAATTTATAGGAGAGTGGCTAAAGAAGACAGAGTTCCCTTCCAGCATTTATTGTGACTGAGTTTGTTCCATAGTTTTAGTCCCACTTAGGTCATGATTCATCCCACTGGGCCAGCAGCAGCGTTGGGATCACGTCAGCCAATCTTCGCACTTAGAGATTTTGAAGAGAGATATCTCCTATCCATGTGGTACATTGCTTTTCACAAAACAGAAGAGTTCATTTCATCCGTGAAAAGCCTGGCCAGACCCAGCCGGTGGGGACCAGTGGCTTCCTCTGGCAGGCTGGGCTTCCTATGGTCATTGCAGTCCCTCCCCTTTATAGGGCTGCCTTCCCTGAGGACACCTGGGACAGATGCCCCCCAGAAGTGTGCTCTCTGGAAAGGGAGAGGAGCGGGAGGGGGCTTCAGGCATGCTGGGGCTGGGGGGTACCCCCTGGCCTTTGCTAAGTTCCTGGCTGGTCTGAGCCCTCTTCTTTCCTCTCCCCAGGCCTTGCAAAGGCCGTATCTCTTCCTTTTCATGACTCTGGAAATTCCATACATACTTTTTCCATTAGGAAGACATTCTCTGCATGCTGATCTCGTTAAAAAGGAAAAGCCAAGGAGCATCCTGCACCTCCCTCCTGCAAGCAAGTGAGCTTTGCAAATGGCAAACCAGATCCTGAAAGGCAACCACTTAAAAGCTTTTAATGGCTTCCCACTATTAGCTTGAGTGCCTGGTGCGTCAGAGGCTCTCAGTGAGCATGTATTGAATTGCTGAATGCACGGTGGCCCTGGGCTAAGAATCTGGCCCTCACTGTCCCAAGGCTGAGTGCCTTTGCCCTGTGGAGGAAAGCACTGCCTTGGGGTCAGAAATAAGGATTGGCAGGATTGCCTGGGGTTAGAAATAATGATCCTAGGATCAGAGGCAGCAGGTGAATGTGGGGCGTGAATATTTTTGAAGGCTTGGAATGAAATGATTCTTCCAGACTTTAGAGGATTTGTGTCTGCAGATTCTTCTCTAAGGTTTGTGTCTCACACAGTGAGAGAATCAGCCAGCCAGGGAAATGGGACAGGATATTGTCTCTTTCCCCATTTCCTCTTCTAATGAACTCCTACCTGTGCTTTATGACTGCGTTAAGGGGTCACCTCCTCCAGGAAGCATTCCCTCATCTCCTTAACGCTGGTTCTCAGTGTGTGGCTTCTGCTTGATCCCCTCCCAGCACCATGTGTGTGAGTTCTCCCAGCTCACACCCCATTGTATTACTATATTGTTTCTACAGTGGGTTCCTGTCAAGGGTTCCAAACTTAGCTGTTTAGGAGGATGAGTAGATTGTACAACCACACCAGGTGGTCCTGATCAAATACAGTAAGACGTGTCCGGATTGGCAAACCAGCGGGTCCCTCTTCTAGATGTTATCAGAGAGTTACTGTTAGAGAGAGAGGTTGCTAGATGTTAACAGAGGCTGCTGTTAGATTCCAGCTCCCTCCTCCCCGGCCCCCTTTCTCTCCTCATGCCAAAAGATAGACCCAGTGTTGCCAGAGCTTCCACTTTTAAAAGAGAAGCCTTTTGAAATATAAATTCTCCTGACTTTTAAATGTTTTCAGTTAAGTTTTTAAAGGAACATTCATAGGCCAAACTAAATACCTGTGGGCCGCATGTGGCCCCCGGGGCCAGCAGTTTGCAGCACCTTGGTTATAGGTGCTTCTAACCCCTTGCACAAGCTCCCTCAGGCATTTCATATCTTTCCTTTCCATTCCCCCAGAGCCTAGCAGGGAGCTGGCAGGTCACGGTGGGTGCTCCCTAATTACTGGTTATTGACTTGAATGCTAGACTGAGCAAGCACCTCCCCGCTCACAGAGTGTTAACATTTTTCCCTTAGAACTGTTTGTATGTAATGCTATTCAGAATTGCTTCAGTTCCTTACATACTTTAGTGATTGTATGTGCCTGGAAAAGTCATCATTCCTTAGATTCTAGATAACTCTGTTCTTCTGTTCTTTTCCTTTTTCCTTTCTCTCTCTGCCCCCCTCAACATATGTTGTTTTTTTGTTGTTTGTTTGTTTGTTTTTTTGCCAGTTCTTTTGTATCCTGCCTGTTAACACAGGGCTTCATAACATGGGGTCGGCTGTTATTAAGCAATAGTGGCTTCCGGTAGCTCACTGACTTTTGCCCTCTCTGCTGGTAAGCCATTGCTGATTTCCATCAGGGTAGCAAGCATGATTTTCAGATTTACCTTCATTTGCAGTGAACAATTATAGCAAAATTGCTTAAAGAAATGAACCTTCAGGCGTGGCGGCTCATGCCTGTAATCCCAGCACTTTGGGAGGCCGAGGCGGGAGGATCACTTGAGCCCAGGAGGTCTCTAGGCTGCAGTAAGCTGTAGTTGCACCACTGCACTCCAGCCTGGGTGACAGGGTGAGACCTCGTCTCAAAAGAAAAGAAAGGAAAAGAAAAGAAAAGAAAAGAAAAGGAGGAGAGGGGAGGGGAGGGGAAGAGGGAGGGAGGGAGGGATGGAGGAAGGAAGAAAGGCAGGAAGGCAGGAAGGATGGAAGGAAGAAAGGAAGAGAAAGAAAGGCTGGGTGTGGTAGCTCTTGCTTGTTGTAGTCCTGGTACTTTGGGAGGCTGAGATGGGAGGAACTGGAAACCAGCCTGGGCAACATAATGAGACTTAATCTCTACAAAAAAAAATTTTTTTTAAATTAGCCAGTGGCATGCACCTGTAGTCCCAGGAGGCCAAGGCTGGAGGATTGCTTGAGAATGGGAAGTTGAGGCTGCAGTGACCTATGTTCCCACCACTGTACTCCAGCCACAGTGACAGAACAAGACCTTGTCAAAAAAAGAAAAGAAAGAAAAGGAGAGAGGGAGGGAAGGAAGGAAGAAAAGAAAGAAGGAAGGTGAGAGAGGAAGGAAGGAAGGAAGGAAGGAAAGGGAAGAGAAGAGACAGAAGGGAGGGAAGGGAGGGAAGGGAGGAAGGTAGGAAAATGGAACGAAAGGAAAGAAGGAGGGAAGAAAAGAAAGACGGCTATCTTGACGAAAAAAGTCTCAGTCCACCCCATTTTGTGCAGCATTTCCCGTCTTGTTATCTTTCTGGAAAAACTCAGTAAGGCTCTGGTTGGGAATTATAGAAGCTTAATATGCACTTGGAACTGTGTCAGGCTCTCACAGGGAACAAACAAGAGGAACTGTAGATTTTTATAGGCTACAGGAGCCCAGTCCATGCACTTGGGAGGCGCAGAGCGAGAGAAAGAGCATCGACGATGATAATATAGCATTAATATAGGTACAATCTGGAGTGATGTTATTTAGTACTACTAATAGCTATAATAAAATGGCATTATATAGATATTAAGCCCTGACTTTGTGCCGGTTTGAGCTTTTCCTGTATTAATTCATGTGATTAATAAAAATTCAGTCTTGCACCATTTACTGAGTATCTCACATGCAGGACAGTGTGAGACTTGCAGCTATGTAGCCGAGAAGAGCTTGATGAGCCCTTGGAATCTAGTGCAAGGAGGCAAATGTATGATTTTCACATGGCCACAATACCAGGGTGAGTTACTGGTCTTCTCAGAGATGGACAGGGTGGTGCTGGAGCTCCAGGAAGGAAGCAGCTGATGGGAAGCCTTCAGAGAGGAGGTGTCTTAGGCAAGTCCTCCAGGGAGGTAGGCTGGCTGAGGTCTGGGAGCTGTTTCTAGGGGAAGTGAGCAGATAGGGTTGATGGACAGGGCTGGGGGCTGGGGCATAGGAGGAGTTGGGTTCGCCTGTTACAGAGGGTCTGTGAGTCCCTGGTTCTTGTCTCTGCATGGGAACCGCTAATTCTTACCTCTGATTGATGGTGAAGATTTGCAGTAATAGTGATTATTTACAACAGCTTACATCTGGCGAGAACCCACTGTGTGATGGGTGCATTACCTCGTTTACTGCTTAGTGAATGACTAGTATTGGGTAGGAAACATTTTCAACCCAATTTTTTCAGATGGGACAAAATGAGGTTCAGAGAGGTTAACCTACTTACCCAAGTTCACGGTTATTGAAACCTAGGTCGGAACCTAGGTCACAGTGCAAAGACTGAGTCTGGAACCTTGGCGTCAACCAGGAAGGATAAACTCTTTTCCCTAGGTAAAGTTTTTATTTCCACCTCAACTTCCCTATTCCTACCCCTCTTGCCACCCCAAAAGGGCAGGGCATTTAATTTTGGCTGCAAATTATACCTATCTTAACGTCAAGTGTCTGGTTATAGACAATCTCTGGCTAGAGATTGAGAGGGAAAAGAGGAAAAATCAAAGCAGTACTTGTCTCAGTTGCTGTGAGTTACAGACAAAAAGCTTACGGGTTTGTTTTTCTTTTTCCTGTGTCATAAAAACCTTTTAAAATTATAAGTAGACGTCTGGGCATGGTGGCTCACACCTGTAATCCCAGCACTTTGGGAGGCTGAGGTGGGTGGATCACCTGAGGTCAGCAGTTTGAGACCAACCTGGCCAACATGGTGAAACCCCATCTCTACTAAAAATGCAAAAATTAGCTGGGTGTGATGGTGGGCACCTGTAATCTCAGCTACTTGGGAGGCTGAGGCAGGAGAATTGCTTGAGCCTGGGAGGTAGAGGTTGCAGTGAGCTGAGACCTTGCCACTGCACTCCAGCCTGGGCAACAGAGTGAGACTCTGTCTCAAAATATATATATATATATATATAGATGTCATGATGATGGGAAGATAGGGGTAGGAGAGGAGCAGTTTGATCCCAGGATCCCATGGAGAGGAAACTTGTAGGTCTCTTACCCAGTGTCTTCTCCTGCTCTCTGGCTCTGATTTCTGAACTAAAAAGAGTGTGCAAACGTCATCTGCTCTCCTGGTTGTATTTGTAAATGCCTCCTCTAGACCCAGCTCTGCTTTAGGCCACGTGAGTGACAGTGACCACATCAGTCAGGGATTCTCCTACTGTCCCTGGCCCATGTCCGCTTTTGTCTCCTCCCACTCTAATAACAGACCATGTGGCTTGAACCTCAGCCCTGCTGCCAAGTAGCTGTGTGGGCTTCAGAGCCTGGTGCCTCAGTTCCCTCATCTGTAAAATGGGAATACAAATGGTCCCTGTGTGTTTGGGTATTCAAGAAAATTAAACGAGTTGCTGCACACCTCACCTCTGGCTCCTTCAGCAAAAACATGGTCACCCCCAAACCAAACGCAAACAGGAGGGTGGTGGTGCAGACCATGTGGAAACGAGAGGCAGACGCAGGCTGGAGTGCAATCGCACGATCTCGGCTCACTGCACCCTCTGCCTTCCAGGTTCAAGCAATTCTTCTGCCTCAGCCTTCTGAGTAGCTGGGATTACAGGCACCCGCTACCAAGTCCAGCTAATTTTTGTATTTTTAATAGAGATGGGGTTTCGCCATGTTGGCCAGGCTGATCTTGAACTCCTGATCTCAGGTGAGCCACCCGCCTTGGCCTCCCAAAGTGCTGGGATTACAGGCATGAACCACCGCCCCCGGCCATAGATGGGAAATTATTTTTGCACTTTCAGTTGTCCTAAATCTAGAGTTTTCCTTTATCCAGACAGCTGGCGAAAGTGGACCTGAGAATAGAGAGGAGATTTCCTGGTGGGGAAGACCTCCATCCTCCTTCTCCAGCCCCTTCCTCATTATTCCCAAGAAAAGAGCTTCTGGGTTCCTGGGAGAGGCTGAGCAGGTGGAGACCCTGGGCCATATCTGGGCCTCTCCAGAATCCAGGAGCCTGCCTGACGCGTCAGCCAGGGAGGGTTTCTGTATGAAGTCGGCTCGAGTGAGCCAGCCTTTCATGCATCCTTGTCTTTATTTCTTCCCCAGCTCAGGAGGGGCTGAGTTGTGTCTTAATGAGCAGTTCTGGCTGCACACTGGGCATCTCCTAATTTACTCTCATTTATTTAGCTCCTGCTGCATGCTGGGCAATGCTCTAAGTGCTCTGCCGGTTTTGGCTAATTTAATCTCCCTAGCAAACCCTTTGAGGAGACTGATGGGATCACCAGCCTCATTTTACAGATGTGGGGATTGAGGCACAGACAGTTTATTTTTAATTTTTATGTGTAAAATGTTTTGACTGTGGGAAAATTTACATAATGAAATTTGCCATTGTAACCATTTCTAACTGTACAATTCAGTGGCATTAAGGCCATTCGTATTATTGTGTAACCATCACCACTAATCTAACCATCTCCGGAACATTTTTCATCATTCCAAACTGAAACTCTGAACTCATTAAACACTCACTCTCCCGTCCCCCTCCCCTCATCCCCTGGTATCCACAGTTTCTATGAATCTGACTACCCTAAGCGTCCGTATAGGTGGAATCATAGTATTCGTCCTTTTGTGACTGGCTCATTACACTTAGTGTAAATTTGGTTTTTTTTTTGAGACAGAGTCTTGTTCTGTTGCCCAGACTGGAGTGCAGTGGCACAGTTTCAGCTCACCACAACCTCTGCCTCCCCAATTCAAGAGATTCGCCTGCCTCAGCCTCCCTAGTAGCTGGGATTACAGTCGTGCACCACCATGCCTGGCTAATTTTTGTATTTTTTAGTAGAGACGGGACTTCGCCATGTTGGCCAGGCTGATCTCAAACTCCTGACCTCAGGTGATCCACCCACCTCGGCCTCCCTAAGTGCTGGGATTACAGTCATGAGCCACCGTGCCCCGCCTTAGTGTAATCTTTCAAAGGTATATCTACGTTGTAGCCTGTGTCACAATTTTATGCCTTTCTAAGGCTGAATGATTTTTTAAATTCATTCCCTTTTAACTCTTTCTTTTGTTGCCTGTGCTTCTGGTGTGAGGCACAGACATTTTAAGAAACTCAGCCAAGGCCATTCAACCAGAAGTGGCAGAGCCTAGATCTTGACCACATGGCTTTGCTGCTCTCAGAGTCTTGACCCTGTGCTGCGGCTGACTTCAGCTTTTACACGAGTTCTTGTCAGTGCTTTCAGCAGCTTTATTAGGTAGATGCTGCTTTTCCACTTTGCAAATATGGAAGGGAGCACCCAGCTCTCATGGGCCTGGCAGAAATTCATCAGGGGAGGAGGAGGCACAGGGTACCCACCCAAAAAATCCCAACATATTGAGTCATCTTCCAATAATCCATAGCATCATTTACGTTATGCTGCCCACAACATAAATGGCTAGCAAATAATTTGGGTGCGACAGAATTGGTGAATGAATTTAATGTAGCTTCAACCTGAAAACCATTATACACTGTAAATACCTACAAAATTATAGATATAAGGCTGGGTGTGGTGGCTCATGCCTGTAATTCCAGCACTTTGGGAGGCCAAGGTGGGCAGATAATGAGTTCAGGAGTTCGAAACCAGCCTGGCCAACGTAGTGAAACCCTGTCTCTACTAAAAATACAAAAATTAGCTGGGCTTGGTGGTGCATGCCTGTAGTCCCAGCTACTCAGCAGGCTGAAGCAGGAGAATCTCTTGAACCTGGAGGCGGAGGTTGTGGTGAGCTGAGATCACGCCACTGCACTCCAGCCTGGGCAACAGAGTGAGACTCTGTCTCAAAACAAACAAACAAAATTATAGATGTCACCTACAGGCCAGTTGGGAGGCATATTGGTAAATAAATACCCATGACCTCTCCACCCTGCCTAGGATCCAAACTATGAACACTGATGGTTGACTCCAACTCCATCTTCTTTTCAGTTTTCTCCCATGCCTACCCCCTGCCCCCGAGCATTCTCCCTCATTGGTGGCCCTGATTTTCTTTTTGTTGAGATAGGATCTCACTATGTTGCCCAGGCTGGTCCCGAACTTCTGGGCTCAAGAGATCCTCTTATCTCGGCCTCTCAAAGTGCTGAGATTACAGGCGTGAGCCGCTATGCCAGGCCAACTCTTATCTTGAATGTTGATGTTTATCATGTCATGGATGAAAAAAAAAAAACCCATGCGTATTCTTTTTTTCTTTTTTTTTTTTTTTGAGATGGTGTTTCCCTCTTGTCACCCAGGATGGGGATGGAGTGCAATGGCATGATCTCGACTAACTGTAACCTCCACCTCCTGGGTTCAAGCGATTCTCCTGCCTCAGCCTCCTGAGTAGCTGGGATTATGGGCACTCGCCACCATGCCTGGCTAATTTTTGTATTTTTAGTAGAGATGAGGTTTCACCATGTTGGCAAGGCTGGTCTCGAACACCTGACCTCAGGTGATCCACCCACCTCGGCCTCCCGTTTGTATTCTTAAATATTGTATTGTTCCCTTTACTTTCTTTAGAGCTTTACAGAAATTCCATGCTGCCTGCAGCTTCCTTTGCCGCTCTGCATCATGTTGGTAAGTCTCTGCTGATGCCTGCTGCTGTAGCTTATTTTTCACTGTGATAATCTGTTCCATTGTGTGAACTGACCACAGTTGATTGATCTGTTCTCCAAGGACATGTGAGTCGTTCTCAGGTGTCCCCCCACCCGCTCCCGATACAAACAGTGCTGCTGTGGGCATTTCGTACATCTGGTTGCCTATGTCAGAATTTCCGGGGTATACAGCTAGGACCCAGTACTGCTGTTGGATTTTCCTGGGATTGTAGACTCTCAAATTTGGAATGGACTTCTATGGCCAAGTAGTTCCCTTCATCAATCATCTCAAAAGAAATGCCCTTGGTGTGATGGTTGAGAGCACTGTTCTGGAATAGGAGGGACACAGACCTGCTGGACCTTTGCCTCATTTTATTACTTAGTTCATTATGCAATGAACTTAACATCTGTCTACCTCAGTAGTTTCCCTGTCTGTGAATTGAGTCTGTAATATATATATATATATATATATTTCCCTAAGGGTTAAATAACATAGAGACCTGGCATGGTAGCTCATGCCTGTAATTCCAGCACTTTGGGAGGCTGAGGCAGGAGAATCACTTGAGCTCAGGAGTGCGAAACCAGCCCGGGCAACATAGTTGGACTCTGTCTCTACAAAAATGAAAAATACAAAAAAAAATTAGCTGGGTGTGGTGGCATGTGCCTGCAGTCCCAGCTACTAGAGGCTGAGATGGGAGAATTGCTTGAGCCTGGGAGGTCGATGCTGCAGTGAGCTGCAACAGAGTGACACCTTGTCTCAGAAAAAATATAAGAGAGAGAGAAAGATCCGGCACGTGTAGAGATTAACTCGGAGCCTGGAAATAATAAACACAGAGTAAGTGCTCCCTGCTGTTTGTCTTGTTCCTGTTGGTGTTTAAAGATCACTTACACTTGCAGAGGCAGAACTGACGCCCAGGAGAGTGGCAGTAACTAGCTGAAGGGAAACAGCCCGGGTCCAGTTTACTTCTCCTCAACATGGGCCAAAGACGCCAGGCAGGATCATAGTCCGGCTGGATTGTGGCTTTCCTCAAGGTGATCTTGACTTGCCCAGGTGGGATTTCACCCCCACTTCCTTCCAGGCTTCCAATTTTAGACTTGAAATGTAGGCCTGTTGGGGCCTCCTCTAGTAGATGTGTGCCCTTGAGCTTGGGTACCCCCCTGCCAAGATACGCCTTTCAAAAACAGATAAACTTATTGCACCTGAATAGAAGGGGCTCCCAAGGGGCCCCACCCTGCTCCGGATGTCTCAGTGAGGAATCAATAGCTGTTAATTCCTGTGCTGCCCCCTGCCTGACATTCCATCCATGCTTGAGGCCCAGATTGTAAGAAGGGAGAGCAGGCAGGTCTCTCTTCCAGGAGAGGGACCCGGTTCATCAGCAGGATTTATTCATTCATGTATTACGTCAGGCTCAGCGCCTGGGCTTTTTATAAATGAAGGCTCTGCTGGCGTTCTGTGTTATTCAGATATTCGGTGAGAGACCACCAGAAGCCACAAAAAATTGCTGACATCTGTTGGAAGGCAATCATGCATAATGATGGATAAGGGTGCACTCTGCAGTTCCAGCAGCATTGATTTGAATTCTCCCTCTGCCGCTTCAAAACTCTGAGATCTCAGCGAGTTGCTTACCCTCTAGAGCCTCCATGTCCTCATCTATAAAACTAGAAAATAAATGGTACTCACTAGATCCTTACCTTATTGTGAGAGTAGAATGACGTGCATGTAGAGCTTTCCCAGAGCTGGCATGTGGTAGGTGCTCAATAAACACTGGTTATTCTCTCTCTCTTTCTCACTCTGTCGCCTAGGCTGGAGTGCAGTGGTGTGATCATAGCTCACAACAGCCTCTGTCTCCCAGGCTCAAGGGATACTCCTGCCTCAGCCTTACCAGTAGCTGGGACTTGCAGGCATGTGCTACCACTCCTAGCTAATTTGTTTTATTTCTAGTACAGATGGGGTCTTGCTATGTAGTCCCTGCTGGAGCGCTGGTTGCTCTCTAATTGGCTGTGAGCCCTGGGGTAGGCACACTGGTACTGGGACTATAGCAAAATCTGTGCTCGGTGAAGGAGCAAGGGTGCTTTACAGTTGTAGAATCTCACGGTACACGTCGCTTTGGTTTTTCTCTTCCCAGCTCTGGAGTCCTGGGATCCAAGTGTGAGCCCCATGTCTGTAAAATGAGGCTAGTCACTTGACTCCTCTTGGATCTTGCTTTCCTCGTCTGTTAGTGCGCTTGTAGATAGCTCTGACTGTCACCAGGCTTTTCTGTGAGCACTCTGCATCTGTATTCAACCTGTATACGTAATCTTCACAACAGTTGAGGTGGTTGATCCATAGTAATTTCTCATTGTACAGATGGAGAAACTGAGGCAGAGAGAGAAGTGTTTTTCCAAGGTTAACAGCTAACCAGTAGCAGGGTACGCTGGGATTTGAAAGACCCTCTATGTGTCCTAACTGGTATGCTCTCCTGTCTAGAGGTGATCTCTTCCTCCAGGGTTCCAGGTAGGTTGGTTGAGATGTGCAATGTGGAAGAGCCTCGGGAGATGAGTCGGCTAATGGCACCCGCAGGCTACCCAGCCCTCAGGAGCTCACTGCAGAGCAGTTGGGGATGCGTTTCAAGGTTACCTGTGCCAGAGTTCCTGGGGTACATATTAAATAGGTAGGACCCAATACTGCTTTGCATTTTCCTGGAATCATAGACTCTTAACATTGGAAAGGATTTCTTTGCCAAGTAATTCGCCCTCATCATTAATCTCTAAGAAATGCGGAGGTGGAATTAGAAGGTGTGTGTCTCTTTCTCTTGCACCACAGATTCTATCGAGTCTCATCTGGCAGCTTCAAAGATCATCCGCATTCTTTCATCTTCTTGGAATGTCACTGGATTGAGATGATTCTAAGGGTGAGGTCAAGCATTTGGAGTTTGGAACTCTTTGCCTTTTGTAGAGATGCTCCCGTGGGACTTGCCCTGCACCCAGTTCAGCTTGCTTGGGATGCATCTGCTGAGCCTGGAAAAGAAGTATGGGTTCAAGGCCAGCGGTCCAGCCCTCCTTCAGACCTGATCTGTAATAGGGAAGGGTTGCCTCTGTGTGGGTTGGGAGTTTAATCAGCAAGAGCGGATTAGCAGCAGGCTCATTCTGTTTACTCCAGTAGGTCACGGGGCCAAGGGCAAACATACACCCCTCCCAGCCCAGAAACTGATAGCTGCAAAGTTGCACACCCTTCTCCCCAAATTGACAAATATGGTTTTCATTGTTGGAGTAATAAATTATGCTTTTTAAGGATAAAAATGTTGCCCAGCTGTTGAGTGGTTTAAACTTCCAGATGTTCCTCTGCTCAGTAATCAGAGCAGGATGCATGATGGGATCTCTTTAAAAGTTGATGAACAGAATGGTTCATTAAATTTCAACAATGTGCTGGGGATGCCAAGGGGAGGTGTAGCATCTCCCTCGAGGGAAGGAGGTACCCATTTCCTAGCGTGCTTGGGTGAAGAATTAGCAAGCAGTAACTGAAGACCAGTTACTGGTCAGGCAGGGAGGCCTGAGTTCTAGTCCCTGCTGACTGTGTGACTTTGGGCTGAGCAGTTGGCCTCTCTGAGTCTCAGGTTTTTTTTTTTTTTTTTTTTTTTTTTTTTTGTGTTTTTGAGATAGAGTCTCTCGCTCTGTCGCCCAGGCTGGAATGCAGTGGCGTGATCTTGGCTCACTGCAACCTCTGCCTCCCAGGTTCAAGTGGTTCTCGTGCCACAGCCTCCCGAGTAGCTGGATTACAGGCATGCACCACCGTGCCTAGCTAATTTTTGTATTTTTAGTAGAGATGGGGTTTTACCATGTTGGCCAGGCTGGTCTTAAACTCCTGGCCTCAAGTGATCCGCCCACCTTGGCCTCCCAAAGTGTTGGGATTACAGATATGAGCCACTGCGCTGAGCCTGAGCCTCAGTTTCTGATACTTGCAACTGGGAGCATGTTTTGAGAGCTAGAGAAAGTATTGTTGTCTTGTGTAACATGAAAAAAGCTGTGCAGATACTAGCTAAGATCAATGAAAGGTTATCAAACTCAATCTGATGGTGAAAGAAGATACAGAGATAAAGCCTGCCCTCATTTTTAACGTGGGGACACTGAGGCCCAGGAAACTTGGGGCTTCTTCAAGTAGTAGCTAGGCCTGTGCTGTCCCATATGGTAGCCACTAGCCACTAGCCACATGTGGCTATTGAGCAGTAGAAATGTGCGAAAATTCAAATTAAAATGTGTTGTATATGTAAATTGCACAATGGATTATAAGACTCAGTTTAAAAAAAAGAAAAAATTCGTAATAACTTTTGAAATATTGATTACATGTTGAGATGATAAGATTTTGATATATTAAGTTAAATAAAACATTAAAAATGAATCTCACCTTTGGTTTCTGCTTAGTATTTTTTAATGTAGCAACTAGAAAATGAAAAATTACAGCCAGGCGCGGTGGCTCACGCCTGTAATCCCAGCACTTTGGGAGGCCGAGATGGGCTGATCACGAGGTCAGGAGATCGAGACCATCCTGGCTAACATGGTGAAACCTCGTCTCTACTAAAAATACAAAAAAAATTAGCCAGGAATGGTGGTGGGCGCCTGTAATCCCAGCTACTCAGGAGGCTGAGGCAGGAGAATGGCGTGAACCCGGTAGGCGGAGCTTGCAGTAAGCTGAGATCGCACCACTGAACTCCAGCCTGGGCGACAGAGGGAGTCTCTATCTCAAAAAAAAAAAAAAAAAAAGAAAAAGAAAAAATAGAAAGAAAATTAAAAATTACATGCGTAGCTTTCATTATATTTCCACTGGGCAGTGCTATGCTAAACTGTGACACAAACGGTGGACTTCAGAGTTGTGCAGGGTACAATCTGCACAGCCATATGTGTCAGGCCTACCAGGTGTGGATCAGACTGCCTGGGTTCGAATCCTGGCTCTACCAGTAATCAATTGTGTGGTATTGATTAAACTGTTTAAACTCTCAGAGCTTCAGTTGTTCTAGCTGTAAAATGAGTATTGCATTCATAGAGCTGTTGTAAGGATTAAATGAATTAATGCATATAAAGTGCCTAGAATAGTGTCTGGCCTGTTTTAAGAGCTCAGTGAGTCTTGGTTGTTGTAGTTGTTACTTTAGTGGTTGTTTTTTCAGAACGTGAGGACACAAGGATGGAAAGACTCAGTCTGTCTGTGGCAAACCATGAAAGGAAAGATTAAACAATTCAATGCAGGCTGGGCGCAGGGGGTCACACTTGTAATCCCAGCACTTTGGAAGGCCAAGACGAGCAGATACTTGAGATCAGAAGTTCTTGACCAGCCTGGCCAGCATGGTGAAATCCCATATCTACTAAAAATACAAAAATTAGCCAGATGTGGTGGCGAGTGCTTGTAGTCTCAGCTACTCGGGAGACTGAGGCACAAGAATTGCTTGAACCTGGGAGGTGGAGGTTGCAGTGAGCTGAGATCACGCTACTGCACTCCAGCCTGGGTGACAGAGCAGGACTCTGTCTCAGAAAAGAAAGAAAGGAAAAATAAATTCAATGCAGTGATTATTAGAGGGGTAAGTCCATCGGGACAAATCAGGGGGAATTCCCACTGAGGCAGGACTTGAGATGAATCTTGGAAGCAGAAATGCTGAGCTTGTTGGGCTGGCCAGAGATAAGAAGGACATTGTGGGCGGGAGCAACAGCACCTACAGGGCTGAGATGGATGAAAGCTCAGTTCAGTCTGGGAACTGCAGAAACTCAGTTTGCCTGAACAAACTGCAATGTGGCAAGTGGGAAATGAACCCAAGCTAAAAGAGGACAGCAGCTGGGTGTAAATTTTGTCCTGTAACCCATGGAGAGCCAAGAAGGATTTGGAGCCAGGGAGTGACATGATTGGATTTCATGATCAGATCATTCTAACTGCTTTGAGGAGGTTGTCTTGGAAGGAAAGCAAGAGTCTTTGGCAAGAAGATCAAGAGAAGAAAGATTGCTATTTCCAAAGCTCAAGTAGTGTATTTTTCATTGTTGTTGTTAAAGTTCAAAAGCCTTTATATTGAAAGTGGCACGTGTGCTATGATCTCACACCTGTAATCCCTTCCCAGTTTATCTGCATGAGAAAGACGCTTGGAATGGTGCATACCTAAAGGTGGCTTCTGCTCAATGGGGATGTGGATTCTTGTGTCGGGTTGTTGGGGAGGCTTTAGGCTGTGGCTTCCAGCCCATCCCACTGACAGCCGACTTCATATGGATGCAGAGCTTTTTAACCATATCAAAGAGAAGGATAGGAGCTTAAAATATGAAACTCCTGCTTTTGATATGCTTAAATTCTGGGTCTGATATCTTTTTGAAAGAATTAGGTTTTTAATTGAAATAGCTTATGCATATATTTAACATCAAATGGGTAAGGCTTTTATGGAAAATCCAGATTCCCCTGCCCTCTTCCTGCCTGTCCTTAGCCCTATTTCCCAGAGTGAATCAGGGACAGGTCAGTACTTCTAAACAATAAGCTCATGTTACTCCTTCTCGGTTGACTTAGACTTCTGGACCCTCGGCAATGTCCTGGGACTCACACTGGGGGAGGCAGAGAGACCAGCATGTCCCCTCTTGCCACTTGTACTTCCCATTTTCCCACTGGCAAGGTGTGGAACATTTATACTCCCTCCCACGCCCACACTTAAGACTCCTGTGCTTTATCTGCAAGGTTAATTCCAACAATTGATAAATGGATGAACAGTGTTTACATTAGGAGGCTTGTCAATGGCCTTCACTGCCCGTCGAAGCAGTTGGCTTTGATCACATGTCCTTTGTGTCCAGCTCTCTCTTTGCCCTCAGCTTTCTAATCGCCCTTTAAGGGACAATCTGAGGCTGGGTGAGGTGGCTCACGCCTGTAATCCCAGCAGTTCAGGAGGCTGAGGCGGGAGGATCTCTTGAGCCCGGGAGTTCAACACTAACCTGGGCAACAAAGTGAGAGCCTGTCTCTGCAAAACATTAAAAAATTAGCCATACATGGTGGAGTGTGCCTGTGGTCCTAGCTGAGGTGAGAGGATTGCTCAATCCCAGGAGTTTGAGGCTGCAGTGAGCTGTAATTGCACCACTGCATTCCAGCCTGGGTGACAGAGTGAGACCCTATCTCCAAAAAAAAGGAACTATCTGGCTTCATCCTAAGAGTAGTTGCATTTTAAACTCTCAGTCAACTTCTTTTACTGTAAAATGGGAATAATAATTAACAGTCTAAATTCCTAAAGTAATTACGAAGGCTGAACAGGTGATGCCTTTTCCTCAGGCCTCTCCCTTGGGGCCCCTCCAGCCCCGTGTGTCCCAGGCTAATCTCAAACTCCTGGGCTCAAGTGATCTGCCTACCTTGGCCTCCCAAAGTGTTGGGATTACAGACACGAGCCACCACTCCCAGCTAGTTTGCTCTTAAATTTTACCTTTTTATCCAGGAGGGTGGGTCATCATTTCTTTCAAATAATGCTTCTATTTATGAGATTTTTCTTTGTAGAAAATGTGGGAAATGTTAAGAGTATAAGGAAGAAAATAAGTCGTGTTAATGCAATTGCTGCATTTTTCTTTTTTTCTTTGCATATTTCTTTTAAACTTGAGATCATGTAATGTCAATAAGTTTATTGGATTTTTCTCCTAAAGTACTATTAGTATTTCCATGTGTTGTAAAGAGCAAGCTTTTAGGTATCATTTTTAATGCAATATAATGTTGTAACATCCTATTGCAATGATAGCTTGTCTTTCTCCCAATTTAATCTGTACTATTAGGTATTAAGAATATTTAATGTGGCCGGGCATGAAGCCTCATTCCTGTAATCCCAGCACTTTGGGAGGCCGAGGTGGGTGGAACACTTGAGGTCAGGAATTCGAGACCAGCTTGGGCAACATGGTGAAACTGCATCTTTACTCAAAATACAAAAATTAGCCGGGTGTGGTGTTGCCTGCCTGTAATCCCAGCTATTCGGAAGGCTAAGGCTGGAGAATCATTTGAACCCAGGAGGTGGAGGTTGCAGTGAGTCGAGATCATGCACTGCACTTCAGCCTGGGTAACAGAGCCAGACACTATCTCAAAAAAAAAAAAAAAAAAAGAACATTGTATGTATTTTCTTCTTTTAAATAATGTTGAGTGTTTTGGTGTATGTCTGTGCATGTGTGCACATATGTGTGCAGAAACCTATAGGATAGATTTCTGCAAGAATTATCAAGTCAAAGTTTCTAGACATTTTTAAGGCTGTCAATGCATGTTGTTCAGTTGTTTCCCCATTTGGTTACACCAAATTACAGTCACAAAATTACACCAAATATTTTTCCTCCATGGAGTTCCTTTCTCGTGAAATTGGGTTTCTGAGGCCAGGGAGACTTGGGTCTTGTTGAGGTGAAGGGGATAATTCATCAGCATCTGTCACTGTTTTTCACTATCATTTTGAGTTTGATTTAAATAACACAGTTTGCTGCGTGGAAAATGAGAGTAGCTTTGAAGGGGCACAGTGGAAGCCTGTGTCCTGAGATCTGCTGTGGCTGAGTGGAAAGAATCCTGGCCTGAGCCTGAACACCCATCGCTGAGGGTCGGTCTTACCAAGGAGAACTTTGGGAAGTTACCTAATTTCTGTTTACCTTACTTTCTCGTGGGTAAAAAAGAGTAGATGGGCTGGGCACGGTGGCTCACGCTTGTAATCCCAGCACTTTGGGAGGCCGAGGCGGGCGGATCACGAGGTCAGGAGATCGCGATCACGGTGAAACCCCGTCTCTACTAAAAAAATACAAAAACTTAGCCGGGCGTGGTGGCGGGCGCCTGTAGTCCCAGCTACTCGGAGAGGCTGAGGCAGGAGAATGGCGTGAACCCGGGAGGCGGAGCTTGCAGTGAGCCGAGACTGCGCCGCTGCACTCCAGCCTGGGCGATAGAGCGAGACTCCGTCTCAAAAAAAAAAAAAAGAGTAGATGATGACATCTACTTCAGAACTCCGGCTGCTACGTGGGGTACCACCATGTTGCATTTTCAGGATGCTTTAGTGGAAATCAAAAGCATGGGATGTGAATGCAAAACCAAAGGGCTTAGGTTCTGCATCAGACATATGTGACTAGCTGTATGTTCCTTGCCGCGTCACTCAACCTTGCTCGGTGAACACCTTCTTCATATGGCGTGCATCTCTTCCTCAGCTATATGGGTGTCCTCGAAAATGCTGAGCATGAGAAAAATGCATTTGTATCCTCTTTATTTATTATTTATTTATTTATTTTTTGAGATGGGGTCTTACTCTGTTGCCCAAGCTGGAGTGCAGTCAACACAATCATGGTTCATTGCTGCCTCAAATTCCTGGGCTCAATGGATTCTCTTGTCTTAGCCTCCTCAGTTGCTGGGACTACAGGAGCGTGCCACCATGCCCAGCTTTTTTTTTTTTTTTGATAGTAGAGATGAGGTCTTGTTATGTTGCCCAGGCCAATTTCGAACTCCTTGGCTCAAACAATACCCCCTCCTCGGCCTCCCAAAGTGCTGGGATTATAGGCATGAGCTACCACTACACCCAGCCTATCCTGTTTACCTACAACTTGCCAGTAACCTTGGGCAAATTGCTTGGCCTCTGGATCTTGGTTTTGTTTTCCGTAAAATGGGAATAATAATAATAATAATAATAATAATAATAATAATCCCTAATTCCTAAGGGGATTGGGAAGGTTGAACAAAGTGCTTCCGCTAGATTGCTTGACCTGTTGCCTAATCCTGGTGATTTCTCATAAAAATCAGTTGTTCTCACTAGTGGAGTCCACCAGACCTGATGATTCCCCAGCGTTGAGTTCAGCCAACCTGCACTTTAGCTCTTCAGGCTGGTTGCGTATGGCTGGCTAGATTCATCATTTGGAATCTTCAGAGTCAGAAGGGACCCATCCAAGTTTGTCATTCGATGGATGACAAAGTAAGGCTCCAGATGGTGAGTGTCTATTTTGGAATTTTGTAACTGTTTCCATTTGTGTGTAAAGGAGGATAACACACACATACTTACATATACACACAAGCATATTTGCATAGACTGGATTTGGAAGGGTGCACAAAGAAAATGGTCATAGTGGCTGTTGCTAAGAGGCCACCCGGGAGCTTTCTGGGGCCAGGAGAGAAACAGCCTTGACTGTATGACTTTTTTTCAGTCCCGTTGGAAAATTTTACCATGTGTATCTTTTAGTTCTTCAATTAATAAGCAACGAGTTCTTAAAATTCACCAGGTAGTAAAAGATCTTTGAAAGCCAATCCTGCTTCTTAATGCATGGATAGAATCCCTGGGAGTATGCAAAATCTCTCTGTTGGTTTTATAGCTGTCTATCTGAACTCACATGCCCTGGATCCCGGCCCCAGGGCTTTCTTTTTCTTTCTTTCTTTCTGTCTTTTTTTTTTTTGAGATTGAGTTTTGCTCTTGTTGCCCAGGCTGGAGTGCAGTGGCACCATCTTGGCTCAACCGTAACCTCCACCTCCTGGGTTCGAGCGATTCTCCTGCCTCAGCCTCCCGAGTAGCTGGGATTACAGGCATGCGCCACCATGCCCAGCTAATTTTGTATTTTTAGTAGGGACGCAGTTTCTCCATGTTGGTCAGGCTGGTCTCGAACCCCCGACCTCAGGTGATCCGCCTGCCTCAGCCTCCAAAAGTGCTGGGATTACAGGTGTGAGCCACCACACCCGGCCTAGCCCCTGGGCTTTGTAACACTCACATGGACTGTCTGCTGTCTCTTGCTGGCCTCCCAGTCTGTCTCCAGAATATGTCAGACTGAGTCCTAGACACCTAGCCTCTGGTCCCCTGGCAGCCAACTGCTCCTCTGGTTCACCCCCTGGTGCTCCCTGTAGAGGGAAGCCATCAGCCTGACTGAGCAGCCCTGAGGCTGGAGTTTTTGGCTCCCTCCTAACCAGCCCCCTTCACAGCCCAGGAGCCTCCCAGCACAGAAGGGAGAATCTGTGCAGCTTGTTCCTTATCCTCCTTTGAACCAAGGCCTGTTCCAAGAACTCCAGGGCCTCTCTGCTTGCACGTCAGGGTTGAGCTGCTCCCCCAGGCCCCATGCACGGAGTTGGCAGCTCCCTGGAAAAATTTCCTTCCCCCTTTCTTTCTGGCAAATACGATGGATTCCCTGCATGGCCCCAGACCATGAGTCTTGAGTTGAGTCCTGCAGGAGCATCTTGCTGGGTGGCTTCAGCAGGGGCAGGGGTGGAAACCCTGAAGTCCTCCTCTGTCCTGAAAGCCTTTGATCTTCATTCTGGCCCAAAGTCCCCGTGCCATATTTCCCTCAGCACCGTTGTAACATCTGGTGACCCAGGCTGTTAGGACCGAGTGCCTGCTCTTTGGAGGGCATCTAGTTCAATGTGAGCATTTTTTTCTACTCAGCGACCAATTCTGGAAACATCAAAGTGTATGTGAGCCTACTTTTCGTTTCTCCATTCAAAATGAAAATAGCTTTATTGATCCCATGGTGAGGAGTGGGCAGGGTGTGTATCTTCTTGCTGCTGGGATGTTCTACTTTGTTGGACAGAAGGCTGTGTGCTCTCTGGCAGGTTACACCTGGGTACATTTCAGTCAAGCTGAGCTGGCTCTCTCCTCTTTTCATTCTGAAAGTGGATCTCTTGCTAAGGGCTTCTTACTGAGTGTCTAGTTCCTTGTTGTATAGGTGAGGGAAACTGAGGCCCAGAGTGGATGTGACGTTTCTGAAGGAGAGGCTCTGTAAAGTTCTGAGTAGGTGAGACTTATTATTATCTGCAAATAACAACAACAACAATAATTAGAAGAAGAAGCAACTGCTGCTCTAAAGCATGGGGCTTTTCTTTTTCAGCTGGATGGTGAAGCTTGGTGGCCTCTCCTTTTCTCTTCATAGCAGCACAAGCCCTGTGGTGTTTATATTTCTCTTTGGCCAGAGATGTATTTTGAAATTTAAATGATAAAGCAAACAAGTCCTGTTTTCACTGACGCTTGAGAAAACTTGCATGAAACCTCTTCACGGTGGTTTTGGGAGCCGAGCAAGGCCAGGTTTTTCTATAAATGGGGGGAGAGGGATGTTGAGGACAGTCCAACCTCAGAGAGTGAATGATTGCATTCATCTTGATGAAACTCAGTGAATCCTGAAAGGATGGTGCAGGTCCCCCCGCCCAGACTCACCCTTCCATGTGTGTCCTCGTGGCCAATTTGTCTTTGCTCGAGATGGAAAGCTGACGAGATGGACTATTTTTTTTCCCCTTAAAAATAATTACATGCCAGATGCCCGTTCCAAGTTCTGTGCCTCCACCAGTTAAAGATTTTTGGATCTTTTGCTGAGAATGCCTGTTCAGAGGTAAACTTGTTAGCATCTGAGACAAGCATAATAATAATGATTCAGGTCAGGAGCCACAAAGGACTCTGTGATGAGCAAAAAATAATGATTGAGCCTGGCGCGGTGGCTCACGTCTGTAATCCCAGCACTTTGGGAAGCTGAGATCAGGAGTTCGAGACCAGCCTGGCCAACGTAGTGAAACCCCATTTCTACTAAAAATACAAAAAATTAGCTGGGTGTGGTGGCAGGTGCCTGTAATCCCAGCTACTAGGGAGGCCGAGGCAGGAGAATCACTTGAACCTGGGAGGCAGAGGTTGCAGTGAGCCAAGATGGCACCGTTGCACTCCAGCCTGGGCAATAAGAGTGAAACTCCATCTCAGGGGAAAAAAAAATGCATGTTGTATAAAATAAAACCTTATATATATTCACACACATATGTATATGTGAGATGGGGTGGTCCTAGCTACAAAAATGTACATGACAGCTATGGTTTTAAGGCCCCATTGCCTTTAAGTTTGTTCTCGAAATGGTTGGTAGCCAGTTCTTCTCTCCTTGGCTTCCCAGAAATCCTTTCCAACCCAAGGGCTGTCAGAGGTCCTTTAAGTAAGCAAGACTTTCAGGTGTTGTTTCTCTGGACTCCCTCTTTCACATCTATTCTATAAAAAGAGGGTGGCTGCTCAGCCCAATGTAAAGAAAGCACTTTCTGAAGTTGAATGAGTTTTACATTTCAGCTCTGCCAGTGTGGCAGTATGAACTTGAGAAAGAGACATCCCCTCTCTGACACTTAATTTCCCATCTGTAAAGTGAGATCCACAATTTTACCTTTGCGGGTTGGCACATGGACTGGAGATAATATTGGTAAGATGCTGTGTTCATTTCCTAGGGCTGACATTACAAATTAGCAGTGGGCTCCTTTCAACAACAGATATTTATTCTCTTGCAGTTCTGGAAGCTAGAAATCCAAATTCAGGGTGTCAGGAGGGCCATGCTCCACATGAAGGCTCCGAAAAATAATCTTTTCTTGTCTCCTCTTGGTTTTGGTGGTTGCTGGCAATCCCTGGCTTGTGGCTGCAGCATTCTGCCTCCATCTTTACATGGCCTTCTTCCCTCTGTGTGTCTCTGTATTCTCTCTTCTTCTTGTAATACTGCCAGTCATTAGATCCAGGGCCCACCCTGATCTAGCAGAACCTCTTCTTTACTTAACTAATTACACCTGCAAAGACCCTATTTCCAAATAAAGGCTACATTCTGAGGTTCTGAATAGACATGAATTCTGGGGAGCAATCAACCCAGTACAGATGTCTGGCATTTTATTGCAGACAACATCTGGGCAGATGACAGCATCTATATTTTTATGATTGTCAGTTACCAGAGGTATGGATAAACATTTCTTGAAGAAGATAGGAGCAAGCCTGATTATTTGAGGAACAGGAGGGCCAGATAGCAGAAGTGGAGGGAGAGGTGTGGTTGGCTTGGCAGGTGGAGAGGGGCAGGGATGGAAGCAAGGAGCTTGCTATGTGGGGGTGTGGGAGTGGGGTTGGGGAAACAATATTGCTTTATTTCAGGGGAGAGTGGTGTGGCCTGTGTCTTGGTGGTAGCAAAGAAAGTGGAGAGAAAAACGTAGATTTTACATTTATTTGGGCAATTGTGCCAATAGGATTTGCACACAGATTGGATATGGAGGTGAGAAAATAAGGGAACCAAGAATGACTCCTACAAGTCCGGCTGGGTAGCTCATGCCTACTATAGTCCTAGCGCTTTGGGGGGCTGTGATGGTTAATACTGAGTGTCAACTTGATTGGATTGAAGGATGCAAAGTGTTGTTTCCAGGTGTGTCTGTGAGGGTGTTGCCAAAGGAGATTAACATTTGAGTCAGTGGGCTGGGGAAGGCAGACCCACCCTTAAGCTGGTGGGCACAATCTAATCAGCTGCCAGCGAATATAAAGCAGGCAGAAACACATGAAAAGGCAAGACTGGCCTAGCCTCTCAGCCTACATCTTTCTCCCATGCTGGATGCTTCCTGCCCTCAGACATCGGACTCCAAGTTCTTCAGTTTTGAGACTTGGACTGGCTCTCCTTGCCCCTCAAGCTTGCAGACAGCCTGTTGTGGGACCTTGTGATCGTGTAAGTTAATACTTAATAAACTCCCCTTTATATACATACGTGTGTGTGTGTGTGTGTATATATATATATATATATATCCTATTAGTTCTGTCCCTCCAGGGAACCCTGACTAATACAGAGGCTGAGGCAGGAGGGCCATTTGAGGCCAAGAGTTCAAGACCAGTCTGGACAACTTAGAGAGACCCTGTCTCTACAAAAAATTAAAAAAAAAAAGAAAAAAAAAGAATGACTCCTAGGTTTTTGGTATCAGCAACCTGGCAGATGCTGGTGTCTTCAATGGACATGGGGAAGATGGGCAGTAGATTGTGGGCGCAGAGAGTTCTGTGCAGGCATGTTAAATTGCAGATGCCCATTAATGGCCACAGGAGATGCCAACCAGGTACTTGGCAAAGTGAGTCTGGGAATTGGGACCATCATGGTAGGAGATAGCGTTTGGAAGACTTTGGCAGAGGCGGGATCCAAATCCACGGGACTGGAGTATAGATAGAAAAGTGGACACAGGACTAGACATGGCCACTAGTGGTAGGGGTAGAAGTTGGGGAGCTGGAAAAGGTGATTACAAGGAGCCACTGGTGAGGCAGAAAAACATGCCGGGAGCCTAGAGAAGGAAGACCTTCTTAAGGAAGGAGGAGAGTCATCACTTGCAGTGTTGCCAAGAGGTCAGGTAGAATGAATCACACAGAAGTGACTGTTAGATTTGGCATCAAGGAGGTTGTGGACCAACTTGGCAAGAGTGCCTCATGGGAGCAATCAAGAGGAAGCCAGTGACCAATGGAGGTGACTGCTCTTGCGTTCTGCTCTCTCTTCATTGCCTTTTGCTCTTTGCTTAGGCAAATCAGTGTCCTCAGTAGGTTCCCTGAAGGCTAATGTCAGCATTAGTATTTACCTACCCATTAGCTCATTTGATTCTCAAACAACATCTTTGCAGAAAAGGCTGGGCAGGGCAGGCAGGTATATTCCCATTTTACAGCTGAGAAAGCCACAACTTAAAAACCTCAAGTGTTTTTTTTTTTTCAGGCTGTTTCTAAGAGTTATGTGTCAGGCACCCCTCCTCCACCCCCATCTTGGCATATATCCCAGTGTTTTGTGGTTTGTTACATTTTTTGGTTTTCTTAGCTAGATTATGAGCCCAGTGAAGAGAGGATCTGAATGACATCTCTATATTCCCACACAGAGATACCAAATGCTTGCCACACTTGTTACTTTCTCTTGGGTACCCATGGCAGGCATCACTAGCTGATCATGACCTTCTCTTCCTTTGAGCCCAGACTCAGCTTAGAATTCTACCAAGCATTCCAGATAGCCTGTCAACCTGCTGACAGATAAGGTATCATCAACAGACATTTTTACTGTAGTACTTAATGTCATGCCTGGTTCAGCAAGTGGTTTTGTGAGTGATTTAGCAAATGAGCATTCTCTGAAAACACAAGTGAGTTCTATGTCACTAGAGGTAATCAAGAAGAGATCAAATTCATGCACAGAGCCGGGTGCGGTGGCTCACGCCTGTAATCCCAGCACTTTGGGAGGCTAAGGTGGGTGGATCACGAGGTCAGGAGATCGAGACCATCCTGGCTAACATGGTGAAACCCCATCTCTACTAAAAATACAAAAAATTAGCCGGGTGTGGTGGCAGGCGCCTGTAGTCCCAGCTACTCGGAAGGCTGAGGAAGGAGAATGGTGTGAACCCGGGAGGCGGAGCTTGCAGTGAGCTGAGATTGCACCACTGCACTCCAGCCTGGGCGACAGAGCGAGACTCTGTCTCAAAAGAAAAAAAAAATTCTTGCACAGTTGGGTAAGGTAAATAGAATTCAGATACTGGATAAAAGGTTATCCAAGTCTGAGATTATTTGACATTCATGGAGTTATTTAATGAACAGTAGTGTCTCTTACCATTCTGGAACAAAACAAGAAACCTTTGAGAGGAATCTCCCCCCACCTCCCCAGATATATAGGAGGGGGCGATGGGCAACACTATTATGGCTGCTTTCTTGTCTTGGCCACTTGGGGCTCTGGTCTCAGCCATTCTGGATTGCCTTAGATGATGGGTGTCACTTAGGTTGAGAGGAATGAAGAGAAAATGGAATGTTTTAGGGTCTGTAAGGGGAGGTCTGACCCCAAGGCCTGTGAAGTGAGGAGTTTTTTTTTTTTTTTAATGGCCTGTGCACATCAAATCCTGGCTCTGTTACCTGCTGGTCACACATAATCTGTTGGGCCCTACTGAGCCAAAGGGAGTAGACAGAATAGTACTGTTCCGGGTTGTTGAGGGATTCGGTGAGATTCCCTAGGTAGGTTTTGGTCAACAAGCAGGCATTTCATAATACTCTCTACCTCCTGCCCTGCCCCGGGGACTGTGGGGATTGTCTGCATTCCTCTGTGGAACTGGAATGTGGCTGCAGTGATGGTGTCTGCAGGGATGCTGAAGCTGCTCCTCTCTCCTGCCCACTAGCCTGGCCTTGCCCAGTCCTAGCCGGGGTAAGTGAACATCAGTCCCACGGACAGAGTCTTCTCTGAAAACTGCTTTATGGATTTTTTTTTTTTTTTTACCAGACAGGGTCTTGCTCTGTTGCCCAGGCTGGAGTGCAGTGGCACAATCTCACTGCAACCTCAGCTTCCTGGGCTTAAGTAATCCTCCCACCTCAGCCACCCGAGTAGTTGGGACTACACGTGCATGCTATGATGCCCAGCTAATTTTTGTATCTTTAGTAGAGACAGGGTTTCACCATGTTGCCCAGGCTGGTCTTGAACTCCTGGACTCAAGTGATCCACCTGCCTCAGCCTCCCAGAGTGCTGGGATTACAAGCCTGCCTTATGGATCTTAATGTCTTGGCCCAATGGCATTGGCTCTGCCTGGCTCCAGAGGGATATGAAGCCATTCCTGGGGGACACCATTGTTTTCTAGTTAATATTATCAGTCCTGTAGTCCAGTGATTTTCAAATTTTAGTGTAGTCAGAATCCCCAAAAGGGCTTGTTGAAACCCAGACAGCTGGACCCCTCCCTAGAGACTTAGAATAAGCCCTGATAATTGGCTCTAACAAGCTCACGGGTAACACTGAAGTTGAGGACCTCGTATCTCACTTTAAGCAAAGTCTTCCCACAGCAACCATTGTTCCTCCCTGCCCATAGGTAATATCTTCTACTTGGGCCCTTTGCTTCCACTGTGGCCTGCTTACAACCTCACCTACACTTATTAACTAGCAGAGTTCATTGAGTCTCCTTAAAACCTTAAACTTCAAACTATACCACAAGGCTACAGTAACCAAAACAGCATGGTACTAGTACCAAAACAGATATGTAGACCAATGGAACAGAATGGAGGCCTCAGAAATAACACCACACATATACAACCATCTGATCTTTGACAAACCTGACAAAAACAAGCAATGGGGAAATAATTCCCTATTTAATCATGGTGTCAGGAAAACTGGCTAGCCATATGCAGAAAACTGAAACTGGACCCCTTCCTTATACCTTATACAAAAATTAACTCAAGATGGATTAAAGACTTAAACGTAAGACCTAAAACCATAAAAACCCTAGATGAAAACCTAGGCAAAACCATTCAGGACATAGGCATGGGCAAAGACTTCATGACTAAAACACGAAAAGCAATTTCAACAAAAGCCAAAATTGACAAATGGGATCTAATTAAACTAAAGAGCTTCCGCACAGCAAAAGAAACTACCATCAGAGTCAACAGGGAGCCTACAGAATGGGAGAAAATTTTTGCAATCTATCCATCTGACCAAGGGCTAATATCCAGAATCTACAAAGAACTTAAACAAATTTACAGGGGAAACAAACAAACAAACAAACAAAAAACAACCCCATCAAAAAGTGGGCGAGGGATGTGAATAGACACTTCTCAAAAGAAGACATTTACACGGCCAACAAACAAATGAAAAAAAAAACAACAACAAAAAACAAAAAAAAAACTCATCATCACTGGTCATTAGACAAATGCAATCAAAACCACAATGAGACACCATCTCATGCCAGTTGTAATGGTGATCATTAAAAAGTCAGGGAAGAACAGATGCTGGAGAGGATGTGGGGAAATAGGGACGCTTTTACACTGTTGGTGGGAGTGTAAATTAGTTCAACCATTGTGGAAGACAGTGGGGTGATTCCTCAAGGATCTAGAACCAGAAATACCATTTGACCCAGCAATCCAATTACTGGGTGTATACCCAAAGGATTATAAATCATTCTACTATAAAGACACATGCACATATATGTTTATAGCAGCACTTTTTACAATAGCAAAGACCTGGAACCAACCCAAATGCCCAACACTGATAGACTGGATAAAGAAAATGTGGCACATATACACCATAGAATACTATGCAGCCATAAAAAAGAATGCATTCATGTCCTTTGCAGGGACTTGGATGAAGCTGGAAACCATCGTTTTCAGCAAACTAACACAGGAATGAAAAACCAAACACCACATGTTCTCATTCATAAGTGGGAGTTGAATAATGAGAATGTATGGACACAGGGAGGGGAACATCATACACTGGGACCTGTTGGGGGATGGGGGGCAAGGGGAGGGATGGCATTAGGAGAAATACCTAGTGCGTGTGGGGCTTAAAACCTAGATGATGGGTTGATGGGTGCAGCAAACCACCATGGCACATGCATATCTATGTAACAAACCTGCGTGTTCTGCACATGTATCCCAGAACTTACAGCATAAACAAATGAACAAACAAATAAAAACCCTTCATAAAAACCCTATCCTCAGGCTTCCCATTGTATCTCCTTACTTTTTTTGAAATCCTGAACAGCCTGTTCCTGTTGATTGAGTGAATGAGCATTCTCTGAAATTGCAGTGAGCGAGTTCTCCATCACTAGAGGTAATCAAGAAGAGGTTGGAATCACACACAATTGGATGAGGTAAATAGAATTCACTTATTAGATAGACTATGCAGGCCTAAGATTGTTTAGTATTCATGGAGTTATTTTATGAACACTAGTATCTTCCAGCCTCATCAACTGGTCCCTCCCTCTGTAGCCCCACATCCTGGTCTTTGATCAGTTCCCTGACACCCTTCCCTGGGCACCACAGGACCTTTGCACTTGCTGGTCCCAGATGTTAGAATGCTCTTTCCCCAGCTTGTTGAAAAGCTGATTCTCATCCTAACTTCAATATCACCTACTCAGACCACCCCTTGTAATAGACTCATTCCCTAACCTCCATTATTTCTCATCACTGGATGCTGTTGAATTTCACTGTGGCACCAGTCATAGTCTGTAAAAAAAATTTATTAAATTATTTGGCTCTTTGTTTTTGGCGTGACTCCTCCACTGGAGAAAAGAAACTGACTTTGTCCTTGAACTCTGTGTTGTCTGATTCTCAGTGGGTGGTTCATACATATTCTTTTCTTAAAATTAATTTTAATTTTTATTTTACGTTCCGAGGTACATGTGCAGGATGTGCAGATTTGTTGCATGGGTAAATGTGTGCCATGGTGGTTTGCGGCACCTATCAACCCATCACCTAGTTATTAAGCCCAGCATGCATTAGCTATTTTTTCTATGAAAGGTGAGCAAATGCTTGTATGCAGGCTGCAGAGGGTTGGCTCAAGGCTGAACCATGTAGTCTAAATTTTGGAGTGACTGCAGCGAAGCCCCTCCATGGTGGAAGAAAATGGAATGTCCTTGTTGGAGCTGGCCAGAACTGGGCAGATCCAGAGGCTGGAGGTAATGGCAATAACGCTGACTGCTAATAATAAAATAAGAACGTAAAAGAGTGCTTACAGTGTGTTACAGGCACTGCTTTAAGTGCATTACATCATTTAGTTTCCACAGTTGTCTCCGTGTTACAGAGGAGAGGACCGAGGCACAAAGTATTACAATAAGAAACTTGGCGCACAGTCAGCAAGCAAGAAAGCCTAAATTCATACCTGGGCATATGGCTTCAGAGTCCACACGCTTGGCGCCTGCACTGTGCTGAGAGGGGCTGCCGGGCAGGGAGTCCCCCACCTGCTCTCCGTTTTCAAACTCCCCATTTCACACCCATGCCAGGTGTGATGAAATGATGAAATCCTCTAGGTGATGGGCAGTGGACATGAGTGGTTCTGGTTACAGTTGGCCTTCACTGGCCTGTCCCACACCTGAGGATATGGATTCTAGCCCATGGGACCATAAGCCAGCCCCGCTGAGGGTCTGCTATTTGTCTGGGAAGTGCCAGCGCTCTTTAGAATCTTGTTCATGACTGATAAACACCCCCATGCCCCTTCAGCCATAATTATCACCTAGTCCCCAGAGAAGGGCCATGGGTGGGCTGACTGTAGAGATAGACGCTTGGGTCTCTGGCTGGGAACACCACGTGCAAGAGAAGAGGCCATATGCTCGCCTTCCATCCAGCCGAAGTCTTTCTGGCCAAGGACTGCAGGCTTCGTGCAACACCTTTCAACCTTTAAAAGGAAAAAAGAAGGCTGGGGGTGGGCCTCAGCTGCTGCCACTGACATTGTATCACTGAAGCGTTTGTTTTTTTTTTTTGAATACCGGAAATTAAGGGGAAGTTTAGAAACCTCATAATGGCTTCATGAACCATTGCACTTGGAAAATGTACTTTTGAAAAATTCCCTTGATTTATTGTTTTTCGGAAGCTGTAGATAACATTAGAGTATATTATTCCTATATAATTTCCTGAGTTTTCTATGTCAATTACTTTGTTTTATTAAAGAGGAAAAGGAACTAATATTGATTGAGGCCCTCCTTTGTGCCAGGCTAAATGGTCATCCCTTTCAGTTATTAGTTACAAAGTGACCCTAGGAAGCAGAGAAGGTGAGGATTGTTTAGCGATGGGGAAACGGAGCCAGGGGAGGAACTTGCCCCAAGCTCATGGCTAGGATTGGAATTCTGTCCCAGTGATCATAATCTTTTGTGTTGCCAGGTATGATCAGCCTATGTACTGCTTCCTTGACTTAGATTTTTGTGGGGTAGAGAATATCAGTTGTAGCTCTAAAGGGGTGTGATTATTTATGATTTGTTTTTCTTTTTTTTTGAGGCAGAGTTTCACTCTTGTTGTCCAGGCTGGAGTGCAATGGTGCAATCTCGGCTCACCGCAACCTCCGCCTCCCGGGTTCAAGTGATTCTCTTGCCTCAGCCTCCTGAGTAGCTGGGATTACAGGCACGCGCCACCACACTCGGCTAATTTTGTATTTTTAGTAGCGATGGGGTTTCTCCATGTTGGTCAGGCTGGTCTCGAACTCCCGACCTCAGGTGATCCACCCGCCTCGGCCTCCCAAAGTGCTGGAATTACAGGCATGAGCCACTGCACCTGGCCTCATTTATGAATTTTAAAAATATATATGTATACATAATATCTGATTACATATCACATCATAATTTGCTGTAGAGTGAGGTGGTCCTTCCTAAAGTACTTGTTTTGCAAGGCTATGGATAGACACTGGTAATGGAGCCTGTGCTCAGAATTGTTGGGAATCTGTAGTTTAAAGGTTTGTCATTTGGAGGAATAGCGAGTGACTCAGCTTAAACCCTATGGGGTCAAAAACAAGGTCTAGCCGGGCGCGGTGGTTCATGCCTTTAATTCCAGCGTTTTGGGAGGCTGAGGCGAGTGGATTACCTGAGGCCAGGAGTTCAAGACCAGCCTGGCCAACATGGTGAAACCCCGTCTCTACTAAAAATACAAAATTTAGCTGGGTGTGGTGGCAGACACCTGTAATCCTAGCTACTCGGGAGGCTGAAACAGGAGAATCGCTTGAACTCGGGAGGTGGAAGTTTCAGTGAGTCAAGATGGTGCCACTGGACTCCAACCTGGTCAACAGAGTGAGCCTGACTCTGATGATAGTAATAAATAATAATGGTAGCTTGTATTTATTGTTTACTACTATGTGCCAGACACTATTCTAGGTGCTTTTCATCAATTAGCTCATTTCATCTTCGTTACAACCCTATGTTCTAAGTACAGTCACGTACCACATAATGATGTGTGGATCAGCAATGGACTGTATATACAACGGTGGTCCTATGAGATTGTAATACAGTATTTTTACTATACTTTTTCTATGTTTAGATATGATTAGATACACAAATGCTCACCATTGTATTAAGTTGACTCTGATGTTTAGTACAGTAACATGCCATTCAGGACTGCAGCCTAGGAGCAATAGGCTGTACCGTATAGTCCAGATGTGTACTGAGTAGGCTGTCATCTAGTTTTGTGCAAGCTCACTCTGTAATGTTCGCACAACGAAATTGCCTAACGCCGCATTTCTCAGAATGTATCTCTACCCTTAAGCAACGTGTGACTGTCCTATTATCATCACCCCATTTTACAGATGAAGGAGCTGTGGCAAGAAATTGACTAACTTGGCCCAAGGTCACCCATATCATAAAAGGCGGGCTGGGTGCAGTGGCTCATGCCTATAATTCCAGCACTTTGGGAGGCCAAGGGGAAGAGGATCACTTCGGGAGAGGAGTTTGAGACCAGCCTGGGCAACATAGGGAGACCCCACCTCTACCAAAAATATAAAAAAGTAGCCAGGCGTGGTGGCATAGACTTGTGGTCCCAGCTGCCCAGAAGGCTGAAGTGGAAGGATGGCTTGAGCCTGGGACGTCAAGGCTGCAGCGAGCCGTGATTATGCCACTGCACTCACAGCCTGGGTGAGACAGTGAGGTCCTATCTCAAAATAAATAAATAAATAAAAATAAATAAGTAAAATAATTAAAAAAAGAGCTGGGACTTGAAGCCAGATAATAAGGCAGGCAGAGGGCACAGGAAGTACCTAGATGGGTCATGAGCCCGTGCATCAGTTAGGGTCTAATGGCTTAGCTGAGGAAGGGAGGTTTAAGGAAGAGACTGTGGACAGAGGTGTTAGGGAAGGTGTCAGAGAAGGTTAAGGAACCAACATGGATCATGGGGGTGGTACAGTGTTGCCAGGGCTGGGGAGGATTGGCTGCAGTGTGGGGTACCCAGCCACTGCCATGTGGAGAGGGACCTGTCACTCCTACCATGAACTCTCCCTTCTTCTGCCCTCTGACCTCCTGCTGGTGCCTCCCATTGGCTAAACACAGTTGATGGCCAGTGCACTGGGGAGCTGTTGTTGGAGCCCACAGGCATCTGCTTCTTGGCACAGAGCAGACAGTGGAGTGAGTCGGGAGGGAGGGGAACTAGAGAATACCCAAGGGGATGAGGGGTCCCGATGGCTGGAGAGGAGTGAGCAGGTAAAGGGGGTAGAAAGTGAAGTCAGAGAGGCCAGGGGTCCACACTACATGGGGCCTTTGGCTTTCTTTGGAAGGAGCAGGAAGCCAGTGGAGGGTTTGAGAAGATGTGTGCATCACGGCCACTGCCATCAGGAGAACGTCTTTCTCTATGCTAGGTGTGAACAGTCACCCCTTCCTCTCCCTTTCTCAGGATGAGTGCTGAGAGGAAAAGGCCCTTTCCTCCAACGTCTTCAGAGGAGACGTCTGCCCAGTCCAGACTACGTGCCTCATGCCAGCCAGCCTGTAAATGACAGGAAAGAGAAAGGAGCAGTGTGTCTCAAAAGAGGATATTCTGGAACGTTTGATAATCAGAGCCCATTGTAAAGTCATGTTTTGAGTTACAGCATTTAAATCTTTGTTCCAGTGGAAAACTTTTACAGGCCGTCCTGGGCAAGTTGAATCCTGTTTGGATCTCCAAAGGCCTTAAAATAGTGTGGGATGCCGGGAGACTGGCTCCAAAAGGGAGGAGACCTGTGCTGGCAGCCCTGGCCACACCTTGGTGGGACCGGCCCCTGGCCTTGGGGACCCTGCCGCTCTCCTAGCTGTGCTTCCGCAGAGCTGGACACACAAAAGCTTTCTTGTCTGGATTTGTTCCCCTAAGAGGGTGGCACCGAACTGGCCTTGCCCATGCAGGAAGCTGGTCCTGTCCAGCCAGGGAATGAAAAGTTGGCCAGTATCTTCTCAGGCCACGCTACAGCCAAGTCTCTTTTAATGAGCTGGTTCTCTTAGGATGCCCAGGGGAGGGAGAACACACTTGAGTGGGATGGCGAGTGAAGAAGGAGGTGGCCATTCAGACAGCTTCCAGTTCTGTCAGGCTCTGCTGCTATGACCAAGGCACCAAGTCATCTGGAAACCCACTGCAGGCAGCAACATCTTTTTCACCTTTATGTGCCCCAAAGCTTGCTCTGGGGATTGGTGGTTTGGGGTACAATGCTTGCTGTCTTTGAGTCCTCAGTCCTGTAAAATGGGGAAAGTATACATCAGAGGGCATTTGAGAGTAAGGTGAGAAGTGCTTGGCATGTGCTTGGCACATAGTACCTGTTCAGCAGATTCCCTTTCAGCTCCGGGTTAGATCTTCATCCACCTCTTGTTGGCCTGAAGGAAGGGGAGGTAGGTACTATTAGCCCCATTTATTTTATTATTTTTTTTTAATTTTTCTTGAGACAGAGTCTCGCTCTGTCACCCAGGCTGGAGTGTGCAGTAGTGCCATCTTGACTCACTGCAACCTTCACCTCCCAGGTTCAAGTGATCTTCCGGCCTCAGCCTCCCAAGTAGCTGGGATTACAGGCATGCACCACCACGCTTGGCTAATTTTTGTATTTTTAGTAGAAAGGGGGTTTTGCCATGTTGGCCAGTCTGGTCTTGAACTCCTGACCTCAAGTGATCCGCGCACCTCAACCTCCCAAAGTGCTGGGATTATAGGCGTGAGCCACCACATGTGGCTTATTAGCTCCATTTTGTAGGAGGTGAAATTAGACAGCAAGAGGCTAAATGCCATGGCTTAGGTAAGATCTGTGGTAGCATCCAAGTCTTGACCCCAGACTTGGTGTACTTCTCATCACAGATGCAATTTTATGCCTCATCATCTGACCCAGGAGCTACACATCTGCTTTTTTCTTCTTCTTTCTGAGACAGTCTCACTCTGTCACCCAGGCTAGAGTGCAGTGGCGTGATCTTGGCTCACTGCAACCTCTGCCTCCCAGGTTCAAGTGATTCTCGTGCCTCAGCTTCCTGAGTAGCTGGGACCACAGGTGTGTGCCACTATCTCCAGCTAATTTTTGTCTTTTTAGTGGAGACAGGGTTTCACCATGTTGGCCAGGCTGGTCTTGAACTCCTGGCCTCAAGTGGTCTGCCTGCCTCTGCCTCCCAAAGTTCAGGGATTATAGGTGTGAGTCACAGAACCCGGCCGACACCTGTGTTTTTATTTGCAAATGCATGTTGATTCATTTTAAAGTTGCTTGCTTATTTATTTATTTATTTATTTATTGAGATGGAGTCTCGCTCTGTCGCCCAGGCTGGAGTGCAGTGGCGCAATCTTGGCTCACTGCAACCTCTGCCTCCCGTGTTCAAGTGATTCTCCTGCCTCAGCCTCCCGAGTAGCTGGGACTACAGGTGCCTGCTACCATGCCTGGCTAATTTTTGTATTTTTAGTAGAGACGGGGTTTCACCATATTGGCCAGGCTGATCTCGAACTCCTGACGTTGTGATCCACCCTCCTTGGCCTCCCAAAGTGCTTGGATTACAGGCGTGAGCCACCGCGCCTGGCTAAAGTTGTTATTTTAAAATTATTATTTATTTATATTTGTTATTATATTTTTTATTTATATATATTTTGTTATTTTATTTTTAAAAGTTGTATGGCCCGTTTAAACTTTTGCAGAAGTAGTTTTGTAAATCCATGGATTTAATGCTTTCCTCATTAAATTTTTTATTTTAAATCAATTTAGAGTTTTTCAGACAAAAACTGGAAAACGGCTTTGCTCTTTTATGGAATTTCTCTGGATTTTTTTTTTTTTAAGAAAGAATTTTGCTCTGTCGCCCACCCTGGAGTGTAGGAGTACAATCATATCTCACTGCAGGTTTCAACTCCTGGGCTCCAGTGATCCTCCTGCTTCAGCTTCCTGAATAGCTGGGAATGCAGGTGTGAGCTACCGCACCAGGCTATTTTTTTTTTTTAATTTAAATTTTTTTTGTAGAGATAGGGTCTCTCTTTGTTGCTCAGGCTGGTCTTGAACTCCTAGCTTCAAGCAATCCTACCACCTCAGCCTCCCAGCGAGTTGGGATTAAAGGTGTGAGCCACTGTGCATGGCCTGTGTTGAATTTTTTGTCTCCCCATTCCCAAGTAGCAACTCTGGACTCCACAGAAAGGCCTAGTCTTTCCAAGACCCAGCCGTCTTGGAGGGTCATCTGTCCACTCCTCCAAAGAGGGTGAGACAGGGCCAATAATGAAGTGATCAGTGTGCACCAGCCCTCCCTCTTGCTTTGGAAGAGACCTTTTCATCCCTGAGCCAGTTAATCAATTTCAAGAGATAGCATCTGAGTGAGATGGGTCACCAACAAGTCACAGAGGCCCTCAGCTCCTGTGCGGGCTCTCAAAGGGAGTTGAATAAGGTGGCCTTAACAGATCGCCTAGTACCCAACTTCCTAGAGTTCATATAGTAGAGAGCAAGTAGCATAGGGCTAGAAGGCCAGGTCACAATACCCTCTCTGGAGTCTTCTGAATGTATGACCAATAGGCAAGAGCCTGTTTCCTGGTCTACAGAAGTGACAGATGGGACCCTACTTACCACACAGGTTGTGAGGATAAAAATAGTGATATGGGCTGGGTACGGTGGCTCATGCCTGTAATCCCTGCACTTTGGGAGGCTGAGGCGGGTGGATCACTTGAGGTCAGGAGTTCGAGACCAACCTGGGCAACATGGCAAAACCCCATCTCTACTAAAAATACAACAATTAGCTGAGTGTGATGGTGCATGCCTGTAATCCCAGCTACTCAGGAGGGAATTGCTTGAACCTGGGAGGTGGAGGTTGCAGTGAGTTGGGATCATGCCACTGCACTCCAGCTTGGGCAAGAGAGCGAGACTCTGTCTCAAAAAACAAACAAACAACAAAACAGGTAATATGGTTGGAAGAGGTTTATCATTGCCAGGTATTTGTAAATCAAAGCTCTTGACAGATACCTGTTTGGCTCTTTTTTTTTTTTTTTTTTTTTTTTTTTTAGAGACGGAGTCTTGCTCAGTCGCCCAGGCTGGAGTGCAGTGGCGTGATCTTGGCTCACTGCAAGCTCCGCCTCCCGGGTTCACGCCATTCTCCTGCCTCAGCCTCTTGAGTAGCTGGGACTACAGGTGCCCGCCACCATGCCTGGCTAATTTTTTTGTGTGTTTTTAGTAGAGACGTGGTTTCACCATGTTAGCCAGGATGGTCTTGATCTCCTGACCTTGTGATCCACCCTCCTTGGCCTCCCAAAGTGCTGGGATTACAGGCGTGAGCCACCGCGCCCGGCCTGTTTGGCTGTTTTCTAATAGGAGTTGGGAATCCCTTGTCTTCCTGGGCAGACTAGATGTGATGTGTTCACAGGGAGCTTTGTACAGATTGCTTGAGAGAAGCACCTTTCTTTCCAGAGTGGCTGCTTGGACGGTGCCTTCCAAAGCTGCTAAGTCCTGTGGCAGGGGATTGTTGATATTCCTCATGGTTTCTCTGGGGAGACTCCTAGCCTCTGAATTACTGATGCATGTCTACATTATTATTATTATTATTATTTTTTGAGATGGAGTCTTGCTCTGTCGCCCAGGCTGTAGTGCAGTGGCACGATCTCGGCTCACTGCAAGCTCCGCCTCCCGGGTTCATGCCATTCTCCTGACTCAGCCTCCCAAGTAGCTGGGACTACAGGTGCCCACCACCACGCCTGGCTAATTTTTTTTGTATTTTTAGTAGAGTCAGGGTTTCACCATGTTAGCCAGGATGGTCTCGATCTCCTGGCATGTCTACATTATTAAAAGGATCTATTTGCATGAGTTAGCAGAATGTAGTGCCCTCTCGTAAATGAGAAAAGCTGCCCAGTCCCGATTGCAGCCTCATAATGGGTCTGAAATGACAAGTGTGAAGCAGTGGGCAGAGCCAAGACCACCTTTATTTGTGCATCTGTGCTCTTGGGTGGGTATGTTGCACACACAGTTTGTTGTCCTTTCGTCCCTTGCCCATTAGGCCTTAGAAACTCAGCTCGTCTCCACCCATTCCTCTACAACCAACACAACCTCTTGTAACGTTTTAATCTTCTTTGCTTCCTAAAGATGCAACTCATGCCACCTACCCCAGGAAGTTCTCCTTGACTTCCGATCTTTAGAATAGGCTGCCAGAGATCCCTGTGTTAACTGTGAACAGAGCCCTTTTCATCCTCTTGCATCAGAATGCCTGTCTCATCCACTCAATTGAACTTCTTAGGTAGGAATGGAGGTGTGTTTTTTTGTTTTTTTTTTTTAAGACGGAGTCTCCTCTGTCGCCCAGGCTGGAGTGCAGTGGCGCGATCTCGGCTCACTGCAATCTGTGCCTCCCAGGTTCACACCATTCTCCTGCCTCAGCCTCCCGAGTAGCTGGGACTACAGGCGCCCACCACCACGCCCAGCTAATTTTTTGTATTTTTAGTACAGACGGAGTTTCACTGTGTTAACCAGGATGGTCTTGATCTCCTGACCTCGTGATCCGCCTACCTCGGCCTCCCAAAGTGCTGGGATTACAGGCATGAGCCACCGCGCCCAGCCAGAGGTGTGTTTTACATGCATATCACTGCCTGGGACAGTGCCTGGAACCTAGCAGGTGTTTTATGTGTGGGGGGTGTTGGTTGTAGTAGTGGGGAAAGGTTTCTTAAAGGAGGTGTGTTTAGAATTTAGCCCTTTGCATGGTATAAAAACTGAGAAATAAGGTGTGTGTTGTGACGGGAGATGGCATTGGGGGCCTAAACCACTGGCTTCATTGTGGGGTCTGAGGTGGCTTGTTTTCTTGGAGCTAATGGTCAGAGTGAGGAGCTGGGAACTGACCTTGGATCTAGATTATTGTTGCCTATGAATGGCCTAAATGAAGAGTGTTGTCTCAAGTCCTTATAGAAGAGGGAGACCCTCATGGCTTTTGAGAAGTCACACTCAAGATACAGGAATGGCTTTTTGGTGGACTGGCTGGGACAGAGGGGAGAGGGTGAACGTGGGGAGGAGGAGGAAGTTTAACCGTATTTGAAGTATTTGAAAGCCTAGACCCGTCGTACGCTGAAACAGAAAGGAATGGCTAGCCAAAAATACTGTGTGAGTCTAGGAACTTAAGAATGCTAGTCCTTGACCCCAAACATACTTATACAGCAGACTCAACATTATCGTCTTCCACCTACCGGATGGGGTTATGCAAGCGATATGACCCAGAGCATTCTGGAAGCTGGCAGGGGCATAAATAATACATTAGATATGCAGATGAACTGCCCAAGGTGTCTCTGGTCTTGGGAGGAATTCTTAGTAGACCTGAGATAATTGCAGAACGGAGTGTCCTGTTTTCCCATCCACAGCCTCCAGGCCTGGCGAGGATTTTGTGTTCAAAAGAGATTTCCAAGGTGGACATCTCTCTGACACTGGTGATTTTTCTCTCTCACTTGAACAAAACTCGGCGGAAAGGTCACTCCTATCTGTCCTAGCTTCTCTGTCACATCCCACCCACACTTTGAAAGGTCTGTTCTTAGCGGGGTCCCAGGGAGGCTGTGCTGGCCCTGTCAGCCCTGAGCTGGGTGGTAGTCCTTTATCAGAGATACCCATAAGAATCACTCACCCTGGAGCCTTTCCCAAGCACACATCCTGGACCCCTCCAGGGCTGCACGTGTACTTTGTAAGGGCTCTTGAGGTGACTGGAGCTTTAAGAGCTACTGAACTAAGTGGTAATAAAAGTGAACAAAGTAACCAGTCTGGAAATGTCAGTAGAATGGAAAGAAAGAACAGGTGGGAGAGTTCTCCTCCGTTTTTGCATGGTAAGACCCAGTTCCTTGGCTTGTGTCGAGGCCCCGGTGGGTGTCCATGGTGTCTTTGGCCTTACCTTCCTACTAAACAGGATTAGCTGTGTGGGGCGCCTTTCTTGTTCTCCTATCTCTCCAGGGAGCAGGTAGTACTTGGAGGCCGTGGTTAATCCCATTTCCTAAGTGAGCTTTTCCTTTCTAGAATGATCCTTGCACTTACCCTTGCATTCCTACTGCATGTTCCCTCAGGCTGCAGCCTTCTTTTACATGTGAGCTTTCTCCTGGATCAACTCCCTGATGACTGGAGCCTGTGCCGTGTGTTTCCAAGTTGCACCCACCACCCACGGAGTCTAGCTCATGGCCGAATGGCAGCTGGTGTAGCTGATAGCTGTGTGGGAAATGGGTCTGCACAATATAAAGACAGCTCACAGGAAAGGGGTCCCAAATGGTACTCTTTTTTTTTTTGAAATGTCTCCCAGGCTCGAGTGCAGTGGCGCAATCTCGGCTCACTGCAACCTCTGCCTTCCGGATTCAAGCGATTCTCCTGCCTCACCCTCCCAAGTAGCTGGGATTACAGGTGCCTGCCACCACACCCAGCAATTTTTTTTTTTTTTATTGTATTGTTAGTAGAGACAGGGTTTCGCCATTTGGGACAGGCTGGTCTTGAACTCCTGTCCTCAGGTGATCTGCCCACCTAGGCCTCCCAAAGTGCTGGGATTACAAGCGTGAGCCATTGCACGTGGCCTTTTTTTTTTTTTTTTGAGGTGGAATGTTGCTCTGTCGCCCAGGCTGGAGTGCAGTGGTGAGATCTCAGCTCACTGCAACCTCCGCCTCCCAGGTTCAAGCAATTCTCCTGCCTCAGCCTCTGGAGTGGCTAGGATTATAGGCGCCCACCACCACACCTGGCTAATTTTTGTATTTTTAGTAGAGACAGGCTTTCACCATGTTGGCCAGGATGGTCGAACTCTTGGCCACCGTGCCTGGCCTCAAATGACACTTTGATAAGTTGCTCTACCCAATCATAAAAAAGGGAATACAGATAAAAAAATACCAACGTTGTACAATACACATGTTGGTGATGTGCTCTGTTGTTGACAAAAGCTGTGTTGCTGGATGGAATGCAAGTGGATGTGGCCCTTTGGGAGGAATTATGGCCTTTTGGCATTCTCTTTCCAAACTACAAAAGCATGTGCCCTTTGACCTCGCCATCTCATGTTGGGACATTGAGATATTTCCCCTACAGAGATAACCTACAGATATTTGTAGGAAAAGAACAGTGCCCGAGGTTATTCATGAAACATTTTTATAATAGCAAAAGACTGGGAGTAACTCAAACATCTGTGAGTTGAAGACTGGTTCGGCAAATGATGACACATTGTACTAGGCAAGATGCGGAAAAGAATGAGGAAGTGCTGTGTGCACAAACATGGACAGATCTCAGGATGTATTGTTGACACAAAAAGCACAGTGTGGAGTGGGGAGTATGGCATGCCATCTTTTCTGTAAAAAAAAAAAAAAAAGCATGGGTGTAGAGGGGATGTAAAAATGTGTCTGCACAAACTCTGTTAGGATGCACAGTAAACCAACACAAGTGGTGGCCCATGCGTGGTGGGAGGAGGGAGACGCGGGGAGGGGAGACTGGGTTAGGGAGGAAGATGCATGAAGAAGATATATATATTTTTTCTTTTCAGAGACAGGGTCGCGCTCTGTGGCCCAGGCTGGTGTGCAGTGGTGTGATCATAGCTTGCTGCAACCTCAGACTATGAAGGAGACGCTTGATTGTATCTTTGGGTATCATTTGAATTTTTGAAGCATGAATATATTGAAATCGGGAGCAGCTCAAACGTTGAGTATATTATCTATCATACATTTAAATAGAAAAGTTTATAACCTTGTCATGATTAGACTGGGGTTATGCATTTTTAGGAGAGAGACCCCAGAGGTAAAATGTCAGTTTTTATCACATGTCAAGGTTATGTTCTATCCACGCGACTGATAATAAATCCCAGTTGCATATTCCTATAATACACCTGACCAAAGCCAGGTGTGGTGGCATGTGCCTGTAGTCCCAGCTACTGGGGAGGCTGAGGCAGGGGTTGCTTAAGCCCAGGAGTTCGAGGCCAGCCTGGGCAACATAGCAAGACCTCATCTCTCTAAAACCACAAATTTGGCTGGGCGCAGTGGCTCACGCCTGTAATCCCAGCACTTTGGGAGGCTGAGGTGGGCGGATCACTTGAGGTGGGGAGTTCAAGACCAGCCTGACCAACATGGAGAAACCCCATCCCTACTAAAAATACAAAATTAGCCAGACGTGGTGGTGCATGCCTGTAATCCCAGCTACTTGGGAGGCTGAGGCAGGAGAATCGCTTGAACCTGGGAGGCAGAGGTTGCAGTGAGCCGAGATTGCGCCATTGCACTCCAACCTGGGCAACAAGAGCAAAACTCCATCTCAGATAAAAACAAAAAACAAAAAAACAAAAAACCAACAAATTTGACCAATACTCCTCAAAACTGGAAAAGCTGGTGACCACCACCCCTAGTGCTCCAATAAAGGGCTGTGGGAACAGCTGTGCTCAGGGTGGTACTGGTACAGCCTGGCAGAGGACATGATGGCTGCATAGTGTGGAAAGGCCCTCTGGGATGTTGCTGGGCCTTAGGGGAGGAGGTCCAGGCCTAGAGAGGACTGAAGCCCTCCCCAGGGCATGGTGTGGACCATGCTGAAGGGAGGTGGGGTTGGAGACACAGCTGGGAGTCAGATCCCAGGGGCTCTCCTTTGTGACACTGAATTGCTGGGAAGGGGATGCCAGCTAGTCTCTTTCTCTGTGCCAACCCTGATTGGTTGGGTGGCTGCTGAGAGCCTTATGGTGCCCTGGCTCAGTAGGAAGAGTGTGTGTTCATTTAGTGAGTCTGCCAAAGACAAGGGAAGGGGGTTAGAGAGTAGGTGGCAGATAATGCTGGCCTGGGGAGCCTGGAGGTTTTAGCCTGGCAGACCCTGGCCGAGGCTGCAGCCAGGCTGTTTTCTGTTCTTTTCCTTAGGCCTTGGGAGACCTTTACCTTTTCAGTACCCTTAAGACAGGGTCAGAGCAGTTTGGTGACAAAGTGGAAGTAAACCATGGGTGAAAAACAGCTCTGGGGACCCTCATAGGCTTCCACTTACTGAGGATTAGGCAGAACTTGCAGCTTGGCCCAGCTTTCAAAACAAGGTGTTCCCAGGAGGTGGAAAGACTGGTTTTCAATCAGATAAAGGTAGGATCCTATGAAAAACTTCTAGGGCCTTGCCATTCCTATGAAGTGGTAGCTGTCATCACAGTCCTAGTTATGCCATCAAGGTAAAAAGAGGTGGAATTAGAATCAGGGACACTTGAAAATAAGAAAAGAGAAAGACTGTGTGCATGTGCATGGGTGCACAGCCTGTACATATGTGTATGTGTGCTCCTGCATGCATATCCATGGGTACACAGCCTGTACATATGTGTATGTGTGCTCTTGTGTGCATACCCATGGGTGCACAGCCTGTACCTATGTGTGATCATGCGTGCACATGCATGGGTGCCCAGCCTATACGTATGTGTATGTGTGCTCCTGTGTGCATATGCATGGGTGCACAGCCTGTACATATGTGTATGTGTGCTTCTGTGTGCACATGCATGGGTGCACAGCCTGTACATATGTGTATGTATGCTCCTGCTTGCATATGCATGGGTACACAGCCTGTAACTACATGTGTATGAGCCTGTGGGTATGTGAGGGGAGTGAGGGGCCCTGAGGGACTGGAAACTTCCTAAAAGGCCATTTGAGAGAGTGCTGCTGTCTATACCACCCACCCTAGGGCAGTTAGGCAAAGGTGTGCCTCCCTTTAAGAAGACCTAGCGGTCGGTCTGGTTTACAACATAGGTTATCAGGGAGTACTACTTTGGCCTGGAAAAGGAACCTTTATTTTGGAAAAGATTTGTAATCTCTGCGGCTTATCTGATACACATTGGAAATCTGATTAGAAACTCAGGCCACCAGCATCTGTTGGGGGCCCATGTTTGCACTTTTGGTTATGATGCCACGGCCCTGGTTCAGGTATTCTAAAAAAGATAACTAATGATGAAAATGATTGGTGTAGATTTCATACCACAGAGCACTATGGTTTGTATAGTAAGACACAGTGATGGTGTGGACCCATGCAGAGCCAGTTTTGCAGATGTTAAGAATAGCAACTTTGCCTGACATAATTGGTGTCTGCACATGGGATTAAACAAGTAAGATTGATGTGAATTTTGTTCTTTCATTTTTTATGTAGACGCATTAACTGGGTAACTGTGGAAATAAGTTAAGAACATGTAGTTACGATCAGGAGCGGTGGCTCATGCCTGTAATCCCAGCACCTTGGGAGGCCAAGGCGGGTGGATCACCTGAGGTCAGGAGTTCAAGACCAGCCTGGCCAACATGGCAAAACCCCGCCTCTATTAAAAATACAAAAATTAGGTGGGTGCCTGTAATCCCAGCTACTGGGGAGGCCGAGGCAGGAGAATCACTTGAACCCAGGAGTTGGAGGTTGCAGTGAGCCAAGATCGTGCCATAGCACTCCACTTTGGGTGATAGAGGGAGACTCTGTCTCAAAAAAAAAAAAAAAAAAAAGATAAAATGTAGTTACGAAAAGATTTCTAAGCATTTTTAAGCATTTTATATTAAAACAGGAATTCAGAACAAATCAAAACAAAACAAAAAAACTAGGTATGGAGGAAACTCTATTTTAAATATAAACTTTGGCAGGTGGGTGGTGAACCCAGGTGTTGTGAGGCATTTGCTGGCTTGTTTGTCACATGGCCTGCTCTATAAGTGTCACCCTAATTGATGTATTCGTTTGGGGTGGATGCTCTTCTGAGATTTTTGTTTCCCTCTTTCTTTGGAGTGCACTGTGTGTGCGTGGTAAGAACACAGGCCATGGAATGAGAGAATCTTGAGTTTCTAATGCAAATTCAGTCCCAAGCAGTGTGACCCGGTTGTTTAACTCCTTTGAGCCACCCCCGCCCATGGCCCTCATCTGTACCCTGGGGATAATATAATAGTGTGGGCTTTGCAGGCTTTTGGCGAGCAAGTGAGACGATGTAGCAAAACACCCAGCCCAGAGCCTAGCACCAATTGGCCTGTAATTCATGGTGCATGGACACAGCCATTCTCTGGATGTGGCCTCTTCTGCCTCCACTGTGAGGTCAGAGACTGAATCACTGCAGGAGTAACCTCTCCTTGGCAAGCAGCGGGAGTCATTTCATCCCAGCCTTTCAGGAGGGTGAATCTGCACCTGGGATCCAGAGTCTCAGAGATGAGACGTGAGCCAGGTGCTGATTCATCACGACGCAGGCTGTGGAGGCTCTAGCCATAGTTTCTCCATGCAGGAATGAGGTTGGGACAAGGGGTCTTTCTGGGGGCTCTGTGCTCTGTGGCCCCTGCTGCTCTGGACTGGTTCATTGGAGAAACCTTTCACATTCTCTAGACCCGTTGCCACGCCGTGCTCACAGTCTCTGTTCTTGCCTTCCTAGGCAGGAAGTGAGTGATGACCCTGAAGTGAGGGCATATCTCTAGATCTCCAAGGGCTGCAGCTCAGCCAGCACTTTACAAGGGTGGTCTGGAGCCAAACTGGCCTGTTGGCTGACCATAGGTGACTCTGGGTAGCCTATACCCAGGCTCACGGCAGTTGGGGAGCTGCCTTGATTTCTGGTTACAGAATTCCTGGGACTGAGTCACTGCAGTAATTGCTGTGATGAATTGTGTTTACTTTGTGTGGGATTCCAAACTGTAGCAGCAGTGACTACAGCTGGAAGACAGCATGATCAGCAGCTTCCAAGGCAGAGCCTGGCGTCAGAAAGCTGCATTGCGCTAATGCTGAAGCCTGTGGGAGCCCATTGGAGAGACACTTGGATGTTTAGTGAGCTGGTGACTCTCCTTGTCATGAATAAGCTTAAGACCTTGGGCAAGTCATCCAAACTCCTCTGGGCATCATTCTCCTGCTTGAATGCCTTGAGGCAGAGAGGCAGTGAGGTGAAGTGGTCAGTGCATCGACTCTGCCTCTAGCCTGCTGGGGTTTGAATCCACCTGTGATCTTGTATGATATTGACCTCTCTGGCTCTCAGCTCCCTCTTGTGTGAAATAGGAGAGTTTAACAGTATCTGTTTCGTAGGGTTAGTGTTTGAATGAGTTAACATATGTAAAGTGAATGGTACAGTGCCTGGTGTCCTGGCAAGATTGCTATCAGGATTAAGGCAGGTTAAGCCCCTGGCACGTACTAAGAGCTCAATAAATGTGAGCTGATGTTTTTGGTCCTTTATTACTATTCAAGAAGCCTGCCCAGCTCTTCTCCCTCCCCATGCGCACAGCAGCCTGGTACCTGCTGTTCTCTAGGTTCTGGCCACATGTTATGACGTGTTCTAATGATCTGGTTTAGACAGTGGGGCCCTCGAGGCAGGCCCAGAGGACTTGGTCCTCACTGCCTCTGTGGCGCCTTGCACCAGGTCCAGCTGACTTGGAGAGGGACTCAGGAAACAGTGGCAGAGTGTGACTTTGGCTGGCATAGTGGTTGCTGGGAGAACAGACAAGGTTCTCTCTCACGATATACAGATTTCAGATCAGGGAAAGTCCCGGCTGGCATAAGTTTATGGAGCATCTCCCATGGGCAAGATAGGCTGTGGCCGGAGCCTTGAAGTACACGGTAGAAGGAGAGCGAGTCTTCCCAAGCCAGGGCTTCAAGTGAGAAGACAAGATATAGCCTCCCAGAGAATTCCCATAATGCAGTCGTGAACGAACCATGCCCAGCAGGAGGCAGGGGAAAGTGACTCCTGCAACTCTAGGAAGGCTTCCTGGATGAGGTGGAACATGAGCGGCATAGGGTTTTGAGAGAAGAAATGGAATGGGCTGAGGGAGATTCTGCTGGTGGAGGCTCAGGTTGACCTAAGGGCTGGCAGCAGTGGAGGCCCCCAACGAGTGAGTTTGAGGGGGCTCTTTAGCTCAGTCTAGTTGAGGCAGAGGCTTTCCATAGGGGTGTGGTGTGACCTGAATGTTGGGCATGTGGTCGTAACTGAGCTTTAAAAGTGAATGAGGAGCCGTGCATGATGGCTCAAGCCTGTAATTCCAGCACTTTGGGAGACCAAAGCTGGGGGATCACCTGAGGTCAGGAGTTTGAGACCAACCTGGGCAACATGGTGAAACCCTGTCTGTACTAAAAATACAAAAATCATTTGGGCGTGGTGGTGGGTGCCTGTAATCCCAGCTACTCAGGAGGCCGAGGCAGGAGAATCGCTCCAACCTGGGAGGCAGAGGCTGTAATGAGACAAGATTGTGCTGCTCTACTCTAGCCTGTCTCAAAACAAAAAACAAGAAACAAAAACAAAAACAAAACAAAACAAAAAAACACTCTCTCAAAAAAAAAAAAGTGAATAAAGAGAGAGAGAAGAAAGGCGGGCACGATGCTATTTAAGTCTCTGAGCATCTTATAGCATTGTTTACATCCCAGCTTTTCACTGACCCTTCCTTTATCCCCCCCGCCGCCCCCATCCCGTGGCCCTTGCTCTGTCCTGCCCTTTCTGTACTGCGTTTTCTCTTCCCGGCTCCTCCATCCCCAGCCCCACGTGCCAACTTGTTTCAGCCTGGCAAGGAGGCCTGCTGGTATCCCTGCCATTTCCTGCCCCAAGGCCGCCCACCCTCCTCCGATCTAGCATGGCCTTGCCCTCTGTAGGCATGACCTCACCCCTGCGGCAGCCGGGAAGCAGGGCTCCTGTTTTCTGCCTGTTTACCCTGGCGCAGGGACAGGTAGATCATGTAGCACTGCTGGGATGCCAGCTGCGTGAGTCTCCGACAGTGGGCACAGGTGGAGGGCAGGGGGCATTCCTCTGGGCTGACTTGAGCCCGGCCTGCCTGGCACAAGACCACCTACTCCTGGAGGCAGCTCAGGGGCTTGCTCACAGCTGCCCTGGCTCTGCACTAGGCCGCTGAGTCATCGCTCAGCAGTAAGGCCTCTGAGTCACAGTGCAGCCCTAGACTGGACAGTGAGTGCCTTGTGGGACCCTCTTGGGCTTTCCTGTCCCTCAGAGCATTTAAAGGGGTCCCAAATTGTCATGTGACCCTCTCTGATGCTAGAGAGACACTCTAGGTCTTTCGCGCCCTGGGCATTTTACAGAACTGTGGCTGGATGCCAGGCATTCGGAGATACATTCCTCAATCTTGGTCCGCCTTACAGGATCCAGCATCGAAGAGTTCAATTCAAGTCAGCAGCCGAGTTACAGGAAAGCAGCCAGGGCAATGATTCAGCAAGTCCAGGCAGGAGTGAACCAGGCAAGATTTCGGGAGGAGAGGGCTGGGTCGCGTGTCCTGGCAGGGCCACAGGAAGAGCATACACATCTCCTGTGTCTTGCGTATTTTGTGAGTGTCTTGAAATGACCTTGAGAATCTACCCGATACCATGAAGAAGCAGGGGCAGGAATACCATTTATCCATTGGCACAGGGTAGCATGCTCAGTGTGCACTGAGGTTGTGAATTCTTGTCCTGACCCAAAGATGCTGATGCTGTCCTTATACCCATTTCACGGTTGAAGAAACTGAAGGTGTAGTAGGAGAAGATACTGACTCAGAGGCACAGAGTTAGAAAGCAGCATTTCTGGGATTTGACCCTAGACCTGTGTGACTCAGTTTACTATTTTAAACTACCTGATTCAAGTTAGGTTTCTCTCCTCTCTGTCTCTCTTTCTCCCACGTGGCTGCTGGAATCTTCCCTAAGGACCATAGCTGTCTGCAGTGCAGGAAGCCAACTATTAAGGGGAAACAAAAGTGTTCTTAGGAGTCCTGCTGTCATTGTGGATTGAGCTGGTGAAGCCCTGAGGGATTTCATCGCAGAGGTGGATGGAGAAGCAGCTGGGGGCCTTGGCTGTAAGGACCCCTAAGGGTTAGTGTCTGGAGCTTGGGGGATGGAAATGGGTCCTGGTGTGTGGAAATTGGATGGCTCGCTGACCCCAAGGGGAAACCCTCGTTGAGGCTGTAAGGTGCCTCTGGCCTTAGAGAAACCCTCTTAGGGTTCAGCTTCCAGCTTCACGCTCCTTTAGTCAGGTGGCTTTGGGGGGGTCATTTCTGCTGGCCCTGGCAGACACTGGACTAGAGCAGTGTTTCTAAAGTGTAGCCCCTTCTCTCTCCCGGGAAGGGGACAAATGGGTGAGGGGATTGGAATCTGCATTCGTAACACCCTCCCCAGGAGAGACGGGAGAGCACCTTTCCCGGTGAACTCCCGTCATCTCAGGCCTCAGAGGACTGAGCGGGAACCCCCACCAGCGAGGTTGCTCAGGACAGCGTTTTTCTTGGGCCTGTGTTTGAAACAATTGTCCTTTGAACTAATCACTAACCTGTAAAAATGGATAGACCTCGTGTGAAAACGAAAATTTCGGGCTTCCCTTGTGGGGAGCGGAAGCATGAAAGGTATGGCCGGTAGGGGTGGGGGCCCCACACCTGTGCAGCCACCCTGGCCGGAGCCCACAAGCAGCGTCCCCTGGTCATGCCCCACTCCCTTCTCCATAATCTCGCCCCTCCCTGACCAGGCCACCTGACGTTGCTATTTATATTCAAGTTCATTCCGTTTTTATTCTTTTAGAAAAGAGAGATGAGAAATATTTCTTGTGCCTACATCTTTATCAAAAGTAGAGCAAGAAACTTGAGGACTCTATGTTTCTAGAAAAATGAGAGTGGGCACCCCTCTTCCCTGAAAGGACGAATTTCCACACCTGCCCTCCACCCAATGTGTGGACAAAAGGATGAGTGTCCTTTTGGTGTGTGGAGAGCTTTGATGGGGCATGTGATGTGTAGGGCTTAGGGGGTATGCTGGGGTGGCTGGGAAAGGTGGCTGGGTGTCCTGGGAAGGCTTTTATAGACACTATGTGGCAGGCCTAAGACTCTAAGTGCTTCCAGCCAGCTGTACATACATATATATATATATTTTTTTTCTTTTATTTTTGAGACAGAGTCTCGCTCTGGATTGCAATGGCATGAACTTGGCTCACTGCAACCTCTGCCTCCCAGGTTCAAGCGATTCTCCTGCCTCAGCCTCCCAAGTAGCTGGGATTACAGGCGCCTGCCACCACGCCCAGGTAATTTTGTATTTTTGATAGAGACGGGGTTTCTCCATGTTGGTCAGGCTGGTCTCGAACTCCCAACCTCAGGTGATCCTCCTGCCTTGGCCTTCCAAAGTGCTGGGATTACAGGCATGAGCTACTGCGCCCGGCCCCAGCCAGCTATATTAACTCAATGGAGTTTTTGTTGAGGACTAAAATGGAGTTTTTCTTGAAGACTAAGTAAGTAAATGACAGTGGAGTATTGTCATTATCCCCATTCAATAGATAAGGATATTAAGGTTTAGAGAGTCACAGGAACTGGTCCTGGCTACACAACCAGTCAGGAGCAAGGCTAACATTTAGGCCTAGAGTGCTTTCCTAACTGCTGTGCCTGGGGTGAGGAGGGAAACCTTCCATCCTTGTGTCATCCCATTTGATAGATTAGTTACTGAAGCTGAGGCTAAAATGATCTGAGGGCTGAGCGTGGTGGCTCATGCCTGTAATTCCAGCACTTTGGGAGGCCGAGGCAGGTGGATTGCTTGAGGTCAGAAGTTCGAGACCAGCCTGGCCAACATGGCGAAATCCTGTCTCTGCTAAAAATACAGAAATTAGCTGAGCCTGGTGGCAGGCACCTGTAATCCCAGCTACTCGACAGGCTGAGGCAGGAGAATTGCTTGAACATGGGAGGAAGAAGTTGCAGTGAGCCAACATTTTGCCACTGCACTCCACCCTGGAGATGGAGTAGGACCCTGCCTAAAAAATAATAATAATAGTAATATAATAATTGAGAGTGCTTACCATGTGCCTACATTGTACTGGGATACTGAGATGAATAAGACCTCTTTTGGGCTCTTGATGACATTGGTTATAAGAAGAGGCAGCTCGGTTCCCCCAGGGACTCTCAACAGTTAGGGACAGGCTGGGGCATGGTGGCTCCTGCCTGTAATCCCAGCAATTTTAGAGGCTGAGGCAGGAGGATGGAGTATGTCTAGGAGTTTGAGACCAGCCTGGACAACATAGTGAGGCCCCATCTCTACAAAAAATAAAAAATTAGCTGGGCATGGTGGTGTGTGCCTATAGTCCCAGCTACTCAGTAGGTGAAAGAGAAGGAGATGGGAGAATTGGTTGAGCTCTGAAGTTGGAAGCTGCAGTGTGCAGTGATCACACCACTGCACTCAGTCTAGGTGACAGAGTGAGACTGCCTCAAAAAACAAAACAAAACAAAACAAAACAAAAACAATTAGGGACAGATAGGGAGGAGCATCCACCTTTTCTGACATTGTTTATTGCTTTTTTATCCTCATGTTCTCCCCTCTCCTGGCATTGCCTGACACATGGGAGAAGTTTCATAAATATTGGTCAAATGAATGAATGGATATTAAATCATTTGTGTTTTCTTTTGTGAGTTGAAACCATCTTCAAATGAATCTTCAAAGTGCTCTGATTCGTATGGTGGACCGTGATGAAGTTAAACTCTGGGTTGAGAAGAGAGGAAATGAGAGTTAAAGAAGTAAAAAGAATGGAGTTGAATGTTCAGAATCTTTGGAGTGCTGTCAGGGATCCATGATTCTTCAGTTATCATCTTTGGTGTGAGAAATCCCCAAAGATTCAAACTTGTCACCAGAAAGGTGGTCTTAGGCTGGATGTGGTGGCTCACGCCTATAATCACAGCACTTTGGGAGGCCAAGGCGGCTGGATCATTTGAGGTCTGGAGTTTAAGACCAGCCGGTCCAACATGGTGAACTACAACTTGGTGTATTTCATGTCTCTACTGAAAATACAAAAATTAGCCGGGCATGGTGGCAGGCGCCTATAATCTCAGCTACTAGGGAGGCTGAGGCAGGAGAATCACTTGAACTTGGGAGGCGGAGGTTGCAGTGAGTGGATATTGTGCCATTGCACTCCAGCCTGGGTGACAGAGTGAGACTGTCTCAAAAAATAAATAAATAATTAAATAAATAAAAATAAAAGATGGTCTTGAGGTTTCGGTTTGGGCATAGGTTACCTTCTGCAGAATGCTTGTGAGTGATATGGAGACAAGTTTTAACGTGGGCACTTTTTGAAAACAGGCATCTTAAATATTGGCCAAAAGGCCAGATATCAAAGTGGACTTTCTATTTTTGATGGAAAATTTCAAGCCTGTCTTCTGTAAAGGAATGATTATTGTACAAGGATTTCTGGAACTGCAACTGGCCCATAGATGGTGGCCATTATAGTAGCTTTCTATGAAATCTACTAATGTACAGCAAGCAGTTCTGTGACTTTGAGTCACCACTTGGTTTCTCTTTTTTTCTTTTTCTCTTGTGACTACACTTCATGATTCTTTTTTTTTTTTGAGACAGGGTCTTGCTTAGGTTGGAGAGCAGTGGTGCTATCATAGCTTACTGTAACCTTGAGCTACCGGGCTCAAATGATTCTCGTGCTTCAGCCTCCTGAATAGCTGGGACTTTGGGTGTGTGCCACCACAGTTGACTAATTTTTTCACTTTTTGTAGAGACAGGGTCTTGCTATGTTGCCCAGGCTGGTCTTCAACTCCAGAGCTCAAGTGATTCTCCCGCCTTAGCTTCCCAAAGTGCTGGAGTTACCAGCATAAGCCACCACACCTGGCCTGAAGGCTCGTTTGTAATGGCACTCTTAAGTGAGGTAAATTGAGTATTTTCTTCCTCACAACCATCTTATGCTTGTCTGTAGTTGGCTGTCTCATTTTGGACAATTTTGATTGTAGGCTTGGCTCTTCAACTGCCTGTGTTCTTGTATTCTTAGAACATACAGAACAACCAGGTCTGGGCTTCTTATCTTGTGAGGCAGATGAAGAAAGACTAGGAACAATGTATTTGGGTGCCCACCTCATGCCGGGCATGACCTTTTATTGAGGAACAACAGGTAGATGAAGCAGCTTGCTCATATCACGCCATGGCAGACTCCAAACTTGAACTCTGGTCTCTGTTTTTGGAGCTTGCTTCCTTCCTATGACCCTAGACTGCTCCTCCTAAATAATTAAGTAGCAAACATGGCACAGACAGTAACCTCACATAAGAAGCTATGAAGTAGGGACAGAAATATCCACTGCTGGCCTGCGAACTATTCACACAGGTCTGACTCCCTGCCAGGGTCCTGACTGCCCTGGTCCTGTGGAATCCCGTCATGGCTTCTGTCTAAACGGAGCAGGCTCGGGGCCATGCTGACCTTGGAGAAATCTGTGCAGGAGTCAGATTTGGGCTTTATAGTCACCTGGGGTTGAATCTCGGTACTGCTATTCATTGAACGTGTCCTGGCCTCAATCGCCTTGTCTGTAAAATGGGGATGATACCATCTAGGTCAAAAGTAGTTGCACGAGATTCTCATGCACAGAGGCCCTTGGCTGTCATTTGTTTCTTTGTCTCTACAAGCAGAGGCTGAGTCACACAGATCCTGAGGGGAGATTACTTTCTCTTCCCTCCTTTCGTGTGTCATCTCCACCTGGGTGTGGTGAGCCCCAGGAATAATGCTGTGACATCAAGCCCCGTGAACACCTCCTTTCACACGGACCCCGTGACTGGCTGCGGCTGCCAGCAGTGACGAGAACTGATGACGCTCCAGGGCTACCAGGAACGGCATGTGTGCTTCTGGGCAGGGCCACTTCCTAGAACCACCAGGCTGCTCTGTGAAGACAACCGGCTCCCAGTGAGCTCCAGAAGGCGAGGAGCAGGTCCTGGCGGCGGAGGTGCTGGCGCAGGAGGCCAGCTCCCGGCAGACTCGGCTTCCAGCTCTGGGCGCTGGGGTGCGGTGTGGGACCAGCAACAGGCTGCTCCTCTGCCAGGAACCACCGGAACCAAAGTCTTCTCGAAGGCGTCTTCAGAAGGCATGAACTTGGGATGCCACTGCGGGCGTGTCCCCAGCCTCCCTCCTCCTTGGTGTACTGATATCGTGTTGCCTGGGACGCTATTACCTCACCTCTTCCTGATGATTTCACCTCAATATCCCCTTTCTCCTATGCTTCTGTTTTTCCTTCTACCCTTCCATGTTTTTTTCTCCCAACCATTCTTCTATATTTTATTCCACCCAGCCACTCTTTCATCTAACCAGCCTTCCACCTAGCCAGGCTTCCAACTAACTATCCTTTTTTATTGAGACGGAGTTTCAAGTGGCACAGTTGGGCCACTTGTTTCTGATGGGAGCCACTTCTCAAACCGGTCAATGACTAGGACTTTGGACAAAAGCATGGGTGCAGGCTGGGCGCCGTGGCTCACACCTGTAATCCCAGCACTTTGGGAGGCCAAGGCAGGTGGATCACCCGAGGTCAGGAGTTTGAGACCAGCCTGGCCAACATGGCAAAACCCTGCCTCTGCTAAAAATTGATCAAATATAGATCACTCGTAATTATCACCCATCATTCTGACACTTAGCAATAGTCACCCTTAACATCTTGTTGTCGGCCGGGCGCGGTGGCTCACGCTTGTAATCCCAGCACTTTGGGAGGCCGAGGCGGGTGGATCACAAGGTCAGGAGATCGAGACCACGGTGAAACCCCGTCTCTACTAAAAATACAAAAAATTAGCCGGGCGTGGTGGCGGGCGCCTGTAGTCCCAGCTACTCGGAGAGGCTGAGGCAGGAGAATGGCGTGAACCCAGGAGGCGGAGCTTGCAGTGAGCCGAGATCGCGCCACTGCACTCCAGCCTGGGTGAGAGAGCGAGACTCCATCTCAAAAAAAAAAAAAAAAAAAAAAAAAAATCTTGTTGTCTTGCTTCCAGGTGGTTTTGTTCTTGACTTTTTTTTTTTTTTTTACTTAATATTATATTATGACCATCTCCCCTATGTCTTTTAAAGTTTTAAAAACTTATTTTGAGTATCTTTTCCATATTTCATTATGCACCTGTACAGGAAAGGTACTCCATAAGTAGGTTTTTCTTCTCTGTAAAATGGGGAAAATAAGAACCCCTTCTACATGGGGTTGTTGTGAGGATGAGTTGAAGAAAGTTGTCAAAGTCCCTCACTAGTACCAGGCACAGAGCAGGAACTGGGCGCATGCTGCCTGCTACTGGTATTATTGTCATTGTCATTGCTAATCATCAGCCAAGTCGGTCCTTCGGAGCTTTCAGATTTCCTCTGCTTTTACCTGTTGCAAGGTATAAACCTTTTCATGTGTCTCTGATTGTTTTCTTGGCAGAGCCACCCACACCCGAGGAATTTAATAGGGTCCTGATGCATTCCCAGCTTGCTGTTGAGGAATCTTTAACCAGTCACCACTCCACAGACAATGTTAGGGGTTGCTGAGGCAGCCTCCAATAGTGTGAGCATTCTAATTACTGCAGCAAACTCTTTTTAAAAATTTTTAACTTTTCTGGCTGGGCGCGGTGGCTCATTCCTGTAATCCCAGCACTTTGGGAGGTCAAGGTGGGTGGATCACTTGAGGTCAGGAGTTTGAGACCAGCCTGGCCAACATGATGAAACCCCATCTTTATTAAATATACAAAGATTAGCCAGGCATGGTGGCAGGTGCCTATAATCCCAACTACTCAGGGGGCTGAGGCAGGAGAATTGCTTGAACCCAGGAGGCAGAGGTTGCGGTAAGCTGAGATCATACCACTGCACTCCAGCCTGAAAGACAGGTGAGACTCCATCTCAAAAAAAAAAAAAAAATTAACTTTTAATTTTTATTTTTTAGAGACAGGGTCTCGCTTTTTCACCCAGGCTGGATTGCAATGATACGTTCATAGCTCAGTTCATAGTTCATAGCTTAGACCTCCTGGGCTCAAGAGATTCTCCCAACTCAGCCTGCCACAGGTGCACACCACTATGCCCAGCTAATTTTAAAATATTTTTTGTACACACGAGGTCTCACTATGTTACCAGGCTGGTCTCAAACTCCTGGCCTTGGGCAATCCTGGACTCCCCAAATGCTGGAATTATGGGTTGAGCCATTGTGCCCGGCCTGCAGCAAACTCTTAAAACATGAGGGGAACTATCTTGTTATAAAGTTGCTTTTCTTTGACTACTGGTGTGGTTGGCCAGCTTTTCATGTTTATGGCTTATTTGTGTTTGTTAACTGGTCATTTCCTTTGGGGTGTTAGCAATTTTTTTCTCATTGATTTGTAAGATCTGTCTTGATTAACTTGTGAATTTTGCAGATGGTGGAACCGGGGTGCTCCACAGTAAGTCCCCTTTGTTAGGCATCCTGTCTCTGGAATCGACGCCTCCATTTCTATGGGGGACGTTTCTTTACAAATCTGCATCTGATTGTGATACCAAACCATGCTTTGCAAGTGAATACAAGGATTTGCCCCATTGATCTGGGCAGTTGCCAGTTTTATTTATTTATTTATTTATTTTTTGAGACCCTGTCTTGCTCTGTCACCCAGGCTGGAGTGCAGTGGCATGATCTCGGCTCTCTGTAACCTTCGCCTCTTGGGTTCAAGCAATTATCCTGCTTCAGCCTCCCGAGTTGCTGGGATTATAGGTGTCTGCCACTGCGCCAGCTAATTTTTTGCATTTTTAGTAGAGATGGGGTTTCACTGTGTTGGCCAGGCTGGTCTTGAACTCCTGACCTCATGATCTTTCCACCTCAGCCTCCCAAAGTGTTGGGATTACAGGCATGAGCCACCGTGTCTGGCCAGTTGCCACTTTTAAATGTTCTCAAGTGAGTGGCATTTGCCAAGGAACTTCTCTCTTCCCTTCCGTCTTCATAAACAAAAAATCCTACTAACTTCAGGTGTCAGTTTAAAAGTCATCTCTTCTGGGAGCCCCACCTTAAACCCCTAAATTAGCTGTTGGGGTTAGGGGTGGACTTCTCCTTTGTCGCACCAATTGCAATTTCTTACTTAGGTGTGTGCTTGTGTGAACAGTTGTGTAATGTCAGCTTCTCTGCTAAGGACATCGATCATGTCTCTTTTATCACTTGGTAAGTGTTGCCGCAGCCCTTAGCACAGTGCTGGCTTGGAAGTCAAAGCCCAGAGGGGTAGAATGATTTGCCTGAGGCCCCCCAGCTTGGACCTGGCAGATCTGGGACCCGGTGTCTGGGCCCACCTTCAAGCTGGATCCCCCAGGACCCTGTGTACCTGTGGCCAGGGCTTTGCTTTTGTGCCTGGATGAGAGCGGTAAGAGTTGCTGAGGTGCCAGGCCTTTGCCCCTGTGCCCGCTGGCATCACTGATTCCAGGTTATTTTGGCTCAGCGCGGATGGAGCGAGATGTAGGGGAAAGGTTGGGACTGGCTTCCAGGTGATTGGCACATCCCTGCCCTAAACCCTGTATGGCTTTCCTGGGCCTGCCATCCAAGGGGAAAAAAGCCTCTTTCCTCACAAACTGAAGCTTGAAACCAATCAAGCTCCAGGCCAGAGAAGCTGCAGGTGGGATGTGGTTTGCAGTGGAGGTGGGGCAGGAAAGAAAGGTTACGTGGGGTGAAGGGGTCAGGTCAGTTCCGTGTGGGTTGGAATGCTGGGTTCCTGGGTGGGCAGGGATGAAGGAGACCTGGGGAGGGGGGAGAGACACTGCCAGCTGGAACTGGGGCCCTGCCAGTCCCCCACTGCATGAGTTTAGGCATGCTTCCAATCTCTGGGAGCCTCAGCCTCCTGTCTGTAAAATGGAGCTAAGGAGGCCTGCTGTCAGGGTTTGTGGGCAAGATTCAGTAACTGGATGCCTGCTCCTGGCCCTTGGCAAGCATTCAATAAATTTTGATTTCTCTCCCACCCCTTGCTTCTTTTATTCTTTACCTGTTGCTTTTCACACAGACATGTGTTGAATGTGGCAGGATATTTCTTTCTTTCTTTCTTTCTTTTTTTTTTGAGACAGAGTCTCGCTCTGTCACACAGGCTGGAGTGCAGTGGCGCGATCTTGGCTCACTGCAAGCTCCGCCTTCTGGGTTCACGCCATTCTCCTGCCTCAGCCTCCCAAGTAGCTGGGACTACAGGTGCCCACCACCACACCTGGCTAATTTTTTTGTATTTTTAGTAGAGATGGGGTTTCACCGTGTTAGCCAGGATGGTCTCGATCTCCTGACCTCGTGATCCACCCGCCTCAGCCTCCCAAAGTGCTGGGATTCCAGGTATGAGTCACCGCGCCCAGCCAGGATATTTCTAACACAGAGAAATTCTCAGTGGAGGCAGCGGGAACTAGAGATAGAGGTCCTCTTGTCTACCAAAGCACCAGATGGAGGTGACAGAGGCCATCTTGTCCTAGAGGGACCTGGCTAAGAGGATCTAAGACCAGAACTAGTCTGAGTTCTTGAGATTCATATGGGGCTGTAGACAGCAGGCCTGCTTGAACACCAGTGTTCCAATCCCACATCTCATTCTTAGAGCTGTGTGGCCCTGGGTGAGTCTCTTGCCACTATTTCTTCATCCTGAAGTGAGCACCACATTACTGCACCTCAATTTGGATGAGGATTCTCAGGATGGGGAGGTGGTTGAAATCATCCAGGGGTCACTGGAATCAGGATGGTCCTGGCTTTTTCAGAAGGACAACGTGGTAGGTGCCAATCTGGGGGCTTTGCAGATATTGAACAGTAGCCTGAGGATGGGGATAAACCTGGGTGTGGCAGGCAGAATTATGCTTCCCCCAAAGAGGTTCACATCCTGATCTCTGGAACATGAGGATGTCATATGCCATACAGAGAAGGGAAATTAAAGTCACAGGTGGAATTAAAGCTGACCTTAAAAGAGGGAGATTCTTTTAGATTATCCAGAGGGCCCAGTCTCATCACAGAGTCCTTACAAGTGGGCGAGAGAGGCAGAAGACAGGTTCAGAAACATGTGAGGTGACAAGTAACATTGCTGGCTTTGAGGACGGAGGAAGGAGCCATGAGACAAGGAATAACAGTCCCTAGAAGTTGGAAAAGGCAAGGAAATAGGAACTCCCCCAGAACCTTCAGGAAGGAACACAGTCCTGCTAACACTTGGTGAGACCCACTTTGAACTTTGTATGTTCAGAACTGTATCATAATAAATGTGGGTGGATTTAAGCCGCTGAGTTTGTACTAGTTTGTTCCAGCAGCCCTAGGAAGTGAATGCGATGGACGCAGCATTTGATGGCCAGCCTGGTGTCCAGCCTGTGGGGAGTGGGAGCTGAGGGCAGTCCAAGGGAAATGTCCTTTGAGTGTGGCACTGGCAGGCAAACCCTTGTTTGGGTGTGATCATCAGTGAGTTGGGCCTCTGAAGCTGCCTGGTGACCTGGCAGGGATGGCTTACGTAGGCAGGGTTTGCAGATCAGCGAGATAAAGGGACTTGCATAAATATCACACGCCCAGGGCTTCTCCCTCTGACAGTCCAGCTCTGCCTCTGGCTGCCTGAACAGGATGGCGTGATGGTGCGTCAGGGACCCCTTCCCCTCCTGCCCTGCTGTTTGAATTGTTGGTGTATTGGCATTCTCAGGAGCCCTTTACAAGTACCCTTAGGCCCCAGACGACCTACTCCTCCAGCTCATCATATCTGCTGGCTGTGCCCCTGCTCTGGGCCCAGCACCTTCGTGGTTTTCCATGACATGTATCCCAACTCCTGCTGATGGGACCTCGTGAGCTATCTGGGTAGGGAGCATAGCTGCCCCTGGGTCTTCTTTCTTGCCCCTGACCCACAGGAATAGGATGTGGCAGGGTAGGGGCCAGATGACAGAGATGCTGGTGCTCTCTGAGCTGAGGCCCACTGCTGACCTGCTGGCGGATTGTCCTGCTCTTGGATCATAGGCACTGGGACATCCTGCCTTCCCTCAGTGTCCCCTCCCACTCCCTCTCCTTCAGCATCAGAGGAATGAAGGAGGCCTGGAGGAGTAGCCCTATCTAATAGAGACAGGGGTGGGCTGGGTGAGCATGGGGCGGTCACAGGAGGAAGGGGATAGGGGATGGAGAGAGGAACTTGCTATCTGATGGGTTCCAGGATGGTGACAGAGCAGTGGCAGAAGCAGTGCAGAGACCTTAGTTTGTGTTGAAGGCTCAGTTAATCACTGGTGAAGGCAGGCATCACTGCAGGAGACCAGACTGTTATGTATTGTCTGTGCATTCATATTAGTACACAGGGAAGATCTTGGGTTCCGAGACCTAGGCAGACCTTGCCTCCCGTCTGCCGACCCTCCGCAGATGATACACATTATGCTAGGTAAGCACACCATCAGCGAGCCTTGGGCCGTGTTAGAGGAAGGCTCCTTGCACCTGTGAGGAGTTTGCACTAATGCTATATGTGTTTGTGTGTAAGGCTTACATTCACTGATTCACTGTAGAGCATGGCTTGAAACCCAAGTCATCAGCTGGGCAGTGCATGGGCTGCTTGCCTGAATGGTGAAGCTCTACCAAGTGGTTTCCACCTAGGGCCTGGCTTAGCTGGCCTCAGATGCCCGTCTCAGTTCTGCTCAAGACCTGCCTGCGGCCTTCCTCAGGCTTGCTTGCCCAGAATGCTAGGAATGGCCGGGGATGCTGCCCGGGCATGTGTTTGGCCTCAGCCAAGGTCAGGCTGTCAGGAAGGAAGAAGGGGGAGGGGCACACTTGCCTGGGAGGGTGGAGGAGGAGGGGTCCAAGCCACCACAGCCTGGCAGTCCTTTTTTGTGCAAAGGAGACCCATCAGCTCCTCTGCCTGGAACACCCCCATTTACTCCTCCGCAGTTAGAGGGTGGGAGGTGAGGAATTTTGTGGGGGGAATTATCTCTGATCTTGATGTGCACATTCCTCGGCAGTATCCCGGGCTTGGCCAGCTTGCTGACACCTGGCTGGAATAACAATGAGCGATGCTTCTGGAAGATGCTCCGCTGGGGAGGGCTCTGCTGAACCAGCACTTACTCCCTGCTTTTCCGTCCTCACTCTGCCTTCCTCTCTGACAAAGGCTGGGCTATTGGGATGGTAATGCCCTCTGGGCTGGCCTTGATTGAAGGTGAAAAATGAACTTCGAGGACAGCCCCTGTGGCTGTGCAGTCTCATTTTTTATGCAGTTATGTTGGGGGATGCAGATGCATGGTGGCCAGTGGGGTGGGGAGAAGGGGACTGGGAAATCTGAGACCTGAAGCTGAGATCTGAGATGTCATCCTTTATGGAGCATCTCCGGATGAAAATGTCCCAGAGGCCCTAGGTCACTCGCCCTCTGCCCCCTAATAAAATCACTGTTGCTGCCTCCTGCTGAATCTGAAGTATGCCTTCACTGAGGGCAGGACGTCCATCTCAACTATTATCAAAGGAAAACATAACAAGAGGCAACAGCACAGCCCCCGGGGCTTGAGGCTCCTTCTTCTGTGATCCCTCTGTCCTTGTCTGACAGTGTTTTTTTCCTTGACTTTAAAAATAATCTTTTCTTATTATGAAATAGATATTTATTTTGCTTAACAAAGAATTCTATAGTCCTTCTAGAAGCTAGGTAACTCTTCTAAGTCCTTTGCAAATATTAACTCATTTAATTTAATCCTAGAGCAGTTCTGCGAGGTGGTGGGAAGACAGAGAGGTTAGGGTCCACCTTAGTGCCAGCTCTCTGAGCTATAAGGCCTCAGGGTCTATGGCATTCCCTACTCCCTGAAAAGAAGGGAATTTAAAACACGAGTTCCACCACCCAGAAATGCAATAGTGCTCATTTCCAGAATCCAGGCATATAGTTGATTTTACCAATTTCCTATCACTTGAATCACAGTTTTTTTTTTGTTTTTGTTTTTGCTTTTTTGTTTTTTTTTTGAGACAGAGTCTCACTCTATTGCCCAGGTTGGAGTACAATGGCATGATCTTGGCTCACTACAACCCCGACCTCCTGGGTTCAAACAATTTTCGTGCCTCAGCTTCCAGAGTAGCTGGGGTTACAGGTGCATGCCACCACACCCAGCTAATTTTTTTGGTATTTTTAGTAGAGATGGGTTTTCGCCATGTTGGCCAGGCTGGTCTCCAACTCCTGACCTCAGGTTATCCACCCTCAGGTTATCCACCCTCCTAGGCCTCCCACAGTGCTGGGATTACAGGTGTGAGTCACCGCATCTGGCCCACAGGTTTTTTTTTTAATGGTCCTGTGTGTAAAATGTTGCATCCTATTATTTCTCCTTCCTTTTAACGTATATATATATATATATATATATATATATATATATGTATTATCTGTTTACTTTTTAAAAGTTTCTCAGACTTTAAGAATTACTTAAAATTTCCCAAAAACAAAACCACAGGCACTACTGTGATCTTCAGGCACACTTTGGTATTCAGGAGTTGCTTCTGCTGGACCAAAGTCAATAACAAGCAGCTTAGGAAGCTGTAGATGGCAGAGATGATATTGACTGGAGGCTTAGGGGTCTGCTTCAGGGTGGACTCAACGATTTTGCAAGTTCCATATTGTTACAATTACAATGAATTATTTAAGCAGCTGTTAGTAAATCATGAAGTTGGCATTATTATTCTTTCTTTATTTATTTATTTATTTTGAGATGGAGTCTCTCTCTGTTGCCCAGGCTGGAGTGCAATGGTGCGATTTCGGCTCACTGCAACCTCCACCTCCCAGGTTCCAGCGATTCTCCTGCCTCAGCCTCCTGAGTAGCTCGGATTACAGGCATGCGCCACCACAGCCAGCTAATTTTTGTATTTTTAGTAGAGAGGGAGTTTCATCATGTTGCCCAGGCTGGTCTTGAACTCCTGACCTCAGGTGATCCACCCACCTCCTCCTCCCAAAATGCTGGGATTATAGGTGTGAGCCACCACGCTCGGCCTATTCTTTATTATTAAAAAACAAAATGATGCTAATGCTTTCAAAGATGTATTGCAGTCTTATTACTTAGTATTGAGCTTTGCAGTGTTGGACTAATACCACGAGTCGAAGGGACAAAGAAGATGGTAGACAATACCAACTGTTTCCCATTAGGCTCTTTCCCGCCTCTTGTTTTTCTGAGACCTTAAGGGCCTGGTTGTTTCTACTGTTCCCTGCTACTTCATAACCTGCAAGCTTGAGAATGTTTGTCATTTACAAATTTTACCTTATAGTAGAAGAACACAGTAAACAATTGTACTGGATTGAGTAGTGTCCCCCCAAAATTCATGCCCGTATGAACTTCAGAACATGGCATTATTTGGACGTAGGGTTTTTGTTTTTGTTTTGACATGGAGTCTCGCCCTGTCATTCAGGAAGGAGTGCAGTGGCATGATCTCGGCTCACTGCAACCTCTGCCTCCTGGGTTCAAGCTATTCTCCTGCCTCAGCCATCCGAGTAGCTGAGATTACAGGCACCCACCACCACGCTTGGCTAATTTTTGTACTTTTACTAGAGACAGGGTTTCACCACGTTGGCGAGGCTGGTCTCGAACTCCTGACCTTCAGTGATCCTCCTGTCTTGGCCTCCCAAAATGTTGGGGTTACAGGCACGAGCCACCATGCCTGGCCAACATAGGGTCTTTTTAGATGTCATTACTTAAGATGATATCATATTGCATTAGGGTGGGGGCTAAAGCCAATGACCTGTGTCCTTAGAGGAGAAGAGAGGGACATAGGAAAGAAGGATTTGTGGAGATACAGGGAAAAGGCCATGTGATCACAGAGGCAGAGATTAGAGTGATGCAGCTACAAGCCAAGGAGCTCCAAGGATTGCAGGAAGCCACCAGATGCCAGAAAGAGGCAAGGAAGGATCTTTCATGGAGCCTTCAGAGGGAGCACAGTCCTGCTGACACCTTGATCTTGGAAATCTAGTCCCCAGAACTGTGAGAGAATGCATTTCTGCTGATGTAAGCCACCCAGTTTGTAGCAATTTGTTATGGCTGCCCTCAGAAAAGTAAGACAGTAGCCAATACAGAACCAAATACCCTTTGGGGGTTGAGGGAAGTGGAGCGGGAGAATGAGCAGCACTCCCTCCCTTTACATAGGACTACTTGGTAAATATTTACTGAATGAAGGAAAGATGAAGTATCTGTAGAACTGGCCATTTCATTCTGCATTCAGAGCTCTGGGAGCTCTTGAAATGTCTAGACAAACATCCTCTTCAGCTAGAGGAAGCACCTTCTCCCACTTACTAGCTATGAGATCTTGGGCAGATGGCTTAACATTTCTGGGCCTCAGTGACCTTACTTGCAAAGTTGTCTGGGTCAAGGCAATGATTAAATGCGATGATGCATGTAAAGCCCCAGCATGCAGCCTGAAAATGTGAGCCCTTATTATTTATACTGTTTGCCAAAGTGATGAGTAGTGTTGCTGAATATGCCGTGTGTCCTATTAACTCTGTGACGGCCACAGTCAGGTCTCCTTTCTGCCTCCTCCTTCTCCTCTCTGTCCAGTGACTAGGGAGGGCAGGAAGTTCAGAGGCTGAAATGCTGAATTAATTCCTGTCCTCCTGGACTATATTCCAGATCACCTTGTGAGTGGGTTGAAAACCATGCCCTGTCTACCTCCTCTGCAAGAAAAAAATAAAGACAGTGAGCAAATCTAAAACACGCAATGCAGAGGAATGGTTACTGCCGGCTGTGTGCCTCTCCAGGGAGAGCACCAGGAGGGGTTGCGTGGGACAGGGACACTGCGTATAAGTGACACTCCTCCACATTTTGGCCTGGAGTTAGCACATACAACTACCTTTTTGCTGACGCGATGCCCAGGAGCCCTCTCAGGGGATGGCAAATCTCAGAATAAATGTGTTTTTTACTCATGGGAATGTAGGGGAGTGGTTATGAAAACTTTTGTATCAAATAGACATTAGCGAGGAGAGGGATGCTTCACATCCTAGGTTTGTGTGATGTTGGCACAGCTGATGGAGTCTTTGCAAATTTTGCTGCTGAGGAAGGGATGCGCTGGACTCCCGGTGTCCAGGGGCCCTCTGCTTGTCTGTCCTTAGGCAGAGTCCACCAGAATCTGGTAAAGTATGTGACTGCCTCTCAGTGTAGGGCATGACATCAACTGTGAGGAGAAGATCAAGATACAGCTCTTTGGTGGTGTTTTTTGACCCATATCCAGGAACTGTTCCCACACCCAGAGAGGAATATCTGCAAGTTCTGGTGCCAGATGCTGATTCAAAAAGAAAACCCAGTGAAGCATCTGTACTTTCTTTTCTGATTGTATTAGAAGTACAGTCAACAATAATATATTGTACGTTTAAAAATAACTGGCTGAGCGCAGTGGCTCACTGTAATCCCAGCACTTTGGGAGGCCGAGGCGGGCGGATCACCTGAGGTCAGGAGTTGAAGGCCAACCTGGCCAACATGGCGAAACCCCGTCTCTACTAAAAATGCAAAAAAAATTAGCCAGGTGTGGTGGTGGGCGCCTGTAATCTTATTCTGGAGGCTGAGGCAGGAGAATCACTTGAAGCCGGGAGGTGGAGGTTTCGGTAAGCTGAGATCGTGCCATTGCACTCCAGCCTGGGCGACAAGAGTGAGACTCCGTCTCAAAAAAACAAAAACAAAAGAACCCTCAAAAAACTAAAAGATGCCGGGTGCGGTGGCTCATGCCTGTAATCCCAGCACTTTGAGAGACCAAGGTAGGCAGATCACTGAGGTCAGGAGTTCGAGACCAGCTTGGCTAACATGGTGAAACCTTATCTCTACTAAAAATACAAAAATAGCCAGGCTTGGTGGTGGGTGCCTGTGACCCAAGCTACTTGGGAGGCTTAGGCGGGAGAATCGCTTGAACACAGGAGGTGGAGGTTGCAGTGAGCCAAGATTGCGCCACTGCACTCCAGCCTGGGTGACAGAGAGAGTATCCGTCTCAAATAAATAAATAAGTAAATAAGAGTTTAATTGGATTGTTCCTAACACAAAGGAAGGGTAAATGTTTGAGGTAACGGATGCCCTATTTACCCTGAAGGGATTATTATGCTTTGTGTGAGTGTATCAAAATATCTCACGTATCCTGTAAATATATATGCCTGTGTACCCACAAAAATTAAAAATTAAATAAAAAGTTCATTAAAAATAACTTCAAACACTACAGAAATATTAAAAGTAGAAGTGACCTTTCTGTAGAATGTCATGCCTGAACTTTGGCAGAGAATTTCAATGGAAGCAGCCAGAAAACCCTGGCTTGGAATCTGAGCTTGATTATTTCAGTGTTTCAGGTCTCACATAGGGGATAGTCTTGCCACTGTCAAAGGCCATCATGAGAGTTACAGCAGACTTTTGATGAAATTATGTCCACAGTGGTCCCTGGTCCTTTGTGGGTTTGAGATATATCCTTTGTCCCCACGCCTGCCCCTTGCTTCAGATCTTCTAGGAATCCAGACACATTAAAGCAAAGTGACGGGACGGCCCTGTGAATTTCCTCCTCTCTTGCTGACTGCACCACTGAGCTGCTCTCTCTTCCCCAGCCCCGCACGGTTCCTCCTGTTTTCCTGCCCTCTCACTTGCTGGTGTTGGCCTGCTCTGGCTGTTCTGCTTGGGGTTAGGTGAGGACATGGGGAAGAAGGCTTCCAGCCTGGAGCGCCTATGGTGTCCCAAGACAAGGGCCTGCCTCTGGCCTCTGGGTGTGTCCTCCTGAGGGTTTTACAGAAATCCGGGCAGGCTCAGACTGAATGCCTGCTTCTCCTTGCAGCCTTCTGAAGATTCCCATAACACACACCTGATTTACCTTCAGCTCTTTTACCTGCTGGGTAAGCACAGCCCTAGATTACTTGGCATCTGGAATTAACTGAAGGGTAACACTTTCTTAACCTTATTTGGAAAATGAATAGGAAGGAGACCCCTTCTAACTTCTGGAAGCACAAAAGTATGTTTATCCTTCAAGGGCATTCTTGGCTGCTGAAAAATCATCGTGGCTAGCTTTCACGTTCATGTATTGAGCTACTAGGTGGTAGCAATAGTAGCTAATATCTATTGCATGTTTTTTTTGTGTAGGAGGGACCCGGCGTGCAATTTGCATGGATTGTCTCATTTTATCCTCCCAGCAGCCCTATGAAGTAAAGGGTGTCGTTAATTTCTGAGGAGGAAGGTGAAACTTAGAAATGTTAAATACCCCTCTTGGTGTACACAGTATGCAATAGAGGCAGGGTGCACATGTGCTATGGAGATTTCAGAGCCTAGGCTTCCCAGAGGAGGCCTTTGCCCCACAGAATCTTTGCTCCGTTTCTCCACTTTGCTGCCTCTATGAATCAATGATTCTGTGTTGTCCATTTTTCCTTTGCAATCTTTTGCCATCTCTTCATTAAAAATGAGCTCCATCATTCTGGCCAAGCACAGTGACTAACATACAATAGGTGTGCAGTAAATGTCTAGTGGATGAATACCCAGCGTGAACATTAATTGAGCACCAGTAGCTGCCAAGCAGCCAAGCGCCCTATATCTGGGAGACATAGAATTTAAGGCTGTGTAGTTACTGTCCTCAAGCTGCTCACAGCTTTGTGTAAGACACTCAAGGGAACATGCAAAGCTCAGGGCAGCTCAATTTGGGGCGAGGGTTATGGAGAAAATACAGCCTGCATGTTTTAGTACATGCAGTTCTGCATCTTGGGGTGCAGTGCTAGAGTGAATGACACAGTAGAGTGACGGGCTTAGGATTTAAATTTGATAATGTCATGATGCCATGGGAGCACTGGGGAAGGGGCAGCAGTGGATTCAGCTGAAAGTCACAAGGGGTTAATGAGAAGATTGGGAAAGACTGCACAGAGGAGTAGAAGGGCTTTGTAGGATGAGTAGAAGTTCACCAAGGGTGGGTAACAGTTGGAGGAATAGCAGGTACAGAAGCCCAGAGGAGAATCAGTGAATGACACATCCACCATGTCCAGAGATCAGGGATGGTTGCAGCTGAAGCTAAAAGTTTAAGAGCTTGGACTGTGGGTCCTCAATCCCAGTTCATTTTATTCCCACCCATATGACTGGTGCTATGGTTTTGTCACCTGTAACACAAGTATGAGACTGATACCTTCCTAATAGGGGTGTTGAGAGTCTGAGCCACACTCAAATTCTTGGTGTGCAATGTCTGATCTGAAATGTGCACTGTGAATGTTAGCAGTGGGTATTACGTTTGGCCTGATTGTGAAGCAGGTTTGAGACAGAAGTGAAGCAGTTCAATTTGTTGTGTGATCCCCTTCTTCCCCAAAAGAAGGTTTTCATCCTCTTTACGGTTTTTGCCCACCCTTCCTTTCCTTCACATCCCTGGTGGGTACCCTTCCCACCTGCAGGAAGCCTACTGATCTTTTGGCCTGCCACCTGGCCCTTCCCTTGCCCTGCAGTCTTGGTTGGCCTCCAGGTGTGTGTGTGTGTGTGTGTGTTGGTGTGTGGCCCTGGGCTGCACTGTGCCTGCTGGAGCAGGTGCAGTTGCCCTTTCACCATGCGTGCTTCTTTGGATGTGACCCCTTGGGTGCCTGTGTATTTACAGTGGAGGAACGTCCTCTACTATAATGATGAGAAGTGTCATTGCTAGTTGCACTCAGTTTTCTATGGTGTTTGGGGGAGAAATTGGGATGCTGGATTTTGGTCTTAACTCTTTCCCACCTTAGCCAGTGACTGTGGAAAGTTGCACATTGTCCCCTTCCTCACAGCTGGGGTCTGTTCTTCCTCCCGGTGTTACGGTTTGTGAGAGCCAGGAGGGTGCTCAGAGGTGGCCTGCTTCCTGGAGCCATAGCAAGAAGGGAGAGGTGTGTGTCCTCTCTGTCTCTCTCTCTCTCTCTCTCTGTCTCTCTTTCTCTCTGTCTCTCTCTCTCTCTCTTCTTTCTCTCCCTTTTTCACGTGTTGTTTTCTGATTGTAAGAGGAATACTTCATCATTAGACATATTTCGAGCCTCCGTTCCTCATCTATGAAATAAGCATAGTAAAGGACTGAAGGATTTAAAGGGATGTGGCCAAGTGTGCAAAGTCTTATGTGCTCAATAATTTATTTTCTTTGTTTTCTTTTCCATTTCCTTCTTCTCCTCTAAGCCGCTCCACATCTCCATGATATAGAGTGTACCCCTTTCCTCATTTTCTTTTCTCTGAGACAAAGGGAAGTTCCTAGTTCTGCTATTTCCTAGTTCAGTGACCTTGGACGAGGCACCCTGGGGAGCCTTAGCTGCTCATATGCACAAGCTTCTAGCAACCTTTTCCAAGGGGAGGGTGGGGAGGAAGGGAGACCCTGAGTGTTTGGACCCGGCCTGTGCTCAGCACAGAATGGAGCTCAGTAAGCGCAGGTCGTGGGCTCCTCCTTCTCCCTTTTAGCAACCATCACTCATATTCTCATTTTTATCTCCAAGGCCTCATGCTGGAAAGAGAGACCGATTTGCTCTCTGAGCAGTAAGTCCTCTGAAACAGGGTTTCTCTGGGGAGTTCTGTGGCACCCCTGCCTCACCTGGGGGACCTGGCAAATAGGCACCCTCTGCCCCCCGCCCCCACCGCCCGCCGCCCCCAGCCAGGTTTACTGAACAGAGTTACAGGGGTGGGCCTCTGGATCTGCGTTGTAGCAAGTCCACAGGTGGTGCTTAGGCACACTCAGGTTTGAGAGCCACTGGCCTAGGGGGGAAGACTGGGAGAAGCCTTTTAGGAGACCAGTACTGTGACTTGCACCATGGAGACACTTGGAAAACATACAGTGATTCACACACACGCCCCAAACAGCAGTGTGTGTGTGTGTGTGTGTATGTTTGTGGTTTCACACTTGGCTTGCTATGAATGCTGTAATGTCACCCAGTTCCCACAGAGCTCTGGGGACTCAGGTTCCCCAAGTCAGGGTTCTTTTCTGGAGTGCTGTTCTGACAGGTTTTTAATACAGTGAATTTGAATGTCTCCTGTGTATTTATTTTAACTGCTCCCTTCTTTCCCCTTCTCTCCCTTTCCTCTCATCTCCTCCCGCTTTCATCCTTTACCTTTCCCTGGATGATATTAGCATTGCCCGTACACTCTTCCCATCTCCTGGCCCCTCCAGTTCTGATGGGATGGGGCCTAAGTGGGATCTGTCCTCTAAGCAGGCATAGGAGGGAACCATGTCACCTCCTAGGTGCCCCCAGAGCACCTGCTGCCAGTTTTCCACAACTCCTGTCTTCCGTGGTGCTTGGGTGACAGCAGAGCAGAGCCGATGTGCCTGCTTCCGGTCGTGGGCTATTCATGCTGTCATCGCTTTCATTTGCCCCATCCCCCCAATTTGGACTTACCCAGAGTCCTTGGGCAAGCTAGATGGCTGCCAAAGTTTACTTAGTGAGATGTGCCTGCGTGACTTGAGTAGAGACCTGCTTCTGAGAAAGTCAGAAGTGCATTCCAAAGTCAGGAGCGTGACCTCCCCGGAAGCCCAGCTAATCCAGGTTTTAAAGAGGAGTTGGAACAAAGGTGGTGATTATGGGATGTATGGAGCTGTGGGATGTGGGAGAGGACAGGTTCAGCAGAGTGGCGTGCTGGAAAGTTTCCTCTCGCCGAGGAGGCCAACTCCCCAGCCCCTGAGACAGCGGGAGCTCAGAGCGCCTAGAACGTGCCCGGATTCTAAAGTGAGGCAGGCTGTGGTGTGATGATGGCCCCCAAGGGGACTTTCAGTCTTGTGGACCTGGGCTCAAGTCCACCCTCTTCAGCCACACAAACTGGGCAAGGTGCCTGCCCTCTTCACGCTGCTGTTTCTGTAACTTTCAGATATGAGACCTGTCTGTGGGGTTGTGAGGATACATGGGGATTAAGTGGGAAATTAAAAGGGTTTTCTTTGTGACTGGTGACTGATAAGTGCCATTTCCTTTCATTCTCCTTATTTTGACATTAGCCCCAACCCCTGCCCCTACCCCAAGGGTCTCTTTCTCTCTTCCCAACTTAGATACCTCTCAGGGGACACATGGACATCCCAGAAAAGCAGCTCTGATCTCTCATGGAGCTTCCCTGAACTCCACATGGACATCTACTACTGTTTAGGATAACATTTTGACTTAGTCCTTAAATGGACCATTTCTCATAGTCCTGTTTTGTAAATGAGATTTTAAGCTCTTTGCAGACAGGGACCAGTATAAACTCTTGAGTCTCTGTCAAACTTAGTGAACTTTCTTTCCAGCCTGGGCAACATGATGAAAACCTCTCTCTACAAAAAAATACAAAAATTAGCAGGGCATGGTGGCTCGTGCCTGTAGTCCCACCTACTCTGGAGGCTGAGGTGGGAGAATCACTTCAGCCCGGGAGTTTGAGGCTGCAGTGAGCCATGATCATGCCACTGTACTCCAGCCTGGGTGACAGAACCGGACTCTGTCTCAAAAAAACAGCAGCCCCCCTCCCCCACAAAAAACCTTACTAAACTTTCTTAGAGAACATGCACACTGTAGAACTTCTGTATTTGGAATCTTCAAGTGCAGGTCCTGCTGTTCTGCAAAGAACTGTCACCTTGAGTCATTGTTTGATGGCTCACGTCCTTGGCACTTTGCCCCTTTGTTCATGATTGATTGACATTTGGACCTTTGCTGACCTTTCCCTGAGGGATTTTGTGGGCATAGTCAAACAAAAGGAAATTGAAAAAAAAAAAAACCCACAAATTTTGAAGGTCTGTCACTTGGAGAAGAACAGTGTTCACGACTCTTCTTTGTCATTTCAGCATCTTAATCATCTTGAGCCTAAAGATGAAGGAGAGTGGAGGTGAGCCTGATTAAATGGGAGCTTTTCCTATATTGAGGATCTACTAGGTGCGAGGACCTCACATGGGTTATCTCTAGCGTTCCCTCAACTCTGCAAGGCATTTCACAGATATGGATGCAGGTTCAAAGAACTGAAGCTTAAAGCTTCGCAGATTTGGAAGCCTCAGAGCTAGAATTCTCCCCCTAGCCTGTTTGTCTCTGAAGCATTGGTCATTACTTGACATCGCATCCCTCCCTCTTTTTTCCCTCTCTTCCGCTTTCCCTTCCCTGCCACTGTCTGCCTGTCTTCCTGTCTGCCTCTCTTTCTGTCTTAAAATTACTATTGCTCTTCCTTACTGGTCTGGTCTGGTCTAGTTAATTAAAAAGAAGGCTATAGTGAGGTAACCCTGGGATCCTTATTAGCACAGTCATATTCCCATAACTTTTAGGTGCCTGAGTCCTAATGGATCTGTAAGACAGTGTCTATCAGCGAGAAATGCCCACAGCCTCACTGGATGCTGCCCACAGGCATCTTGCAGATGAGGGCGTTTGCCTTCTCACCTGCAAGGGGGTGGGGAGAAGTGGCCAGGGGTGGGCTGTTCTGGGGACGCCTGTCTCCCCACTCCCTGAGCCTAGGGGGAATGATATTATGGCTTCAGGCCACAACTAGACACATTGCCCACTCTGACAGGGAGCCAGTCTGGAGAAGGATGTCATGGATGACATGATGAAACTACTGAGGGAAAAAGAGCAAGACTTGAGCCCTGTTGGGGCTGTTTTGGTCAACTCCTGACAGTAGATGATATTGATGCTTTGGAAATCTATTTTCCTTGCATTTCCCAGCAGTGTGCCATTCCCGTCTCTTTCTTTTAGAAGCTTCTTATCCTATGGCTCTGCCTCCAGTCTTTGTCATCACATAATTCTTCAAAGGCAAGGCAGACTAGTGGTTAAGAACAAAGACCCAGGGCTGGGCGTGGTGGCTCATGCCTGTAATCCCAGCACTTTGGGAGGCCAAGGCCGGGGTATCAGTTGAGGTCAGGAGTTGGAGACTAGCTTTGCCAACATGGTGAAACCCTGTCTCTACTAAAAAACACAAAAATTAGCCAGGCTTAGTGTCAGGTGCCTGTAATCCTAGCTACTTGGGAGGCTGAGGCAGGAGAATCGCTTGAACCCAGGAGGTGGAGGTTGTAGTGAGCTGAGATCACGCCACTGCACTTCAGCCTGGGTGACAGAGCAAGACTCTATCTCAATTAGACAAAACAAAACAAACAAACAAAAAAGAACAAAGGCTCCGGAGGCAGTGCCTGGGCTCGTATCCTAGCTCTGTCTCTCGCTGACTCCTGCATGGCTCGGGCGTACTTGGGCTTTGCTGTGCACCAGTGTTCTCGTTTCTAAGTGAGTTCGTATCTCACAGCGTTGTTGGAGATTACAGGAACACAACCAATGCTCTCAGAACCAGCACTCAGGAGGTGTGGTAATTACGTGCTCTTCTGGGCTTCTGGTCGTGCCACCTTCGACGGACAATGCCCCAGCACCTACCAGTTTAAGGACCAGTTCCTCCTCTAGGCATTGTGCTCAGCACACCCTTCTCATGGAGATTTGCTTCTCACTCTGCATCTGCAGGTCTTCGCTGGGTGATCTTGGGCAAGTCGCTTTACTTCTCCAGGCCTTACTTCTCAGCTCTTCAGTGAAGACATTGAACGAGATTATTTCCAAGGTTTCTTGTGTGCTGACGTACTGGGGCCTCTCACATCCCACGTGGTCCAACCTTTCTTCCTGTTCCTTAGCTTCTGCCAGCCCGCCAAGGCAACCTGTACATCAACAAATGTCCTTGCTGATGGACATGTCCTGTGTGTGTGCTTGGTTCTCTGGAAATCTTGGTACAGCCTGAAAGCTCCATGAAGTCAGGGATTGTGTCTTTCATGTTTGATATGATTTCTGGCTTCTAGCACTGTGCTAGGAGCTAGCACTTGAGCACTGTCTATGTAGCTGGAATTAATTGCCCACTATTCCAGTCAACATTTCCTTTTTTTTTGAGATGGAGTCTTGCTCTGTCCCCCAGGCTGGAGTGCAGTGGCACAATCTCGGCTCACTGCAACCACCACTCCCACGTTCATGCCATTCTCCTGCCTCAGCCTTCTGAGTAGCTGGGACTACAGGCGCCTGCCACCATGCCCGGCTAATTTTTTTTTTTTTGTATTTTTAGTAGAGGTGGGGTTTCACTGTGTTAGCCAGGATGGTCTCGATCTCCTGACCTCGTGATCCACCCGCCTCGGCCTCCCAAAGTGCTGGGATTATAGGCATGAGCCACCGCGCCAGGCCCTTTTTTTTTTTTTTTGAGATGGAGTCTCACTCTGTCTCCCAGGCTGGAGTGCAGTGGCATGATCTCTGCTCGTTGCAACTTCTGCCTGCTGGGTTCAAGCAATTATCCTACCTTAGCCTCCTGAGTAGCTGGGACTATAGGGATGCACCACCATGCCCGACTAATTTTTTGTACCTTAGTAGAGACGGGGTTTTGCCATGCTGGCCAGGCTGGTCTTGAACTCCTGACCTCGTGATCCACACACCTCAGCCTCCCAAAGTGCTGGGATTACAGGCGTGAGCCACCGCACCCAGCTTTCCAGTCATTCCTAAGCACCTGTTGAGTTCCCAAGCACTGTGCAGGACACACATGGGTTGCTGGAGGCTGGCAGAACCCGAATGTCAGTATTTCTGAAGATTGGCTCTAAGCAGTGTACCTTGCAGAGCTCAAGCAGGGCTCTGCTGCATCATGCAGATGAAGGTGGCTGCTGGTAGAAGGCTGGTTCTGTACTGGTTGCTTGCCTCCTCCTTGTGGAGACCCACATCGTGTCTGGCAAAGTGTAGAGGAAATCAAGCCTTTAATAACATTAGGGAACTGGACTGGGTTCGGCTTGCATCTCCTGAGTCTGACTCATGGGAGTAGCCACAGTAATAGCAGCGCTGTGCTGTTGAGGGTGACTTTATCCGCTTGTGTTGTGAGCCCACTGTGTGCCGAGCACTCTCTATACATTCAGTGTCTTGTCCACAGATGAACTCCAGTGGACACATGTTTCTATTCCTTATTATTATTATTATTTGTTTTTTTGAGATGGAGTTTCAATCTTGTCACCCAGGTTGGAGTGCAGTGGTGCAATCGCAATCTCAGCTCACTGCAACCTCCGCCTCCTGGGTTCAAGTGATTCTCCTGCCTCAGCCTCCCGAGTAGCTGAGATTACACGTGGCAGCCACCATACTCAGCTAATTTTTGTATTTTTGGTGGAGATGGAGTTTCAACATGTTAGTTAGGCTGGTCTCAAACTTCTGACTTCAGGTGATCCGCCTGCCTTGGCCTCCTAAAGTGCTGGGATTACAGGTGTGAGCCACCATGCCTGGCCTATTATTATTATTTCTCGAGACAGGGTCTTACTTTGTCGCCTCGGCCGTGGCATGATGTCGGCTCACCGCAGCCTCCACTGACTTCCTGGACTCAAGGAATCCTCTTACCTCAGCCTCCTGAGTAGCTGCGACTACAGGTGCACCACCACTGCCAGCTAATTTTTGTATTTTTTGTAGAGATATGGTTTCACCATGTTGTCCAGGCTGGTCTCAAACTCCTAGGTTCAAGTGATCTGCCCGCCTCCGCCTTCCAGAGTGCTCGGATTACAGGCATGAGCCACTGGGCCCGGCTTATTCTTTGTTTTTATTGAACAGATGAGGAAACACTTTCAATGAGCTTAAGGGATGTGCCCAAGGCCATACGGTTGTGACCACAGCATGAGGATTCACATCTTGGTTCCTGTGGCTCCCATCCCCCCTCCCCTGAATGAGGAATCGGGTGAGTGCGAGGGGAGCAGGTGCTCGAAGGCTTGGGAATTCCAAAGCAGCTGATCCATGTCATCCCAGCACACGTTAGGGAGGAAGTGAAACAAAGCAAAAATAGAGCCTGTCAGCGGGGGGACAGCTGCTGCTTTCTCTGGGAACAGATCTCCCTGATTTATCTTCCAGGTTAGGGAAGCCCCAGCTCCTGGGGTACCACAGAGAAATAATATGAACACAGCCAGAGAAATTGCCTCCTCTCCCTTCGTCGGAAGAAGATAAAGGAGACATCGTCTTTTTGGTATCAGTTTTGAAGAGATCTTTTTTTTTTTTTTTGAGATGGAGTCTGGCTCCTGTTGCCCAGCCTGGAGTGCAGTGGCACAATCTTGGCTTACTGTAACCTCCGCCTCCCAGGTTCAAACGATTCTCCTGACTCAGCCTCCCAAGTAGCTGGGATTACAGGTGCCCGCCACCATGCCCAGCTAATTTTTGTATTTTTAGTAGAGAGGGGGTTTCGCCATGTTGGCCGGGCTGGTCTCGAACTCCTGACCTCAGGTGATCCACTAGTCTCGGCCTCCCAAAGTGCTAGGATTACAGGCATGAGCCACCTTGCCCAGCCAGTTTTGAAGAAATCTTACTTCACAATCCTGAGAGAAAGAGAAATTGAGGCACACTCAGCATGTGAGACTTCTGCTCCTACGACTGCTGCCCCATTGACCGGATCTCAGAGGTGTTATAATTAACATCCTCTGACTCTTGCTGGTACTAAAATTAACAACATGACTGGTCCCTTCTGCAAGAGAGGGAGATACACACATGTGCACATACACGCACACACATGCATGCACACACACGTGCATGCACACATGCATGCACACACATCTGCACACACACACACACACATACACATGCAGAGTCCAGAAGGCTCAGAGGCAGAGAGACAGAGAGAGGAAGGCACAGCCACACACACACTGGGAGACATTTACTGTGGCTCCCCCTGCAAACGGTGCTCCACTCAAAGCTTTAGTACCAGGGACGCCTTCCCTCACTTTCTGTGTTCTGTACCTCATACCCCATTTACCAGCCTGTACCAACCCTGTATACTTTAAGTCTTCAGTTACCAAAGCATCCATCTGCCCGTCCTATATTGAGGGGGAGTGGATGCGCAGAGGTGGTCTGTTGGTGTTAGGCAGGGAATAGACGCGGCCTGTTTTTCGTTTTCCTTCCAAATATCTGTGGCAGGGCCTCAGCTAGTGGAAATACCTGGTGGGGAGGGTCAAGAAGGACATGACAGTAGGGGGAGGGGGGAGGGATAGCATTAGGAGATATACCTAATATTAAATGACGAGTTAATGGGTGCAGCACACCAACATGGCACATGTATACATATGTAACAAACCTGCATGTTGTGCACATGTACCCTAAAACTTAAAGTATAATAAAAAATAAATAAATAAATAAAAATAAAAAAATAAAAAAAGAATTCCTATTTTAACTTTGGAAAAAAAAAAAAAGAAGGAAATGACAGATTTGGTCCTGATAGCCTGGGAGGCAGAGAGGAGAGAGATGGAGCCAAGAGAATGGGGCTGGGGCCACGTTTTCTTGTGGGGCAATTCTGTGTCACTGGGCCAGAGCATGCTTATTGTGAAGACTTCCCCTCAGTGTCCTCTGGGGAAGGGTCAGCTGTGAGGCAGTGGGGCGTGAGAATATGACGAAACAGGGAAACCTGGAAGCTGCCGATTCCCAAGCCTTGAGGGGGTGTTCTGATGTCTTTGACATTCCAGCAAACATATTTTCACAGGAAAACTCAAAAAATATAAACTCCCTTTTTATAGAAATAATGCGCATGGAGAAAAGTGCACATGTCATATGTGTATCGATAGCTTGACGAATGTTCTCAAACCGAACCTGAGTGTGGAGCCAGCACCTGGATTAATAGAACATTTCCAGCATTTTGGAAGCCCCCTCCCAGTCAGTCACTCAGGAGAACTTTGTCCTGACTTCTAACCACACAGATTAGTTTAACCTGTTTATGTACTTAATATAAATAATGTAATCACACACTCCCCTGTGTCTGGCTTCTTTCACTTGAAATTATGTTTGTGGGATGTATTCATGTGGTACGTGCATTTTCAGGTCATTCTCACTGGTCACTAGATTGTGTGCATATTTTAAAAAATCCATTCTACTGTTGATGGGCATTTGAGTAGTTTCCAGTGTTTGGCTGTTATGAATAGTGCCGCTGTGATATCCTTAGACGTGTCTTTTGGTGAACATATGCACACGTATCTGTGCGTTGATACCACGGAGTGGAGCTGCAGGGTCATAGGGTTTGGGTATATTCAGCATTAGTGAATAGTGCAAAACAGTTTCCCAAAGTGGTTGTTTGTCCTTTTTTAGGGTGTCTGTTCACCAGCACGTATGAATTCCAGTTCCACATCAAAGCCAATTATTGGCATTGTGTGGTTTTTAAATTTTAGCCAACCCATTGCAGAAAGAGCAAATGAAAGGGATCTAACAGCAAGTAAGCAGGAGAGAAAAGAAAATGCTCCCTGAGAAAGCACTGTGATTTGATGATATGGGGAATCCCAGTGTACAATGCCATGCATTGTGTATTTTTGCAGGTGGAGGGCGAGGTGCAGCCACCTTCTTGTGAGCATCAGGGCAGCCCTTGCCATTGGTCAGGGACCACCACTTGACTGCAGTAATACCCAACAGACCATGTCATAATTCTTCCTCAGGTGACAGAGCTTTAATGGACCCGACCCCAACAAAACAAACTTGGCTTCAGACTTGCCTGTGGGCCTCAGTAAATATTTAACAGACTGTGTCCCCTGTTCACTCCCCTGTCATTTACTGAGGCTGGTACCATAAATCACAGCTCCCCTTCCTGTTGTAAGTGGCCCCTCTCAGCTGACGGTACTCCAGTCCTGACATTCAGGAGCACTGCCTCTCCTGGGCTGCTTTGCAGGGCTGGCAGGTCTTGGTGGTCATTGTCGGAGCTGAGGAGTGAGTGTGTGCAGTCCTGGAGTCACTGCTGTGGGGTGACTTGCAGGAGCCTCTTCCATTTGATGCGAGAGTGATAGATCCATCAAGCTCTTAATATGTGCCCAGCAACATGCTAAGTCCTTTATGTCGTTTATGTCAACCTGTCACAGTCCATTTAGGCTGGTATAACAAACCACCTTAGACTGGTAGCTTATAAACAACAGAACTTTATTTCTCATGGTTCTGGAGGTTGGGAAGTCCAACATTAAGGCTCAGACATATTTGGTGTCTGGTGAGGGCCTGTTTCCTGGTTCAGCAATGATGCCTTCTTGTTGGGTCTTTATATGGTGAAAGGATCAAATAAGGTATTTTATACCTCTTTTATAAGGGCACTAAGCCCTCCAGCCTCATGACCCAATCACTTTTTAAAGGCCTCCCCTTTTGAGATCATCACCTTGGCAATTAAGAGTTCAACGTATGAATTTAGGCGTTGGGGGTGTGGGTAACAAACATTCAAAACATCACACAACCTCACAATAGTTCTATGAAATGAGTAGATGTTGTTTACCACCATTTTCAGATGAGGAAATTAAGGGTTAAAAACATTTCCCCAGAGTAAGAAAAGTAGTAAATTTGGGAGTCTAACTTCAAGCTGTAATTTTTAATTACTGTACTTCCTTCTTCTTTTCTCTTAGGGGCTGTTTAGATACTTGAGCTTCCTTTTGAAGCCATCTTCCTCTTGGGTCTAAAAGCTGTCAGGTAGATTTAAATGGGACAAGAGGGCCAGGTGCAGTGGCTCACACCTCTAATCCCAGCTATTTGGGAGGCTGAGGCAGGAGAATCACTTGAACCTGGGAGGTGGAGGTTGCAGTGAGCCGAGATGGCACAGTTGTACTCCAGCCTGGGCAACAGAGCAAGACTCTGTCTCAAGGAAAAAATAAATAAAATAAAATAAATAAATAAATGAGACAAGAGGAAGTCACCTGCAGAGCACATATTGAGTTCAGATGTAATTATCTGCCTTTTCAATGATTTTAAGAAATTAGAACCACTGTTTTTCTCTGGCTCTTTTCATGACTTTTTTCAAACGTTGATTTTCAGCAGTTCAACTATTATATACTTACGTGTGATTTAAAAAATATATATCGTGCATGGGATTTGCTGATATCCTCATATCTATAAATTAATGTCTTTCACTGAATTTAGAACACTTTCATCCCTTTCCCCCCCCCAGATATTGATCTTGCTCCATTTTCTTCTCTCCTTTTGGGACTAAAATTACATGTCTCTTAGGCTTTTTGATATTGTCCTACAGGTCTCTGAGGCTTTCTTCAATTTTTCAGAATTTTTTTCTGTTATTCAGATTAAATAATTTCTACTGGCCTCTCCTCAAATTGTACTGACTCTTGGTTCCTCTTCAGTTTGCTGTTAAATGGATCCAATTGATTGTTTCAGATTTTTTTGTGTAATTCTAGAATTTCCATTTGGCTCTTTCTTTGCTAAGCTTTCTGATCTTTTTATTTACTAAGAATACATTTTCCTTTGAGTCTTTGAGCATAGTTATAATAGCTGCTTAAAAAACCCTTGTCTGCTAATTCCAGAAACTGGGTCATCTCAGGGTCATGGGGACGGTCCCCATAACTATCTTTTTTCTTAAGAATGGATTACATTTCCTGTTTTTGTTTTCTTTTTAGTTGTTTGTTACATTGAGCTATTATAAATTATATCACAGACATTGTGAGTGATACTTGGTAAGGACTGATTCTGTTTTGTTCCTCCAAAGAGTAGTGCTTTTTTGTTTCAGTAGGTAGTTAACTCAGTAAACTAAGACTTCAAACTCTGACTCCCTAGTATTGGGCAGCAATATAAATTGCTGTTTAGTTCTTTTGGCTTTAACTGGGCTACTGCATGCAAACTTGGCTCAGGAGTCACTTAGTGACTTAGGGAACATTTGTACACAGAATTTGAACTCCCCTTTTTGGAAACTCTCTTTTTACCAGGATTTCTTCTTTCACTTTCACCTGTTGTGTTGCCTTGATCTCTGTCCTGATGTTTTAGTGCAGCAACACCATCTGAGTGTTAGCCACTCACATGTTGTTGCAGAACTGGACCTACTCTCGGGCTAAAATTGACCAAAAGCAGGAATTCACTGGATTGCTGAGTGTCCAAGTCTTGATCACGCTCCAGAATGTTCTACTTTTGGTCATCTGGTGCCTAGATTTTTGATTTTTAAAAAATATTTGTTCAGAGTTTATAGTTGCTATCTACCAGGGAACTGCTTCAATAGGAACTACTCAACCATTGCCAGAACCTTCTTGAACTTTCTAGAAACACCGTCTTATTTGTTTTATTTTATTTTTTTAGACAAAGTCTCACGCTGTGCTCTACCACCCAGGCTGGGGTGCAATGGTGTAATCTCGGTTCACTGCAACCTCCCGAGTTCAAGTGATTCTCGTTCCTCAGCCTCCCAGGTAGCTGGGATTACAGGCACCTGCCACCACACCTGGCTAATTGTTTATATTTTTAGAAGAGACAGGGTTTCACCATGTTGGCCAGGCTGGTCTCGAACTCCTGACTTCAGGTGATCCACCCATCTCAGCCTCCCAAAGTGCTGCAATTTACAGGCATGAGCCACCACGCTTGGCCTAGAAACACTGTCTTATTTAAATAAGAAAGAGTGTGTCTCAGAATGGAAAGAAAACAGCTTTGGGGTCAAACCCAACTTGGATGCAGAATCTCACTCTCTTTTTTTTTTTTTTGAGACTGAATCTCACTCTGTCACCTAGGCTAGAGTGCAGTGGCACGATCTTGGCTCACTGCAACGTCTGCCTCCTGGGTTCAAGCCATTCTTCTGCCTCAGCCTCCTGAGTAGCTGTGATTACAGGTATGCGCCACCACACCTGGCTAATTTTTTGTATTTTCAGTAGAGACGGGTGTGTTAGCCAGGATGATCTCCATCTCCTAACCTTGTGATCCACCCGCCCCGGCCTCCCAAAGTGCTGGGATTACAGGCGTGAGCCACCGCGGCCGGCTGGATATGTTTTTTAAGAAGAAAACGTACCTTACTGTTTCCTTTGTGATTTCTTCACTAGCTGCCGCAAGTGTGTGTGGCTGTGTGCATTGTGGGCAGGGTGAGGCAGCTAGCTTGATTTCCATTTTGAGAATGGGTGGTGCCTCCTCACGGAAGACTTCTTAAAACAGGAGATGGGTGCCCTCTGTTATTCTTGTATGGCAGGCAGAATAACATTCCCCTACATGTCCACATCCGAATCCCTAGAACCTGTGAATATGTTGCATGTCAAAAGGGACTTTGCAGATGCTAGTAAGGCTAAGGACCTTGAGGTGGACAGATGATTTTGGATCATCTGGGTGAGCCCAATATAATCACATATGTCCTTATGAGTGGAAGAGGGAGGCAGAGAGTTATTCAGAGACAGAGATATGGCCACAGAAGCAGAGTCAAAGAGATGCCTTGGTGTTGTATTTGAAGATGGAGGAAGAAGCTACAGCCAAGGCCTATGAGGCAGCCTTTAGAAGCTTGGAAAAGCAAGGAAACGCATTCCCTCTCAGCCACCAGAAAGAAATGCAGCCCTCCCAAAATCCTGATTTTAGCTCAGTGAGACCCATGTCAGACTTCCAGAAATGTAAGATCATAAATGTGTGCTGTTTTATTTTTTATTTCTTTTTCTGTTTTAAACCACTACGTTTGTAAACATTTCTTTGGCAGTAATCGTTGCTTTTGATGGAAGTTGGAGCAGTGGTCAAGCTCGTGGGCTTTGGAGCCAGTCTGCCAGTCCGCCTTGTTTCAAACCCCTTTTCCTTTCTTTCTTTCTTTTTTTTTTTTTTTTTTTTTTTTTTTTGAGATAGAGTCTCATTCTGTGGCCCAGGCTGGAATGCAGTGGTGTGATCTTGGCTCACTGCAACCTCCGACTCCTTGGTTTAAGCGATTCTCATTCCTCGGCCTCTCAAATAGCTGGAATTACAGGCATGCGCCACCACACCCAGCTAATTTTTGTATTTTTAGTAGAGAGAGGGTTTCACCATGTTGACCAGGCTGGTCTTGAACTCCTGGCCTCAAGGGATCCACCAGCCTCGGCATCACAAATTGCTAGGATTACAGGCGTGAGCCACCACGCCCAGCCTCAAACCCTTTTTCTGTGATTTTTCTTTTTCTTTTTAAAGCTGTGTGACCTTGTGGAAGTTGCTTCACTTCTCTGGGCCTCAAATTTCTCATCTCTAAAGTCGGTTAACAATAATCTACAACACATAGTTTTTTGTGAGGATGAAATGAGAGTTTCATACATGCAGCAAGCCTGGAAGTAAGTTTTAGCTGCGGCCATTCTGGGCAGGAATCCCTCGCTAGGTAACTTAGAGCAGTGGATCAGGGCACAGACTTGGGAGACAGACTGTCCAGCTTCCGATTTAGGCTCCTCTCTTACTAGTCTGAAGTAGAATGGTTGTGTTCTTCCACTTCTTCATCTGGAAAACAGGGGCAGGCATCCCAGGATGTTTGAGAGATCATATCAGATGGAGAGGCCAGAGTTTTTAGCAGGTACATCATACACATTCCCCAAAGGACAGTTATTGTTATCATTGGGTGGCTGGGGAATATTGAGCCTCCAGCCCTAGGCATTGTGGATCAATTTGTCCTTCAGTTATCTTTGGGGTAATTTAAATACACTGGATTGGGAAGACAAAGCTATTGCCCTCCTGCTGGGAGAGTGCTGGGTACCTAGCAGGTGCTCAGTAATTACTGAATGAATGAATAAGAACAGAACAGGTCCTAGGCCCTGCCCTGAAGAGGCTCACAGTGCAGGACAAGGCCTGGAGCCAGGCCAGGGTTGTGTGGTTGTCTTTAAAAAGAAACAAAACAAAGAACTACTTCCTACCAGCTGACCCTAAACCCCTCAGCTCCCTGCAGGGACCTCTCAGCCCTGCAGGGGAGCCCAGGCTGTTCGCCAGGCCTGGCCTTGCTGTCAGCTTTCTAAGCCAGTCACAAACATTCTCCCCTCAACTTTATAATGGACGCCCCACAGCCTCCTCTCCCCTCCCAGGGTGGTCCTGAGGCTATGAGCAGCTGGCAGTTCCCTGTCTGAGAGGTCCTTGGTACTGCAGGGGAGGTAGCTCTCACCTGAAGGCCTCCCTGGATGCCGGTCTCAACTTCATGTGTTACCAGTTATGGAGAATTATTTTTAGTGAGTTACACTCTGTTAGGGCCAAACACAAGGAGGAAAGAGTGACTGAATACTGCTCTGGGTCAGTGACTGTGACAAGACTGTCTTTTTCTTCTTCCCTGTTGCAGGCCTGATCTTTTGGCCAGAAGGAGATTAAAAAGATGCCCCTCAAGATGGCGGTGCCTGTCAGCTGCATGGAGCTTCGTTCAAGTATTTAATGAGCCTGATGGATTTACAGTGATCTTTGGTGGTCTGGGGAATAACGCTGGTGGAACCATGTACAGGAATGACACACATCCGGCACATTTCAGGATACTAAAAGTGGTTTTAAGGGAGGCCCTGGCTGAATGCCTCACGGATTCTTACAGCTTGGATGTCCATGGGGGACGAAGGACCACAGCTGGCTGCGAGGGTTGAGATCTCTGTTTACTTAGATCTCTGCCAACTTCCTTTGGGTCTCCCTATGGAATGTAAGACCCCGACTCTTCCTGGTGAAGCATCTGATGCACGTTCCATCCGGCGCTCAGCTGGGCTTGAGGTGAGGCTGTCCTGGCTGGTGGCGGAGAGTTCACTGGGATGTGGCTGGTTGTCTCAATGAGGTGGCATTTAATGAGCACCCTCTGTCTGGTTGGTGTGATGCTGGGTGCCTGGGGGAGACAGATGGAACTAAAGAGGTCCTTCCTGGAACCCGTTACTGTTCCCTGCCCTGACGTGTGTTATTGTACCTGTCACCATTTTCTGATGTTCCCAGTTTACGTATCTGTCGCCATCTACCTCCCTATAAAGTGCCTCTGCTGTTGGTTCTGTGTCCTTAAGACATTGTGTGGCATTTGGCACAGTCTCTCATACTGCAGAAAGGGTAAATTAAGACAGGATTGTTAATGAATGAAGACATGAGAGATTCAATGGAAAGATATGCATGGGGGGATAATTTCTTGGCTCTGCGCTCAGAGCTAGGAACAACATAAGGCCATATGGCTGGTACTGTGAGGGTTGTATGTGGGCAGATGCATGTGGAGGCAGACAGGCCTGGGTGTGACTCTTTAACACATACACACTGCGTGCCTCCATGCAGACTGATGGATTCCTTTCCCTGCAGTGAAGGGTTAAGTATTATCACACGTCACAGGACTGGAGTTGAAGATCGCCAAGTAGACATTGAAATGCTGATCACATGACAGACACTCAGCATGTGGTGGGTGATGTTGGCTGGGGGTAGCTTTTGGGGATAGTGGACATTTCTTGGCTCTGATGATCTTTCTGAGCAGAGCCAGGGAGGCAGTGCTGGACTCTGGCCTGGGCACAGCTGGTTGGCGTGGACAGTTGATTAAAGGTCACAGTTTCCCTGCAGCCCATGGGAAGGCAGAGTGACAAGTCAGTGGCAGATGAGGAAATGGAGTCTCATGCCAGCTGGAGGGGGGGAGCAGCTGGGTTGGCCACAAAGGCCTGTTGCAGTTCTGCAGCTGACAAGTGGAAGGACTGGCCTCTCAGGTCCAGGCCTGGTGGCCTGGGAGGCTGCTAGCTCTGAGCGATGAGTGGTGCCAAGCTGCCTGAAGGAGAGCTGCAGCTCAAACAGCAAGTGATCCAGCTCTCAGACCACTTGAGGCCACCTGGCATGTGGTGGCCAAGACCACAGTTGGGGCGGGGACTTGAGTCTGATTTTGATTGGATTCCTAATTCTGCTCATGCCTGACAGCACTTTGTCAGACAGGCTTTCCTGACCTCCTAAAGTAAATAATGTCCCTCTGGGTGTTATATGCTGTTCTCACCCATAGCTCTTAGATATGTTCTAATTGTATATTCATCTGTGCAAGTTACTGGGTTTCATGTCTTTCTCTCACACTAGAAAGTAATCTTTCTGAGTTGAGGAAGTGCATTTGCCTTGCTCACAGGCTAGACATATAGTAGGCATTTTATTTGTTGCATCACAGTTGCCTTGATCAAATATGGTGACTCTCCGTGGTTTTCTCTTGGTTTCTTTGAAAAGGTCAGACAGAAGGGAAACACTCTTTTATTGAGTATATATATGACTTAGCCCAGCAATCCCACTAGGAGAGCAATGGTGTATCCATTATACAGTTGAGTGCTTGGAGGCTCTGAGGGGCCATGTACCTTCCCCAAGGTTATTTATCCAGGAGAAGACAGAGCCAGAAGCTGAGAACTGCCTCGTGTTTTACACCGAACCAGGCCCCTTCAGCTGAAGACTTTTCCTTGCGGTCTTGGGAAGAGTGTGTGTGACGGTGAGCTGCAGCAGGTGCTGGGCCGTGCTTGACTGTGGTCACGTAGGGGCAGACAGAGGAGCCATTTCGGGGGGCTGCTGAGGGTCTGGAGAGAGGCTCACAGTGGTTAGCAGAGAGGTCCTGGGATGGGAGGGGGTCAGTTGGGAAAGACAGAGGCAGCATACTCCCCACTCCTTTGTGCCTTCCCAGTCCTCTCTCACCCCTTCCTGCCCTCTCCCCACACCCTATCGTGGTGGCAGCTGTGCCTCACTTATCACATGGTCCATAGCTCTGTTTTTTCCCCTTTTATCAGTTACTGCCTAGAACAACCCAATTGTGGTGGTCTGGGTTATCTCTCACTCTTCACGGTAGGGCTAGAGTGGGCTCGGGCACCAAAGGACACAGAATGGTTATGGCAATGAATAAGATTCCTTCTGTGTGTCAGCAAAGATGCTGATGTAGTAATAATCCCCATTTATTAAGCCATGCTCTCTACAGGGCACATAGCACATGTTTTTCCATTCAAACCTCAAAACAGAGCTAAGAGATGCGCACCATTATGGTCATTATCCATTTTACTGTTTTTTGTTTTGTTTTGTTTTTGTTGTTTTCTTTGAGACTGAGTCTTGCTCTATCACCCAGGCTGTAGTACAGTGGCGCGATCTTGGCTTACTGCAACCCCCACCTCCTTGGTTCAAGTGATTCTCGTGTGTCAGCCTCCCAAGTAGCTGGGACTACAGGCGTGCGCCACCATGCCTGGCTAGTTTTTGTTGGCCAGGCTGGTCTTGAACTCCTGACTTCAAGTGATCTGCCTGCTTCGGCCTCCTAAAGTGCTGGGATTACAAGCGTGACCCACCTTGCCTTGCCTGTTTTACTGTTAAAGTAACTGGAGCACCCAGAGGGAAATCAAGTGTCCCCAGGGAATACAGGCAGCATTTGGACAGCCCTGTCTGACTCCAAAGCCACTGCACAACATTGCCTGGAGCTGAGAGACGCACATTCTCCCTTCTTGGCCACTGGTGACTGTGACCTTGGGCAAACTACCTCTCCTTTTGGGCCTTAGTACATTCATTCATAGAAAAACTGGCTAATTTCTCTTCTCAGCCAGGAGACTTGAGAGTGAAAGGGACGCTATATCACTTACTCTGGGACGACAGGTGTACATGAGGATGTAGCTGGGCAAGCCAGGCCTAGTGGCTCCCACACTCATAAATCAGATGGTGGGTGCTGGTGCTGCTGGTGCATCATGCCTCCAAGGCTGGCTCTCCCAGTTTTCCCTGGACTTTTGCCTAAACAGTTTGCATTTCTACTCATGGTGCAGGAGCTTGCTGTTCTGATTTCATGTCACAAACCTGCCTTCAGCCACTGAGAAGAGCCCTGTTATCCCTGGCTGCTGCTACAGCAGTCCCAACCTGTGTTGTTGTCACTTGATGGGCTCCTGGAATTATTCACAGCACACTCTCTAGTCGTACAGGCTGCCCTGCCACCCACACTGACAATCCTGGCCGGGTTCCTGGAGATGGTCTGGCATCTTGGACCTGTTCCCCACGGTACCTGGAGCCCCTGATGGTCTACCCAGGGTGGCCATGAGGGAAAGGCTGTGACATGATCATCTCCAGGGGTTCTTCAGTGAACAGCCCAAGGTTGCTTAACAGCTGGTATGTATGAATACCTGGAATGTGCCAGTTCACCTTCTAATCTGGCAAGGGGGATGCGTCTCCTCCTTACACATATGAAGAAACTGAGATTCAGTGAGAAAGCTGCCATGGTTACTGATGGAGAGAGCAGAGAAGCTGGTGTTTGCATTCCCGTCTGTCAGCCTCGACACCCCTACTCCTGTCCAGCCAGTGTTTCTCAAAGCATGCCGATGAGCAATGCAAGATGATTTCAGGTTATAGATAAGAATAAAAAAGTTGTTTTGTGTTTAACTCAAATTAGAAAAAGACAACAATTGGTACGTGAGACCTGTGATTTTGCAGATAATACTGCTTAGGATGTTGGTACTTAAGAAAAGGTCAACTTTTCAAAAATACTGTTAGTGACATGTGGACCTAGTCCTCCTGAAGAGGACTATATTGGGGCGTCGGTAATTGTTTCTGTCTGCGGTACTCTGGTTGTGTGGCTCTGGCCACGCCACTGGAGGCAGTGTCTGAGCCTGTGACTTGAGTAGTAGCTCTGTGTCATGTCTGCTGATTCTCCCCAAATCCTGAAGATTCATAATGAAGTGACTGCACAGCTTGGTCTGAAGCTAGATTGAAAACAATAAGGATCCCAGAACGATAGCACTTTATAATCCTATAATTTGGGTCAAATTGCCTGCAGTTACTATCTGAGTCCTGCCTGTTACAGTCATTGAGCACCAAAGGTTTTTCAGTCAATTCCTGAGTTAATTATTATCTGGGATTGAATTATGAAATAATAAATGTTTCCACTATGCAATCGATTGGTGACTTATTCATTTATTCTTTTCATTCATTTATTCTCAATAAATCAAAGATCAGGGCTGGGCATGGTGGCTAACACCTGTAATCCCAGCACTTTGGGAGGCCGAGGTGGGTGGATCACCTGAGGTCAGGAGTTCAAGACCAGCCTGGCCAATGTAGCAAAACCCCACCACTAGTAAAAATAGAAAAATTAGCTGGGCGTGGTGGCGTGTGCCTGTAATCCCAGCTACTCGGGAGGCTGAGGCAGGAGAATCACTTGAACCTGGGAGGCGGAGGTTGCAGTGAGCTGAGATTGCACCACTGCACTCCAGCCTGGGTGAAAAGAGTGAGACTCCATCTCCCAAATGAATAAATAAATAAATAAATAAAAGATAATATTACCTACTCCATGAGTTTATTGTGAGAATTAAATAAGAGAGCATATTAAAAGGCTTCATTCAGTGCCAAGCATATAATATGTACTCAGGGAATACTAGTTTTTAAATAAAATTTTCAAATGGGATTAGAAGATCAAAGCATATAGGCATAAAGGTATAAAAAATATTGAAGATGAATGAGTTACTAAAATTTAACATTACATTTAGCTCTGAGCTTCCTAGTTAGCACAACATGCTAAGTAGGTTATATTTGTGTCTAAAGTAAGGACTGGCAAACTTTTTATATCAAGGGTTAGGTGATAAATGTTTTCAGCTTTGCAGGCCACACAGCTCTGTTCTGCTTGTCAGTTCTGCCTTTGTATCTGGAAAGTAGCCATAGATAATATGTAAATGAGTGGGTGTGGCTGTGTGCCAATAAAACTTTATTTACAAGAACTGGCAATGGGCCTTCAGGCTGTAGTTTGTCCTTGGCCTAAATAAAGGAAACATGTTTGTCTTTGAAAGGCAGAAACTTCTCCTAGATCATAAACACTGAAAAAAAAATTGTTACAAGATGTAATATTTCTGTGAGACTTGTTAAGCAGTATATGTGCAGTGCTTTCATTAGGCTTTTACAGAAAACTTAGAAGATGGCCTTCACACGGCTAGTTCCCTTACTGTTCATTTAGCAGACATTTATTGAGGGCTTACTATGTCCTAGGCTCTGATATCCATACATAGTAAAATGTAAAGGCGTGTGCATTTTGGCAGGGGGTGCTGCATTGACAAGGAGGGGTCTCAGTGACAGTTTTGGAAGGTCAGTTTAGAGAGTTTTGGGAGGTCAGTTTAGAACAGTATTGGACACACTGTTCCGTCCCTGAATTACACACAGGCCTCAATGCTAACTTGAGTGGGCTTTTGGTCCAGCAGGCCTGGGCTCCAGGGACAGTCACTCAGCGTCCCACCTCGAGTGGTTGTGTCATGAAATCTTGGCCCTCTTTGACTGATAGCTACAATTATTTGAAGAGTGTGGTTTTTAGAACAAAACTAAATCAGGTTTTGAAGGTCTGCTGTTTTATACCTGCTATGTGATCTTGCTCAAGTTTTTATTTTTATTTTTTTCTGTATATGGGATTTTATTTTATTTTTATTTATTATGTATGTATTTATTTTATTTTAAGTTCTGGGGTACTTGTGCAGGTTGTGCAGGTTTGTTACATGGTAGACGTGTGCCATGTGATTTGCTGCATCTATCACCCCATCACGTAGGTATTAAGCCCAGCATGCATTAGCTTTTTATCCTGATGCCTTTCCTCCCCCGGCCCCGCCCCACAGGCCCCAATATGCTCAAGTGTTTTAATCTCTCTGATCCTCACTTTCTTCATCTGCAAACCATAACACCTCTGAATCTCTCTTTGTTACTCTAATGCTAGCTATTTAGTATTTGCTCTCTAAATGTTAGTTCCTCCACCTGGGGGCTGGGCGGGTGGTGGCTGACCTCATCCCATGAAGCTGTCTCCTGGCTTTCCCAGCTAGATCCTGTGGGTGTGAAGATTGCAGCCCCCTCCTCCTGGGGGAGTATTCAGTGTAACAAGTCTTGAGAAAACACTGGCCTGTGGAATTCCAAAGTTAATGAAGGGAACAGATTCCAAGAGGGTCTCTGTTTGACCTTCCACCGTTTCCCCAACCCCGTTATCCCTGAGTGAGTTTTGGGGCAAGCATAGGTATGTAGGCACTGCAAAGAAGAACTCTCACGCTGTGGTGCAGGACCGTGGCCTTGGCCTCTTGGATATCTGGGCCGGATGGGTGCATTTGGGCCTGTTCCCTACAGCGCCTAGTTAGCCTGCGAAAGACATAGGAAGCAGCCAGGGCAGGCTATCTTAAGAGAAGGGAGCATATTTGATAAAGTTGGAAAATGATTCTCAGCTGTCCATAGGAAGAGCAGAGTAAGGGGCTATGTGAGAAGTTTGGAAGAAGGACCAGTTCCAAAAATGAAGAAAGAAAGAAAGAAGGAAAGAAAGAAAGAAGGAAGGAAGGAAGGAAGGAAAGAAAGAGAGAGGAAGGAGGGAAGAAAGGAAAGAAAGAAGGAAGGAAGGAAAGAAAGAAAGAAAGAGACAGGAAGGAAGGAAGAAAGGAAAGAAAGAAAAAGAAAGGAAGGAAAGAGAGAGAGAGGAAGGAAAGAAGGAAGGAAGGAAGAAAGAAAGAAGGAAAGAAGGAAAGAAAGATTCATTATTCTGTCCTCTGGACCTGAGTGAAGAAAGATACTCTGTCCTTTGTACCTGCATGAAAAAAGAAAAGAAAAGAAAGAAACGAAGAAAGGAAGAAAGAAAGAGAGAGAGGAAGGAAGGAAAGAAAGAAAGAAAGACAGGAAGGAAGGAAGGAAAGAAAGAAAGAAAAAGAAAGGAAGGAAGGAGAGAGAGGAAGGAAGGAAGGAAGAAGAAAAGAAAGATTCATTATTCTGTCCTCTGAACCTGAGTGAAGAAAGATACTCTGTCCTTTGTACCCACGTGAAGAAAGGAAAGAAAAGAAAGAAAGAAAGAAATGAAGGAAGGAAGAAAGAAAGAAAAGAATGTAAAGAAAGAAAAGACTGTAAAGAAAGAAAATAATGTAAAGAAAGAAAAGAAAGGAAAGAAAGATTCATTATTCTGTCCTTTGGACCTGAGTGATGTTTTCAGTTAAAATGAGTGGAGTAGGATCCAGAGATCAGGCTTTTGAGGACAGGTAAAGCCTTAAGATACATTCTGTTTCTGGCTCAGGGAACCTTCAGGGAAAAGGCTTTGGAGACCAAGCTAGGCAGGGAAGTGCCTTCGCTTATCACGCTAGAGACCAGACTGGGGCAGTGAAGTCACCATAATTGATGGGCCACACTAGACTGGAGCCAACCATGGCCCATTCCTGAGACTCTGGGCCTCAGGGTGGCCTTGGCTGGAACCTATATTCCAGTGGCCCTGGTGGCTCTCTTCCCTCTCACCTTCCCAGGAGGCAGATTATTTCCCTGTGGTGGGGGTGAGGTGGTGGCATGGGGGCTTCTTTCCTCTCTCTCTGTCTTGCAGCCTTGTTAAAATAGTGCCCACGTGCTGATAGCTGGAATTCCAGTGCAGTTGCTGGGGATGGGGGTCTTTCCTTCTCATCTGTCTGTCACCCTTTATCACTCCACAAGGGGTGGGGGTACTGGACAGAAAGAGTGTGTCCCACCTGATTACTGGGAAGTGCAATGGACGCCCCCACCCCCTGTTGGCTTATCTGGCTCCAACCAAAGAACAGCTGTTGGTGGTCAGGTCTCTGAGTCACTCAGTAGCTTGGGACTGGGTTCAGTGGGAGATGATGGCATAAACAAATAAACACTGGCTGGCCCCCAGCTCTCAGCTTTCTGCTCACTGGGGGGCCCCAGAAGCTTCTTGTCGCGTTTGCAGGGAAAATAAGGATACCCATAATAAAAATAGTTTTCCTGATGGAGAAATGCTCTGGGGAGGTTGTTGAGGCATGTTAGAAAATCCCTGAGGCTTTCTGGCTCTGTGAGCTAAGGGAGGACACTTGGCCTCTCTGGGCCTTCGCTTGCTCCTTTGGGAAGCCTGTTATTGTGAAAATGAGATGATCTGGGAGGTAAAACTGGCCAGTTGTTCATCTCCCCTCTCTGAACATGACGCATAGTAAGCCCTGAATCTCATTTAAATTTGGAAGTCAGATTGGCTTTGTGACTGTCCTAGTTTCCGGCTGTTGAGTCAGCTCAGGCAGTTCTTGGGACTTCTGTGTGGCTGTGGCTCCCCATCTCTCAATGGGGTGACAGTCCTCGTCTTGTGCCCCTCACGCGCTTGTTGAGAGGACAGATGAGTCACCTCTGGGAAACTGCCTGAGAGCTGGATGACACCACTCTGTGGGATTGCATTTCATCCACAGAGACATCCGGAAAAGGGAGCAGAACAGAGCCTGACTCTTGATTATTCGGGGAGGGAGCCTGGAGCTGGTGGAAGTGAGGGCATAGAGCACATTCCTTTCAGGCCAGGCAGTGCTTGGCTGCTGAGGCACCGGTGGAGACCTCATGATCTGGTGGTCCGCCTCCCTCTTGTGCTGTGAGTGCCTGGAGCTCTCTGGCTTCCTCGGCTTTCCACTGTCTTTCCCAAAGCCTCCATGGATTCTAGAATCTGCTGTGGAGTTTCAGGGTGATCTCTGCATAGTGTGAATATCTAGCTCTGAAACACAAAACAGAAAGCCACAAAGGGCAACGTAACAAAAGCTGTATTCCCACCCATGGATTAGCACGTGTTCATGAGGTGGCATGCTTTGCTTTGGATCATTGTTTTTATTTTATTTATTTATTTGCTTATTTATTTATTTATTTATTTAATTTATTTATTTGAGATGGAGTCTTGCTCTGTTGCCCAGGCTGGAGTGCAGTGGTACAATCTTGGCTCACTGCAGCCTCTGCCTCCCAGGTTCAAGCGATTCTCCTACTTCAGCCTCCTGAGTAGCTGGGACTGCAGGCATGTACCACCACACCTGGCTAATTTTTTATATATTTAGGAGAGACGGGGTTTCACCGTGTTAGCCAGGATGGTCTCGATCTTCTGACCTCATGATCCCCTAACCTTGGCCTCCCAAAGTGCTGGGATTACAGGCATGAGCCACCACACCCAGCCTGGATCATTGTCTTTAAAGAAAAAAAAAAAAAAAAAAGATAAATGGGAAGTCTGTGAGCCTTGTCTCCCATTCCCCATCCTTTTCTTCATACAAGTACCTCTCCTAAACTTGGGGTATGACAGGTCATGCTCTTACAATTTCATTACAAATCTATTTGAAGATCACTGGTAGCACCATTTTGTGTGTTTTTAAATTCTTAGATAGGTGACATAATGTATAAGATGTCTGCACTTTCCTCTTTTCTCTCGGCATTATGCTGGGCAGATGATGCTACTATGCTTGTTCATTCATTCCCTGTGCCACAGAGTCTTGGGTTGTTTCCAGAATTTTGCTTTTGTAAACAATGCTGTCATGAGCATCCTGGCACAGGGCTGCAGGTGCATGTCGGTCCCAGGAGTACAGGGCACAGAGCATGCACATTTGCAGCCTGACCGGAGGTTGCCACATGACTCTCTAGTTGGCACTATTTCCTAGGTTCCTTCCCTGAGAGGCTGGGAACTTCTGGAAGGCAGGGGTGGGTGGTGCTCACCACTATATCCCTCTGCCAGTCAGCATGCCTGACACCAGGTACCAGTTCATGACACGTCTGAATGGGGTGAATTCTGGAAGGGGACAAGGCAAGTGCCAGGGCAGGTCCAGAGTCTGGGCGTAGAAGGAGCAACATAATGGGGGCTCCTTGCAGAAGCAGCAGAAAGAAAAAAGAAATAGGGGCCTGGAGTGGGGGTGTGAATGAAGACATTGCTGTTGAGAAGACACTTGTGAAGAAGCCAACAGCGTTGTCTGGGCCTGGCTGGATATCATGAGGCTGGACATGGAGGTCCCAGGCACCACTGCTGTGGGCTTTTGGGGAGTTGGATGCACGGTGGAGAGCTGAGGAGGAAGTTGGGCTTGCTGCAGACGGCTGCTGGCGGGGCTGGCTGGAGTCTGGCTCTGGCCCTCACTCACTGGGGGTTACCCAAGTGACCCATTGCAGGAAGAGGGGTGGGGGACCCAGAGTTACTTTAACCACTTTATGAGCCTGTCTCAGCCAGGATCTGGGGCTTCTAGCAAAGCCCACAGCACAGGCACATTTTAGGAAAGACAAGATTGAGATGCCTGTGGTGGCCCAGAAGGACACTTCAGGGCAGCAGGGTTGTAAAGGTCAGGAGGGGGAAACTGCTGGAAGGAAGTTGAATGCTCTGGGAAAAAGCTGACAGAAATGAACAAGGGATGATTTTTTTTTCTTTTCTTTTCTTTCATTTTATTTTGAGAAAGACAGTCTTGATATGTTGCCTAGGCTGGTCTCAAACTTTTGAACTTGAGTGATCCTCCCACATCGGCCTCCCAAAGTGTTGGAATTATAGGCATGAACCATCATGTCCAGCCACAAGGGAAGTTTAAAAATAGACAATTTGAGAAGAGTTTTTTTTTTAATTTCTAATTTTACATTTAATAGAGATGGAGTCTCACTCTGTTGCTCAGGCTAGTCTTAAATTCCTGAGCTCAAGCGATCCTCCTGCGTTGTTCTCCCAAAGTGCTGGGATTACAGGCTTGAGCCACTGCACCTGGCCAAGGGTAATTTTTTTTTTTTTAAGAAAAATATGATTAGAAATAGAAAATTTGGATTTGGTAATGGATAGTGCATACTATGAAATAACCTTTTTATTTCTTCAACACTTCCCATGATGATAACACTAATACAAGGTCTTTGGTGAAAACTAAGAATGTGTAGAAATGTGTTGATGGTTGAAAAACAGCCCCATAATGCTCCACTGAGGAGTAACCTCTGTTCACATTTGGCCTTAGAAATAATACCTGTGAACAGAATGGCCAACTTGTCCTGGTTTGCTAGAGAGTTTCCTGGTTTTAGCACTGAAAGTCCAACATTCTGAGAACCCCCTCAGTCCTGTGCAAACTGGGATAGTCGTTCACCCTACCTGTGAATTGAATGATACCACTGAGCATCAAGCACTTTGACAGTTCACAAGTCATTTCTAGTGCTGTCATTGTGTATACTCGGTTCTGGCTGCGTGCAAGGCATTGTGCAAGGCTGCATGTTCTGGAGCTACACCAGAGCTCCAGAGCTGAAGTTCTATTTTCTTTTTTTTTTTTCACTTGTTATTTTAGAATCAAGAGATGCATGTGCAGGTTTGTTACAAAGGTATATGAGATGCTGTTGAAGTTTGGAGTAGGATGGAACTCATCACCCAGGTACTGAGCATAGGACCCAATAATTATTCAGTCATTGTCCCCCTCTTTTCCTCCCCTTTCTAGTAGTCCTCAGAGTCTATTGTTCCCATCTTTATGCCCATGTGTACCCAATGTTTAGCTCCCACTTATAAGTGAGAACGTGTAGTATTTTGTTTTCTGTTTCAGCATTAGTTTGCTTTTGATAATGGCCTCCAGCTGCATCCATGTTGCTGCAGAGAGCATGATTCCATTCTTTTATATGGTTGCATAGTATTTCTTGGTGTATATGTGCCACATTTTCTTTATCCAGTCCACCACTGATGGTCATTTAGGTTGATTCTATGTCTTTGCTATTGTGAATAGTGCTGCCATGAACACATGGGTGCATGTGTAATTTTGGTAGAACAATTTATTTTCCTTTGAGTATACACCTAGGTACGAGATTGGTGGGTCAAATGGTAGTTCAACTTGTAGTTCTCTGAGAAATCTCTAAACTGCTCCTCACAGTGGCTGGACTAATTTACGTTCCCACCAACAGTGTATCAGTGTCTCCTTTTCTACACAGGCCCACCAACATCTGTTATTTTTTGACTTTTTGATGAAAACCATTCTGATTGGTATGAAATGTATCTCATTGTGGTTTTGATTTGAATTTTTCCAATGACTAGTGATGTTGTGCATTTTTTCATGTTTGGTGGCTGCATGAATGTCTTCTTTTGAGCGGTGTCCATCCGTGTGCTTTGCCCACTTTTTAATGGGATTATTTGCTTCTTTGCTTGTTGATTTGTTTAAGTTCCTTATCGATTCTGGATATTGGAACTTTGTCAAATGCATAGTTTGTGAATATTTTCTTCCATTCTGTAGCTTGTCTGTTTACTCCCTTGATAATTTCTTTTGCTCTGCAGAAGCTCTTTAGTTTAATTAGGCCCCACTTGTCAATTTTTGTTTTTGTTGCAATTGTTTTTGAGGACTTAGCCATAAATTCCTGTCAAGGCCTATATTGAGAAGGGTATTTCCTCGGTTTTCTTCTAGGATTTTTATAGTTTGAAGTCTTAATTTAAGTCTTTAATCCATGTTGAGTTATTTTTTGTGTGGTGATAAATAGGGGTTCTGTTTCATTTTCTTCTGCGTATGGATAGCCATTTATCCCAGCACCATTTATTGAATAGGAAGTCTTTTTCCCATTGCCTCTTTTTGTCAAGTTTGTTGAAGATCAGATGGTTGTAGGTAAGTGGCATTCTTTCTGGGTTCTCTATTCTGTTCCATTGGTCTGTGTATTTGTTTTTGCACCAGTACCATGCTGTTTTGGTTACTGTAGCCTTGTAGTATAATTTGAAGTCAGGTAATGTGAGGTCTCTAGCTTTGTTCTTATTTCTTAGAATTGCTTTGGTTATTCAGGCTCTTTTTTGGTTCCATGTGAATTTTAGAATAGTTTTTTCTACTTCTGTGAAAAATGATGTTTGTAGTTTGAAAGAAATAGCATTGAATCTATAAATTGCTTTGGACAGTATGGCCATTTTAATGATTTTGATTCTTCCAATCAATGAGCATGAAATGTTTTTCCATTTATTTGTGTCATGTCTGATTTCTTTCAGCAAGGTTTTGTAGTTCTCCTTGTAGAGATCTTTCACCTCCTTGATTAGAAGTATTACTAGATATTTCATTTATGTGTGTGTGAAGCCCTGTTTTCTATCCTTAAGGAGCTTACAACTTGTCTTTGGTATGCAGTACGGGCATTTCACTTGTAAGAGGAGGGGTCTTACTGTAGCCAATACCTTCTTTTATTTTGGGTACTAGGGGTTTATGGAGATTTTTGTTCTGGTGGGTTATCCAGTTTTGCAGGTTGGTACCAGGAGAGAGGATGCATGTTGGTACCAATGCTGAATTTGACTGCCCCTGGCCCTGCTGCTCAGCACTGTCAGACCCCTAAATGATGTGCCCCATTCTAGGGCCAGCTCAGTGTTTTACAGTGATGAAGATGATGATGATGATGATGATGATGTCAGCATCCATCATTCTGAGGTGTGTGTCTATCTCTGGCCTCGTTATACCTGCAAAACATCAATGTGGTAGCCAATACTTGGGAAAATAATCCCATTGCCAGGCAGCAAATCATGGCCCTCAGTTAGGGGGATGGCATTTCACACTCATGAAGTGTTGAGTGCGTGGGTCCCTGGCCAGCTTTGGCAACTGTGAGGCAGGCATTATGCTTCCATTTTACCACTGACAGACTGAGGCCAGTGAGGAGGAGCAACTGGGCCTGTTGGCTTGTCTGTGGTAGGCCAGGCTGGCTACATAATATGTGGGGCTCAGTGCAAAATGAAATGTGGGCTCTCTTGTGCAAAAATTATGAAGAATTTCTAGATGCTGAAGCAGAGCATTAAACCAAGCTTGGTCCCCTCTGAGCCAGGAGCCCTGTGTGCCTGCACAGACTGTATGTCCAAGGAGCTGGTCCTAGGGCAGGACTAAGGTTCAGGCTTCGCATCCTGGGTCCAGGCTGTGTTTTGTGTGTCTGCAGAGCTCTGGTCTATCTGCTGATGAGTCCCTGCGGTGCTCAAAGGTACCTGGCTTCCTTGGGGAAAAGTTTCTCTCTCCCCTGCCCTTTCCCAGCCTCAAAACACACAAATGCTCAGATGAATATTTAGAAATCCAACTGGAGCAGCTTCTGTCTGTGACTTGATGATTTTAATGTGATTTTGGAGGATGCAACATTGGGGGTGATGCTTTCACATGCCTTCTCTCTCCCACTCAGGAACATGGGCAAATGCCATGGGCTCGGAGCTCTCACCTGCTCTTTTGTGCTGAGCTTCACTATCTCTTCTGGGCACTGATTGGTTACAGGGATATAGACCACCTGTGTGGTGCCCTGGGGGTTATGTCCAGAGGAGCCTCACATGGAGAAGAGAATTTCCTTTGGGATATGTATTTCTTGTGGTCTTAGCATGCTGGCAATTCTTATTTTTGGCATCATTTAATCCTTACAACAACTTTGTAAGGTTTTCACATCCATTGGTCATCTCTGAGTTGAGCACCTCAACTCAGGTGAATGTTTGTATGAATGTTTGTTGAGCACCTACTGTGTGTAGGGCAGTGTGCTAAAAAATTGAGGTCCTGTGGGTGTTTTGAGTATATATAATTGTGTTCTTCTGTCATTTTACATGACTTTCACCTCATTTCATTGCTGTAGCAACACTGTGAGGTTATTGCTGTCACCCCCATTTCTCAGGCGAGGAAATAGAGGTTGAGTCGATCTCCCATCTTGGATTTCCCTGACATCACAGTCTGAGTCTTTTGTGTCATGTGCAAGAGTGCAGTGGCTTTAGGGGGCCTGAGCTGGCTGGCCTGGATTGAATCCTGGCTTTGCCATTTGCAGATGTGGTCTGAGGCAAGTTATTTAACTTCTCTTGACCTCGGTTTCCCCATCTGTAAAATGGGGCTATACTGGTTGCTCTGTGTAGGAAGGGTCTGAGGTTTCAGTAGGATATATTCTGCACAACACCCCCCACACACCAAGTATCCTTGAAGCCTGGACATCCTTATAACCTCAGAGCGGTTTGGAGAGGGTTAGGAACTTGCAGATGGTCACATAATCAGTGTATGGCAGATCTCGGGCAGAGCTGGACTGGTCTTCTTCCAAATGAGAGCTCCTTTCCCCACTCTGCTTTCATGGACAGACTCTAATGACCACCTGGGTTATGTTCTTGTCCCTGTCAATTCCTTTATCCTTGTTGATAACCTAAGGGAACCTTGAGAGCCACAACGAGACAGGAAGAAAATGCCTGACTGCTGCTTGCAGGGTTAATTAAGCCATTCCTGGGGTTTCATTTGCTCTCTAGTTAGCACCAAAATAAATCCTCCAAATGGCTTTGAGGTTTCCAGTTGACATTGCATTTTGAATTCAGACAGCACCAGCATTTTACATCTTCCTGAGGATGATAAATGTTTAGATAGCACCGAAGATAATGGTAAAAGGAGAAATTTGGGGAAGTTCAGGCTGTGGCTGAGCAGATTGTAACTCTTTAGTGTGACGAATGGGTGAGAAGTGGCTTAAGGGACACATCTGATGTCCCCTGCTCCTAGGGGTTGAGAGGGGGATGGGGGGTGGACTCTGTTTTGCCATCCGGAGAATCCAGTGCCTTCCGGATGCTTCTGGGGTCTCATGCCTGAGTCTTGTTTTTGATGCATTCTGTCAGATGTTAAGGTCTTGTGCATGATGGTTGAGGTGTCAATGTGCAGGCATTAATGTCACCATTCTTATGTAATTGTTACCCTTTATTGAGTGCTTATTATGTGCCAGGATTTAAATATTTCTCTCAGTGACCCAAAGATGTAAATGTCATATCACCTTCATTTTACAGATGTGAAACAGGCTTGGAGAGGCTGAGACACCCAGCCATTAAGGACTCAGCTGGGATTCCCAGCCTTCCCTGGCACTCTTTTTTTTTTTTTTTTTTTTTTTTTTTTTTTTTTTTTTTTTTTTTTTTGAAACAGAGTCTTGCTCTGTCAGCCAGGCTGGAGTGCAGTGACACAATCTCAGCTCACTGCAACCTCCCTCTCCCAGGCTCAAGCAATTCTCCTGCCTCAGCCTTCCGAGTAGCTGGGTTTACAGGCATGTGCCATCACCGCACCTGGCTAATTTTCATTTTTATTTTTGGTAGAGACGGGGTTTCACCATGTTGGCCAGGCTGGTCTTGAACTCCTGACCTCAGGTAATCTGCCAGCCTCAGCCTCCCAAAGTGCTGGGATTACAGGCATGAGCCACCACGCCCGGCCTTCCCTGGCACTCTTGAGCATGTTTCCAGACTGCCTGCTTCCTACCCCAGACATGTCAAAATGCAGTGCTATAAATGACAGGGATCTGGTCCCAGATGGACAGCCCGGGCCCTTCGAAGGCACTCTAGCCTTCAGGAGACTGGATCTTTATGCCTGATGGAAGTGACACGGGACTGCTATGTTTACAGTGCCTGTTCTCCTGCAGGGTCTCCGGAAGTCATCAGCTGTGGTGGCCAGCACTCCGGAGGATGACAGGAAATTCTGCTGCAGCTCTGTGGGCGGGCTGGGGTGCATGCTGGACAGGGGGCGGGCAGACAGGGCTGGTAGGGAGGAAAACACCACTGAAACAGTTCAGACCGTATTGTCAGTGAATTCCTGGATTAGTATGCAGTGCTGCCAATGATCAGATTTGGGTCAGGAAGCCCAGATGGCAGAAAGATTGTGTTAAATCTTTATATTTTTCCACGAAATCCTCACCATTTCAGACCCTGTTTTCTAAGCTATCACCCTAATAATTGTGGATTTTAGATTTCCAAGGCAAGATTTTATAGTGGTTGTAAGGAGGGGATGGTTGGGGTGGGGGGGTAGCTGAAGAAATGAAAAAAGTGCTGCAGAAAGGAGCACATTCCACACCCAGCTTCTTTCTGATTGCGTTTCCCTCCGAGCAGCGAACAAGAGGCTGATTCAAGTGGCTCAGTGGCCTCCCTGCCTGGAGTTGGGTTCCTATGCCTTCCAGTGACTAAGGAGGAAATTCCATTTCAGTTAATCTGTGGCCGCTCATCACCCATGGCATTCTCTATCTAAATTTTATGGCTGCCTCATCTTTTTGGAATTCGCCTTCTTTTTGTGTGTTGGGTGATAAGTCAAGGAGACATGTGGCACAACTCCACAAAATACAACCACATTTTAGTATTCTGTACACAGTCCTTTCCAGGCATCCCAGGCTTTGTATTTTCATGTTGGTCGGCAATGAGGAGGTGCATCTTCATTATCTGTGCATGCATGTGCATCTCTTCATCCCTTCCTCTTCAGTTTCTTTTCTTTTTTTTTTTTTTATTTTCTTTCTTTCTTTTTTTTTTTTTTTTTTTTTGAGACAGAATCTTGCTGTGTCACCCAGGCTGGAGTGCAGTGGCATGGTGTCGGCTCGCTGCAACCTCTGCCTCCTGTGTTCAAGCAATTCTCCTGCCTCAGCCTCCTGAGTAGCTGGGATTACAGGGTCGTGCCACCATGCCCGGCTAATTTTTGTATTTTTAGTAAAGACGAGGTTTCACCATATTGGCCAGGCTAGCCTCAAACTCCTGACCTTGTGATCCACCCACCTCGGCCTCCCAAAGTGCTGAGATTACAGGCGTGAGCCACCGCATCCAGCCTCCTGTTCAGTTTCTTAAACGCTTGGTGGGACTCCCAGCTAAACACCCCCATTGTCTGAGACCTTGAGATTAGATGCAATAGCACTGCTGGTTTCATGGTGGGCTTTGAGTCGGATGGAGAAACTCCTTGGAGTGCGGGAGGAAGGGCTGCAGGAGGTGTCTGAACTATCGTAGCAGTAGGGTCCCTGCCACAGGGAGGTGAGGTGGCCACCATCACCAGTCCTAAGAGGAACGGTCACCCTCCGCCTCTGTCTCCCTCTCCAGTCCCCATCCAGTTTTAGCTTTGAACCCAGCCGCCAGGTCTTCAAAGCCTGTTCTGACTTACCCGGCAGAGTTGGTTGCTCTGTCCCCTTAGCTCATAGACGCTGCCCCTTTTTTCCCCACGTGGCCCCTGCCATTTAGGTCCATGTCTCTCGTGATCCTGTGCGTATTTCCAGTGGAAGGACAAGGTTTGGCCCACTGTATATTTGAAGGCCCTCAATATGGCGTTAGTTCATATTTACTGATGGATGAAGAACTCTGAAGAGACCTGGTTGAAAGAGACTTTTAAAAATTAAAGGGAAATGGGTCATGCAGGCCACGTTTTTGTCCTTGCCTATTGGCTACTTTTACTATTCAGATCATCCATGAATATAAGTGGCTGTCTGCTGTGTTCGCAGTGTGGTTACTGGAAAAACTGAGCTCTCTCTCCCCAAATCAGGTGAAACTACAGGAAAACAGTAGGAAATAGTCTTCAAAGTGATGCATCTCAAGAGAGGGAGGGTCTGTGTCTGAATCATGGCTTTGTGCCTTACCAGCATGTGATTCTAGTCACTTTACCTTCTGAGCCTTGTTTTTCCCAGCTGCAAAATGAGTGTGGTAATAGTGCTTGCTTCAGGAGATTGTTTCAAGGATCAGTTGAAGTAGTGCATACCGAATGTTTGGCATATGTGCGGAGCTCTTTGGGGGTGACTGATGGGCAACTGTTTTTCATTTAAGAACTGAGTGGATTGGACCTTTAAGAACTGCTTTGGTCCCACTGTCATAGGAGGTGAGTGCTGTCTGGAGCAGGCATGGGGATGTGGTGGTACAGGGTAGGGTGTAGGGGACCCCAGAATTGGGAGCCTCCATGTTGGAAAGGGACAGTGGGCAGAGTCCATGCAGGGGCTCTGGGACTGACAGGGACCTGGGACTTCTTTCTGACAGGCAGTGACCAGACAACTGGAGTGGAGAGTTGTGGAGAAAATGTTTGGCCAAAGGATTTAGGAACCAGAGAGAAGCGGGCACTTGATGCTTCTTTTCTTGTCAGGGTGTTTATCAGGCCTGTAGCTGCCACAGTCGTCACTGTGGCTGAGATTCATATCTGTAGCACCAGAGTGGGAGGCAATTTTTCCAACATGGGGCAGAGGCTGGGTGTGTGGGGATTGGTCGCAAGGTGCTGGGAGTGGGGTGCAGGGAAGGGTCTCTGCACACCACATCCATCCTCATCCTGCTATGAGGTCAGCTCTGTACATGCACTGGAAGAGCAATTAGTGGGGTGCCTAAGCAGTGTCCACCATGGACGTGGGTCTCTGCTGGCCACGCAAGGGGAAGATGGGACTGGTGGGAAGATTGGGGAGATGGAGGTGGGGGCAGTTGTGTGAGAAAGGTACAGGGTCATGGAAACATGCACAAGAAGGTGACATTTTAGAAGGTGGTTTTTGTTCCGTAATAAATTTATTAGCTTTGGAATCTGACTCTATTGCCTTGGCTTCTCCAAACTTTGGTGTCCTCATCTGTAAACTGGGGATCACAACCTCAGTTTTGCAGGGAATGTGAAATCCTGACCTGAAATGATCACATGTGTAGGAAGCTGACAAAGAATGCTAATTTTCTTCCTTCTTTTCTTTATGGCCTTTCCTTGGTAAATCTCTGTGTGATTGACAACTCATGAAGAAGCTACCAGTCAAATCAGTTAAATTAAATGACTTCCTAATGATAATAATTAGATTAGTAACTAATAATCATAGCTGACATTTATCTAGTGCTTGTTAACTTCTGGGCAGTGCGAATTTGGTCTCATCTGTTAAATAATTTAATTCCTGTAATAATCCTAGGAAGATGGTGCTATAATTAGCCCCATTTTACAAACAAGAAAACTGGAGGATCAGAGAGGCTAAGTATAATGTCTAATGTCACACTGCTGAAAGTGGCTTGCTGGTGTTCCAGCCCCAACAGTCTGGCTCCAGAGTTTGTGCTATTAACCATTGTATCAGTCTGCTGTGTGTGTGTGTTTGTGTGTGTGTGTGTGTGTGCGTGAGAGAGAGAGAGAGAGAGAGACAGAGAGAGAGAGACTGTGTATTGTACGGTGAAGAGCAATAGAAATTATTGTAAGGCATTCCTGTGCTGCAGTCTTCGTGGGTCAGGCTTACTTATAGAGGCTGTGAGAAGGATGGGGACATGGGCTTTAACTCAGTTCTGACAATCTGTCAATCCCAGAACCTGGGGCAGGCTGGACTTGTAGACTTCCGTCTCCTCTTCCTCCTGCCCTGAACCATCCAGGGACTCAGAGGAGGTCAGACAGGCGGGACTCCCAGAATAGTGACCTCCTCTGCCATTTGCAGCCTGTGTCGGGCTCCTCTTAGTAGAGTCACCCCCTTGCTTATGCTGTATGTGTTCCTCCGTTCTGGCCATTGTTTTCCTGGGCCTGTGGCAGTCGAGTGCGTCCAGATGCAGCTAGGTTGAGACCCAAAGCCCTGAAGATACCGCAAAGGGAGTGCTCCTGTGTGCAGTTGCTCTGACCTGCACAGCAGGACTGAGCGGCCGCCGGTCCCCAACTCCCAGCAGTTCACCTGGCCGGCCTTGCAAAGGCTCTGCAGGGCCAGGCCCTGGCCCGTGAATCACTGAAACTGATCCCTGTGGCCACTGTGAAGTGCAGGGCTGGAGGTCTCCGGAGGAGATGACAGCTGTAATAAAAACAGGCTGCCAAACCGCAGGCATTGTATAAGCCTCTGTTTCTCATCCTCGCTACTACCTCTGTGTAGTCCCTGTTTTACAGATGAGGAAACTGTGGCCCAGGAATGGTCAGGAACTTGTCCAAAGGCACAGTCATAGAACTAGGGCTTACACCAGCTGTGTCTAATAGCATGGGTGCCCCCTCTGCTGTGCTTTTCTTTGCTTCTTAGAGTGCTGTTTAGAGAAATTGATGGTTCTTTTGTTGTGACTAGGGGTCCGCACTATGGGTGACCTCCCTGCTCCCTTTGGCCTCAGGCCCTTATCTTAGGCGATGGCCAAAAGAACAGCTTTACATTCATCAGTAAACTGTTTTAACTGAACCTCACCACAGGTTTACGGGTGGTGCTTGTTTCATAATGGATAAAGAATGGGTGCGGCTCAGTGTGGGGAAGTTGGTGGATGGGGAGAGGGCAGCAGAGTAACCAGCTTTTAGTGGAGACCTGGATTTGAGTGCCCTGAGTTAGGTGAGCCTTTGTACCTGTCTCTTCACTTCTTCGAGCAGAACATTAGTTTCTCCAGATCCCACATGTGATAAAGTTCTGTGATCCTGCAGTTTGAACATCCTGGCATTCAGCTCAGCCCACTGTGCAGAAATCTATACTAAACATGTAGACAGTTTAGGAAGAAGGCTTGTTTATTTTATTGAAAGTTATAGAATAATAGCTACTTAAATTTTTGAGCACTTCCCATTCATCTTCCAAGTGATTTCTACGTGTTGACACATGTAACACACACAACCACCCTATAATAAGTACTGTGATTACACACCCACTCTACAGATGAGGAAACTAAGGCTCAAAGGAATTAAGTAATCTGCCAAAGATCCCTTGGCAAGTAAGTGGCTAAGGGGGGATTGGAACCCAGGGAGAGGCTGCAGAGCACATTCAGGAGAGCATCTGCCAAGGTACAGCCCTCCACGATGGGAGGGCAGCAGCTTCCTGTGAGCTGACTCACTTGTATTATTCCACACCATCGCAGTGGAGAAGTTGGATTATCCCTATTGTGATAGAGGTAGAAAGGTGAAGGAATTTGCCAGAAATTATAAATGGTGACATTAGCATTGAACACATGTCCACTGACCCCAAATACTGGGTCATTTTATGTCTTTCCCTCCCTTCTTCTTTTTTTTTTTTTTTTTTTAAGACTGAGTTTCACTGTGTCACCCAGGCTGGAGTGCCATGGCACGATCTCGGCTCACTGCAACCTCCACCTCCCAGGTTCAAGCAATTCTCCTGCCTCAGCCTCCCAAGTAGCTGGGATTACAGACACCTGCCACCACGCCAGACTAAGTTTTTGGATTTTTAGTAGAAATGAGGTTTCACCATGTTGGCCAGGCTGGTCTTGAACTCCTGACCTCAGGTAATCCACCTGCCTTCACCTCCCAAAGTGTTGGGATTACAGGCGTGAGCCACTCCCACCCACCCCCTTCACACCCCACTTCGTTTTTTTCTTTTTAGTAGAGATGGGGTTTTACCGTGTTGGCCAGGCTGGTCTTGAACTCCTGATCTCAAGTGATCCGCTTGCCTCGGCCTTCCAAAGTGCTGGGATTACTGGTGTGAGCCACCTTGCTTGGCCTCTTCCCTCCCTTCTTGCTAACTTTGAAGCTCAGCTCCTTGTCCAAGAGACTTTCTGTCCAGGTGTTTTCATGGTGCCTGTGCCTTCTGCTGGTTTGGAGTGAGCGGTTTCCCCAGCATCCTCCTATCAGCCACGCATTCCTCAGGGTCAGGCACAGCATGCTGTTCATGTCTGCTCCCTGGCACTTGGCCTTCAAAGCAGGATTTCACTGCACCTAGCCTGATCCATTGACCTGGGCCCAGTATAGGCTCTCCTATGTTGGGAGGCCATGGGGTGTTAAGGTTAATGCTGGGCCACACATGACTGTGATGAGTCCCTCTCTCTCTGCTGAAGAAGGTGTTTCCATGGGGTACAGGGACAGTTAAGCCTGGTTTCTGTTGGGCGCTGCTGCTTGGGTGGGTCCAGTCTGCCCCATGGGTGGTCTGCATTCTATGCCAAGTGTTGGCAGATTCTGCCAGGTAGAGCTCTCCAGTATGGAAGCACTTTCTTGTGCTCAGCCTAACCCTCTCCCTGACTTGCACATTTCCTCCTGTTCTGCTGGGGAAATGGAAAACAGCTGGTCACTGATTCCTTGAAATCACCTACTCAGACACTCCAGGGTCTACGTGGGATTAAGTCGTCCACGGTCTTTCCCTCCCTTAATCTCTTCTAACCTTCCGCGAAAGTCCCGCTTCCCACTCCATTTTAATCATGTCCTTTGCTCTTGCCTGGACATCTCCAGGGCCTCCAGCAGCCTCTACTAAGTGAAGGGTTTGGGGCCACACACACACGGCTGTCTGTTCTCTCCAGGCCCGCATGCAGAATCCAGCAGCCTTACCTCACACCAACCCTGCTTTTCAGTAGTGGCTGGGACTGCCAGATGAATAGGCTTGAGGCAGCATATGAGTTTGCTACACACTTGCTCAAAACATTAGTGGACTCAAAAACAAAAAGACAACCCAGTTTCAGAATGGGCAGAAGACTTGAACACAAATTTCTCCAGAGAAGTTATACAAATGGCCAATAAACACATGAAAAGACGCTCAACAGCATTGGTTGTTAGGGAGATGCAAATTAAAACCATGAGATACCCATTCATATCTACTAGGATGGCTATAATTAAATAACACCACCAACACCACCACCAACAACAAAACCCAGAAAATAGCAAGTGTTGGCGAGGATGTGGAGGAACTGGAACCCTTGTACATTGCTGGTAGGAATGTAAGATGATACAGTCTCTGTGGAAGACAGTTTGGTGGTTCCTCAAAAAGTCAACTATAGAATTACATATGACCCAGCAATTCCACTCCTAGGCGTATATACAAGAGAATTGAAAGCGTATGTCCACAAAAAGCTTTTACAGGCATGTGCACTATTCACAATAGCCAGAAGGTGGGAACAACCCAGATGTCCAATGTCTGTCCGTGGAAGAATAGCAAACAGTATTCAACTGTAAAATGGAATGAGACATTGATACATGTTACAACATGGATGAACCTCAAAAATGCTGTTCTAGGTGACAGAAGCTAGGTACAGAAAGTCACATATTGTCTGATTTATGAATTTTCAAGAATAAGCAAAATTATAGAGACAAAGCAGATTAATGGTTGCTGGGGGCCATGGGGAGTAGCTGCTTAATGGATACAAAGTGTTGGTTTTTTTTTTTTTTTTGAGACCAAGTTTCTCTCGTTTCCCAGGCTGGAGTGCTGGAGTGCAGTGGCGCAATCTCAGCTCTCTGCAACCTCCACCTCCCGTGTTCAAGTGATTCTCCTGCCTCAGCCTCCTGAGTAGCTAGGATTACAGTCATGTGCCATCACACCCAGCTAATTTTGTATTTTTGGTAGAGATGGAGTTTCACCATGTTGGCCAGGCTGGTCTCAAACTCCTGACCTCAGGTGATCCACCCACCTCGGCCTCCCAAAGTGTTGGGATTACAGGTGTGAGCCACCACACCTGGCCAATGAGTACAAAGCTTTATTTGGGGGTGATGAAAATGTTTTGGAACTAGATAGACATGGTGATTATACCACATTGTGAATGTACTAAACAAATGTCACTGATTTTGTACACTTTAAAATGGTTAATATTATTTTATGCAGATTTTACCTCAATTAAAACAGTTGTGACATCACAGATCCCATCAGGTTGAAAGAGGACATGTGGGCCAGGCTCAGTGGCTCACGCCTGTAATCCCAGCACTTTGGGAGGCCAAGGTGGGCAGCGGATCACCTGAAGTCGGGAGTTCGAGACCAGCCCGACCAACACGGAGAAATCTTGTCTCTACTAAAAATACAAAATTAGCCAGGAGTGGTGGCGCGTGCCTGTAATCCCAGCTACTTGGGAGGCTGAGGCAGGAGAATTGCTTGAATGTGGGAGGCAGAGGTTGTGGTGAGCCAAGATTGCGTCACTGCATTCCAGCCTGGGCAACAAGAGCAGAACTCCATCTCAAAAAAAAAAAAAAAAAAAAAGAGGGTATGTGGACACTATGTCTGGCACTTAAACCTGGTGGATTCTATAGAGATGGGATGGGTTCATTAGCCCCATTCTACAGATGAGAAAGTAGAGGCTCCATTAGAGCACACAGTGTAGAAGTGGAACCAGGATTGGTCTGACTCTAGAATGCTGCTTTTGATCACTTTTCTATGTTCCTCCTCCTCTACAGTGGACAGCTTTTGTTTTGTTTTGCTTTGCTTCAGATTCTTGGCTCATGCCAAGTGCTCTGTGCCATGGGTACATCACCTGACCCTGAAGAGCCCAGATCTATGTCTTTTCATGCAACCTTGTCCTGTGCTTTCCACATATTCACATCCTTCACGGTCCAGCCCACCCTGGCCACTAGGCCAATATGGACTCCCCACATCCCACTTACAGGGGAGCAAAGATTTATAGCCAAAAGAAAACAGAAGATGTGGGTTTGAGTCACAGTTCCACTGTGTGGTCATGGATGAGTGCCTTTAACCCTCAGTACCTCAGTTTCCCTAAATGTGCAGTGGGAGAGCATGAGAACACTTATCTGATGTCTTCCCTGGGGTTTTGTGAGGATTAAACACACCGTGTAGGGGCAAGTGCTTTGAGAATGGAAAAGCACTGTGCAGACATGAGTGATGTGCATGATGGTTATTGTTAGATGTTCTCTCCTGGAATCAAGTTCAAGCTTCTTGCATACTCAGCAGAGAACAGACCCAAACTCCCGAATCTAGTACTGTGGCATGTGGTTGGTGCTCAATAATGATTTGTTGTGTGAACAAGTTCATGAATGAGTAGTAGATCAATGACCTCAATGTGGGCCTGGTCAGGATTTAGACTTCTTGTCCTTTGTGTGTGCTCAGCCCAGGACTAAATGCACAACAGGCTGTCAGGAAGTAGTCATGGATTGATGTGTCTGTATTCGCCATAACCAAGCAGGAGATAGATGATTTCATTCTGGTCTTTGGATTTTGGCTGCATTTTCTCTCATAGTAGGAATTATTCCTGGAAGATCCAAATGCTTAGCTTTGTCCTCCTCTCTTCCTGGTGAGGTGTGTGATCCAGGTGAGAAGCAGAGAGGGCTGGCCTTCCTGGTGGGAAGGTGTGGGCCATCACGTTAAGCTTGGCTTGTGGTGGTGGGAGACCTGTGTTCCTTCCTTCCTGAGCCCCACTCCCTCTTGATTTTATTGTATTTTTGGCAGCACTGAGCTGAAGCTTTCTGGGTTGCAGGTTAGAGGCAGCACTTCTTGCACAAGCTAGGGGAGCGTGAGTATCGTTTCGGTTCTGATAGCAGGATAAATTGTTATTTATCCTTTCTGATGGAGGCTGCCAAAAGCTTTAGATGTTAGGATGGATTATCTCACCTTGCACAAGACAGTGAGTGCTAGAGTTTAAGTTTTCTCCTCTGCAAAATAAGGAGTGGCAGTGAGACTTAGAGCATCTCTCAAGCCCACTTTGGCCGAAAAGTTCCACGATTGTGGCAGTTTAGAGTAGATGTGTTTGATAGCCCCTAGTTACAACTCTCTTCTGTCTCTTCCCCTTTCTGCCTGCACTACCATCTACTAATCCATCCATGCAACCACCCATCCACCCACCCACATTTCCTAGCCAGCTCTCTGGACCAGGCCTTGTGTTAAGTCCCGAAGACACAGAAAAGGCTAAAACAGCCCCTGGTCTTAAGGACTCACAGATCATGAGGAGGCGATAGATATTGGAATAGAAGGCAAAAGTCAAATGTCATCAGTGCTGGGATTCAGAAAGGTGCAGGCTGCTCTGGTAGCAATAAAGGAAACCAGCTATCTCTTGAGATCCCTTTCGTGAGGATTATAGCCTGGCTCCTGTGATGACCCAGGACAGACTGGTCTTGATCCAGGGGAACCATATCAGTGACCTCAAGAGGCCCCTTTTAGCCACAGTAATCTATGATGTGGAGTTCGCAATTGCTGGCTTTGCTGGAGAAAGAGAGAAGGAAGAAATAGAGGGGCCGGTCAGCCCTCCTGTACATTTAGTTTGCGGTCTCAAACCTCTGTTTCCTGGAGCTGCAGGCTGTATGTGTGGGAGGTGCACAGCAGTGGCTTGGCCGGCCCAGCGCTCCTGCAGCCCGCTTTAGGGACAGCCGTCTTTTGGCAGAGTCTGCCTCTGCAGTGGTGGCAGCTGGCCCAGGAAGACCTCCTCTCTGTCCGGTTAGTCAGCGTCTGGTGGCCAAGGGCAGAGTGGAGCCTGTGTTTCCGACAGGCCAGCCGCCCCTCGGAGTGAGGCAGTGCTGTGATTCTGAGGGTGATGCTGGCATTTGCCCCTCAACCCTGTCCCCCACAAGGAGATTACGGACAAGGCAGCGTTTCTAATAAGCAGCCTCTGCTTGCCCCGTAGCAGATGAAAGACTGCATGTAAGAGTGGGTAATTTTGGGTTTTCCTGATGAAAGCAGTTGACATTTGTGCTGAGACCTCATGCGCTCTGCAGCGCTGCCTTTCATCTCTGCTCTCAAAGCCCTGCTCGTCTCTGCCATGCCTCAGGGGCGGCCTGCGCCACCGGAATTCAGTTGGGCCAATGGTGAAATATAGAGGAAACGGTGGAATGACCCCTGAAGGCAGTGGATGGGGGAGTGGAGACAAGTCCTGACTTTCCTGGTGGAGGGGGCGTTCCTGGGGATGTGGGACTGTGTATCGCCCCATGCAGCACAGCCAGGGAAAGAGTGTGGATGTTGGAGCTGGGTATGGCTGGCTAAATTGGAAAGCCAGCTCCTCCACGAACTTGCTCGGTGAACGGATGGCGTCCTTTCTCTTCCCTGATCTATGTCCTCATTTGTCAGTGGGAATAATAGAATAACATTACCACCAGTGACGACGGCTTTCACAACTGGAACCACTAGGCCCTCAGGAATGTTTATTGGCTTCTAGTCTCATTGATAAACTGAAGCCATTGTGCCTTAGCTCTAGAGAACTGGCACTAGGGGCTTGCATGATTCATCTAAGTTCCCCAGATAGTGCTGGCACATAGTAGGCCCTCCATAAAGGAAGAAAGGATACTTTGCTCCTGACATCCATACAGCTCCTCTAGCTTTGCAGAGAAAGCCCTAGAGAGAAAGAATGTGAAGGAACAAAGGGTCAGGTTAGATTGTGCAACCTTTCTGATATGCATTTGTAATGCAGTGAGCAAATGCACAAGCCTTGAGTCGCTGCATTCTTTTCTAACCACCCAAGAGATAAGTTGAACCCCTATTCGTAGCAACCTGGCCACTTCTCTGTTTAGTCAGCCCTGGAATACCTCCACTGACGGGGCACTCACTACCACTGAAAGGTGGTGTGCAGAGTTCTAATGTTCTTCCTCTCACTGGGTCATGGGGGCTTTCTCCCAGCTCTCTGGGTTCTGATCTTTGGGGCTGTCCTGACACCCTTCTTCAGATGACAGCTGTCAGATTGGTGAAGGCAGTGCGCATTGGGCCTTCCCTCCCTTGAGATGTGATTGCACGTCGGGTACCAGGAGCCTGGCCAGCCCTCAGCTTCTGCTAACCAGGGAGCAGTGAAGCCTGGTTTACTTTTGTTGGCTTATTTTCTAATGCCACCTGCCTCTGCACTTTAAGTAGTATTTGGGCTGCTATGGAGTGTGCACATTCTCACACAGCACCTTGTCAGCTGGCTGAGAAGCTGAAAATTCTCAGCATTCCTCCTTGATGTCGATTACTTCAAGGATCAGGAAGGTGACTCCTTTTAACAAGTGAAAGGATTCAGGTAACAAAGCCATTTCCTCTTCTTAACCCTCTACTCTGGAAAGTTATTGACTTAGCAACACAGTCTGTCTGGGCTCCAGGAGCAGGGCTTTGGAGACTGAAGGCTTCTCCCCACTTTTGTGCAATGTTATATATTTTTTCTCACTCTTCATCCAGTCTGAGTGGGGTCTGCCCCCTCCCCTGAGCAGTCACCATCCTGCTACCCACTCTGACTCTGTTGGCGACTGTGGCATGGGGTGGTGGAAAGGACGCTGGACCGAGAGCCCAGAGATCAGATGTCTGACCTTCCCTCTGCCTGGAAGAGCTGCCTGGCCTCTGGTCAGGGTCCCTACCTTCGTTTCCTGGCCTCACTCACTGTGGCCCACCATCCAGCAGTGCAGGTGTCCTGGGGACTAGGGGAAAGTCAGAAGTGGAAGGAAAGCCTCCAAGCCCTTGCATGCAGGCCCACGTTCCACTGTCAGGTTTTCTTCCCTTTCCTTCCGTTCTACATTTGGTGCCAGCAGTTCGGGGGTCTCCTGAATCTTATCCCTTCACAGCGGTAGGCAGGTGCAATTTCTGGCCAGTCACTGAACATGAAGAAGCAACTATAGGCAGAGTTAAATCCAAAACACTTGGCCTGACACATCTGGCCTTGAAGTCTCCCCCAGCCTCTCCTCTTGCCCCCAACAGCGGTTCATGTTCTAGCCACACAGAAATAGAGGGGGTCCTGCGTTATCTGTGTTCCTGCAGACAGAGCTTGCCTAGGACGGCAAAAGTCATCCTAACATAAAAATATGCATGAATAAACTCACTGCCAACATTCAGCCCACCCACATCCAGTGATAATCAGTCATTTACTGATGGCCAGACGTTGTAAAAATCTGTCAGTCCACTGCAAGAACAGCAGAAACTCATAGCTGACCTCTATTTGGCCTACTCACTGAATTAAGTGATGTTACTCATTCCCTTTGTAAAAGCAAACTGAGTGAGGCCCCAGGCTCATTGAAGACTCTGTGGGCTACCCAGAAGCCCAACTTTCCAGATCCAAAATTTTTTCTATTTCTTAGCTGTGTGACCTTGGGCAAGTTAATTAACCTCTCTGTGCCTGTATGTTGCATCTGTAAAATGAGACTAATACTGGTACCCACCTTCTAAAGTGATTATGAGCATTAAATGAATTAGTACGTTTAAAGGCTTAGAAGAGTGTTTTATGATATGGTAAACACCCAATAAATGTTAGCCATTGATATTGGTGTGCCCAGAAGGCTTGTTACTGCTAGTTGATTTATGTGCTTGCCAAAAGTTGTTGTGTTGGTAATTAAATACTACATAAACTAATGAAAATTGAGTTTATAAAGAGTTGTTTTAGGAAAGTTTAGTACTTTGGATAGAATGGATAATATTGATTTGCTAAAAAAAAATTGTCACCAAATAACTTAAAGGCAAAACAGCTGTAAAAAATTGTAAAACCATAGTTTGTATTCCATATGCTTTACAGGTGATTAACTTTGGCACTGCTTTAAAGAAATTGAAACCAGGAATTGTAGATGTTGATTTGTGAGTGTGTATTTTGCATGAAAGACAATTTGCATCTCTAGTCAGCGTGCCAAAAAAGATCCTGCCCTTTGATTGGTTAATAAATATGCAACTATAATAAAATATTTAAGTGTTGGTCATTATGATTGCCTGCATTTTCAATGAAATGACAGCGGCAGAATTGAGGAACAGGAGTTTTTCTCTCCAAGGCAGATCAGCTGCCAGAAATTGCACGTTTTGTACCAGCTGCAGGGTTTCCTGGAATCAGCAAAGGCCTGTGAGAGGCTGCATGAACCACACACGCTTACTGACACCTCCTGTGTGCTGGGCACTGAGTAATGCTGAGGATACAGCAAGTGGGGAGCACTAGCAGAATCAGAGCTGTTAACCATGGAGAAGAGAAAGGAAAGATGATGGCTCCCTATGCAAATCAAGGGAAAGTGATTTAAAAATGTAAAAAAAAAAAATTAAGAGAGGTCTTCGAAAGGTCTTTTGCAAAATGATTCCTTGGATGAATGATGAAGGAGTGGAGTGAAGGAAGTTTATATTTTGTGAGAAAATGTGTGCTAAGGAAGGCCTCGACATTAGATTCATTCTGTACACAACTCAGCAAATTAGATCATAGTTTAAAATGATAATTTCAGGGGCTGGGCACAGTGGCTCCTGCCTGTAATCCCAGCACTTTGGGAGGCCGAGGAGGAAGGATCACTTGAGGCCAGGAGTTTGAGACTAGTCTGGCCAACATATCGAAACCCCATCTCTATTAAAAAATACAGAAAATTAGCTGGGCATTGTGGTGCATGCCTGTAATCCTGTCTACTTGGGAGGCTGTGCATGAGAATCGCTTGAACTCAGGAGGCAGAGGTTGCAGTGAGCCAAGATTGCGTCACTGCACTCCAGCCTGGGTGAGAGAGCCAGACTCTGTCTCGAAAAATAAATAATAAATTAAAAAAATTATAATTTCTGCTTCAAGTTTTTTTTTTTTTTTTTTTTTTTTTTTTTTCCCGAGACAGAGCCTTGCTCTTTTGCCTTGGCTGGAGTGCAGTGGTGTGATCTTGGCTCGCTGCAACCTCTGCCTCCTGGGTTCAAGCAGTTCACCTACCTCTGCCTCCTGAGTAGCTAGGACTATAAGCATGTGCCACATGCCCGGCTAATTTTTGTATTTTTAGTAGAGATAGGGTTTCACCATATTGGTCAGACTGGTCTTGAACTCCTGACCTCGTGATCTGCCCACCTTGGCCTCCGAAAGTGCTGGGATTACAGGCGTGAGCCACCACACCGGGCCAATTCAGGTTTCAAAGTATAAGATAAATCTTATTTTATGTGTAGTTTATGTGTAATTATAAATTGTATACTAATAAATATAAAGTCATTTTTATAATTATTTCTTTTTCCAAGATAAACCCCCCACCCCCCACTAAGGAGGGCTAGGACAAGTGACAAAAGTCACCCAGGATCACAGCCAAATGGGTAGAGCTAGGAATCCGAAGCAGGTGATGAAGCTTGATTTTTCAAGATGCTGCAACCCCCCTCCCCCATACGCTACATTAAATATCTGGATCTGTTTTAAGTGGGTTCTTTTCTGGGGTAATGAGGTTCTCTTCTTTCTCAGTTTTCCATGTCTGCAGAGCTCCTGCTGTTCCTTCTGCCTAGTTCACTCTTCTTTGCCTTGACTGCACCTCTCTGAGCTACCTTCCTACCTCTATCCTTGCATTCATTAGGGGTTTCTTTATGTGTCCAGCTCACTGTGGGACCCAGGACTCCTTGAGGAGGGAGATCTTGTTTATCCATCTGTGTCCCCTACTCTACTGCCAACTCAGTGGTAGGAAAGGAAGGCCGCAGGCTTAGGAGAGGTCCTGCAGGCTGGACAGGGTCTCTCACCATTACTTAGCCCAGGCCCATCTTTTTACTTCCAGACCAATTGGTGACACCATAATGGGGAAGGCGATTAGGAGGTTCTGGCAACCCCTTACTGGATGCAGCTGGCAGGATAATCCCTGTGCATTAGCCACTTTCAGAAGTATCTGGGTCCCCAAAAGAGTCCCAGGAGTCCCAGACATGAAGGAGCATTAGCAGCCATCTCCCCACCTTGCTGTATCAGCAACACCGGTAAGCCCTGACCCATATTTTGGGCAGTGCTCACCCTATCTTATTTTGTCTTACTGTATATCTCATTTTTATCATTTTATTAAGTATCTTATTTTATCGCATTATGTGGTAATCTCATTTGCTGGGTAGACCAGTGAGGAGGGCTGGGACAAGTGACTGGGATTGCCCAAGGTCACAGACAAGTGAGGTTTAGAGTTAGGACTCCGAAGCAGGTGGCGGGGTCACCGTTGAGTTCATCATAGCGATGCTGGCTGCCTCTAAGTACTATTTTAGTTAATGCTCACAAGCAACTCTGTGAAGTAGACGGGCCATTCATTTGTGCTTCGCAGTGTGGGAAACTGAGTCAGAGCGGGTTAATGTCACGCAGCTGATAAATGACAAAGCCAGATGTGAAGCCTGTGAGTTGGATTCCAACATTCATCTTCGATGAAGTGTTCAGGTTGGGGCCTGGTGCAGGACATGCTCAGAGGAGGACGAGGAGGATGATTTGGGGGAGGCCTCAGAAGGCGTTCCTGGTCTGAGTGTGCGGCTCCCACTGCCTTGGTTTAGGTCCCCGCTTCTGAGCAGGATCTTCTATTGGCAGAGGGTTCAGTGCAGTGGGTTCCATGAAGGAAGATGTGTCCCCAATAGTATCCCAGTCTCAGGGACTGTTCGCATCCCATTAAAAGCACGGAGACTCCAGCTTTTGGTGAAAAGGGCTATTTTGTCTTGTTCCACAGGAGCTGGGAAGAGGAGACTAAACACAGGAGCCTCCCCCTAACCCAGGGCACAAGGAGAAGGAGGAAGGCAGCCCGTGCTGGGGAGCAAAAGGGAGAGAAGGTGAGGGCCAGAGCCCTGGGAAGTGTCAGATCCTGGTGCGCCGTGCTTCTCCCGGGTTGTATAATCAGCTGTCACTTCAGCATTTCCCTGCATCAGCTTTCCCAAGTACAGATTGAACATTAAACAAACAGTGATGGCTTTATAAATATTTAACTCCCACTGTTTAGGAATTGCTCAGGGCAGGAGACAAAATAAGAGTTCCTGGCTGTCTGCTCCATGCCCCCTCTGGCACGGTGTTGGAAGCCGGGGGTCAGAGATTTGGGGAGCGGTGGGCAGCAGCTATTCTCTTCCTCCTTTCCAGGGGGATGTATTTGGGGACACATGTCTGTGTGTTCATGGAGCTGTTCGGACCTCTTCTAGAAGCCACCAGTTTGCGTTTTCATACAGTGGCTGTGATCCATCATTGCTGGTGTTATTCCTTCACATCAGAGCAAACTTCTTCCTTTCTTTTTTATATATAGCAGCTTTATTGAGATATAATTCACATATAATTCACCTGAAACTCACCCATTTAAGGTATACAATTTTTTTTTTGTTTCTTTGAGACAGAGTCTTGCTCTGTCACCCAGGCTGGAGTGCAGTGGTGCCATCTTGGCTCACTGCAACCTCCGCCTCCCGGGTTCAGGCTATTCTGCTTCAGCTTCCCGAGTAGCTGAGACTACAGGCACACACCACCATGTCTCACTAACTTTTGTATTTTTTTTTTTTTTTTTTGAGACAGAGTCTCGCTCTGTTGCCCAGGCTGGAGTGCAGTGGCTCGATGTCGGCTCACTGTAAGCTCTGCCTCCTGGGTTCACGCCATTCTCCTGCCTCAGCCTCCGGAGTAGCTGGGACTACAGGCGCCTGCCACCACGCCCGGCTAATTTTTTGTATTTTTAGTAGAGACGGGGCTTCACCGTGTTAGCCAGGATGGTCTCGATCTCCTGACCTCGTGATCTGCCCGCCTCAGCCTCCCAAAGTGCTGGGATTACAGGCGTGAGCCACCGCGCCCGGTCCCAACTTTTGTATTTTTAGTAGAGATGGGGTTTTGCCACGTTGCCCAGACTGGTCTTGAACTCTTGGCCTTAAGCAATCCACCCACCTTGGCCTCCCATAGTGCTGGGATTATAGGCAGGAGCCACTGTGCTCAGCCAACACAATTGTTCTTAATATATTCATGGAGTTGTGCATCCATCACCACAATCAATTTGAGAGCATTTTCATCTCCCCAAAAAGAAATCTTGTTTTTATTAGCAGTCACCTCTTTATTCCCACAATTCTCTGAGTGCTAAGAAATTGTTGAGCTACTTGTACTACAAATATACCTATCCTGGAATGGCCTTTTGTGCCTGGCTTCTTTACTTGGTGTAATGTTTTCAAGGTTTATCTGCGTTGTAGCATAGATGAGCACGTCATTTCTCTTTAGGGCTGAATAATGTTCCCTAGCACAGGTATAATGCATTTTTAAAAATCTATTCATCTGTTGATGAACATTTGGGGACAGTAAAGCTCTAGTTGAAAAATCAAGATGAAAAATCAAAAAAATATAGTTGAAAAATAAAAAAAATCTAGTTGAAAAATCCAGCATCGTGAGATTAAAGCCAAACTCAACTTCAGAAAAGAGAGCCTCTATTATTTTGGGAAAGATCTAGGAGGTTATCTGTAAGCATATGGTGGATGTTACAGTGTGTTCAGTGGACACGCCATTCAGCTTGTATTCAGCACTTACCATATGGCGGGCACTATGGTAGGATTCATTAATTAATTTATTGAAAATAATTATTGAGATCATATAATCTTGTGAAAAGATTTATCAGAGGCTGTTCTATGAATTTTAGAGGTTTTTTGTTTTTGTTTTTTTTTGAAATGGAGTTTTGCTCTTGTTGCCCAGGCTGGAGTGCAGTGGTGCCATCTCGGTTCACTGCAACCTCTGCCTCCTGGGTTCAAGCGATTCTCCTGCCTCAGCCTCCCAAGTAGCTGGTACTACAGGCATGCACCACCATGCCTGGCTAATTTTGTATTTTTAGTAGAGATGGGGTTTCACCATGTTGGCCAGGCTGCTCTCGAACTCCTGACCTCAGGTGATCCACCCACCTCGGGCTCCCAAAGTGCTGGGATTACAGGCATGAGCCACTGTGCCCAGTTGAGTTTTAGACTTTTTTGGGGTGTAAGAATGGGAGCATGAGTTTGTGTTCTCAACTCGTTTCATTTGATTTCAGATGTCAGCTTTCTTTAGGAGAGAGGCGTGGAGAAAAGGTGGGACTCTCTGCAGTCCTGTTCTTGTTCTGCCCACTTCCCTCCAGTCATGGTCTCTGGCCGGCTCTCTTCTCCCCAGAATGGTTCTTTTCCTGCCCCTGGTGTCCCTCTAAGACCCAGATGTTTCCAGCACCCATTTGAGAGGCTGATTCAGCCCAGGCAGTGTCTGGCCTAGGGAAGCTGACTGCAGGAAATGTTAAAAAATGGGGGCTGTTATCATTCCCGAGCATCGCACAGTCACTCCGTTGTGACTAACTGTAGTGGTTGTTGTTGAAGGGCTGCCCCAGATCTCCCTCCCTGGACTGGTACACTCACCCCAGCTGCCGAGACAGCGGCTGCTAACGTCCACTGCTGCTAATGTCCACAGCACCCCTTCTCTGGAGATTAGCCTTCCTCCAACTGGAGCTGCTCCATCCGGGAAGTTGCTCACCCTGCACCAGCCCTGGCTGACTCAGGGGTGCAAAGGGCTGCTCCTTCTTGTTTCCATGAGGGGTAAACTCCGTGGTGCGGTTCATGTTCCCGGGCATCCTGTGGATGGCCTGAGTTGGTCCCCAGCCGAGACCACCTCCTTCCCTTGCCTGGCTCTGCCGCCTTCCCTTCCTTTCTCCTGAGGTTGCTCCCTGTTAAATCACACAGACAGACATTCCCTCCTCAGGATCTGTCCCTGGGTGCCCACCCTCAGACACTATCCGGCAACACGTTCCCTTTCCTGAGTCCCCTCTGATGATGTATCTGACTTGGAGACCCTTGGCCTGCTCGCTCTCTTTTCAGTTCTGTTCCGGAGAATAGAAGCTTCCTGGGCTGGCCTGTTGAGTGTTTTGTTTGGTTGGTTTTGATTTCCAAGTCTTTTCAAGCTAATCGGACACGAGGAAAGGTCTGCATTGAATCACAGCCTTGGCGCTGTTCCCCCCTTCCTTCCCTCCTCCGTTCATTCCCCCGAACATCCTTTTCTGTGCCGACAATGACCTCAGCAGAAAGGGGAAAAGGACGTGGGAAGGCTGCATGGGAAACTCACGGACCTCGGTAGCAAACAGCCCTGGGTTCAAGTCCGGCCCTGTTGCTTAGGAGCCAGGTACTCAGTAGTGGTGGCTTCTCTAACCCGGAACTTCTTCTTTGAAAATGGGACTATTCGTCTCTACTCCTTGCACTGTTGTGGGGATCAGAAATAACCTGGGTCAATGATGTGGTGCGGTGATTAGCACTGAGGGGACACCCACTCCACACAGGCTGGAAAGACATCCAGAAGGAGTCCTGGGCTCCCTCACCACGCAGAGACTCAGCCTCGCCAGCTAGTTGTCATCACCCATCTAGGCCCGTTTCTGGTCTCATTGCTTTTGTTCCTGTACTTTCCTCCTGGGTTGCTCTTCCTTTTCTCTCTGACCTGTCAAAAAGGCCCATTGTAGGCAACACTTAAATGCTAAATCTTCCATGGAGCCCTTTTGGATGCCTCTTAGTGGAATGAGTTCTTTCCATCCTAGCACTGCTTGCTGCATGGTCCAGGATCTGTGGGGCCTGTCTTCTTTACAACTTTGCTCCCTTCTTGAATGTGGGGGTGTATGAAGAGTGTGATGAAATTAGAGGTTATGTTCCGGAGTCAGACTGGTCAGCACTGGGATTCTGGCCATGCCCCCTCCTTAGCTGGGTGACTTTAGGCAACTGACTGTACCATCCTGAAAGTCATCTGTAATCTGTGCTGACCCCCCAACCACAGAACCCTTGTGCCTGCTGCAGGTGCTCTATCAGCAGTGACTTCTCACTACCTGGCATCCTCTGAATTCACGAGCAGTTTGAAGAGTGAGCAAATACTGAGCAAAGCTCATAGAATTAAATACACACAGACCTGTGTAAGTTAACACCAAGCTAAGGGTTAAATACTTTCCAAAGATTCTCAGTGTGGTTGGTGGGTGAGAAGGGCTGTCGTCCCCTCTGGCTGCCTTGCCAAGCTGGTACAGGGGCCATCTCCCACTACCTACTGACAAAGATTCTTTGCTTGACCCAATTACCCAATTTAATCAGACACCTAAGTCTTTTCCTAGGCCCATCTGTGCACTTCCTGTAAAATCTAGTTTTAGCAAAAAACTCTGCTGAGTCAGTTTGGTAAGGACCACCCGCCCTCAATATCTTCCATATCTGATAGATAGGGTCCCTCATCTTCTACCACCCTCCAGATGATGTCTGGTCACCCTGGCCTGCCTTTAGCAAGAATCTTGATAGGTTGATTTAACCAGAATCCCCCTTACTCCTGATGTTGCCTGTTAGTAATTTTCTATCCTCTGACCCCCACCCTGCTTCTTGGCTGTGAATTTCCACTTGCTCAGGCTGTATCGAGTTGAGCCCTATCTTTCTCCTACACAGCAAATTCCCATTGCTGTGGTCCCTATACCTATCAGGATGGTCCTGAATTGTCTTCTTTACCATCTGCTCTGCTTTGCTAGAGCTTAAGCCCAGGCAGCTGAGTTAAAAGTGTGACCAAATGGACCATCTTGTCCCTGAAAATTGGGACCTAAGCTCGATTCCGAGATTTAATCATGGCAGAGGAGTTTACTCTGCTAGCCACCATCACCCCACCCTATCCCCCAGAGGGGTGCGGTGGGTAAGGGGGTGGCAACTGGTTGTTTCCAATCTCCCATCTCTCTCTGGCCCTCCTCTGTCTCTGGCCTCCCTTCTCCCTTTGAAAGGGACACAGTGGTGCTCACAGCCTGGCCTGCTGCGGTGGCTGCAGAGAGGGGCCGAGAATAAGCCTGTGTCCAAGGCAGCCCTCCAAATACAGCAGGGCTGGGTTGACCTTTAAATAGATGGGCTCTGGGCCACTCAGTTCCTGGAAGTTTGAAGAAAGTCAGCCTTTCAAGTGATGCGACTTCCAACCTCAGGAAAGATCCCTGTGTTTGTAAAGGGTATAATTTACTGTTGCTTTTGCACTTCATGATATGTGGCTGCACAGCCAGTGGGAGCCAGCATGCCAGAATTAGGAGGGGAAAATCCTCAAGTATTTTAATATACCCCTACTTAGAAGCAAGATAAACATATGTATTGTACTTTGGGACAGAAGCAAGGGGGGTTTAGGGGGTGGGAAAGGGAGAGTCCTGGCATTGCATGAAAGGTCTTTTTAGGCTGAACTCTGAGGGTTTTCAGTTTTTCATTTTTCTGTTTTTTTTTTTTAATTTTTTTATTTGTAAGCAAAGCTGGCATGAGCAACTGATGCCAGGATCTACTTGGCTGTGTAAAAGCTGTAGTCCCTCCCCAGACAGGCAGACTGCTGGAACCCTCCCTAAGCCATAAACTAGTACACCGTTTTGCCTCGCCCAATTAAAAATGATTGGGTGTGGGTTGTCATCACAGTTGACTTAGATGATTTACTTTCTTCCAGGAAATCTTCCTCCCAACTCTTGCTTTGCAATTAGGCAAAAGAAAAATAAATGTTAATAGGTTCTGTGCTCCCAGGGACAATTTTTTAAAAAAGAAAATAGAACACTTTGGGAGGCCAAGGTGGGTGGATCACGAGGTCAGGAGATCGAGACCATCCTGGTTAACATGGTGAAACTCCGTCTCTACTAAAAATACAAAAAAAATTAGCTGGGCATGGTGGCGGGCGCCTGTAGTCCCAGCTACTTGGGAGGCTGAGGCAGGAGAATGGTGTGAACCTGGGAGGCAGAGCTTGCAGTGAGCCAAGATCGCGCCACTGCACTCCAGCCTGGGCGACAGAGCAAGACTCCGTCTCAAAAAAAAAAAAAAAAGAAAAGAAAAAAAGAAAAAAATGTTAATAAAGATGCATAATGTGAATGTGATCATGAGGAAATATCAGACCAACTCAAATTAAAGGATGTGCTTCAAAATAACTGCCTTATAATCTTCAGAAGTGTCAAGGTCGGCCAGGCACAGTGGCTCATGCCTGTAATTCCAGCACTTTGGGAGGTCGAGGTGGGTGGATCACGAGGTCAGAAGATCCAGACCATCCTGGCTAACACGGTGAAACCCTGTCTCTACTAAAAATCCAAAAAAAAAAAAAAAAAAAAAAAATTAGCTGGGTGTGGTGGCAGGCGCCTATAGTCCCGGCTACTTGGGAGGCTGAGGCAGCAGAATGGCCTGAACCTGGGAGGTGGAGCTTGCAGTGAGCTGAGTTGGTGCCACTGGACTCCAGCCTGGGTGACAGAGTGAGACTCCGTCTCAAAAAAAAAAAAAAAGAAGTGTCAAGGTCGTGAGTGTCAGGGAAAGACTGAGGAATGGTTCCAGACTGAAAGAGACTAAAGAGATGTGAGAATTAAATGCAAAGCTTGATTCTGGACAATTGTCAAACCTTGGATGGCTGGGAGCGTTAGATGTTAGTTACGTATCTGTGTCAGCTTCCTGATCTTCCTATAGAATATGGTCCTAAGGGAGAATGTCTTTGCTTTAGAAAAGTACATGTGGAAGTACTCTGTAGTGACAGGGCTTCAGGTCCACCACTCCCTCTCACACGCTGTAGGGGAAAAGGATTTGCTCTGTGTTCCCAACACGTTTGTGATTATTTCACAAATAACAATAATTAAAAAAACCAACCTCGGGGGGGGTGGTGGTGCAGAATTATTATTATTATTTTTTTGAGACAGAGTCTCACTCTGTTGCTCAGGTTGGAGTGCAGTGGCATGATCTCAGCTCACTACAACCCTCACCTCCTGGGTTCAAGCAATTCTTGTGCCTCAGCCTCCCAATTAGCTGGGATTACAGGCATGCGCCACCAGGTCTGGCTAATGTTTTTGCATTTTTAGTAGAGATGAAGTTTCGCCGTGTTGGCCAGACTGGTCTCGAATTCCTGACCTCAAGTGTCCACCCTCCTCGGCCTCCCAAAGTGCTGAGATTACAGGCGTGAGTCATCATGCCTGGCAGTAATCTTTTCAGTGGAGAATAAAATAAACCTGGGTTTGAATTCTGACCCTTTAAATTTACTCAGGGTTTGACTTCAGCCAGGGAACATAACCTTTCTGTGCCTCAGTTTCCTCATTTTTCAAAACAAAGATGCTGTGTGTTTGCATGTTTATGTGTGTGTGTGTGTGTATCTCCGTCTATGAGTTGTTGTGAATAGGAATGTGGGGGCCCCAGCAGGGTGTGTAAAGGTTAACAGTTCCTGGGGCGTCAAGGGTTTTTCTTAACCTTCGTACCCCCTCACTGACATGCCCAGGTCTGTCTGTGTAGAGCAGTGGGTGGATTTACAGACTCCGCTGAGAACCCCCTTATAGCATATTTTCAGGTTCATGATGATATCGTGGGCTGTGACCCAGGGGGTTTAATTGGAATGAATTTCAAGGTTTTGTTAAACTTGGCTAGAATCTTCCTATATCTCCAGCAAGAGCTTGATGGGGTTTTTGTTGTTGCTGTTGTTTTTGAGACAGGGTCTTGCTCTGTCACCCAGGCTGGAGTGCAATGGTGCCATCACTGCAGCCTCAGCCTCCCAGGTTCAAGGGATCCTTCCCTTCAGCGTCCCTAGTAGCTGGGACTACAGGTGCGCTCCACCACACCCTGCTAGTTTTTGTATTTTTTTGTAGTGATGGGGTTTCACTATGTTGCCCATGCTGGTCTCAAACTCCTGGGCTCAAGCCATCTGCCTACCTTAGCCTCATAAAGTGCTGGGATTGCAGGTGTGAGCCACTGCACCTGGCCAAGAACTTGGTGTTTCTTATTTCCAAGCTTATCACCTCTGTTATTTGCTCCCAGGGAGACTCCTTTTCCATTTATGTTTCCAGGGTGCTGGGGGGAAGTGATTGCCCTGCCTCTCTTTTGCCCAGCCACCAAACCCAGTGCAGACTCTACTGAATGCAGGCCTCACCTCTGTATTTTACTTATTCCGTTTCCTGTCCTGAAGGTGGGGGCACTATGTTTATCTCTAGGACCTTGACTGGCTCATCATTGAAAGCTTATTTTGTGCAAAGTGTTGTTCTGAGCACTGTGTGTGTATGATTCTGCTTCATCCTCTGTAACCCTAGCAGTCAAGTCAAATAGTATCACTTTATAGACAAGGCAACTGAGGCACAGAGCAGCTGAGCAGCTTGCCCAGATCACACAGCTGGAAAGTGGTGGAGCTGGAATCTGGATGGGTGCTGGCAGCCTGGCCTCAGAGTTGGGGCTAACCAGTGAGCAGCACTGCCACCCAACGGTTGGGAGCCTGCAGGATGAGGCCATGGGAATCGATTTCACTCAGCGGAAGCCAAGCAGAACTCCCGTCCAGACCTCTGTCCACCACCCTAATAAAGCCAGTGTTTACACAGGCTGGAGGTGCTCATCAGATGTTTTTGCCAATCCCCAAATACGGCCAGGGCCAGAAAGTGAGAGGGGTGCCTATTATGTAAGGCCCTGCGGCTGGTCCCCAGACAATGCCACTTCCTCGCTTGGCGCTGTGTGACTGCATAACAACGGGTTACTCATTTCCTCTGGAAAACTTGGCAGGGCCTCTTTGCCCCATTTCCTCCTCCCACCCCATCCTCAGGCTTCCTCTATTGAATTTTCTCCAGATTCCTGGGAACACCACCATGGAGGGCCTGGCCTTTGGCGGTGGACAGTCTGTGGCTGGGTGGGAACGTCAGGAGTGGGGCCTGCCTCTTTGCTGGGAATGCCGTGCACTCCCAGCCCACTTGCCCCATGCCAGCACTCGGGGCAGGTGAGGCCCAGCCATGGGTATAAGGTGCTCCCGGGGTGGGATTGGTCTCAAGGAGGCAGGGGGTCTGTGTTTCTGCTCCTCTCCCATTACTAACGGGTGTCTGCTTTAGGTTTGATCTCCCTCCCCTCTGCCCCTCTCCTGGTAAAGGAATGAATAATGAAGGCCTTCCCTGGGAAGTCTGAGAGGGATCATTCCAAGGAGGCTTGAACATGGGAGGGCATGCGAGAACTATTGTCGCATGAGTTTTCTTTCTATCCTGTCTGCAGGACTTCGCAGGTGAGCAGTAATGGAAATCAGCCCCATTTACTCCTCCCAGCACCTGCCTTATCCAACTCCCCACGCTGTGGCTGAGTCCCAGTCTGTTACGGGCGCATCACTGGACTCCCATTGAACTCTGTGCAGATTCGCTGTTCGTAGACATGGTACCTGATGGACACCAAGCTGCGTACAGCTTCACCTTCCACATCCAAGGCCCCTTCTTTCTATGCTAATTAAAAATAAAAAATAAAAACATAATACGTATTATGTTTCTATCTTATAATACACATTTCTTATTTTTGTCTCAATAAGTTGATAGATATATAGCTAGATATACACATCTCTGACTATACATACATACACACACACGCACACACACACACACGTACATGCATGTATATGCGTATCTATCTCCAATGCATGTGGAGTGTTGTGCCAGGTCATCCTCACATTTAATTTTTCTGTTCTATTTATCATTCTTAAGGATTGTCAGGGATTAGGGATTTATCTATAGCAATTTGGATCTTAGCAGTTCTTTTCATGGGTGATCTTATTTTTTCCTTCCAACAACCTTGGAGGCTATAAAAGGGTATATTATTGCCCTTTTATAGATGGGAATTAATTTATTAGCAAACTCAGTTTCATGAATTTTTTTTTTTTTCTTTTGAGATGGAGTTTCGCTCTTGTTGCCCAGGCTGGAGTGCAATGGCACGATCTTGGCTCACTGCAACCTCTTCCTCCCAGGTTCAAGAGATTCTCCTGCCTCAGCCACTGGAGTAGCTGGGATTACAGGCATGCGCCACCACATCTGGCTAATTTTGTTTGTTTAGTAGAGATGGGGTTTCTCCATGTTGGTCAGGCTGGTCTCAAACTTCCAACCTCAGGTGATCCACCTGCCTTGGCCTCCCAAAGTGCTGGGATTACAGGCATGAGCCACTGTGCCTGGCCGGTATCATGGATATTTTTAAAGTGCCTCTTGTGTGTTGGGTACTACTATGTCCTGCATTTAGAAATAGAACTCATTCCTGTTCTCTGGTTTCCCATGGAGACAGGCACAAACCTATGGGTATAGTTTCTTGCTGGGCACACCATCATAAAGTGGAGATCCTGTGCATGAGATGTGTGCTGTGTACAGGGTGGGCGGGAGAGAGACTGATGAGGGGATGATGCCCTTATGCTGGAAGGGGCAAGATGAAGCCCCTCTGGGTTTGGTGGGACCTTGGAGACATCTGCCTAGTGTGTGGTCACCCAGAGGCCAAGGATGTGCCGTTTCTACTTGCTTGCTGCTTTCTCTGGGAGTGACTATTTCTTCCAAGGCAGTGTAAGAGCCTGGGCATAGGAGACAGGCAGAACTGTGTGGGGATGTTGCCTCCATAGCTTTCTAGATGAGCAACCTTAAGAAAGTTTGAACAGTTTCTCTACATCCTGGGTTCTTCATCCATGAAATGGGAATTATTGTTTGAGCCTCTAAAGCAAGACAGTCAAATGAGATGGGCATTTGAAGCCTTCAGCAGGGTTGCAGCCTCACAGCTAACTCTCAACTAGCTGTGATGGTTACAGAGCTGTAGGTTGCTCATAAGTCAACATTGTAGTTGCTGAAGCCATCAACTCAGCTACAGGATACAACACTGAGCCCTTTTCACTACCCTTTGATGGGTTTCCTTTTCCGTAGTATGGGCCATCGGCTAAGGTGACTGAAAAAGGGCCTTTCATATTTTCAAAGGGGCAAAGAAACTTCAGTCGTTGGTTGGGCATTTTATTGAGTAGAGGTGACTCCATGCAGTTCTTTTTGGGGGAAGGATGCTGCACATTCCAGGGTTTAACAAAAATTTATTGAATGCTTACTTTGCCCCAGGTACCTGTCTTGGTAAAGGCGATAAATAAGACAGCCTCATCCTCATCTTCACCAAGCCACCAGTCTGGTGGTGGTGACTGGGGTGGGGACTGCTGAGGCATTGGGCCCCTTGAAGCCTTCCCTCTGGGTGTCTTCCTCCCCAGGATGGTCTGGGCTCTCTCTGAATGGGAGGAAGTTGGTCTGAAAGTGCCTCAGTGATCATTGAAATAGGTTTGCCAAAGATAGAGGGGAAAGAGATGGCCAGCCTTTGTTTAGGAACTCCCGGAATGGTCTTAGGTCAGGAAAGAGTGAATGAGTACATTTCTCCCAATTTCTCGGCCGGAGATTGCAAACTGACTCCTTCATGGCAGGCTTCCTTATCTCTGCAACATTTGTTTACATGTTCCCTTCATAGATTTCTAACAGGATGAAGACTTTGTTCCTTGGGGTAAGGGTCTACCTCCAGGTGTGTGGGGAAAAGTTGAGAAGCTGCTAAATTCTTGGCTTTGACTTGTCAGTGGTTTTTTGGAGGGCCTGGAGCTGGGATGGAACTGATAAAATTTGGTAATTACTTAGGCAGTCTCCACTTTTGTTGCTCCTGGGGCCAGATGGCGTTGGGCTAGAAACAATATTGGAGAGTTCTCTTTGGTTTTAACTGCTGTACCTGGGTGCTCTGTTATCCAACCAGGGCCTCTCCTAAGTTCTCTTTTTTTTGAGATGGAGTTTCGCTCTTGTTGCCCAGGCTGGAGTGCAATGGCGCTATCTTGGCTCACAGCAACCTCTGCCTCTCGGGTTCAAGCCGTTCTCCTGCCTCAGCCTCCAGAGTTGCTGGGATTACAGGCATGCGCCACCACGCCTGCCTAATTTTGTATTTTTAGTAGAGACGGGGTTTCTCCATGTTGGTCAGGCTGGTCTGGAGCTCCGGACCTCAGGTGATCTGCCCGCCTCAGCCTCCCAAAGTATTGGGGTTACAGGCGTTAGCCCTGTAATCTCCGTGCCCAGCGAGTTCTCTTCTTCTTTTAAGCCTCTTCCTTCAGAAGGAAGAAGACATAATCTATATGCTGGCTGGCTCTACACAGCAGCAGGTATCACAAGGGGTTTTTGTCTGCTTTTGCTTCTGAAGGTTAAGCCACTACCTATTTAGAGAGGCCAGGTCAGGGTGTGTGTGTGTGTGTGTGTGTGTGTGTGTGTGTGTCTTTTTCCCTAGGGTGGGCATTTTCATTCAGGAAGGTGTTGTTATGATCCCCTGTTGTAGAGGAAGAAGTGAAGTTTCAGAGAGATGAAGTGCTTTGGCTGATGTCACACAACTGATAGATGACAGAGTCACATATGTATTCAGGAGTCTGGTCCAAAGCCCAGAGGAAGGTGAGCCATGCATGGCCTGATGGCACAGAGCATGAGCTCTGGTTGCACAATCCTGGGAGGTTACTTAATCTTGAGAAGTTTTCTTATCTGTAAAATGGGACAGTATGTATCCCAGAGGATCATCTTGACCATTTATCAAAGTCAGGTCCTCCTCTGTATGGAGCGGAGAACAGTGTCCAGCACGCAGTACGTGCTCTGATGATCTTGGCTGTAATGACCATCCTGGTTAGGGTGGATTTGACCAAAAGCTAGAGTAACTGGTAGCTTCCTGATCTGAGAGGTGTCAGCGGGAGGTGTGGGCCAAAGATTGAGAATCTTGTCAGGGGTGGCCACGTGAGGGTGGAAGTGGTTTGAGTGAGGAATGGTCTTGAGGCAAGAGTTGGACAAACTGTCCTCTCTCTCTCTTTTTTTTTTTTTTTTTTTACTTTTTTCTGAGATGGAGTTTTGCTCTTTTTGCCCAGGCTGGAGTGCAATGGTGTGATAGCGGCTCACCACAACCTCCACCTCCCAGGTTCAAGTGATTCTCCTGCCTCAGCCTCCCGAGTAGCTGGGATTACAGACATGCACCACCCACGCCCGGCTAATTTTGTATTTTTAGTAGAGACGGGGTTTCTCCATGTTGGTCAGGCTGGTCTTGAACTCCCGACCTCAGGTGTTCTGCCTGCCTTGACCTCCCAAAGTGCTGGGATTATAGGCGTGAGCCACCCCACCTGGTCAACAGTGTCTTCTTTAAGCAGAACTGTAGCCCTGAAGTACCCAGGCTAGAACTCTCTATTGAATGAGGATCACTCCATCGTGCCAGCTGCTGTCATATTGCTTTGATGGCCTTTCTCAGAAAGGAGGAAGGTGGTGCTGGGTGTGGCTTTGGCTTCCTATGGCTGCCCCAATGCTGGTCTGACACTTTCTGAATCTGGTTTATGGTTAGATCCGTGCGTCCTACCCCTCCGTGTCCTGGCCTTGGAGAAGTCATTTCCCTCCCGCCATGATTGTCCACCTTCAAAGGTCAACAAAGGCAGTAGGCACTGCTGAGCTCTTGCAGCCTTCAGGGCTGAGCTGCTTCCTCTCCTGCTTCCAGTGAGGGGTTGCTTGAGGGTGCCTTTAGGAAGGAACCTCACCCCTAATGTAACTTGAGCAGGTCTTTGCTCTAAACTCTTCGCTGGGAACATACCCTCCTGTGGGACTTGGCATGGCAGCCACCTCTGCAGAGCCACCTGTGCCACAGAATAACCTCTTCTCCCTAGACACCCTGTGTGTCCTTGGTTGGATTCTCTAGATGGGAGGAACCGGCTGAAGCATAACTGTGTATGTTCACATATGTGCCTTAGAAGAGTTTTATGCTGGAAAGGATTTGTAAATCAGAAAAATGAATGCTGGTATCTAATTTCCTGTCCCCGTTTTAAGTCCAGACCAAGTCACCTAACCCCTCGGGCTTGCAGCCCGCATCATCCACTGGGTGATTACCTTGAGTTATCTGGTTCAGTCCCTTTGCTGTGGGCACCCTCTTTACCTCTACAAGTAAACTGCAATTAATTTGGCAGCAGGGGCAAGGGAACTGACGAGTCTTGGGTGCAAATCTTGAGATGCTTTGGCACATTATCTAATTCATTCTTTTTCTTTTCTTTTTTTTTTTTTTTTTTTAGACAGGCTGGAGTGCAGTGGCACGATCTTGGCTCACTGCAACCTCTGCCTCCTGGGTTCAAGTGATTTTCGTGCCTCTAGCCTCCTGAGTAGCTGGGATTCCAGGTGTGTGCCATCACGCCCAGCTAATTTTTGCATTTTTAGTAGAGACAGGGTTTTGCCATGTAGGTCAGGCTAGTCTCAAAGTCTGGCCTTAAGTGATCCACCCTCCTTGGGCAGGGTGCCACCTGCCTGAATGAAAATGCCCACCCTAGGGAAAAAGACACACACACACACACAGAGAGAGAGAGAGAGAGAGAGAGAGACCAACCTGGCCACTCTAAATAGGTAGTGGGTTAACCTTCAGAAGCAAAGGCAGACAAAAACCGCTTGTGATACCTGCTGCTGCATAGAGCCAGCCAGCATATAGATTATGCTTTCTTCCTTCTGAAGGAAGACTCTGGGATTACAGGAGTGAGCCTGGCCCCAATTCAATTCAATCTTTATGGGTATCGAACAAGGACATTATTTATTACCCGTGGTTTACAGAAGTCAAACCCAAGGCTCAGAGAGGGAAGACATTTTTTAGTCTCACTGTGAAAGTGACAGAGCTAGAATTTAGTCTCTGTCACGCTAAATCTTGCTGCATGCTCCGTCTAGTTCAGAGCCTGTGTGGAAGTCGACACTGGAGTCCCTCAGTTTTCCTCATCAGGCTCCTGGCCTGATTCTTCCAAGATCAGTCTCTTTCCCTCAGCGGAAGCCAGCTGGGAATCACTGGCCTTGTAACCTCTTCAAGTGACCTCCTTGGGGTGTTCACAAGGAGCATAGCCATCCGGAGAATGATATCGTTTTTTCCTAGGGCTGGGATGGGGGTGGTATCTCTCACATCATTCCAGAAACAGCGCCAGCCCTGCTTTTATCAGCGGGGGCCACGAAGAGGCGACAAGCCCTGATCAAATATGAGCGAGATTGACAATCTCAGCACTTTCCGGGGAAAGGATGCCGTCCCGCATGGCTTCATGCCTCCGAGGAAGCCCCATCCTGAGACAGAGAGACCCCAAATCACAGTGTGTTTCCTTTTGGCCAGAGATGAGGCTTACTCATCTCAGACAGCTGTGTCCACGGCATGTTCCTCCAGGACAGCTGCTCCAGATGAAAAGAAGAGATGCTCCCAGAGCCTTGAGGGGCTGCTGATAGGAACCCAAGGCCTCACCCTGGGGCTGTAACCTGTGGCTTCAAAAATATATGTATTTGAAAGCTTCTAGCAAAACAGATTACACAAGAACTCAAATGTAAGATCCCTTTGGGATTCTAACTTTTTTTCTTAAGGTGTTTAAAGAAAAATGACACCCTTAAAAAGAAATGCCATTTGTTTTCAAAGCTGCAGCACCAAGGGACATGGAAGAGAAAGACTGAAATGTCCCTGAAAATGAGTGAAGATTCCAGTCTGTTTTTACTAATGTCTGAAATCTTAGGTTTATTGCCCTTGCGCTCCTCTGTCCCAGGGTCTCTGTGTGGCAGGCGAGTGGGTCTCATTCGATGGTGCAGTCATCGTGTGGCAGAATGCATGCTCACACAGGGAAGTTTGTTGAGCGTCTCCTTTGAGCAGTCCTTCCTCTGATGAGGTGCACAGGCTGGCATCATGCCCATTTCATAGATGAGGAAACTGAGGCTGAGAGGGATGCAGCAATTTAGGACTTCTGAGTGGTATCACAGAAGCCCCATCCTCTTTTGTGGCATGTACTTTCTCTATTTGGGAAGTTAAATTGGACTATGGGGGTTGGACCAAGGGGTCTTCTTGCTTCCGCTTTCTCTAGGCCAAGGCTTTGCGGTTATGGAGGAAGAAAGAGCTGGGGTCTGTCTTGGCAACCCTGTGACTCTTCTCCCCTATCCTCACCTGCCTTCTCACTTGACCAACATTTTTTAAGGACTCCATGTACAAAGGTGGGGCTGCGGCCCTTTCCCAACCAGCACTGTGGCCCTGCACCCTGATGTGGGATGGTTAAGGCACACAGGCTTCATGGATGGGGGCCTACAACCACAGATAATGCAGAGGTGGACAGGGTATGGTCCGGCAAGTGGAGGTGCTGGAGAAAAGCTGTGTTAGGCAGCACGGGAGCCGGGTGTGGGATCTCTCAAAGCCTCGAGTCCCTGGCACTGCTGTGCTCTGTGAGGCCTGCCTTTGACTCCATGGCACTGACAGTCATACCTTTTGCTTCTGCAGCTGACCACACTCCCTGGAGCCTTCTCCTGAGGTGCGCGGGTGACCTTGGCACATACAGCCATCGTGATGGTACTTTAAGTGGAGGCTGAATCATCTCCCCTTTGAGCTGCTTGGCACGTGGCTCCCTTGGTATTCACCTTTTACTGCCAGGACACTGAGATTTGGAGAGGTAAGTGGCTTACCGGAGGCCATGTGCTAACAGAGAAGATGAAGAGATGATTGAAACAGGCCTAAGACCAGACCTAAGGGTCTGTACATTTTCCACATACTTTCCATATCTTTAGAGGCCTGACCAAAGCAGATCTTTTCCTTTCTTCTAGGTGAGTCCAAAGGCACCTGCCTGCTGGGCCCACTGTTTTCTAACTTTCCTAACTCTCTGATCCCTTGGGGGTGATAGTCAAATATTCGAGTCTGAGGCATTGGGATACATGGTGCCAGGTTCTGAGACTCTGCGTCAGGCCTGAACCCTGCATTTTGTGGAGGTGGGTGGGAGAATGTTCCCTGAGGGAACATGCCTAGACACGGGGGACAACAGTTGCCCTCATGGGGAGGCATCTGTTTACTCGCTGCTATGGGTCCGCTTCAGCCTTTCACAAAACCACTGCAGGTGAGTGAGTTCCTGCTGAATATCAGGCCTGGTCTCTCTAGACTCATTATTTCCCCCACCCAACCCCTATGTTAGTTCATCTCTAGCCACATTTTTATTGCCATCATCCAGGCCTAGGCAGGCCAAGATCTTTTAACAATTTTAATTACTGAAAATAATAACTGCATTTTTTTTTTAAAGCCCAACTTTTGGTAGTGTCAGCCCAAAATACAGTCTTTGTGTTGCCATCTGGGAACTGGATTTGGAATTGTTCTTCCACGAGACTGAAGAGCAGAACGGCAGGGCCAGAGGTCCCACGAGCTGTTCAGACCCGGCTCTGCTCCTTGCTGGCTGAGTGACCTTGGGCATTGTGATTCATATTCTCATCTGCCTTCAAGTGTGGTTATGAATGCTTTTTATCCTGCTTATTAATTTCTATGATTGCCATAAAATATTAACACAAATTTAGAGTTTATATAACGTAATATATTAATGCATAGTTTTTTTTTTTTTTTTTTTTTTTGGTGGGGGGACGGTGTTGAGACAGAGTCTTGCTCTGTCACCCAGGCTTGGAGTGCAGTGGTGTGATCCTGGCCCACTGCAGCCTTGACCTCCAGGGCTCAAGGGATCCTCCCACCTCAGCCTCCAGAGTAGCTGGGACTACAGACGTGAGCTACCATGCCTGGCTAATTTTTTTGTATCTTTTGTAGAGACGAGGTCTCACTATCTTGCCCAGGCTGGCCTGGAACTCCTGGACTCAAGTGATCCTCCCACCTCGGCCTTCTAAAGTGCTGGAATTACAGGTGTGAGCCACTGTGCCCTGCTCATGTCCAGTTATTTAGGGCAGAGGTCAGACATGGATCTCTCCAGGCTAACATCAAGGAGCCTGTAGGCTGCCTTCCTTTCTGGAGACTGCAGGGGAGAGTCTGTTCCTTGCTCATTCTGGATATTGGCAGAATTCGTTTCCTTGAGGTTGTAGGACTGAGATCCTGTTTTCTTGCTGGCTGTCCAGCTGCATTGAGCTTCTAGAAGCCTCCCCTCTAGGCTTGTGGCCTCCTCTCTCCATTTTCAAGTCCAGCAATGGTGGGTCCAGTTCCTTTTAGGATTTAAATCTTTTCTCCCTCTTTCTTTTCACCTCTGTGATCTCAGCTAGAAAAGATTATCTAATTTTAAGAATTCATGTGATTGGACTGGGGCCACCCTGATAATCCAGAATAATCCCTACTTCAAGGTCCTTAGCTTTAATCACATCTAGGAAGTTCTGTTGCCATGGGAGGCAACATATTCACAGGTTCCAGGAAATTCCGACATGGGCATCTCTTTGATTGGAATGAGATGTGGCAGGTTTTCTGACATAGTACCTCAGAAGAGTTACTGTGATGATTAAGTGAATGGATACATGTAAAGTGCTTAAAATATTATGTACAGCCATATGAATTTGGCAGCATTGAATTGTTGACCTATAAAAGGTCAACTTAATAGTATCTGGTCTACAGTAAATCTTCAGTAAATGTTTGCTGTCATTACTCTGGTGGTAGAAATGTCATGCTTTATTTAGCCAGTTTGCTATTATTGGGCATTACTTTTTAAAGAGTTATTATCATTTTGGTGTTATAGTATATATGTGAACACCGTGATCATCATGCCTTTTTCAAATTTTATTCTGATTTAGGGCAATGCATGTCTTTCCAGGCCACACTCAGTCTCCTGCTCTGGTACCAGTGTCTCTCTGGCCTGAGGGGCCCCTCTTTCTTGCAGAGCCCCTCGACCAGCACCAGCTCAGCTCTGCGCCATGGGTGTGGGGGGGGACTTTTCTCTTTTGGGAAGTGGGCCATGCCTCTCCTTCTGGAGACCATTCCCTTTGGCTTCCTCGGGGCCCTTGGCTCTTTGAACCAGCCTGCAGGGCACCACCCCTGTGGGCCCATTTTTGTCAGGGGATGACTACCTTTCCAAGGGCACCCTGAGTCCCAGGTCCTCAGGCCCACAGATGTTGGGCCCTCAGAGTGTGATCCCATATCCCCAGCTCTGTAACTCCCGGCATGTGTGGCTCTTAAGACTCACAAGGCCATGTTCGCCTTGGCCAGACACTTTCGCCTGTCAGTTCTGCCAGTTGGGAACTGTCATCTCCACTGTGTGAATGTGGAAGGGATCATGGAGAATTTCCATGGCTTGCCTAAGGTCATCAAGCTGGCATCTCAACCCAGGTTCGTCTGCCTGTGATGACAGGAAAGAAATCAGGTGTGGTTCTGTTCTTGTTGACCCATAGCCACCTCTCATTAAGGCTTCTCCTGCGGGCAACTACGCAGCCAGTGGTGGGAAAGCACCTAATTTACATCTTCATGCATTGAAACGGATGTCACTCACCTCTCCCCCTTGACCTGGAGGAGCCCCCCAAGGCTGCCATAGGGGACATGATAACCCATTCTACAGCTGCTGAACTAAGGCCCAGGGAGTGTCCAGAGGTTTCTGAGGTCCACCATGTACTGTTGACCAGGATGAGTGATAGCCACCTGGTGTCAATGTTGAAGGTTCTCATTCAGTAGAGCTGGGTTCAAATTCTGACTTGCCTGACCAGCTGGTGCCTCATTTTGCTTTAAGTATTGGAGCCTCCAGCTTTATTGTCTTTCAATAGGAAAGACTGTGAGATTCAGTCCCTCCTTGAAGCTGGGCATCGGCTCTCCTGTCCTGGGTGCTGTTTAGGTGGTGGCTGTTCTGAAGTGGCTTTGGAAAGCCTGGAATGAAACTGTCATGTCCAATGCTGAGATTTGTATAGACTGTCATTTTAACTGTGGTTATTATTCCTTAGGATCTGAGAAATAAAATCGGAGGAGGGAGCAGGGCCTGCCTCAGGGCTTCCTCTCCAAGTTGAGTGACCCATCTTCCCAGGTCTCCTTTTGTTCTGTCTTTAGCCTCTCTCCTGAGGTCCTGAAAGAAGAGAATGTGCTGTTGTGGGGGGCCTGGAAATGCCCCATGCACCATCTGGTGACTCAGTAAGGTGATGTGTGTCCTCTGGGGACAGAAAGAGGTCCTGCACAGAGTGTTCCTGCCCGTTGACGCCCTCCCCAGATCCTAACACAGAGTCTGACACATAGTAGCCTCCTGGTAATCTTAAGCGAAAGGACACATTTCTCAAGTGATCTTAGCACCATTTCATGCAATGAATTCCAGCCCAGCCCTTTATTCTGGCCAGCCCTGGTGGGTCCATTAGCTGCAAAAATTAGTTTGCTCAGTTTTAATGCAAATGAGTATTACATTATTGTATTGATTAATAAAGAAGCTCTCTTTGTATGATATCAAGACCATGAAGAAATTGCAAAGACATAGGTAGGGTCTACAGCAGGGTTTCTCAGCCTTGGCACTGTTCATATTTTGGGTCAGATGATTTGTTGTGGGGGCTGTCCTATGCATTGTAGGATGTTGCTCAGCATCTCTGGCCTCTACCCACCGGATGCCAGTAGTGCTGTCAGTCGCAACCCCAGCTTCCAGTTGGGACAACCTAAAGTGTTTCCAGACATTGCCACGTGTTCTTTTGTGATGGTGGTGGTGGTGGTGTGTGCATATGTGCATATGTGCATGTGTGCATGTGTGCATATGTGCATATGTGTGTGCAAAAATCTCCCTTTGTTGAGAACCACTAATCTAGAGACCACCTAATAGGGCTGACACGGGCTCTTCCACAGAGCCTTCTGCTTGAAGACAGACAGGTTGATGGATAGTTGGATTTAGGGAAAAGAAAACTGAGTTGAGGGTTTAAAGTGAATTTCATCCCCAATGTGGAAGATGAGTGTTCCGTTCCTGACTGTAGGATGTGGAGCATATTACTCCACATGTGCGAGAAAAAAAATCATCCCATCTACTTCAGGACTTTTGTGTGATTAAAGAGGCAAGGTAGTCTAGTGCTTTTCATTCCATGGGCACTCAATAAAAAATAGGGGTTATATTTATGAATAGTAACAAAAAGCCTCTTAAGGAAAATTATTTTGGGCCCTTGTTCAAGGTTCGGTTGACCATTTATTTTTAAAGAGATGGGGGTGGCCCAGGCTGGAGTACAGTGGTGCCATCCTAGTTCACTGCATCCTCGAACTCCTGGGCTCAATCGATCCTCCTGCTTCAACGTCCCAAAGTGCTAGTATTATAGACATGAGCCATTACACCTGGCCCGTTTGACTATTTTTTCTGCTTGATTGTAGAGAAGGGAATGTAAGTCATGAAGATCTAAACTATAAAGCCTGCGTGGCTCAGAGGCTGAGCATGGATTGTGGTTTAAGGAAGCCCCAGGTTCAATTTCTGGTTCTGCCACTTGCTAACTGTGGTGAGACCTTGCCCAGCTTTCATACTGTCAGGTTCTTTGTCTGTAAAATGGGGACAATAAGAGTACTGACCTCACCGGGCTGTTGTGCTAGTGGCTGTGCTGCCTGAATGGGCCCTCCTTTATTTGAATCCCTCTGCCACAGTTGTCCCATTTTTTTTTTTTTAAATGGTGACCCAAGTTCCATTATGGACAATCAGGCGTTCAGGGGAAGGAGGGATCCAAAGCAGAGACAAAAGCAGCCAGCCAGCTCATCCCCTCTGCAGCTGATACTGAGGAGGAGGATGCCAGTGGGAAGAAGCGTGGCCATATGGCCAGCAGGATGCCTCACTGGTAACAGTCAGCCCGGCCCCTTTGAAGTGGTTTTAAGACCAATTTGGTAACTTGATTTGGAAAGTGGTATCGATGACTCCGAGGGCGCAGGCTGCTCATTAGCTGCTGTCTGGGCCCGGCAAATTGGTTTAAGTGGAATGAAATTGGTTCCTTCCCTCCCTGTGCTCATGGCTGAGGTCCAGGCCCGATTGTAATGGGAACCTCTCCTGGGCAAAGGACGTAGAAAAGCTTTCCGGGGAGTCTGACCCTCTTTTTTCATATGTGAATTCTGCTTTCCCCTGGGGGTCAAGGCAATAGGCTGATAAAACATAAAAATGAACGTGAAGTGGGTGGGGTGAGTGCGTGTGTGGGAAGTCAGATCAGAGGAGAATGAACAATGAACAGTTGCCGAGTATTTTTCAAGGGCCAGTTAACCATTCCCCTGTTGAGACACTGTGCTTGATGCTTTTTTTTTCTTTTCTTTCTTTCTTTTTTATTCTCCCATATTACAAACACTGCTGGGAGCAACATCTGCACGTGCTTTCTTGGTCACTTATGTGAGAGCTCTTCCAGGATTTATACCCTGAGGCGACTTCGCTGCTGTGGAGGCTAAGGAACATTTTCTGTTTTATAAGACGCGATCACATTGCCCTCCAGAACAATCATGCCAATTTACACTCCCACTTACTGTACACAAGAGCCCTGTTTTCCCCCATCTGGTCACCCACAGTTGATAGGTCAGAATTTTGCTTTTTGCCAGTCTCATGGGGGTGATGCCATTTCTGGTAGTTCCCCTGATTGCCAGGGGGATGAGCAGCCTGCCCTCAACTGCCCCATGCTGAAGGCCCTCCAAAGGCAGCATGAATCCTCACAGTCCCCAGCCTGTGCCCTGACGACCTAGGAGGACACGCTGGTCTCGTCCATTGCTTATCTGAAACGATTCCTTTTCCCTGTTCCTTTTGTTGCCTTGGGTGTCAGTTTTGGACCTCCCACTGAGCAGTTTTTTCTGTCACGTAGCCATAGACAGGACTGAGTTCTTTGGAAAATAATCACATCCCACTGTTGTTCCCATCCATTCATTTTTTCCTTCAGCTAATCAACATTATTTAGCACGTTACTCAGCACAGGATGTGGAACCAAAGGCCTGGCTTTTGGGACACTCACCGTCCCCGGTCAGCTCTGTGTCCTAGGGAGAGACCCATGAGCTCTCTGGGCCTCCTTTTGTTTCTCTGTAATAAGGGACTAAAGCTACCAGCCTCGCTGCGGGTTGGAAAAAAGAAAGAGTTAGTAACACATGTGAATGTGTACGAAGGGGTTTAGAGACAGACAAAACATTGCACCAAGGCAGGGCTGGCTGGAGTGCAGACCCAGGAAAAACACTGCAGGCCAAATTGCTTCTGGTCTGTCAGGGTACCAGCTACACATCCAAGGCAGGGAACTTAGGGCGACTGGCCTTTCTGCTCATGCTTACTCTCCCAAGTGTGTTGGGTTATTATTATGCACAAGTCATTCAATTGATTGTATTGGGTGCCTAATATATCAGACAGTCCTAGGTGCTAGGGATAGAATCCCAGAAAAGTAAGTTTTAGTTTTCTTCTGTCAGCACCGGTCAGCCTGCCTTTGACCCAAGGTCATGACTCCCTCCCTCCTCCCTTCCCTTCCCTGCTCTGACATTCTTACCTTGTTTTTGAGTTCCTTATTCCCCAGTTTCCTCCCAGCAGCAGGCTCTGGGAACAGTCCTGTTCATTTATATAACAAATATTTATTGAAATGCGGACTTGTTGTTTTCATAATACCTGTGTACAAGTTAAACCCGTGGTCACTTGTTCAGAATGTGCCTCTTGTTTATGACAAGAGGTGGTCCCTTGTTGAAGGCCTGTCACATAGCAGGGACTCAATCTTTTCTTTCCTTCTAATAAGTAGGCGAGTGTTTTCCTCGATTTGCACACGAGGAAATGGAGGCTCAGAGAGCCTAGGTAGCTTACGCAAAGCCACACAGCTGGGTTAAATGGGTTCAGCACCATACAAATCTGACCTTTAATGTCTGCACTCTTATTCTCTGGCTTATTGGGAAAGAATTGGACAGGCATGGTAAATGAAGTGGATGGAGGCAAAGAGATAATTACCGTTGCTCAAAGGCGGATCGAGAGAGTTTGGGCAAAAACAGAGCCATGAACAAGCTCTTGAAAGTCCCGTCGTCCTGGACCTGTGGTCTGTCCTTTGTAACTGCTCTTTCTTTGGCATTCCCTCTGTCTCCCCTGCCCAGCCCAATGCCAGGCACGCTGAGCCTGCAGGGATTTACAAGGTGGGCCTCAGGTTTCTCCCCTCCCAGGTGGGCATAGGAATCACTGCTTAACTTAGATTTGGGAGAATGAAAGAGTCAGGCAGAGTCTCACCCAGCCCTGTTTCTTAGCTGCTTTGACACCTGGGGCAGGTTTCTGGACCTCTCTGGACATGGCCAGGTGTGTTGTGACTGCCCACCAGAGGCTGGGTCTGTGAATGGAAGACTGAAGAAAAGGCGATCATCACAGTCCAGGGACAAGGTTTCTGAATCTTGTGAAATACTTACAAATACTGTGAAACAGGAATACAAAGAAAAGCTCACATTTATTAAGCACTTACTTTGTGCTATACCCTCTTGTAAGAGCCTTGTACAAATTAGGCAGACAGACAATATTATTATCCCCATTTTACCTACAAGGAAACTGAGTGCAAAGTGACAGCTTTTCTGCAGAGCCTGTGCACAGGGGTCAAAGTTTGGGAACACACTGCCTTTCTTTAATCTGAAAGTATCTGTTGGTCTCGCTTGTTGAAATTCCTAGAATCCCAGAGAAGGAAGTTTTAGCTTTCTTCTGCCAGCCCCGGTCAGCCTGCCTTTGACCCAAGGCCATAGTAATTTTCAGAGTGACTTTCCCTCTGTTTTATTATCCCTGACAAAGGGATACAGTATTGTGAGGTGGCTGTGGATGGTGTGTAGCAGTGTTTTCCTTCTCTTGAAAAGCAGCTGCCGAGTGGTGGAGCACAGAGGTATTCCCTGAGCTCCAGCTTGTGCCCACGGTAGGTCCAGGGCGTCTGGGGGGAAGGAGACGGACTCTAGGTGGTCCCGTCTGGTTTCTCAGGGGAGAAAATTCATAGATCTATCTCCTGGCTGTCATCCAATTCTGTGTAGAAGGGGAAAGCCAAGGTTGCCCTCAGATTTTGATCTTAGTTCACTCTGATTTCTCTGTTCCAGACCAGGAGAGCTTCAGGGAAGCTTGGTGACTATGACTGGATGAATTCTGTCCCCCTTAAAACCATAGGTTGAAGTCCTACTCACCCATACCTCAGAATGTGACCGTGGTTGGAAATAGGGTCTCTAGAGAGGTACAGTTAACTGAGCTCACGTGCCGGGGCTCTAATACGGTCAGACTGGTGGGCGTCCTTATCGGAAGAAGAGATTAAGATGACACATGAGGAGGGAAGACCACGTGTAGACACAGGGAGGAGGTGGCCATCTATAAGCCCAGGAGAGAGGCCTCGGAAGAAACAACTCTGCCCGCACCTTGATCCTGGACTTCTGGCTTTCAGAATTGTGAGGAAGTAAACCTCTGTTGTTTGAGCAACCCAGCCTGTGAAAATTTGTTATAGCAGCCCTGGCGGATCAATACAGCGATCATGAGCAAGTCATGCACCCTCTCTGAACCCCCTTGGTCTCAGCTCTGAAAAGAAGCTTGAGAATTTCTACTTCACAGGCTGTGGTAAGAGGCGTCAGGAATAGCCGACTTTCGTTGGGGGCTCACTGCGAGCCAGGCCCTGTTTAAGCCTTTTCCATGTCTGAACACACTTCATCTTCATGTGTAGCCTTTGGCTGGGGAGGGGAGATACTACTGTTCCCATTTTACAGATGAGGAGAGTGGAGCACAGAGCTGTTAATGAACCTGTCCCATGTTAGTCAGCAAGGAAGGGGCTGGTCAACATGTGGAACTTCATAGTTGTTCTCTGGTGCCCACACACCAGATCACTATGCCGTCCCAGCTGTTGTTACAATAAGACTATTGTAGGTGAAGGGCCCACCCAGTAGTGCCTGGCCTATGGGACACATTGAAGGCCAGCCCCCTGTGACCTGAACCTCCCATTTGCTGCATTGACTTTGGAACGTTTGAACTCCAGGAGCTCTGTGTGTGTGTGTGTGTGTGTGTGTGTGTGTGTATCTGTCTGTCTCCCTCTCTCTCTTTCCTCTCTCCCCCACCTTTCTTTTCTTCCCTCCTGTTTTTGGGAGGGAGCTCAGCCTCCCTTCACTGCTGCTGCCCATCAGCATCCTCTCCCTATTCAGCCACCCCCACCCCCCATCCCTGGTATTAATTGACTTTGGCTCCTGTCCCAGAGCTCAGCCTGGCACCCAGACCTGCCATGCTATACTAACGTCTCTCACATGGTTAAACCAATGAGGGTGGCATTTAGGAGATGACGCTGAAACCCGTGAATCTGCCCTTTCTTACTGGGCCCTCACTGCTCTAGAGTCCCCGCCTCTTTTACGAAGTGGCTCTCATGGTTGATGGGTGAGTGTCAGGCCCCACCCAGGGACAGGGAGGCCCAGTGCTGGCTGTGGAGTTACCCAGACCTTACGGTAAAAACGCATCACCCTGAACTGGGGCCAGGCCAGGCATCAGCCCAAGCCGGCCCTGCCCAGCGGCTGGATTCTGACTCGCTGTGCCTTAGTCACAGGCCAGACACTCTTCTGCTTCCAGCTGAGGCTGTCCCCCACCTTCCCTGGCGGCCTGGGTTCCTGGAAAAGCTGCATGCCAGAGGACGGGAGTTTCCCTCCAACTTAAGCCATTAGAACGCTCATTTATTGAGCACTTACTAAGTGTCAGAGACTGTGCTAAGCACTTTACATGAGTCTTCTCATTTAATACTTTTAATAAACTTCTGGGGCACATGCCCTTCTAATCTCCCTTTTACTGATGATGCAGGCTTGACAGTGGGAATGCTAACCACAGAAAGCGGCTCACCTCACTTGGGTGCTACTGTGTGCCAAGTCCTGCGGTTAACACCCAATAGCCCCATGGCGGCATGCTGTTATTACTCTCCCTGCATAGGAGTGAGAGGCTGAGACCTGGGCGTTTCTGGGTGTCCCAGCTCCTGTATGCCATCTGCCTGTCCAGCCCTTAGCCACAAAGCTGTTGTGCCATGTGGGGAGATGCGGCCAGAGTTTCCCAGGTGAGGCTGGTCCTGCTTCAAGTGTGGGAGCTCCAGCCACTGCTCCATGCTGCCTCCACTCCTGAACCTGAAGGTGGAGGAGTTTCCCACTGTCTCTATTAAGCACCGGGGCCCAGAGGTCACCAGGCTCAGATGGAATTTGCTTAAAGGACTCTTGGGAGAAGAGCTGATCGCGGGGGATCAGAAGAGACAGCTGGCAATCACTTAGGAGACAGATGTGTCACCAGAACTAAAGACTGACCTGGGAGGACTGACTTTCACCCAAAAGGGCCTGGGCTGGGAATTCTCCTTTATGTCTCCTTCCCTCACACTCAAGATTCAGGTGCCCACGAGGAGCACCTTCTAGTGAGGAGGTGTAGGAGGGAGGATGGCTAACAGCTCAGTCTGCTCAGCACTTTTACAGTTTATAAGCCATTTCACAGACATTATCTCACTCCATTGGGCAATCACATGGGAATGCAAGCCCCTGTCTTTTCTTGTCTTTTTTCGAAATGGAGTCCTGCTGTGTCGCCCAGGCTGGAGTGCGGTGGTGTGATCTTGGCTCACTGCAACCTCCGCCTCCCAGATTCAAGCGATTATCCTGCCTCAGCCTCCCGAGTAGCTGAGATTACAGGCACGTGCCACCATGCCTGGGTAATTTTTATATTCTTAGTAGAGATGGGGTTTCACCATGTTGGCCAAACTGGTCTCGAACTCTTGACCTCATGATCCACCTGCCTCAGCCTCCCAAAGTGCTGGGATTACAGGCATGAGCCACCATACCTGGTGCCCCTGTCTTACTGAAGAGGGAACCGAGGCTTCCTTAGAGAGGGAGAGGACCCTCCTGGGAAACTTCCATCCCACCTGCTCCTTCTACCCCAGTGCACTGCTGGAGCTCAATATTCCTGAGGCAAAGCTCCCTGCACAGCAGTGTCCACAGCCGTGTTGTTGTCATACCCGTGCACCAGCAGAGAGCTCAGGGGTAGGGCCCTGAGTAGGAAGCCCAGGGCAAGGCCAGTGGGTAGAGTTGATGCAGGCCTCAGGCTGATCAAAAGGAAGACAGCGTCACAGCATAGATCTGACATCTGAGGGACGTCAGATCACAGAAAGGTCTTGAGATTAGAGCTGAATGAATACCCCTAGGAGAAATTAAAAGGCGTGTAACAAAGGAGTACAATATCAACAGCAAGCCTCCCCCGGTCATCACATGCCTAGACTGCCTGAACCTCACATTTGTCATTGCACTGGTCCTTGGCACTGTCCTTCAAGGGAAGAACTGTTTGCCCTATTTTGTAGACTAAGAAACACATCCAGGAAGCAGCTGAGCTGGGAATTAAGCCCAGGGTTGATCCCAAAGCCTCCCTTCTTTCCACGCTGCTCTGCTTCTTAGAAAAACAAAAACAGAATTCTCTTTTTTTTTTTTTTAAAGACAGAGTCTCACTCTGTTGCCCAGGCTGGAGTGCAGTGGCATGATCTCGGCTCACGGCAACCTCTGCCTCCTGGGTTCAAGCGATTCTCCTGCCTCAGCCTCCCAAGCCGGGACTACAGGTATATGCCACCACGCTCGACTAATATTTGTGTTTGTAGTGGAGATGAGGTTTTACCACACTGGCCAGGCTGCTCTACTCCTGACCTCGTGATCTCCCTGCCTCGGCCTCCCAAATTGCTGAGATTACAGACGTGAGCCACTGCGCCTGGCCAAAAAACAGCATTCTTTTAATGTTGCTCTAGGAAATTTATTTTTAAAAAATGAATTTCCTTCTGCAATGCCTGGCTCACGACTGATTGTAGATCAAGAAACAGATCTTGGGCCTTTGCCACCCAAGCAGGTTCAGAAAGACTGCCCTGGCCTCCATGTGCCCAGGGAGGCCAGAGAAGCCCACAGTTTCACTGTCTCAGCAGAGATGGAGAAACCTGTTAAACTGTCTAAGAAGCTAATAAAAAAAATCCCAGTGAGATCATGTCTGTTAAAGCCCTTTGAGCTCCCTGAGCTCTGAGGCTGTCTTAACACTCACTGTCTCATTGCTTACTCAGCACAAATTTCCCCAGGGCTGCAAAGCCCCTTCCCTGTTTCCAGACCCCTGGTTTCCTTACTCATTTCATTTGATGCTTCCTTTACATCTTGAAGATCTGCCATTTTTTTTCTTTAAACACCCTATTCTAGAAAGAACTGGCATGTTTTGGGTACCGATTTTGTGCTAAGTCTTTTTTCTCCATTGGCTTTATAGTCATACTTTGAAACAAAATGTAATATGTGCCCTCATTTTCAGATGAGGCAACAGAGGCATAGTCTGGGGAGCTCAGCAAGGTCTCATGGTTTAGAATCGCAAGCTGTGTCTGCACCTAGGTTGTGCCTGCATTTTTTTTTTTTTTTTTTTTGAGATGGAGTCTCGCTCTGTGGCCCAGGCTGGAGTGCAATGGTGCGATCTCAGCTCACTGCAACCTCCACCTCCACCTCCACACCATTCTCCTGCCTCAGCCTCCCAAGTAGCTGGGACTACAGGCGCCTGCCACCATGCTCGGCTAATCTTTTATGTTTTTAGTGGAGACGGGGTTTCACCGTGTTAGCCAGGATGGTCTCGATCTCCTGACCTCGTGATCCGCCCCCCTTGGCCTCCCAAAGTGCTGGGATTACAGGCATGAGCCACCGCACCCGGCCCGTGCCTGCATTTTTCAGGTCATTCTCTCCAGTAGGCAGAAGCTTCTCTGTCCTTCCTCAATGGGAGAACAAGGGCCTGCCTGGAATTTGGCCCTGAACTGACGGTTATGGCACATTACTTATTCTTGCTTTGAAAGTCGGGCTGGGCAATTTCTGTCCTTTTGAATTGTTCTGGAGTATCTTGGCGCTGATCTGCTGGGAGATCACCCTACTGCAACCTCCCTGTGCAGGAATGCTTTTACTGGACTCTGTGTAAAATGAATGAACAGATAGACCTTGATATTGGAGATATCAGCCTGTAGATTGCCTGAGAACCTGACTCAATCCCCACTCTTGTCTCCATCTGCAAAAATCAAGCTCTTTGGAATACCTTTATCGGGGGTGGCCATAAAGATAGTTAGAAGAATAAATTATAATAGCTAACATTTATTTAGTATTTAGTATTATAGTAACATTTATTTAGTATTTAGTATCAGAAACCATTCTAATGTTTGCTCTGGTAGCAACAGCACTATCCACACCCCTCCCAAATCAACCATGAGATAAATTGAACAGGTAATTTGCTTCCATTTTACAGATAAAAAAGCTGAGACTGAAACTCTAACTTGCAGAATTAGAGCTGAAACCCAGATCTCCTGAGATTAGAGAAGACATTCCCTTCTCCCTACTCCAAGAAATCTGTCGTGAGCTCATTTCTATGTGGACTTCCTAGATGACTGGAACATTTTTTTTTCTTCTTTTCTTTCCTTTCCTCTTCTTTTCTTTTGTTTCCTTTTCTTTTCTTTTGCTACAGCTCACGTAGGTGACTGGTTCATAATTTCTCCTTCCCAGTAGAATCCCAACTACAGAAGATACATACATAAATGCAAAGCATGGCCTAGGCAGGTTGGCTCCAGGACTTTGGAGAAAACATGCACAAACCTTGAAATACTGATCATCTTGAATATCTCTTAATTACTAGCAGTAAGGCACAACCATATGCAAAGAGAAACCAAAACCATGGACTTTTGCCACTGTTTGACATTGCTCCAAGAAAAGACTTGCCTTTGAGGGTGAAGTTGACCTCTGTTACTCTTAAGTTTCCTTGTGGGCCTCAGAATGCTATTTGAGAATCATTCTGAGGGATGACAGAGGCCTGCAATGCCTATGTTTTAACTAGAACAGATGCTTTTTGATGAAATTGTCTTGTTGTGGTTGTGTGACTGCTGTGACTGAGACTCAACAAGTACCCACTTCTTTTTTTTTTTTTGAGACAGAGTCTCACTCTGTCACCAGGCTAGAGTGCAGTGGTGCCATCTCGGCTCACTGCAACCTCCGCCTCCCAGGTTCAAGCGATTCTCCTGCCTCAGCCTATCCAGTAGCTGGGACTACAGGCACGCACTACCATGCCCAGCTAATTTTTGTATTTTTAGTAGAGATGGGGTTTCACCATTTTGGCCAGGATGGTTTCAATCTCTTGACCTCGTGACCACCCGCCTTGGCCTCCCAAAGTGCTGGTATTATAGGTGTGAGCCACCGTGCCCGGCCAACAAGTACTCACTTCTACCCGTGGGTGTCATTCAGCCCCCCAGTGCCACTCCTAGGTGGGAGTTGCCTGCCTTGAGCAGGTGAGCAAACTGAGGCCCAGGGATTGACTTCCCCAAAGTCATACAGTGTAGAAGAAGGATTCGGGCCTCTGTTTGAGTTTGTGGATTCCTCCATGAAGCAATGACTGAGCTGCTGCTCTGCAACTGCTGCTCGGCTTGGTCCTGGGAGTCTGTGAGCTCTGTACCATGGGCCAGGGCTTTCTGTGTGCTGCCACATTTATCCTTTGCACCACCCTACAAGCCTGTCCTCCAGGTCCTCCATCCTTTATTCAAAACATTTAGGATGAATTATGTTTGGGAGTTTATCCGGTTTTGAGATTTTAGAAAGGCAACACAGTACACATATCATACCATGTGTTATGGGCTGAATTGTGTCTCTGCAAATTCATATGTTGAAGTCCTAGTGCCAAGGACCTCATAATGTGACTGGATTTGAAGGTAGGGCCTTTAAAGAGGTAATTAAGTTAGAATTAGGCTATTAGGGTGGGCCCTAAGCCAACTGGGCTAAAGTCCCCGTAAGAAGAGGAAATTTGGACAGAGACACCAGGATGCGCACACACGGAGGGAAGGCCATGTGTGGACACAGTGAAAAGACAGCCATCTGCAAGCCAAAGAGAGGCCTCAGGAGACACCCAACTGCCAATACCTTCAACTTGATCTTCTGGCCTCCAGAATCATGAGAAAATAAATTTCCGTTGTTAAAGCCACCCACTCTGTACTCCTTTTTAATGGCAGCCCTAGCAGACCAATATACCGTGTGTCTGGGGCAGTGCCTCTAACCAAGCCCAAAATTTCTACAGGGAAATATATTAATTTTCATAGTAAGTGGGATAAATAAAATCCATAAACAGCTTCATGGTAGTTCAGGTCAAGACACTAAGTTACTAACACACAGTGGACCTGAGAGTTATGCCCAAGAGTCTGTAATTCCCTTCCTTCCCCTTCCCGAGACAGAGTCTTTCTCTGTCGCCCAGGCTGGAGTGCAGTGGCACAATCCCAGCCCACTACAACCGCCGTCTCCCAAGTTCAAGTGATTCTCATGTCTCAGCCTCCCAAGTATCTGGGATTACAGGCACGTTCCACCATACCATGCTAATTTTGTTTGTATTTTCAGTAGGAACGGGGTTTTTCCATGTTGCCCAGGCTGGTCTCAAACTCCTGGCCTCAAGTGATCTGCCTGCCTGGGCCTCCCAAAGTGCTGGGATTACAGGCGTGAGCCACCACGACCAGCCGTAATATCATTTCTATTCTGCAAATAAAAAGCCAAGCTCCAAGAGGCTTAGTAGTTTGCCCAAGATGCCCAGTTAGTTTCTGCAAGGGCTAAATTTGTAGCTGGGTAGCTGGCCTCTAGGCCTTTGAATTTGCGTATCATACTGTACCACCTCTTGACAGAGATAGCCTGGGTTAGTGCCCTCTCAGAGCTTGGGGAGGTAGACAGGCACATCTACAACTATAGCGTGTCACAATGGAGTGTGGGAAGGGCATCTGGGACCCATGCTCAAGGGGAAGAACCTTGGCTTTGCCCCCAGCACTCAGCTGTTCCAGGTTGAGCCCTAGTGCTTGTTCCACAGGAAGGATGGTGCAGAGCCAGGCTGGCAGGGCTGGGGCTGGAGCTGAGGCTGAGAGGGGCCTGCCCCTCATCCATCCAGCACCATCAAAGGCCTTTCCTTGGCTGGCAAGAAAGGAGCTCTGAACAAAGTCTGCTCTGTCTTTCCACACTGTGTAGGGACAGATAGGGAGTTGTGGCAGGAGAAAGGACTGCCACCTCTATTCCAGGTTCCATGGTGAAGGGAAGACACAGCTCTGCAGTTTAATTTGTTGTTGTTGTTGTGTTTTGTTTTTGTTTTTGTTTTTTGAGACAGAGTCTCGCTCTGTTGCCAGGCTGGAGTGCGGTGTCTCGATCTTGGCTCACTGCAACCTCTGCCTCCTGAGTTCAAGAGATTCTCCTGCCTCAGCCTCCCGAGTAGCTGAAACTACAGGCATGTGCCACCACGCCTAGCTAATTTTTGTGTTTTTAGTAGAGATGGAATTTCACAATGTTGGGCAGGATGGTCTGGATCTCTTGACCGCGTGATCCACCCACCTTGGCCTTCCAAAGTGTTGGGATTACAGGCGTGAGCCACTGCGCCCGGCCAGTTTAATTTTTTTATGTCTCATGTTTCTCTGCAAAACATGAAAACAGGGTCTGCTTCACACTTGAGCTAGAGCCCTCCTTTTAGTAGAAGCTTGTTCTTATTTATTCATTTTTATTTTATTTTAAGAATGGCCTTTCATAGGCCTCACTATCATGGTAGGCACTATTATTACTATTATTATCATCACTATCATTATCACTTTTTATTCCCTCTGGTAACTAACCAGTTATCACTGACCTAGCTTGCATGGTGGTTTAATGCTTTTCAAACAACTTTTCAAGCACCGTTTACCTCTACTTTAGCTACTAGTACCATCCCCCTATTTTGCACATGTGGAAGTGCAGGGTCAGAGATGCCAAGTCACTTGCCCCAGGTTGCACAGCTTGGGGATGGCAGAATCCACGCTCTGCTCCCGAGCACTAGGAAAAGCACCGTGATAGCCTGTGATATGAAGCCCTCTTCAGACTCAAGTTTCAGGGGTGGTTTTAAACATGTCTTCTGGCTGGACGCGGTGGCTCACGCCTGTAATCCCAGCCCTATGCGAGGCCGAGGCGGGCAGATCACGAGGTCAAGAGATCAAGACAATCCTGGCCAACATGGTGAAACTCCATCTCTATTAAAAATACAAAAATTAGCTGGGTGTGGTGGTGCAAGCCTGTACCATGCAGCTACTCAGGAGGCTGAGGCAGGAGAATCACTTGAACCCAGGAGGTGGAGGTTGCAGTGAGCCGAGATTGCGCCACTGCACTCCAGCCTGGTGACAGAGCGAGACTCTGTCTCAAAAACAAAAAAAAAGAAAAAAGAAAGAAAGAAAAAAAAGTCTTCTGCAGGCCATGGGGTCATGGTCTTCATTTTATAGGTGAACAGACTGAGATACAGGAGGAGTCACTTGCCTAGGGCCAAACAGCTCATTCCTCTTCAGCCCTTCCCAGTCCTGGGAGCGAGTGTTTCTCTTTGCCTTGGGAGGCTTTGCAGCGTGTGCTGCGCAGCTGATAGCACTGCAACCTCTGAACGTGCACACACACACAAGGTGCACACAGGCATGCGCATGGCAGGCAGGGAGGTGTGGGTGCACTTTCCAGCTTCCCTGCCGTTCCCCGTTCTGCAGGGCAAGGCTGAGAAACAGCAGGCAGCCTGTGTGATATGGGGATAGACGTGTTCTCAGATCTTGGCCATGGTTTCTAATTCCCTGGCACCAAAAGCCCTGCTGGGTGATCAAAGCTGAGTGCCCTTAACAGAAAGCAGAGAGGCACATGGGAATGACAGGTGGTGAGGTGAAGGGAACATGGGCGTGGCATCAAACAGGATGGACAGAGTGGTTGGTTGGCTGATCTAAGTGTGGGGGAGGTTGTAATCTATTCATTTAAATGAATATATTTATTCAGCACCTACCATACCAACCTTAGAAAACTTCATACTTTCTGTTTTTTTTCTCTTCTTTTTTTGTTTTTCTTTTCTTTTCTTTTCTTTTTTTTTTGACAGTGTTTCGCTGTGTTGCCCAGGCTGGAGTGCAAGTGATTGTCCTGCCTCAGCCCCCCGAGTAGGTGCATGCCGCCATGCCCAGTTAATTTTTTGCATTTTAGTGGAGCTGGGGTTTCACCGTGTTGCCCAGGCTGGTCTCGAACTCCTGAGCTCAGGCATTCCGCCCACTTTGGCCTCCCAAAGTGCTGGGATTACAGGCATGAGCCACTACGCCCGGCCTATGCTTTCTGTTTTACTTGATCCCCTTTTTGGGGAAGACAGGGCAGGTTGAAAAGTCTGCTTTCCAGGGGAGGAAACTGAGGCTCAGAGAGGAGAGAGTCAGATGCCAGAGGTAGGTGAGAGCCAGGATTTGACCCAGTGATTTAGGATTCCAAGTCCAAGGGTCGAAGTGTGTCTTGACAGCTGCAATCTAGGATCTGGATGTGCGCCTTCTGTGGCTCAGTGACTCCAGAATTTTTCCAACATCTGGTTATACGGAATAACAATAGTAGCATGAATGATCCCATAGCTGACAGCCACGGGAGCCATGTGCCAGGCCTGGTTCTAAGCACATGTCATATTTGAACTCACAGAGTCCTCCTAGCTCACTGTGAAGTGGGTACTATCGAAGGAGAACCTTAAGGGCCTCAGTCAGTTGTCACGGTCACAGCACCAAGATGGGAACCCAGCAGGCGGCCTGGGTCCTCATGGTTTGCTGCTGTTCTGTGCTGCCCCTTAGCGGGGTGGGGTGGGGTGGGGTGGGGTAGGTGGGCTCAGGCCTGCAGAGCATCTGTGTGGCTCTAACGGAGAAAGAGCAGGAGGGAGATTTGGGATGTCTCATGTGTGCTAGCCATGTGAGTGCATTTTACCAAGCGAATTGATGACTATTTATCAGTCCCCTGATTGCTTCCTGTCTTATGTTTTCATCTTATCCATGCATTTAGTGAGCATTTATAAAGGAATTCTGGTATTCTAAATATTCTACACTCTGGGGGTATAAAAGTTAAAAGACCCAGGCCGGGCGCGGTGGCTCACGCCTGTAATCCCAACACTTTGGGAGGCCGAGGCGGGCGGATTATGAGGTCAAGAGATCGAGATCACCCTGGCCAACATGGTGAAACCCCATCTCTACTAAAAATACAAAAATTAGCTGCACATGGTGGCACGTGCCTATCGTCCCAGCTACTCGGTAGGCTAAGGCAAGAGAATCGCTTGAACCCAGGAGGCGGAGGTTGCAGTTAGCCAAGATGGTGCCACTGCACTCCAGCCTGGCAACAGCACGAGACTCTGTCTCAGAACAAAAAAAAGACCCAGTGTCTACCCTTAAAGGAGCTCTTCTCATTGAAACTCTTTAAGGAAAGGAGGCAGGAAACAGACATCTTTAATGGGCCAGAGGCTGATTTAGGCTCTGACATTGTTAAGCTGTTCAGCATCTGAAGTTCAAAGAGGCTGAGAACAAACCGGTTAGGAAATGGCAGAACGGGGTTGGGACCTAGGTCAGCAGCCCCTCAGGAGCCCCTGGGTGCTTGCGCTCCTAGCCCCAAGTGCGATATACAGGTGAGGCCCCTGCAGAATTTTCATTAGGCTGAGTTCATTTCTGGAAGCATGGAATTGGCATCCACTTAACCATCCCTAATGCCTGCCTTTTCATGTATGTCTGCACTTACTTCTGGCCTTCCCCGGATGCAGTATGTGATTCCTGGAAGGGGTCTCCTGTACGTAGTAGTTTTGTCATCTGCAGGTAGCCCATGACATGATTTCTGGAAATTTCCCTGATTTCTTTCTGCTTCACACTCTCCCTCTTTTGCTAGAAGGGATCGGCTTAGGCAGACATTGTGGTGTTCATTCAACGTGTCCAGTACAGCCTGTTACTGCAGTTCCCAAGTTGGAGGGTCTGTGAGCCTACTCCCTTTTTTGAACAGAGGGGTACATGGGGAAGCTGAGCCTCTGATGAATGGGTTGATTTGTCCCAGGTCACACAGCTTGAGGGTGGCAGAAGCCAGATCTCAGGCCTCAGAGGTGCTCTCCTCTATTTGCCTCCCTGGTCTTGCCTCCTGGAGGCCTGTAGATAGGAGACACCCTTCCTGGAAAGACAACAGCTTGGGGACATTACAGATAAGGCTGGGCGGGTGTGCCTAGCCAGCCCAGAATAAAAGGATCACCGAGAGAAGTTAGGAATCAACCTTCCTTGAGGTGGGTTCTGCAGATAAAGATGCTTTTGAAGTTCAGTTGGTGGGAGATAGGATCTTTGTGGCCTTCTGGATGGATGCACCATGATAGGGAAATCAGCAAGCTGAAGATAGGGAAAGTGAACACTTATCACTGAAGGCCTCTGCAGGGTTTACTTTGAGGTACTTCCTTCCTGTCAACCCTGTTCTGGAGTCTGTCTCCATTTTTCAGACACGAAAACTGAGGCATAGATAACTGTTTTCTGTTTTTTTGTGGGGAGAGGGTATTATTGTTTCAATTTCCTGCACACTTCAAAACATAGGGTGTTTCTCATTATGCAATAGTTTAATTGAGCACATACTGCAGGCCAGGCATGGTGCTGCATGCATTCTGGAAGTACAGGAATGAGTTGGAAGTACTCATTTTCCTTACAGATTTTTTGTTCTCCTGTGTGTGTGTGTGGAGGGGCGGGGGGCGCGAATAGGGGAGGAATTTAGATGAGAAATCAGATAATCACAGCCAAGGTACCTGCCTGGGGACACAGGGTGCCATAGGCACACAGAAGAGCCCAGGGTGTGGACTTGGGGTGGTCAGGGGAAGGAAGGAGTTTGCCCAGAGAAGAGGCAGGAGGGAGACAGGAAAGGTAAGCAGAGGCCAGATCCTAGAAAGACCATTTTGACTTTGTGCTGAGGGCGATGGTCTCATGATGCAGATTTTAAGCAGAGGTGAGAGAGGGAGAGATTAGCATTTCAGAAAGCATGGTCTCTGCCATACGAAGACAAGATCGGAGGGAGGTCCAAGCTGGTGGCCAGTGGTGACGGGGCCTGAGCTGGAGGAGACAGGGATGCACTGGAGACCCAATAGAGAAGTCCCTGAACATGGTGCACGAGCAGCCTCTGGGGTTACAGGAAGGAAGGGGTAAAATGTTCTTCTCGGTGTCCAGCTTAGGCCACTGCATAGATTCGGTGCTGTGTGTTGTACTAGGAAATGCGGCGGTGATGGGGATTGTTTGGGCTGGAGTCTGGAGGGGCTGTGCTCCACCCCAAGCTGGGTGAGCAGCTAAGGCTGCATGAGCAAGTCCAGATTCTCCTACCAGCAAGCTGCCTTGAAGACTCTGAGGCTGGAAATGTACAACTTTGTCTGTACCACTGAGCACCTGTTCCCCATACACATTACTATTCTCCAAACCACGGAACAACATGAAGGATTGTTTTGCCAAACTAAAAAGTGAAGAAAGCACTGGTTTCCTTCCATGGTGTTCCTCTTTAGACCACGCCTTCTCAACCTTGTTTAGGGAGTGGGGATGGCCTGCAGGGGCTCCAGGGGCCCCCCTGCCTGAGTCTGACTCCTGGTTTCTGGCTTCAACAATGACTCACCTGTAACTTCACATTTTGGTCTGTGAAATGGGTAGAAATGTAGCACCTGCACATTCTCCAGGTTTGTTGTGAGGACGAAGGAGATAATGAATGTAGAATTCTTTTTTTGTGAGATGGAATCTCGCTCTGTCACACAGGCTGGAGTGCAGTGGCACGATCTCGCCTCACTGCAACCTCCGACTCCTGGGTTCAAGCGATTCTCCTGCCTCAGCCTCCAGAGTAGCTGGGTCTACAGGGGCACACCCAGCTAAATTTTGTATTTTCGGTACAGACAGGGTTTCACCATGTTGGCCAGGATGGTCTTGATCTCTTGACCTCATGATCCACCTGCCTTGGCCTCCCAAAGTGCAGGCGTGAGCCACTGCACCCGGCCATGAATGCAGAATTCTGAGCCCGGGGCTGGCTCACTGGGAGTGGGCCACACATTTAGGGGGTTGTTGTTGTACACAGGATCATCCGTGGCACTGCTTTGCAGCCTAATGGTTTTTGACACATGTGTTCCTTCTTAATCCTTAAGCCAGCACCTTGAGTTGGGTGTGATCAACTCATTGAATTTTTTAACTTCAGCTGTGACATTATAGATCATCTAGCTCTGCTGTGACCTTATTTTGTAGATGACAGGGCTAAGGGTTACCATCCCTCTTAGGGCCTAGGGCCTGGATGTTCTAACGCCTAGGTTGGGCTTTTTGTCCTTGTCTTCTGGGGGTTCGTCTGCATTTTATTTTTTTGAGACAGAGTCTCGATTTGTCGACTAGGCTGGAGTGCAGGGGTGCTATGTCGGCCCACTGCAGCCTCTGCCTCCCGGGTTCAAGCGATTCTCCTGTCTCAGCCTCCCGAGTAGCTGGGATTACAGGGGCACACCACTGCACCTGGCTAATTTTTGTATTTTTAGTAGGGACGGGGTTTCACCATGTTGGCCAAGCTAGTCTCAAACTCCTGACCTCAGGTGATCTGCCCACCTCAGCCTCCCAAAAGTGCTGGGATTACAGGCGTGAGCCTCCATGCCTGGCCTCATCTACATTTTAGTGTCTCTATTTTACAAAGGAGCAGACTGAGACTTGCATATGGGCAGTAGTGTCAGATCCCCACTGGGGTGGTCAGGGAAGAGGAGGTGTGTTTGGAAGAGGGCCCCAGTGGACCTCTGGCCTGCGGGATTGAGATCGGGCTGGCCATCTCTCCTCTCTTTCCTCAACAGAGTCTGGGTCTCATCCTGCCCAGCAGCTTTCTCTTCCTCCTAGAGGTGCCCAAGACAGGATCTTTCAAGTTCTGGGATCTTCCACCCCTCACACGGCAGCCTTCCTGCCCCTGCCCAGGCTGACTTCATACCATGCTCTGTTATCCCAGGTCCTAGGCTCGCATTGGCCACTTGCCACCATGTTGGTGACTGCCTGCCCTCTACCTTGGACTGTGCGGTCTAGGGGGCAGGACTGGGGTTTGCCATTTCTGTGTCCCTGGTGCTTCTCTCAGTGTCTGACACCTGGTGAGACTTGCCACCTGTTTGGTGCATGGGTGAGTGTGGTTGTTTGCACTAGCGTTGTTATTGGAAATCACTCAATTCTTGCTTTTCTCACCCACTCCTGCCTCCTCTGAGAAAAAGTGTGGCAGAAAAGTTCCCTGAACTACTAACACAGGGGGATTTAGCGCCCTTAGATATTTTTAATTTTTCCATAGAAGGCAGCCCCCCCCCCACCTTTTTTTTGAAGCAGCAGCATTTACAAATATTGAAACCAACTTTGTACATCCCCACTCTGACTTCTGGGCCTATTTAATAAATATTCACTTAAACATGTAGTATGTGTCAGGCATCATTTTTGGCACTTGGGAATCATCAGGGAATGATGTTTGGGGAGGAAGCTGATCTAGCTGGGGTCCAGGTGGGGTTGGAATGGAGGAATGGAGTCCTGCCCTAAGTCCAGTGTGGCCTTTGTCCTGCGTGCCTTGGGACCCGGTCCTGGTGGTTCCTTCCACTTCTCTGATTCTTGGTTTGAATATATATTGACTGAAGAGTTGGAATAGAAATATCTTCATATTCTGTTTGCAGTTCTGGGATCGTTTATTCGTCCAGTAACGTTTGTCAAGGGTTGAATGTCCAGTGGAGAATGACTGAATTTGCACCATCAGGGAACTCACAGCTGGAGGGGGAACCCCACAGGGACTGCGAAGGCTTCCTGCAGAAGGAGGAGTGCCATGACGACGATGAGCCCCAGGAGCGTCCTTCCAGGACAAGCAGATGGGTTCAGGGAAGGCTGGGCAAAGAGGGGCAAGTCAGCCATGCCCGGAGAGGAGCAGCATCTGCTGGGAGTCGTGTTTTGTCAGTTGTCATTCCCAGATGTTCGGTGGTGTGTTCCCTGCAGCAGGCCTGCACCTGGATATCAGAGTGGGAGGCCATTAGCTCACTGGTTCAGAAATAGTTCCTGGTTATGCCTGTCATGTGGTGGCCCGTTCTCAGCTTGGCGGATACAGCAGCGACCAACCCAAGCCACCGGTGGGAGCAGAACTGGATGATGGAGGTCCTCGGAAGGGTTCCAGCCACACTGGGCTTCAGACCCTCCTGAGTCAAAGCCTGGCTTCCTTCTCCTGCTGGAGGCAAAGGCCCTTATCATTTTTTGTGGCTGCAGTAACACATTTCTACAGATTTGGTAGCTTAAAACAATAGAAATTTACTGTCTTACAGTTCTGGAGGCCAGAAGTCTGAAATCAAGGTGTCAGCGAGGTTGACACCCTCTGAGGTGCTGAGGGACAGCCTTTCCTTGCCTCTTCCAGCTGCTTGTGGCACTGGATGTTGCTCGGCTTGTGGCGGAATCATTCCAATCTCTGCTCTTGTCTCCACGTACCTTCTCTATGTCCATCTCTCCTCATCTTTTAGGGCCTCCAATGATCTCAAGATTATTATTTTTAAACAACTTTATTTAATTTTATTATTATTTTATTGATTTATTTTAGGAATGGGGTTTTACCATGTTCCCCCTGCAGCTCTCATACTCTTGAGCTCAAGCCATTGTCCTGCCTCAGCCTCACACAGCATGGGATTACAGGCGTGAGCCCCCATGCCCATTCAAGATTCTTAACTTCATTACATCAGCAAAAGCCCTTTTCCCAAATAAGGTCATAGCCACCAGATTCTAAGGGCAGTATCTTTTTTCTGGGGGTGAAGACAGCATTCAACCCACACTAGGAGGCCCCAGCACTTCTGGGGAAAGCCAAGGCTTAGACCTCATATCCAGATGCTCTTTTCTGTGGTTTTGTCACTTTTTCTTATCTTATATGAGAAATATATATATATTTTAAAAAGGTAATTAAAATTTTGTTGATATAATTTCACTTTCACATTGAGTAAAAGCTGCAAGAAGAGTACAAAGAACTCCCTCATATACTTTACCCAAGTTCACCAATGAAAAAATGTTGTCCCCTAAGTGGGTATAATGTACACATTTTCTTACAGCCAGTTGGCAGATTCATCAGAGCCTCATGCTCCCCCTACCCCTTACAGCGTCAGACAGAGTTTACCATGGGGCTGGACAGTTGGGATTGGTCTCTCAGGCAGCTGTTCACTCTAAGGCTTGCTGTAGGCTCTGGCATTACATCTGTCACTGGGAAGGTGACATCATCCTGGCACAGTCACAGAGAGGCCAAAGACACAGTTCTGTTCACCCCCCATTTAAAGCCAAGTGGCCATCCTGGGTTCTGGGGGACCCTTCCTTGTTCTCTCCACTCTGCCCTTGGATGTGTCAGTTGCAGGCACTTCAGTTGCAGGTAGAGTTATTTAGAGAAGGTGGCTCCTCGCACCGCCTGCTGCCTTTTGGTCCATTTAGAGCTGGGTGTCCGAGCCTCTGCCCTACATCTAGGAACTAACAGAGTGAGGTGTTGGGTGCAGGAAAGAGACTGGCAGGAGATGAGCAGGCTGTTCAGAGTCCACCAGGAGCTCTGTGCTTGAAGCTCTGAGGAGTTTCCATCCTACCTTCCTGATGATGCAGACTTTAGGTGAGGGGGAGAGGCAAGGAGGTTACAGGATTTACCTTTTGGAAAGACTACTTTGATATGAATGCAGAACAAAGGCTGGAAAACCAGTGAAAGAGAATGTCACAATAAATAGTATAATTGCAAATCCAGTTTTAGAGGTTTTGCCGGAATCACATGGAGGGGGGTAGCTTACTTGGTTTGTATTAAATTAAACTGCATTGCTTAGAGTCCCTATAAATGCTGGTGGATCAATGTAGCTGATGGTTTCATAACAAAACAAGAATGATAATAATAGCGTCTAAAAGAATGCAAACCTTAATAGTACAGTGTTGTTTTTGATCCTGCCACTGTATGGTATTGAATTTACCTCGGTTATGGAGTCTCATAATTGTCCCAAAAGCTGTGGAAAGAGGCAGGGAGAGTATTTTTGCCAGCATTGTGGGGATGAGGAAGCTGAGACATTCAGAGGTGACCTGAATTGCTGAGGGTCATGCACCTAGTAAGTAACAGAGCTGCACTTGGACCCTGAGTCTTAGAAAAGACCCCACACTAGTTCTTTTGCTGATTTCTGAGCTATGCCCATTTCTCTCACTATGGAATTGTTTTCCACTATACCTCTAGGAAGCTAAACTGGGACATAACTGGGGCACAAGATAGGTGATGGGGCTTGCCCCTCTTCTCAGCAGTGAGAGAAGGCCTTGGGAGCAGTGAAGAGCCTTCTGTAACTTGAACTGCCTGACATCCTTGCCCTTAGCCACATGGGACTGTGGAACACTTGACCTGGGGCTGTAGCGGCTGTGGGACTGCAATTTTTGTGTGAATTCATTTCAATGACTTAAATTTAAATAGCCCTCCCTATGTAGCCAGTGGCCACCCCATTGGACAGCATACGTCAGCGCTGTAAAAGTCAAGTGTGAGCCACAATGGGACATAGAAAGGACTTTTCAGGAAACCATGTGACTGTTGAGATTGTCCTTTCATCTTTTAGGGGTATGGTGGGGAGTACCTGCTGATGGGGATATTAGAATGCCTTTCTTTTTTTCTTCCCTTGATGTGCCGAGACTTCATGCCCCCTGTCACGGGTATCCCAGAGCTGTGGCTGGTGGGTTTGCTGGCTGAGATGGGTCCTGAGCCCCAGGCCCCTTTGCCCCAGAAAGGAAAATCCCCAGGAGGCTGCTGATGCTAGCTCTGGAAGACTTTAATTCGAGGATGGCACACCTGACAATGCCTTGGGTAATGAGTGTTTGTTTCTGGAGGCTCATGGGACACCCACCCCAGGGCTGATTGCAGGTTGGATGCTGTTTGGTGAGAATGGATGCATACCCACCGGCTGATGACAAAGGGACAGGTCAGAAGGAGGACAGGGCCTTTCTTTGAATGGAAAACCTGACCCGGGATCTCTCCTGGAAGATGAAGAATGAACTGGGCAGTGAACTGGGGAGAAGGCGAGGTTAACTTCTGGGGAGCTTAGAGAAGAGGGAGGAAGGAGGAGAGGAGCCTGGGATTAGTCCCATGAAGGCTGCGCTCTTGTTTGCCCAAGTCTCCTCCTGTATGGGACACAAAGTGGGCTTGTAATACAATACTGGCTGAAAGGAAGAAAAACCGCAGAGGCTAGCACTGGGGCCATCCTCAGCAAGTGGTTGTTCATCTGTGCATGTTCTGGACAGTACCACGAGGTCAATAAATGCCTCTGCCTGGCATCTACCACAAAGCTCAGTCCAGAGGGTGCTCTGTGGCCCTGCCAAGAATAAGGCCTCGTCAGGAAAGGCTCACCCTGTGTTTTCCCAGCCTACTTTGAGCCATCTCCTGAATAAAGGACAGCTTGCCTGGGCAGTACCTCTCCTGCCACAAAGACGGAAAGGAAAAGTATGGCAAGTGCTTTAAGACTCCTTTTAATGTCAGCTTTCTAGATCCAGATAAGGAGAAGAGCTCACGATGGTTCTGTAACTTGCCAGACATCTCACAGGAGATTCATTGCTGAGTATCTGAGCACACACAGGCTCCCTTTACAGACTGGAAAAGTCTTTCTGGTCAGTTTGCCTCCACTGACATTTATTGAGTGCCTGTAGTATGTGCTTGGATGCTGCCTTGAGAGGGAGCTTTGGGTTCGAAGGCTCCGGAAACCTATGGCTTTGGAGCACTCATTCCTATTCGGCGCTGACCTTTGTTCACGTTTGTGCTCAGCCAACAATCCTGTGTAGGAGAGTGGAGCCTGACAAATGTCTGTGGAAGGCCTGCCTGGCTGACTCCGTACACAGATTGCATAGGGTTTTCCAAATGGCAGCTGGGGAGAAGTTCTGGATGTGTCAGAACTGAGTGGGAGAACCTGCAAAACAGGCAGGGGTGTATACGTCCCTTTTCCAAAGTGACCCTCCTGCCTGGCTTTTGGGAACAGGATCTGTCCTCGATGGTCCCTCACTAACTGCCTGGCTTACTAACTGTTGCAGGTCTGGGGTTGTCTGTTGTTAAGACACCATGCATCTGGATGCCTCTTGAGTGTAGAGTGCTGGCTCAGCTGTAGGGTGGGGTGGGATGGGGGGTGGTTTGAAACCTCTTTCAAAAACACCATTAGGGAGACACCAAGACAGCGCTGATGTGGATGCAGAACCTAAGTGCTCTTGGAGATGAGGTCAGCACATGAAGCTTCTCTGATTTTACAATTGCCACCAGGGACTCAAGATTATGTTCCTGTTAACTGAAGACACACTGAGAGGCCTGGCTTAGGCAAAACTTGGCCAGTGGGGTGTATCAGGGAGGCCCTAAAAGGGTAAGTATGTGAGTGAATTGTGTCCCCTAAATAGATATGTTCAGGTCCTAACCCCTGTCCCCTTGAATGTGACTTTAGTTGGAAAGATCTTTGAGGATGTAATAAAGTTATGTGAGGTCATCTTGGGGTATGGTGAGCTCTTAATCCAATGAAGGATGTTTTTGTAAGAGAAAGGACACATGTGGATACAGACACACTCTGGGAGGAAGGCCATGTGATGATGGAGGCGGAGATTAGATGGATACAGCACCAAGCCAAGGGAGGCCATGGATTCCTGGCAGCCACCAGAAGCCAGGAGAGGCAAGTAAGGGTTTTCCCTTGGAGACTTCACAGACAGCACGGCCCTGCTGACCCCTTGATTTTGGATTTGCAGCCTCCAGAACAGTGAGAGAAAACATTTCTGTTGTTTCAAGCCACCTATTTTGTGACCATTTGTACGGCAGCCCTGAGAATCTAATACAAAAGGGAATCTCATCCTGTCTTGAGGTGATGGCTTTCCTAGACTCCATTTAGAGCAAGGAATTGCATGTTTATAAGCGAACTTTGACATTTGCCTCTGCTGATATGGCTTGGAATCCTCTCTTTCATTCTTCATTATTAATAGGTATTTATTATGTCATAGGATTTGTCATTAAATCTGCTGAAATCTGGTAATCCAAGCCTCCAACCCATAATTTGCATCAACCAGGTGGCAACCCCCAGGCTCTGCTGGTTTCCATTCCTTTGTCTTGATTCCATTCCTTTATCTTGATTCTCCCTGGCCGAGAGCTTTTCTGACCCACCTAAAATCTATTCATTTCAGACCCTGGCCTTTCCAGGATGCCTGTTGGAGCCCCTGCTGGCCACTACATATCATGTTCTGAAGTTCTACAGCCCTCTGAGTTGGACACTGACCACCTGGGGGCTCGAGTCATCCTCAGATTGGTGCGCAGCCACTCAAACATTCCTGTTTGTTTCCTATGAGTCAGCATTGTGCTGGACTTCCAAGGAGTCTGCTGTCCTCTTCACTGCCTCTTCCTGAGCACTCACTGTGTTCCAGGCTTCTCTCAGCCCTTCCTGGGTACAGTGCTAGGAAGTAGAGAGTCATATCCACTCCAGTAAATGATTGCTGAGTGGATGAATAAAGCTATTTTCACCACCAAGATAAAGATGGCAAAGTGAGACTCAGAAATAAGAAACTTGCCTAAGTTCTACACAGTTTACCAGTGCAAGTGCTGGGATTGAACCCTGGCCTGTCTGACATAGGGGCCACTATTGGCCCAGGATGAAAGCTTGTCTGCAGAGGACAGAGCAGGAGCAGCGCTGTCCATCCAGTCTGGGTGATCTTCTCTGCAGCGGGTGCAGGGGTGATAGGAACTTGTTGCATGGATGAAGTGGAACTTTTCTTCCCAGAAAAGAAGACAAGAAGACAGGGCTCTGACACCCATGGTCTCCAGCAGCCCTTTCTGCCTGGAGCCAGCATGCCCAACCCCCCTTTGGCTCTTGGATAGGAGGGAAAGGCCTTACCATATGAGCAGGAATTGTGCATCCAAGCGTGTGGCTTACTCACCTTTCCTGCTATGCCTAACCTTCTCTTCTCCTTTTTCTGTCTCCTCAGACCCTCAGGGGGCACACATTTCAGCATAAGCTACAGCGTTTTGTCTGCATTCACATTCTCTCGATCTGCCATGACTTGTTTTTTTTTTTTTTGGGGGGGGAACCGAATCTCACTCTGTCACCCAGGCTGGAGTGCAGTGGCACAATCTCGGCTCACTGCAAGCTCTGCCTCCCAGGTTCACGCCATTCTCTTGCCTCAGCCTCCCGAGTAGCTGGGACTACAGGCGCCCGCAACCATGCCTGGCTAATTTTTTTTTTTTTTGTATTTTTAATAGAGATGGGGTTTCACCGTGTTAGCCAGGATGGTCTCGATCTCCTGACCTCGTGATCCGCCTGCCTCAGCCTCCCAAAGTGCTGGGATTACAGGCGTGAGCCACCGTGCCTGGCCGACTTGTTTTTTACTAGCCATCAATCTCCAACCCTCTGTCACAGCCTAACAGGGGCCGGGGGAAGACTTACAACTGGGGTCTCAACCTTGGTTGGGGCACTGTAGGGTTAAATAAAGCTACGTAAGACTCCTCCCCAAAACATAAAAACAAAAACTAAAGATCACCAAAGAAAGTAGGAAACCTCAAAAAACTGGGAATCACTATTACCTTAAAGCCCAAGTGCTCTAGAAGGAGGCAAAAGAAAACGAAAACAGAGCAGGTTATCACTCAGCTAACTGATGTCATGGCTGTTACATGTCCCATCTCATGTCATCTAAATTAGGGGCCAGCAAACTGACAGGCCATCAGTTTTTGTAAATAAAGTTTTATTGGCACATAGCCATGTCGATTCTTCTATGTGCTATCGGTGCTGCTTAGGTACTATTATAACAGCAGAGTCTGGTCCTGACAGAGACCCTGTGGCCTGCAAAAAGCTTAAAATAGTTTCTGTCTAACCCTTAAAGAAAAAGGTTGCCAGCCCCTGTTCTAAACAGCACTTCTGACTTCTAACTAGTCGGAGCTATTTTTTTATGGAGGGCAGACAGTTTCTCATTTGCTCTGCATAGCAGGCCTTGGCAGCCGAGGGCCAGGGAGGAGCTTGCCCAGATCATGCAGCCAGTCCCTACACAGCTGGCATTCACCTCCAGGTCTGCCTGACCCTGCAGCCTGTACCCTGATCCCCTGCTCCTCTGCCTCCGTCCCCTGCTGGGCCTCTGCAGGAGACGGTCCAGGCCCACACTGCTTAGAGAGGTTTCCAAGAGTACATGATCTGTTAGAGATTGTGAGAGTTAGGTTTCAGGTGAGAGCTCTTTAGAAGACAGCCTATGTCTCTTCCCATGCAATAGCCCCAGCCCCCTGCCCTGCACTGGCATAGAGCAGGGGCCCAATAATATTTTTTGATTAAAGGGAGGAATCAATGAAGAGGGCAGCCCTCAAGCCAGGGCACTGCAGTGTAGCATAGAACAGCCCAGCCTCTGGAACCCATGCCAGGCCACGAGTTCCAGTCTGCTATGGCCTTGGACAAGGTAGACTACCTCTCTGGGCCTCACTTTTCTCATCCATAAAATGGGGATAAGGACAGCATCAACCCCAAATGCCCACTGTGAGATTACAGGAGCTACTGCAGGTTGTGTGCATGGAACGTTCTTAGCATATCTGTCACCACTGGGACAGAAACAGGCTGTTATTATCGAGGCTCCAGGCTGTTTACTGAGGATTCTTTAGAAATGGAGAAAGGAAGAGTAGAATGCTGGTCTTTGGACAGTCTGGCCAAGTGAGACTGTCAGGCAGGTGACTGTGGTGAAGATGGCCCAGCAAGCCCCTCCTCTACTCAGATCGCCCTTGGAAAATCCAGTCTGAGAATTGCTGTCCTGGTCCCTTCACTGGGGCTGGGAAAGGCAAGGCATCTGCCCTCAGCCTCCCTGGACACCTGCTCTTGAGGAGCCTGCAGATTCCTCAGGAAATACTGCACTCCAGCATTGGGACGGCAGCAGCAAGACCTTCAAGCTGCATGTTGGGGTGAAGTTCTGCCCCAGGGGCTTGTGTTCACCCCAAGACTGTCAGTGCACCACCCATATTGGTCAGGTGCTTCCCAGTGGCTTCCGTGGGGTGGGCCACTCCAGCCGGCCAGCTTTCTTGCTTTGCAGAAAGTCACTCGGCTGAGCAGCAGGCAGGGAGTTGGGGAGCCCCTTGCCATTTATTTGCTGGTCATTTACAGGGCGTTCGATGGTTTCAATTGGAGCTGTTGAACTGTGGCCTAAGTCAATTATCACTGGGTTGCTCCTGCTTAAATTAGATGTGCCCCAACCCAGTGGCACAGTGGAATCAGCTTTAAAAATAGCTGTGCCTTGGGAGACCGAGGTGGTCAGATCACAAGGTCAGGAGTTCAAGACCAGCCTGACCAACATGGTGAAACCCTGTCTCTGCTAAAAATACAAAATATTAGCTGGGTGTGGTGGCAGGCACCTGTAATCCCAGCTACTCGAGAGGCTGAGGCAGGAGGATCACTTGAACCTGGGAGGCGGAGGTTGCAGTGAGCCGAGATCCCGCTATTGCACTCTACCCTGGGCAACAATGCGAGACTCTGACTCAAAATAAATAAATAAATAAAAATAGCTTTGCCAGGGTTCCACTCCCAGAGAAGCTGATGACATAATTGTTCTGGGAAGGACTGGGGCAGCTGTGCTTCTTGAAGCTCCCAGGTGATCCTAATGTCAGCCAAGTTTGACCTGTATATTAAAAATTTTTTTTTAATTAAAACAAATTTTTAGAGACAGAGTCTCATTCTGTCACACAGGTTGGAGTGCAGTGATGTAATCATAGCTCACTATAACCTCGAACTACTGGCTTCAGGCAGTCCTCCCAAGTAGCTAGGACTACAGGTGCATGCCACAATGTCCAGCTAAGTTTTTATATATGTATATATTTTTTGTAGAGATGGAGTTTTACTATGTTGCCCAGGCTGGTCTTGAACTCCAAGCGATCCTCCTGCCTTGACCTCCCAAAGTGCCAGGATTACAGGTGTGGGCCACCATGCCTGGCTGTTCAGCTGCATTTAGTCATTTACCTGTGTGCCCTCCCTTGCCATGTATGCACACCTGGTACCTGAAGACCTGGGAGATGAATCAATGACAGGGGTACATAGGAAATAAGAATAATGGAGAGAGCCACCAGTTAGTGAGCCGTGACTATTGCCAGGAGCTACACTAAGTCCTCACCATGCTGCTAGGAGGAAAATTCTGAAACGTCCCCATTTTATGGATGTGAATACTGAGGTCGTGGGGGTAAAATAACATGCCCAAAGGCACAGAGCTGGTAGTGTTGGAGTCAGAACTAGACTTAGGTCCCCTGTGATTCCAAAGTACTGCCTTTGCCTTGGCCACCCCTGCTTGGACTTTCAGTGAGGACAACTGTGTGTTGGGATTGTGGTCCACACTGGAAATCCCAACTAGGTCCCACCCGATGGAAAACTAAAGTTCCTCATTACTTCTAGTGCCAGTGTAGAAGCTGACCCAAGTTGCCTTTTTCAAAAAAAAAAAAAGGAGGCCGGGTGCAGTGGCTCACGCCTGTAATCCCAGCACTTTGGGAGGCCGAGGTGGGCGGATCACGAGGTCAGGAGATCAAGACCATCCTGGCTAACGTGGTGAAACCCCATCTCTACTAAAAATACAAAACAATTAGCCGGGCGTGGTGGTGGATGCCCGTAGTCCCAGCTACTCGGGAGGCTGAGGCAGGAGAATGGCATGAACCCGGGAGGAGGAGCTTGCAGTGATCCAAGATCGCACCACTGCACTCCAGCCTGGGGACAGAGCAAGACTCCGTCTCAGAAAAAAAAAAAAAGAAGACAGAGTTTAGGAAATTCAGTATTTAAGTTATTTCTTGGTCTCTCAGCAGGGCTTTATGTTTTCAAAGGGTGGGCACTTAAATTACACAGATTGGGTTTTTCTGTTTCTCTTTGAACACTGGGCTGTATGAGGAGGAGGAGGAAGAAGACTGAATCTCACAAAGCTGAGATGATCAGATACTGCCGGATGTGCCATGGGGCCTGGAGAGCTGACGTTGCTAATATATCACCCCATTGGTGCCTACAGTTTCCATTCTGTGATTAGAGATCATATTTTTTTGACTTGATGCTCAAATGCCTCTGAGTTTGATCCTTTCTCATATCCTGAATTCTATTTCCAGTTCCCCAGAATTTTATCTTAATTTTATACATTACTGAAGTTTTCCCAATAAAATGTCATCATCATCATCATCATCATCATCATCATCATCATTAATTTTTCTTTTGAGATGGAGCCTCACTCTCACCCAGGCTGGAGGGCAGTGGCACGATCTTGATTCACTGCAACCTCTTTCTCTCGGGTTCAAGCAATTCTCCTGCTTCAGCCACCTGAGTAGCTGGGACTACAGGTGCGCACTACTACACGGGGCTAACTTTTGTATTTTTTAGTAAAGATGGGGTTTTACCATGTTGGCCAGGCTAGTCTCAAATTCATGACCTCAAATGATCCACATACCTCGGCCTCCCAAAGTGCTGGGATTACAGGTGCAAGCCACTGCGCCCAGCCCATAATCATTATTGATGTCATTTATTACACACACAGCATTGTATTTCCAAAGAATAGATACGGGTGAGAAAACAAAATCAGTAACTCTTCCTTGACTAATCAGATTGTTTTCAGATATCTGATGTGTTTTGTCTTTACATTAATTAATGATTTTATATAGTCATGTGTAGGGAATAGTTTGTAGTCAGTTTTTTTTAATCCTAAAGCGAAAACATTTTTATTATAATATATCCTAAACATTTGATGTGCCCTAAATATTTTTTCATTTTATTAAAGCAGCTTGCAAATGATCATTTTTAAAGAGTGTATAATGGTTCATCAAGTGGACAAGTCATATTCTAAATCAGTTCTCTGTTGTTAAAAATTAAAGTGCCTAGTAGTTTGCTGTTACACTTTTAAGGGTGCCATGAGCATCTTCGTGCATATAACTTTTTTCTTCTTGGAAAATCTTTTGGACAGATTCTCAGCAGGATTATTGAGTCAAAGGGCACAGTTTTATGACTCTTGACCCACATTGCCAAATTACTTTCAAATAAGGTTGTTTATGCTGCGTCCATCAACGTGTGGACATGCCAGTTTCACCACAACCTCATCAACACTGGGTATCATTAGCTTAAAAAAATTATCATTCAATGGGTGCAAAATGGTCTCTTGTTAGATTTATATATTTTTTTTATCCTTAGTGAGGCCAATTTTCTTTTTTCCATCTGTGTGTTTACCAATTCTCTTTGGGAATGCTGACATTGGCTGCTCCTCCAGCCAAGTTCATTTCTTTCCATGTGGACGCCTTCAAGTTGAGCCAGTTGCAACGCAGCCTTGACTTAAAATGAGTGAGCTTCAACATTGAGCCTTTGTATGAAATTCGGCTTAGCACACCGGCCCCTGAGTTTGAAGGCTGGGATTGCAACACCCTGCTCTTCACGTCGTGGGGTTCTGCATGAAATCACTGAACTGGCCTTATGGTCTTTATGACTTCAAACTTAACAGTTGTCCCCCTAGATTTGTCTTATGAGCTAGGCAGGGTTTTTCTTCAGAAAGCTTTGAGATACAGCTCCCTCAACTATTTTTGGGTTTCCTAGCTTGAAAAATGAAGAGAAGAAAAGTCCCTGTGTGTTCATGTTGTCTCTTTATTTGTGGGGCTGTTGTGTTTCTAGATGGTTTTTTCTGGTTTTCTCTTGCTGCTTCACTCACCACATCCTGTGGAGCTGGAGGCTTCTCTAGCCCTGTTTGTCTCTGCCTGTCTGACATTGAGTGCCTGGAGCCCTCCCTAGCTCTCCAGCTGGAACCTTCCTCTGTAGGAAGGCTGAGGCTAGCAGGGAGAAGCCAGGATGGATTTTAAAGAGCCTTGTTGTCTCTAAGGAAGAGTGCAGCTTACATCTTTGGGTTTGCAGAAATGCCCACATTCAACTCAGGGGGAATAAAAGGATGGGAGTTAGAATTTCAACTTGCAATTGCAGAATCTCAGAGTTAAAAGAAACCTCAGAGGTCATCTCTTCTAACCCTTCTCCAGAGCAGCTTTAATTGCCTGTGTGGGAGATTCAGGGCCAGCAGCTGCAGCTTCCCTTTTCCTGCCTCTGACTTGCCAGGTGAGTTTAGATGAGTTCCTTGCTTTCTTGAGTGTTTATTATTATTACTAATAAACAAGAGGATGAATATTTGAAGTTCTGCTGTCTTAAAGCCCTCAAACTCCACTGGCTACTGAAATCTTATATGCAAGCTTTATACCTGTAACTGGTTAAAGGAGAGCTGCTTTGATAAAAATAGGTTCAGTCCTCCTGCTGAACCTCCCATCTCCATCTGGCCCCCAGAAGTCACTCAGGAGACTCTCTTGACCCCCTAGGGATTTGTGGAATAGAGTTGGAAAGGGTGGCACTGTTACCTATGGTTATAATAACACCAGCACCTACTTATTGAACATTAACCAGACATCAGGGGCTTGGCACAGGTCATGTTCAGTTCCAACAGACACTTTGGGGGCTCTGTATCCTTATCTCCATATCATAGATCTGGTCTGAGCCTCAGGGAGGTGCTCATTGCTCTGCCACACAGAGGTCACACAGGCAGGAAGTGGTGGAGACTCAGTTCCAGCCCAGGTAGCTCAGCAGCAAGGCCTGTCTGCTTCAGCTGTGAGCTTTACTGCCTCTTTGTGACTTGTGACCTTCAACCTGACACACAGCATCCCAGCCTGCCCTGGAGTTTGGTTTTTTGAGTTGTCATCCCACCTGCCACCTCTGACAGCCCCAGTATTTAGTGTTTTAGGTGCTTGCAGATCCACGATGTGTAGTAATAGGCTAAAGGCATCAGTGTTCTCTAGAATACATCGTACCACTTAGCAAATAGCCTCTGTGACACCACTGCTTTTGTGATTTTCCCAACCAAACTTTACTATCCCTTTCTTATTGTCCTCTTCACTTACTCTTGTTTGCACAAAGCCCAGGCTCTAATTTATTCTCCTTGTCCTTAATCCTCTTATCTGTTTCTTCAGGGACCACCCTCAGAAATAAGGATGTCCAGTAGGTCTGGTGGGCATCTTAATGAGGATGGCCCCCAGGGTCCGTACATTTCCTGGGGGGGAAGCTGAAGCTGGAGTCTGGGCTTTTCAAGTGTGGGTTCTGCCCCTGAAGCTGTTTTCTCAGAATGGAGGCTCCAGGTACTTCCTAAGCCCCCATCTGCTGCAGGAGATACCTGAAGAAACTGTGGACAGTTCAAAGGTTGGATTATTTAAGAAATCTTGGCTGGGCATGGTGGTTCACGCCTGTAATCCCAGCACTTTGGGAGGCTGAGGTGGGCGGATCACTTGAGGTCAGGAATTCAAGACCAGGCTGGCCAACAAGGTGAAACCCCATCTCTACTAAAAATACAAAAAAGTTAGCCTGGCATGGTGGCACATGCCTGTAACCCCAGCTACTCGGGAGGCTGAGGCAGGAGAATTTCTTGGACCCAGGAGGCGGAGGTTGCGGTGAGCCGAGATCATGTCACCGCACTCCAGTCTCAGCAACGAAGCCAGACTCTGTCTCAAAAAAAGATATCTTGTATCAGTTCTGACACTTGCATTACCAGCTGTCACCCAACACCTTAGTTCCATAAGCTTGAAGACTTCTTATCACTATAGGATTAAGTCTGTAAACCGCAGTTGTAAGTTCGGTGTCTTCTGTCAACTGTTCATCTCCGCTGGTTGCAGGCATGTTCTCACCCACATCCATGGTGATGGGTGTTAGGTGACAGCATGCTTCCCCATGCATTGCTGGGCTATCCTAGTGACAGTGTTATATTTACCCCAGCATCTGATGAGCAGAGCAGAGTCAGGGCTTATGTACTAATGTTTTGTTGCTCTTCTCTTCTCTTGCATGCCTGCTTCCACACTGTCACTTCTTTCAAGCTGCTGATCACACGTTACCTCTTATAGGAAGTTCTCCATGAGTAGCTTACTTCTCTTTCTCTTTTTTTAAGAGATAGGGTCTTGCTCTGTCACCCAGGCTGGAGTGCAGTGGTGCGATCATAGTTTACTGCAGCCTCAAATTCCTGGGCTCAAGCAATCCTTCTGCCTCAGCCTCCCTGAATAGCTGGGATTATAGGTGTGTACCACCGTATCTGGCTAATTTAAAAAAAGAATTTTTTTTTTGTAGAGACAGTATCTCACTATGTTGTCCAGGCTGGTCTCAAATTCCTGGCTTCAAGTGATCCTCCTGCTTTGGCCTCCCAATGCACATTCCTGAGCGACCACATCCAGCCTTAGTTGTCATGTTTTTGTTTATTATTATTATTATTTTATTTTATTTTAAATGGAGTCTCGCTCTGTTGCCCAGGCTGGAGTGCAGAGGTGGCACAATCTCGGCTCACTGCAACTTCTGCCTCCTGGGTTCCAGTGATTCTCCTGCCTCAGCCTCTTGAGTAGCTGGGATTACAGGCACGTGCCACCACGCCTGGCTAATTTTTTGTGGTTTTAGTAGAGATGGGGTTTCACCATGTTGTCCAGGCTGGTCTAGAACTCCTGAAAACAGGTGATCTGCCCTCCTTAGCCTCCCAAAGTGCTGGGATTAAAGGTATGAGTCACCACACCTGGACCATTATTATTATAATTTTTTTAGAGACAAGGTTTTGCTCTGTTGCCTAGGCTGGAGTGCAGTGGCACAAACATAACTCAGTGTATTCTTGAACTCCTAGACTTAAGCTGCCTTGCTAATTTATTTACGTGTGTGTGTGTTTGTGTGTGTGTGTGTGTGTGTTTGTAGGTCTCACTATGTTGCCCAGGCTGATCTCAAACTCCTGGCCTCAAGTGACCCTTCCGCCTTGGCAGTTGCCATTTTTAGCATTATTGTTATTTGGACATTGTGATTAATACTTTACACAAATGACACAATTTAACCTGTACCAAATAATCATCTTTCATTTATCGTCTAACAATAAACTCAACCAAATGTGTAAGTTCATCTATCTATTTGTCCATCTAGTCATCATCTAGGCACCCAACAGAAGTTTTACCAAACTCCTTTTTTATATTAGGTGCTAGGTGAACAAAGTTGAAGAAAATGGGTCTCTAACTCAATGAGCTGGGATTCATCCACACATTCAAACGATCACGAGTGTTTGCACACTGCTCACTACCCTTGCTCATTGATCCCAGCCTTGAGCCCAGGCTTTGCATCCTTGTCAGCAAGGTGTTCCCACAAAGTAGCTCCCATTTGCTATGATATGCTTGCCCTTCTGGTCCTGGAACCTTCATCTTGGTGGCACATGGCCTGAGCATCTGTCATATAAACCTTCGCGATGCAGGCTGTGTTCTCTAGGAAACAGATGCTAAGATGTAGATTAGCAAGTAGGATGTTTATTATGGGATTCCTTTGGGATCAACAGCTGTGAAACTGAAGGAGAAGAAACCATAGTTGGGCAGAGGGAGAAGTGGAGCTGTAACAATATCCCAACAAACGCCAATGCCAGAGGAGCCTGGGAGCTAGACTGATCCTTCAGAATTGTCCTGAATTGAGGTGAGGGCTGATCAGTCATATCATGTGCCCCTCCACCCCACCACCCAAAGGATGCCTAATCTTGAACAAGGTGATTGTATTCGGCCAAGGCAGTTCCCAGAGAGGGCTGAGAGCTGATGGTCATCTGTCAGCACTTTAGTAATTGCTTTAGAAGAAGCCTGGATGGAGAAACATCTGCTTTGTTTTTTTGTTGTGGTGGTGGTTTGCTTTTAGTGAAAGGGTCTTGCTCTGTCACCCAGGTTGGAGTGCATTGGCATGATCATAGCCCACTACAGACTCGACCTCCTGGGCTGAAGTGATCCTTCCACCTCAGCCTCCCAAGTAGTTAGACCTACAGGTCCATACCACAGCATCCGGCTAATTTTTAAAATATTTTTGTAGAGATGGGGTCTCACTGTGCTCCCCAGGCTGGTCTTGAACTCCTGGCATCAAGTGATCCTCCTGCCTCAACCTCCTGAAGCACTGGGATTATAGGTGTGAACCACTGTGCCTGGCCAAATATCTGCTTTGCTTACCATTTTATTCCCAGTACCTAGCACATAAAAGCACCCAGTATTTTGGGGAATGGAATTACCTAAGCTTTACGGAAGCACTGTGAGTAATTCATTTAGCAAATATTTATGATATATTATGTTCCTATGACATGCCAGGCACGATTGTTACCCTTTTGGAGGTTATAGTCTAGGGGGTTTGGGCTGAGCAGTGGCTCAACATTGACTTCCTGGAAGAGGCAACCTTCATACTGGGGGCGTGACTTCCTGGACGATGGGCTCTGGGCCAGCGTTGAGCTCAGTGTTTCCTGGGTTCCCTAGAAGGTGGCTTATTGAGCTGGAGAGTTGAATGGATATGGGATGTTTTCTCAGGGAGGGAACTCTCTGTTGCAGCCCACCTCTGGGTGCACCTGTCCACCATGGGAAATTCCCTGCTTCACTTACCTTCATTGACGTTTGAACTCCCAGGAGCCTGGAACTTCCCCAGGTGCCCCATTGGCTTGGTGACTTTACATCATTACATCATTTGAGTAATTGAAGAATGGAGGAATCATTCTTTTGAGCTAAGTGGAAAAATATATTTTCTTCTCTGTGAGTCACCAAAAACTACAGCTTCTTTTTTTTTGTTGTTTGTTTGAGATAGAGTCTCGCTCTGTCGCCCAGGATATAGTGCAGTGGTGCAATCTCGGTTCACTGCAATTTTCACCCCCTGGGTTCAAGTGATTCCTTGTCTGAACCTCTTGAGTAGGTGGGATTACAGGCATCCACCACAACACCCCGCTAATTTTTGTATTTTTAGTAGAGATGGGGTTTCACCATGTCAGCCAGGCTGGTCTTGAACTTCAGACCTCAAGAGATCCACTGCCTTGTCCTCTCAGAGTGCTGGGATTACAGACATGAGCCACCGCGCCCAGGCTTAGAGCCCAGCTTATACACAGTTACTTAGCTTCTGTGTGTGTGTGTATGTGTGTGTCTGTGTGTAAATGAACTATTATATTTCAGGAAGTTCTGAGCAGGGAGGATGAGATGGAATCAGTGAATTTTAGATCTCAAGGAGAACTAGAGATTGCTTGGTCCAACCTCCTTCCTCTGCAAGAGGGCCCTGGTGGGGAAGGGACTGGTCACGGCTACCCAAATAGCTTGGAGAGAGGTGCAGGGCATGTGACCATGCGCAAAGCATTTGCCAGTAGAGTTTGGCATTTTTTCCTGGCCTGTTCACCTCCTGACAGGGCACCAGGAAGGTGCTGCACAGCCTGGCATGTGGTGGGTGGTGTTTATCTGCACAAGTCACCCAAGTGATCAGAACGCTTTTACGGAAAACAATGGCTTTGATGTTCTGGGTGACAAGACCAAAGCATGCTGGCGGGAAGGGAAGTTTTTGGGGTTAGAGAAATGAAAACTATTTACATTTAGGGCTGACTTAATAACTTAAAACCTCTGAAGTGGGAGGACGTTTTTGAGGGAAAGTTGAATGTAAGTGTAGTACAAAAAGGAAAGTTTGAGGTAGAAGACCAGGAGTGGAAATACTTCTAATGGCTCAGGGAAAACCTCCTGGTAAGGTTGAACTTCGATGCCTCCTTCCTCCCCACGCCCCCACTGCATCCTCTGTTTCTACGGTGAGATTTGCATGGCACTTTACAGTTTCCAAAGCATTTCCTCACATATTATCTTCTTCAGTCCTCACAAGAGGTGGTGCCACCAAAGGCTGTCTGACCACACCTGCGGCTTTTGGAGGGAGCTTGGCTTGGAACCCAGGGTTCTCTGAGTCAAAATCCTTTTTTCCTGGGACAGTGGTGGTCCTCACATTCCCTTCAAGGAGGATGTATAGACTTTAGAAGCCCAGTCTCTGGCGCTAGACTTCCTTCCTTCACCTACCAGGCTTCTCCCTCTGCAGAGGTCTTGGGTGCCTTTTGTGACCATTCTGTGACCTGGTTTCTTGAAATGTAAGATGGGGATAATATGAGCACCTACCCACCTTCTTGGGTTGTTGTAGGGATGAAAACATCTTCACAGTTCCTGGCACCTACTGGAGTTGGATAACGATGTTAGGATTACTTCAGGCTGGTTTTCCTACCTTGTTTTAACAGCAGCTCTAGAGTTTCAGAAACATAAGGACTGAACTTTTGGTGATCAAATCTAAACACTCTCCAGTAAAATCAGTGATGCTGCTGACTCTGGGTCTTTAATGATTCTAGTCTCTTCACTCTTTGAAAACAAGAGGATGTGTAGCGTAGTGAGCAACAGCTGTGTGCCGGAGGCTCAGCATTAAGTAGCATGGGATTACTCACGACTTCGCACTCATGGCAGCCTCACAGGTAACTTTGTCAATTTCTTTTTTTCCTTTTGTATTAAAACAAAATGGCTGGGTGCAGTGGCTCACACCTGTGATCTCAGCACTTTGGGAGGCAGGGGAGGGAGGATGGCTTGAGCTCAAGAGTTCCAGACCAGCCTGGGCAACGCAGTGAGACTCTGCCTCTACAAAAATAAATAAATAAATAAATAATAAAATAAAGGAATCAATTAAAAGAATTAAGAAAAACAAAACAAAACTTTTTGAACAAGTAAAGCATTTACAAGACACAAAATCCAAAAGATATACAAAGTTTTCCAATGAAGACTGCCAACCCTCATGTCCCCAGACCCCTGTTTCTCCTCCCTGGGACACAGTTGTTGCAGGTTTCTTGCTCCTTCTTCCTGAAAGAGTCTGTGCGTTATTGAAAAGAAGATGCGTGTCCATGAGTACATCTACAGACGAGTGTTGAGCACCTGCTGTGCACAGTGTGGGGGGAGTACACAGGGCAGGGAGACAGGTCTGGGCTCCCCTGCAGTTTGCAGCTGTATTAAGGGCTCAGCGTTACAGTGCGTGGGGCCTCGGCTTCAGAGGAAGGGCTGATCTTGGGGCTGGCTGCTGCTTGACTTGGAGTACCTGCCTCCCTCTGGCCTCCTGTTGAGGCAGCCTGGGGTCAAATCCCAGCTCACCTATGCGCCAGGCTGCTGGATGGCTTGGATGTGGCCTAATTGTTTCCTGATGGCCCTGTCAGCCTGGCCGTGGGCTGTAGGAACAGTAGTAGCCATCCATTTTTCTTTCTTCTTCTTGGACGGAGGTGGTAGTTCAAATGAAATTTCAGCCTTACCCTTTGTAGTTTTCTACGTAATAAATCCTGACATTTGTAATTAAGGTGACATAGGTTTTTTTGAGAAAGGCTTTGATTTCTTGCTTGCATGGACAGTTAATACTCCAGGCTCTTCAGGGTGATTCTTGCCCTCTTGTTCTGTAGCTTGTGGTCCTTATTTATTTTAATATAATGTCAAACTTGCAGAAAAAAATTATGAAGATATGAAGAACTACTGGACACCCAGATCATCAGTTGTTAACTCACACTCCACCCCACCACCAAATACGCTATTTTTTCCTGATCCATTTGAGTAAGTTGTAGACATGCCCTTTCATCCCTAAATATTCAGTGTGTGCTTCCCAAGGATAACGACATTCTTTTACATAACGACTGTATAATTATCAAACTCAGGAAATTTAGCATTGCTGCAATTGTATTATCTAATCCTCAGGCCACACAAAATTTGATCAGTAGTCCCAATAATGTCCTTTTTGACTATTTTTTTTCCCAATTATGGGTCATTATTGCATTTAGTGGCTGTGTCTCATGTTCCCCAGTCATACTTGACTTTGATTTTTTTTTTTTTTTTTTTTTGATACAGAGTCTCAGTCTGTGGTCCAGGCTGGAGTACAGTGGCATGATCCCAGGTCACTGCAACCTCCACCTCCCAGGTTCAAGTGATTCTCCTGCCTCAGCCTCCCGAGTAGCTGGTATTATAGGCATGTGCCACAAAACCTGGCTAAGTTTTATATTTTTAGTAGAGACGGGGTTTCACCATGTTGGCCAGGTTGGTCTCGAACTCCTGACCTCAAGTGATCCACCCACTTTGGCCTTTCAATGTGCTGGGATTATAGGCGAGAGTCACCGCACCCGGCCGACTTTGACATTTTTGAAGAGTCCGGGTAAGTTGTTTTGTAGAAACGCTCCTCAGTTTGGGTTGAGACTGTTATTTTTGAAAGCTCATACCGCACCACTTGCTTTGATTCTGTAATCCTCAATGGTCCCCTATGGCTGGTGGTCACACCCACATTTCTGTAGATAAGAAAATGGAGGCATCGGGAAGTAAAGTGGTTTGTCAATGGTCACATTCTCAGCAAGTGGCAGAGCTAGGATTTAAATCCAGACTATCTGTCCTGAAACCTAATTTGCCTACCAGGCAACGGGAATAAGGACAATAATTAGACCCTGAGAATAACAAAGTGTTTGTCAAGCACCCATTCTGAGCCAGAGGTTGTGTTAAGCACTCTGCAGACACTGCAGTACAATACTCCCGTCCACCCCACCCCAGTCCAGGAATAGCTGTTTTATGTTGCTGTTGTTGTTGTTTTGAGACAGAGTTTTGCTCCGTCGCCCAGGCTGGAGTGCTGTGGTACAATCTCAGCTCACTGCACTCTCTGCCTCCCAGGTTCAAGCAATTCTCCTGCCTCAGCCACCCAAGCAGTTGGGATTACAGGCATGTGCCACCATGCCCAGCTAATTTTTGTATTTTTAATAGAGACGGGGTCTCGCCATGTTGGCCAGGCTGCTTGCTTGCTTGCCTTCCTTCCCTCCTTCCTTCCTTCCTTCCTTCCTTCCTTCCTTCCTTCCTTCTTTCTTTCTTTCTTTTCTTTCTTTCTTTCTTTTTTTTCTTTCTTTCTTTCTTTCTTTCTTTCTTTCTTTCTTTCTTTCTTTCTTTCTTTCTTTTTCTTTCTTTCTCTTTCTTTCTTTCTTTCTCCCTTCCTTCCTTCCTTCCCTCCTTCCTTCCTTCTCTTTCTCTTTTTCTTTCTTTCTTTCTTTCCCTTTTTTTTTCTCTCTCTCTCTTTCTTTTTTTCTTTCCCTTTCTTTCTCTCTCTTTCTCTCTCTCTCTCTTTCTTTCTTTTGACAGATTCTCACTCTGTCGCCCAGGCTGGAGTGTAGTGGCACGATCTCAGCTCACTGTAACCTCTGCTGCCCAGCTTCAAGTGATTCTCCTGCCTCAGCCTCCCGAGTAGCTGGGATTACAGGTGCCTGCTACTGCCCCTGGCTAATTTTTGTAGTTTTAGCAGAGACAGGGTTTCACCTTTTTGGCCAGGCTGGTTTTGAACTCCTGACCTCATGATCCTCCCCTCTCGGCCTCCCAAAGTGTTGGGATTACAGGCGTGAGCCACCGCGCCCAGCCTTCCAGGCTGGTTTTGATCTTCTGGCCTCAAACGATCCTCCTGCCTAAGCCTCCCAAAGAGCTGGGATTATAGGCGTGAGCCACTGTGCCCGGCTGAGTAGCTGCTTTTTTTTTTTTTTTTTTTTTTTAAATCCTAGATTTGCAGAAGACCAGAGAAGCTAGGCTGACTTCCCATGTTGACACAGCTCCTAACTGGTGGGGACCGGCTCAGAGCTGGGCAGACTATGCACTTCCCACCCTGCCCTGCACCCCATGCTCGGCTTGCTGGATTTGATAGAATCTAGCAAGCGTGGGGGCCAGGCTCTGCTGACTGCCTGTGAGAAGCAGTATCTGCTTCTGTGTCCTTTTCTGGGGCCTTCTCCAGAGGGAAAGAACATATCCCAAAGCTGGAGCTTGCACTCAGGAGCTTCCCAGGGGAAACTGCTCCACTCTCTGCCATCTACAGCTCCTGCAGGTACCATAGTCTACCTCCGTGATCTATTTGCAGTGGGCGACGGTGTTTTGATGATTTCCACGTCATGAACCCAAGTGCTGTTGCTCATTTTGAAGCTTGTTCCCTGTCTCCTGCCAAGTGGCCAAAGGCTCCTACCCTAGCCCTTGGTGGCTGGTCCTGGCTGCCATCTGCCCACCCAGTTGGCCCCACTGCCTGGGCCACGTTCTGGTGGCATCCAAGGCCAGCAGCCGTGCAGGATGAGCCACCTTGCTGGTAGCAGAGATGGTGATTAGTCAATGTTGTGTGTTATACCCTGGGTCTCTCCATCTTTCCAACAGAGACCTGCCTTACATATAGGACTGCCTCTCCTTGTTCAGGTTACCTAGCCCTTGTGCAATTCACCTTCTGATTGGAGAAGGAAGACAATACGGCCCTGCCTCTCGGCCTGTGGAGAGGAATGGATGATCTGAAACTGTGGCATGCTTGATATTCTGCTGGCAGAGAGGAGAACAGATAGATGTTAACACAGAGCACACCTCTGCCCTGAACCTCCTGGGAGCCTCGGAGGTCCTGAGTCAGCCTGTCCTTGGCACTCAGGCTCCTCAGACATCAAAGCACAGCATTGGGCCCAGCATGACCTTCTGCGGTCCCAGGCGACATCAGGGAAGTGTTGTCAGTGTCCTTAGAAAGCCCATGGCTTGCTCGGCCACATCAGGTGCAGGTACCTCAGTCAACCACACAGCAGGTGGATATCCCATCCTTGAGAATTGTGTCAGGTGGGAGGATAGCCAGAGGGTCTGGGGGCAGCCACCTGACCCTTCAGTCCCAGGCCCTAGCACCTCCCATCAGACCTTCCTCTTCACTCCCTGCTTCTCCCACCAATTATTGGCATTGGCATATTTCTGAGCAAGTTCTCTCCTTGTGGCCTGTCACTCTGTGGGTGGGAAGTGACCCCCTGCTGAGCAGGTTCAGTATTTTGAGGTGGGGCTATGACCTTCTGCTTTGCACCGAGCTCTAAACACCCTGGCCTGCCCAGGATTCTTGGCAGCTCCTGGGAGAAGCTTAGAAATTTTAATTTCTTTAATTTCCATGGAACATTGCTTTGTGTGTGTGGCTAAAAACATTAATTAAAAACATTAATCAGTTTGGCTGCCTTGGAAAGAGGTTCTTTTTTCTGCAGGAGCCAACGTGCTGGGTTATTGCAACCCCCTTTCCCCAGCCCCTTACAAGGAGGAGGGGACAGGACATCAGCTTGCAAACCAACACTTCAGCCCTGTATTTGTGGATTTGTCTCTTGGTGTCAGGGAGACCCCTTAGCTCCTCTGAACTTTAGTTTCCACATCTATAAAATGGGAAGAAAGGTTATGTCTGTCTCCTGATTTCTTGGGGACTCTGTGTGTGTTCAGTGAGGTTTCAGGAGGACAGTCCTTAGTGAAATGTCCTCCACAGAATTTGCTAGTAAAGGCGCTGTTATTATAATTAGCTGGATTTCCCTGGTAGTTTACAGAGTGCCTCTTTTGCTAACTGTCTCATTTAATCCTGTCGGCGCACCTGGCAGACGGGTAGTGTTTGAGTCCACTCTTTTTCACAGATGAGTACGCTGGAAAGGGAGGGTTACAGCCAGGCCTGGAGCTGAGAACCTTTGACTGAAGCCCCAGGCTTTGGCCCAATCTCATTGCCTTCATTTGTTCCCTTGGCCCCATGTGCTGAGCCCCTACGCTAAGTCACTGTGGTGAGATAGAAAGAGGGGAGGCCTTTTCATTTCCCCCTGGGAGGAGAGGAAGAAGTTAAGTCTCTAGCATTTGCCTAAGTGGTGCTAATAAAAGCTGACATTTCTGTGGGCTTGTAATATCCAGAGACAAGTGCTAAACTCTGCAAAGATTCTCACTTAACATCAGGAACAAGCCTCTAAGATGAGAAACTGAGGCTCAGAGAGCTCAAGTTTGAGTACTTGTTCAGGGTCCTAAAAAGTCTCTTTAAGTAGTAGAACTGGGATGCCAACCCAGGAAGCCTGAGAAGAGCCCACCATCAACCATGAGGCTGTGCCTCTGCCCTTTTTGGGTAACGAAGCAAATGCATTTTGACAATAAGGCTAAAAGTGCTTTCCCAGTCACAATGCCTGAGGCGTGTGGGAGGCTGCTCACTGGGGAGCCCAGAGGCGCTGAGGACAGCATCTTTCTGCGTGCCTAGCTAGTCAAGGGGACTTTTCAGAGTAAGGGGGAATTCACTCTGTGCTGCTGGGAACTGGACTCTGAGTACAGGATGCATTAAGCCAGCACTGAATGAGAGGAGGCGAGGACTCTGAGGCTCGCAGAACCATTGCAGATCTGTCCGTGATACCAACACATCTAAGGAAGGAATATGACAACCAGAGGGCCTCGGAGAAGACAATTATGGCCAAGTTGTTCCTTGCGGAGAGATGAGGAAATCAAAGTGGGGAATACAAGCCACCTGCCCTCTGTTCTTGCCTGTGGGGCAAGGATGTTTCACCAGCTATTCCAGAGTTGAGAGCAAATTCCCCTTCAGAACTTTTCAGGGTTCTTTATTCTGAGTTTGTGCTGACCAAGCTTCATCTCATTCATGATTTGGCTGCCAGTGAGGATGGGGGAGGGTGCTGAAAAGGGCAAAGGGCATCGTACTGTAAATGTATGAATGGGGTTTTCTGTGGGGGCCACACTGGAGCATCACAGTTCTTTGAAGGACAGGAGAGAAGGTCAGTGCCTGGATCCCCGGGCTAAGTACCAGGCGCTGCTTTAGGATAGCAGAGAAGGATGGCCCCTGGGCCTCATTCTCCACACTGTTCCACCCTTTTTGACCACCTCATCTAGCCATCTTGATGATCAGTTAAGATAAAAATCTCTAGTGAGGCTACATTTTTTTGTTTCCTGAATAATGCATGATGTCCACTGAACACATGTTACCAGATGACAGTGTTGGGCTCAGATAAAACGTACAACAAAATTAATCTGATGCAGCCTCCATGGCTCACATGGTCCCCACTGTGTATGAAATGGGCTGGGCACCCAGGGACAGGCTATTCTCAGAATGGGGTTATTGGGTGTGTTTCTTATTCCTCTGTACCTAGTATTCTTGGAAGGTGAATGAAAATGCTCTAGTAGGGGGAGGGAAACATGATTAATGGGTCGGGGCTTATGAGTCAGAAAGACCCAACCATCACTTCTGCCCTGGCTGCCTGTGTGACTTCAGAAATGGGGGCTATCAAAACCTATCTCATAGGATTAAACAGTTTAATGTATATAAAATGCCTAACACAGTGCTTGACACATAAGCATTGCTCATTAAATGTCTTCTCTTCTTGTGCTCCTCATTCAGTGTATAGTAAATGTGCAGTCCTTAACTTTTAAATGAATGAAACATCTCATTACCAAATCTATTCAAGGTAAACATTGATATTAATATGTATCATTTTTCTGTGTGTTTCTAGAATCCTGTTACACCTGGGATTTCGGCACTTCCAATCTGAGAAAATACATATCCTTTCAGCACTCTGGACGGACTTGAGAACTGTCCTTACCTGACCTAAAGCTGGAGTATTTTGAGGTTGGAGAATTAAGGTAAGGGACTTTATCCTCCTGATCCTTGTGAAACCAAAAATAGCTTTTGGAGTTGATGATCTCCTGCAGCACAACTTGGGTTGTGGTTCTTGACCTCTCGATGTGTCTTCCTGTGCTGTTCCAATGTGTTCGGGAAGCTGGCTCCCCATAACCTCTCCCCGATGTGGTTCTCAGAGTCTAGTCCACTTATTCATTGTGCCTAGGAAGCTCTCCCTCTGTCCCTAGTGGAGGGAGGAGCCACCATCTCCTAGTGAATGCCCCACTTGTAGCAGAAGGTGCAGGATGCTCCAGCTGTCTTGTGAAAACATGTGGAGACAGCCTTGGGGAAAAGAGGAAAAGGTGGGGTGAGGGTTATATAATCAGATTGAGACACCTTTGGGACATCCAGAACATGAGCTCTTCCTCTTTTCCCAGCCAATCCATGCTTCCTCCTTTCACCTCCTTGAATTCCATGCTCCTTCCACACTAAGGCTGAGGGTGCAGGAGGTAAAGGGTTAGAGGTTAAGACCGAGCGCTTCAGGTAGACTTGGGTTTTCTTGGTTCTGCTACTTGCCTCACTTTGGACAAGTCACTCAGCCTCTCAAAGCCTTGGTCTCCTCATTAGTAAAGTAGGGATGGTATTAGTGCCTACCTCATGAAGATGTTGTTTGTGTTGAGTGAGATATTGGAGCAAAACAGCTTAGCAGGCTGCCTTGCACTGAGGAGGAAATGCTCCAAAAGGGAAGAGAGTTTTTGCAAATTATTCATCTATTATGCCATTTAGAATTCCTTCCATGTACCAGGCTATTTTGAAGTCTTTCATTTGCTGTCCCCCCAGCCTTTCACCTATCACCAAGTCAGCCTGGGAAACAGCTGAGAATCACCTTCCCAATTGTGCCCAGCCCCTCACCCAGAGTGGAGTTGATTACCCCCTTCACTGGACAGCAGCGGGCTAGTGAAGACATGGCTCCATTATACCATGGCTACTGCACTGGGTTGAAATGTCCCTTGCCCCTTCCCCTGCCCGTTCCCCCTATTGCTGGTGAAATTGCTTAGAGCAAGGACTGTCTTACACATCCCAGGATCTGGCACAGTGCCTGACCCAGGGTGAAAGAACAAATGAATGAGTAATTGAAAGGAGAGGGAAAAAGAGATAGAGAAATAACCAAAAGAAGAAAGTTTTTAAAGTTTCAGAGGAAAGAATGAGGTCAGTTGCAATTTTTTTTTTAAGTAAGATGTTGGAAAGAATAAATGACATGATGAAAAGGAAACTGACATGATTCCTATCATGAATTTGAAAGCTATGCAAGGGTGGAAAGGTGGGTGAGAAGGTGTGGACTGGTGAGAAGACAGAGAAGTCATAACTGAGAGCATAGCAGAGAATTGTACTTCTGTTGTGCTACATATGTCATCTTTGTATTGTGCCTGAAATTTTCAAAAGCGCATTTGCATTTCAAATCTGCTGAGATAGCATTCCTGTGGCATGCAGAGGTGAAGAGCATGAGGCCTTGCCCCTCAGTCAAGGTGGGGATACTGGCACACATAGGATACTCCATACTCCCTAGGTGTCTGTAAGGATGGTGGAGGGGACATTCTGCATGCCGGAAGGCTTCCTGGAGCAGGTGCTGCCTCTTGTGGCTCTTGAAAGATGCTTGTGAATAAAGCGTACTGGGAGCTGAGCTGCTGTTTAGCAATTAAAAATCCTTTCCATTGTTTAGAGCTCAGCACCTTTGTGCATTCATATTACGCATTCATTTTTGTTTCGTTGTTGAATTTCTCACTTCTGCTACTGCAATATCTACAGCTGACAAGCCTTCCTTGGGAGCCCTACGTAGCTCTATTTTTTTTTTTTTTTTTTTTTTTGATACGGAGTCTTGCTCTGTCGCCCAGGCTAGAGTACAGTGGCGCAATCTCGGCTCACTGTCAGCTCCACCTCCTGGGTTCACGCCATTCTCCTGCCTCAGCCTCCTGAGTAGCTGGGACTACAGGTGCCTGCCACCACGCCCGGCTAATTTTTTTTGTATTTTTATTAGAGACGGGGTTTCACCATGTTAGCCAGGATAGTCTCGATCTCCTGACCTCGTGATCTGCCCGACTCGGCCTCGCAGCTCTTTTTAACCTTCAGGGACAGTCATTTAATTATGTCTTGGGAGCCCATGCTTCTGAGGAAGGCTTAGGGAGCAAGAGAGCTTACAGGGGCAGCAGCCTTTCCTGATCCCCATGCGCTGTTGCACCTGGAGGGCTGAAACAAGCTATTCTCATATTGGGGAAAAGGGCTGATGGGACCTCAGTCATGTGGCAGAGAATCTGAAAGCCAGAAGCTTGGCAGGTCGGGGTGGGGTGACGGAGAGACATTTCCCTAGAATTCAGCTGCTGGGAGCAGAAAGACAGAGCAGGGGTTTCCCAGGCCCGTAGTCCTGAGCACAGCCTCAGGCAGTCTGTTCTATGACAGAAGCTGAAGAAAGGCCCAGGCATTTGCATCTGTGCCCGTAGTTCTACTTGTCCTAAAGGCACTTCTCACACTGGGAGCCTGCCTGTCTGTACCTGCCTAGAAATCAGCCTGGCTGGGACGCACACCAGTAGGAGGGCATCCTCACCTTTCCCACCCATGAGTCGGGACTGTTGCCTGCCATGCAGCAAAGGCACCAGGAACACGGAGTCAGACACTTAGGGTCTACCCCAGGCTCCACTTCCCACTGCCCCATTTGACTCTGGGCAAGTCTTTTACAGCTTTTCAAACTTCTCTCTTTCTTAAAAAAAAAAAAAAAAAAAAAAAAGGGAAAAAAATTTCTCACCAGGCACAGTGGCTCACGCCTGTAATTCCAGCATTTTGGGAGGCTGAGGCGGGCGGATCACTTGAGGCCAGGAGTTCGAGACCAGCCTGGCCAACATGGTGAAACCCTGTCTCTATTAAAAATACAAAGATTAGCTGGGCATGGTGGCACACGCCTGTAATCCCAGCTATTTGGGAGGCTTAGGCACAAGAGTCACTTGAAACCGGGAGGCAGAGTTGTAGTTAGCCAAGATTGTGCCACTGCACTCCAGCCTGGGTGACAGAGCAAGAGTCTGTCTCAAAACACACATAAAATTTTTTTTCTTTTATTTTTTTAAAGACAGGGTCTTAGCTATGTGGCCCAGGCTGGCCTCCAATTCCTGGGCTTAAGCGATCCTCCCACCTCAGCCTCCTGAGTAGCTAGTACTACAGGTGCACACCACACACCCAGCCAGACTTCAATTTTCCCAGCCACATCATGGACCAGAAGCCACTTGGTCTGGTTGTGAGGGTGGCGGAACCTTGCCCGAGGAAATGGGCAATAAACAGGAGCCTGTTTGTTTTTCCTTCCAGCTCCTGATCTGTCTAGCTCCTGACTCTCTCAGTGTCATTCTTGCTCACCCCTGGCCCTGCTCCCTGGATGTGCAGACAGGATGAGCTTCTTCCCTTTAGACCCTCACTTTGCTCTTTTGGACTCCTCTTCTGGCCTTGCCTCCCCCTGGTGTCATCTGCTGGCTCCCTGCCTGATACTGCCACACTGGCCATGCTGGCCCCCTGGCCTTTGGTGACACCTCATCAGTAGGCTCCCGCTTCCCTGTCAAGGGATACAAGCCAGTACCAGTCTTTCGCCACAAGGTATGTGTGTAAAGATTGCTTCCTGCACTTGGTGTCCACAGGATTTTAAAGAACTCCTGGCCCACTCGGAACTCTACACTTGAAACAGAAACATCTTCTCAAAACACCTCTGGTATTGGCCCATTTCTCTATTACTGTTTCTTGTGGTTTCATATTGAGGTTTTTGGTGCATTGCAATTGCCCTGGAGTTTATTTTTAGTAGTGAAGACAGAGTTCAATTAATGTCAAACCATGAGGGTAATTGCAGAGGAAGGATTAGTAAGTCTAGGGGAAAATGTGCCTAATTTTTTTTCTTCTGATAACATCTTTCACTGATCATACACCGTCACACCCACAGACACGGAGCTTCCTCCATGATGTCTGCAATGCACTAGGCCCAGGCGGGGAGCAGTGGCTGCACCATCACCTGAAAATGAAAGCATTTCTGAGTCTCTTTCAGTCCAGCTCATCTAGCAGCCAGCCACACAGGTGACCACCCACTGTGGCTGTCACTATGGGTGATGATTATCATTATGGTTTTGAGGAAAGGCTGGGCTTTGGAATAGTCAATTCTTATCCTCTCTCTGGGGGGATTTATTCTGTCTCCAGAAGCAGCATTTCACTTTCCTGAACATCAGCTCTTCTCCCCTGGATTGCAGGGTCTGGATCTTGTTCTCTGTCTGCTTCCAGCTTTTGGCATTTTAACAGCACATAGGACATGCTTGGAGAACGTTTTCTTGGGTTAACTGAATTCAGGACACTGACTTGGGGCTGGAAAGGCAAAGTGAGAAAGAAAGTATTCCCCTTTCAGAAGCTCCCCAGTCTGCCTTAAGAAACAAAGGCAGCCCTGTCATCTGCCCAGGACTTTATAGTTTATAAAGTGATTTCTCGTCCTTTCTCCTTTCTTGTATTGCACAAATATCGAACGAGAACCTGCAGTGTGCCACTGTGCAGGGTGCCTGAAATAAAGGAGAAAAGCCACTGTGCTTTCTCTGAAGGAAATCACAGGGAGTGAAGCCAGCTTCATGGATCTCAGAATTTCACAGATGAAGGGACTGGAGGCTTGGAGCAATTGCATTGCTTGAGATCTCACCCTGCTTATGGATGGTGGCTCCCAAATCAGGACATGAGTCTTCTGAATCCCTTAAACCTGCTCTGTGCCCACCTGTTCTCCCGGCACATTCTCTGTACTCTCTTGTGCTGCTCCTCACCCCCTCTCCATCCGTCTCTCCTTATCCACCATTGTCCTCTGCCCACTCCTAGCCCCCTCTTTCAGCTCTGTTTCTTCTGAAGATGAGGATCTTTCTCTCTACAGTGCCTTTTGTGGGAAGGGATCTGCCGATAGGGGGCTGTGCTTGGGATCTCGCCTGGGAACACAATCTCTCCAACTTTCCCTGGGAGCAGGGCCTTGGGTCTCACTGAACCCACCTCCCCAGCACCTTTTGTGGTGGTGACTGACAGGAGGTAGCCATTCTCTCCTGTCCTCTCTGCCCTTGTCCACTTTCCTGTTATGAGTCAGGTGCTGAGATAGTCTATGAGGAGTCAACAGAGTGGAGCTTTGTCCTTCTTTAAAGTCTTTGAAATATACAGTGTATTAGTCAGTTTTCCAGAGAAACAGGACCAATAGAACATGAAGATAGATGCGCATCCATGTCTATATCGATATCTACCTTGATATTTATATCTATATCTAGGAGATTTATTTATTATAAGGTGTTGGCTCACGCAATTATGGACTCAGAGGGGTCCTGTGATTTGCCACCTGCAAGCTGGAGACCTAGGAAACAGCTGTTGTGTCACAAAGGGCAGAGGGCTGGAAAACCTATAGTGTAGGTTCCAGTCTAGATGCGAAGGCCTGAGGACCAGGAATGCCAAGGGCAGGAGAAGATCAATGTCCCAGCACAAGCAATCAGGCAGAGATGAAATTCAACCTTCCTGTGCCTTTCTGTTCTATTCAGGCCCTCAGTGGGCTGAATGAGGCCCAACCCATGTTGGAGAGGACCATCTGCTTTACTCAGTCTCCTGGTTGAAGTGATAATCTCATCTGGACATACTCAGAAATGCTGTTTAACCAGCTCTCTGGAAATCCTATGGCCCAGTCAAGTTGACACACAAAATTAACCATCACACTGCAGAGACACAGTCTATCCCAATACCTGTATTTACTGGGTAACATGCATCTCAGCTCACCAGGCTGGTTTGATTGACTTGGCCCAAAGCTGCCCTTTGAGTGTTGAGCCCCAGCTGACCCCTTTGATCCTTCACAGCCCCATCATTAAAACAAGGATCCTGAATCAAGTGACTGTAAGAGCCACTCTTGTCCTGTTCTGTCTGTATCCTGGCTTTGAGTGTTTATCTAAGCTAAGCCCAATTGACTGTTGTCATTCTTTGTCTCTTCCTTGCTCAGACATCAGTTAGGTATTTATTGAACACTCTTGTGTTAACAGCATCCGGCTCCTGGGACTAGAGACAGCTCTTGACTCCTGGTTTTGCTCTTTGCAACCTATTGGACTGCTTTTCTTTTAAGATACACCCCCACATTACAGGAATCTATCTGTTTCACTGTTCATTTCCTTAATTGTGCGTTATATCAGTCCGTCAGTCAGTTTTCCTCCTGAAATATGCTAAGGATTGAGAATTATAATAGATTCTATTAAGCACCACTAATAAAGTACTATCCTTATAGTAGTAGTAGTGTTTGAGTGATGGTCGTGTTAGTACTAGTAGTAATCAAGATGGCCGTGAAGAGACTACTTCTAATCTACCAGCAATCATGGTAAAAATAGTAATAGCTCAAATGTATTATTCATGGTGTTTCAAGCACTTTACATTATATGATCTCATTTACTCTTCACAACCTGCCAGGAAGTGGAAATGATTATGTAATATACTCCAGTTTGCAAATGAAGGAATCTTCCTGCGGAACGTATGTGAAGCGCATACTGGTCCTCTGGGCTTTTGCATAACTTCAAATGTCCTTTTTTTTTTTTAAACTTAAAGCTAATGTTTAGAAGCTTTTACTAATGAGAGGACCATTCACTAAATCGGTATAAGTGCTACACATTTGGGTATCTCCATCCCAACATACCTCTTATTGCCATTCCCCAAAGCAGACACCTTCTCCTCCCTCCCTCAAGGACCTCTGAGCTTGCACTCCAATTCCTCTCCCACACTCACCTTTCTCCTTTCTGTTCCTCTTGGGATCCAGGTTTATTTGAGGAGCTAGGAAAAGCTCCTGATCCAGCAGGTTTTATTCTTAAATTTGTAACAAAGTAAATCACAGAACCTCCACCCAGCATCCAGGCCTCTCATTCTCTGCCTCCTTCCCAGGTATAGGTCGGGTTTCAGAAACCCTGCACCACATAGACCCTGGGCCTGAATTGCTGTGAGTAATAATGACTCTGCTGGTAATCTGTGTCCTTGTGCTTGGAACTGTTTCCTTTTTAGTTTGGTCACCCTCCCAGAGCTGGTTGCAATGGGGGCATACTCACTGTGGGATGCAGGGCGTCCTGCATCCTGAGGAATTTTTTTTCTTCCAAAAATGAAACCTTGAAATGAGGACATTGTCCTGTCCACGGACTGCACAACAACACTGAGCCTCAAGGACTCATATTGGCATTTTTCTTCTTTTGCAGAGCGTGGGCACCCTGGCTTCAAGCTCATGAGAAATCAGATCAGGATTTAAACGATGTTGGGTTAAAGAAAAGTTTCATAAAGACAGAATCAAGAAAAAAAAAAGAGAAACCAATCTAAGTGCCGTCCTCCCTGAGTTGCATCTTACCTGAGTCTTCAGCCACTGCCCCCTGCTGCTGTGGGAGGAAACGGGAAAGTGACTGGCCATGGGGACAGGGGTCAGGGGTGTGAGGGTTAGTGGTCGTAGGGAGGAAGCGCTTCTGTGAAGCTGGAAAGGAGACGCGAGCCTGGCTCTCTGCTTTGCTGCTTGCCAGCCCTCTGGCTGGGAAGAAGGCTTTTGGCTCTTGTGAGCCTCGGTTTCCTCTGCAGAGTGGGCTGTTCTGAGGACAGGCTGACATTGCTCTCCATCACTCTTCCAGGACCCTGAGGATTTCAGCTCTGCCCATGGGCACTGAACTGAAACATTCACTGGTCATTTGCTTCCGGTTTTTTTTTTTGATACGGAGTTTCACTCTTGTTGCCCAGGCTGGAGTACAATGGCGTGATCTCGGCTCACCACAACCTCTGCCTCCCGGGGTCAGGCGATTCTCCCCAGTAGCTGAGATTACAGGCATGCGCCACCACGTCCGGCTAATTTTGTATTTTTAGTAGAGACGGGGTTTCTCCATGTTGGTCAGGCTGGTCTCGAACTCCTGACCTCAGGTGATCCGCCTGCCTCAGCCTCCCAAAGTGCTGGGATTACAGGAGTGAGCCACCGAGCCCGGCCGCTTTCGGTCTTTAGATTTGATTTTCCTCAAGTGTAATTGAAAGCAGGGGCCTGGATGGCCACCATAGTCCCTCCCAGCTTCGACATTTCACATTTATGCCAATCCATTTTTCAGGCTGATAACATTGTTCAGAGTTTAATGGGAGCAGGGTAAGATAGTCACCGTGTGGAGCAAAAATTGAAGGAACTATTCCAGATGTCATGATTTTTTACCTGTAGCCCCTCTGCTTCCACACCCTTGTGCACATCCTCCAGACACTTTTAAAGAATAAACTCTATTTTCGGAAGAGTTTTAGATTTACAGGATAATTGTGAAAACAGTTCAAAAAGTTCCCATACACCCTGCTCCCAGTTTTCCCTGTTACTAGCGCTTTGCATTAGTGTGGCACATTTGTTACAATTAATGGACCAATACTGACACATTATTATTTACTGAAGTTGAAACATTACGTTAGTTTTTACCTGGTCCAGGATCCCATCTGGGATCCCACATCGCATTTAGTGATCATGTCTTCTTAGGCCGCTCTGGGCTGTGCTGCTTTCTCAGACTGTCCTGGTTTGTGATGACCTTGACAGTCTTGAGTTTTGATGACCAGCTTTGACTAGTCAGGTATTTCATAGAACGTACCTCTGTGAGGGTTGTCTGATTCTTCTTATCATTAGATTGGGATTATGGAGGAAGGCCACAGAGGTAAAGTTCCGCTTTTATGAAATCAAGGGTAGGCACCATCAGCATGACCTATCACTGATGTTGACTTTGATTACCTGGCTGCGGTATCGTTTGTCAGGTTTGTCCACTTTAAAGATACTTTTGTGTTTTTGTTCTTTCTTAACCCTCTTTTTATATTAAACTCTTCAGCAGAAATTCACTGTGCATAGCCATCCCCTGAGAAGAGGGCATTCCTGCTCTTCCTTCTCCATGGCTAGAGGATCTACATGAGCTATTTAGACTTTTTCTACCTGGGAGATTTAACTCCTCTCTCCTATTTATTTATTTATATATCAGTATGGACTTGCAGGTATTATTTTATAATTTTTAATTTATTTGGGTTATAATCCAATATGATTTTATTTTATTGCTCATGGTTTTTCTTCCTTGGCTATTGGGAACTCTTCAGTTACTTCCTGTGTCCATTTGACATACTTTCTTATTATGGGTCTTTTCTTTCTTTTCTTTCTTTCTTTCTTTCTTTCTTTCTTTCTTTCTTTCTTTTCTTTCTTTCTTTTCTTTCTTTTTTCTTTCCTTTCTTTCTTTTTTTCTCTCTTTCTTCCTGCCTTCCTTCCCTCCCTCCCTCCCTCCCTCTTTTCTTTTCTTTTTCTTTTCTTTTCTTTTCTTTCCTTCCTCCCTCCCTCCTTCCTTCCTTTTTCTTCCTTTTTTCCTTCCTTCCTTCCCTCCCTTCCTCCTTTCTTTCTTCTTTCTTTCTCCCTTCCTTCCTCCCTTCCTTCCTTCCTCCTCCCTTCCTTCCTCCTTCCTTCCTTCCTTCCTTTCTCCTTCCTTCCTTCCTTTTTCTTCCTTTCTTTTCCTACCTTCCTTTCTTTTCCTTCCTTCCTTTTTCCTTCCTTTCCTCCTTCCTTTCTTCCTTCCTTTCCTCCTTCCTCTCCTCCTCCTCTCCTTCCTTCCTTCCTTCCTTCCTTCCTTCCTTCCGTCTCTCCCTCCCTCTCTCTCTCTTTTTTTTTTTTTGGTACATCCATACTTTCTGGCACTATAAGATGCTTAGGGCTTATCTTGTATATTTCCAGCCCCAGTTATAGAATCAGCCATTTCTTCAAGGATCCCCTGTCATTTTACTGGAGAAAGGACTTAGAATCCAAGATCTGGGTGCTAGATGTGCTTGAGGTATTGTTTCCTCCAGATCTTCTCAACTGACAGAGCAGTGAAATATATGTGTGTAGGGAGGATGGGGAGATACCATGATCACGAAGGTGGTTTCCCCAGGGTGAGGCTTATCCATTGCACTCCAAATGTGCTGACCCCTGTGATTCCCCCAAATGTGGGAGACGTGACTGCATAATTTGTGGTAATGGGGGACTGCATTTGCACTTTTCCCTGTAAAAAATTTTAAAAATAAATAAATACATAAATAAATGTGTGTATATGAATCCATGTACATGCACGTATGTGTAAATATTTCCCCAGGTATCCATCTTATCTATGTTAAGCTAACTATGAGTTCATACTGCTGTCTCCAACTCTAATTCATTACCACATTTCACCCATTTTTTTTTTTTTTCTGAAATGGAGTCTCGCACTTTCGCCCAAGTTGGAGTGCAGTGGTGTGATCTCAGCTCACTGCAACCTCGCTCTCCCAGGTTCAAGTGATTCTCCTGCCTCAGCCTCCCGAGTAGCTGGGATTACAGGTGCACACCACCACACCTGGCGAATTTTTGTATTTTTAGTAGAAACGGGGTTTCACCATGTTGGCCAGGCTAGTCTTGACCTCCTGACCTCAGGTGATCCACCCACTTCAGCCTCCCGAAGTGCTGGGGTTACAGGTGTGAGTCACCACGCCTGGCCTCCATCCACTTTTAACAAACTTGTTTTCTTTTTGCCCACATTGATTGACAAAAGAAGGTAATGAACAGAGACGTTGGAAAGTTCACGTGGGGCAAGAGCAGTGGGCTGAGAACATTGGACTTTTCCCTATGGTCAATGTTGGCCTCATTCTACAAAAATCAAGATGAGTCAGATGCATGTAGAAAGAGACTCCAAAATGTGTACTGCCCAGATGTTTGCAAACCGGGACACTGTGTTATGCTCACAGGCCTTTGAATGTTCTCTCCCTGGGCTTCATTTGCCCTTGCTGGTTTCTGGACTGTCCTGTTTGCTCCTGTCCTCCTACTGACAGCCTTTCCTGCTTTCCTTTCCCTCCCATGCCACTCCCACTCCATACAACCTCTTCCCCTGCACACTGCTCCTAGAACCCCTTGGTTAGCCCCATCAGGGATGTCCCTGCCTTCCTGGGACCTGAGGCACACAGAATAAGGATGAAACAGTTGATGTATCAGGTAGAATCCCCCACCTGGCTTCCTTCTCAGCCAGGCATCCCAAACTCAATTGTCTACAGAGGCCAGGCAGGTAATAAAAATAAGTGATGTGGGCCTCCTGGGCAGTCAGGAGGGCTTGGTGCAGAACTGGAAGCACCAGAGGTAACGAGGAGCCAGGAGATCAGGCCAGCACCTGCTCTGAGTGGTCAGGCACCTCCCTGGTTGCATAGCAAGTCAGTTGTTGAGAAATGTTTTGACTATGGTCCTTGTGTAGGCCCAGTATAAAGGGGGAAATGGCCAGTCTGTGGCTACTGATTATGGCCCTGAAAGTCTGCAGGCCCAGAGTGGCCAGACCTGGTTGTTCAAAGGAAAACTGGCAGGTGGGAAGGGCGGAAGGCCTTGCCCCTTCCCATTTGCCTCCTGTGCCTGACAGTGTCACCGTAGCAATACTTTCCTGGCAGCAGGACTTTGTCCCATAGCAATAGTTGATTTCAGTGTATAGGGCTTTTGTTGTTGTTGTTTATTCCCATACTTGGAACCAGCTGCGTTTTGCTACTATCAGAGATGACAGCCCAGCCTGGAGCTCTGCAAGGTCCGCCAGGCTTCTCAGTGCTGATCATTCCACCCGCAGATCCCATCACCAGAGGGGTGTACTTGCTTCATGCAGCTGCTGCTTCTCCCAGACCTCATTGTCCCCCTTGTGCCTTTTCCATGTTCAATACAGGGTTTGTTTTTTTATCTGAAATTCTACCTGTTAAAACATCTGGTATGTTTCCTCTTCTCTTGCGAGGTGTATTTCTGTATTTCCTACCTTTGCATCCTTTGCTCAGTTCAACTTGAAGCAGGTTTCCAAGCTCATCACTTGGAGGCCCAGGGCATTGCCATTGCCCCCCACCCCACCACCCACCACCCACCTGCAGGTCTATGCCAGGAAGCCCTGCATGCTGTCTGCACCCCATTTTGCTGCTTGCCCACAACCATGACTGCTCCTGAGGGCCTCTCCAGCAGCCCTGTTTCCCAGCCTGCTGTGCATAAAGGTGACGCTTCGGGTTTTCCACAGTGAACAATGGTTCCCAGAGTGGGCAGGACTCCCTAGTGTCTGCAAGGGTGTGTGACCGTACAGGGTGGAAACAACCTTGTCAAAATAAACCAGGGCAGTGCTGAGGGGGGAAGTGAGGCTAGCTGGGGGGAAATGTGGGCTGAGTGCTTCTTGGGGGGTTTCCTCTGCACCGGTGTCTGGCTGCTCAAGGGTCCCAGAAGGCAGAGGCTGACACACTTCCTGTGACCCTTTCAGACTCGCCGTTGGCCCCCACCAGATCAGGAATCTGTTTTCCCTTGCTGACCTTGAGCCACTCACAGAGTGGGGAAGGTTTGCCTATGGAACGAAAGCAATCCTCCTTCCATGATTTCCCCTTTGCTCCTGTGTTCATCCATGTGGGCTGCTGAAACAAAATACCATAAACTGGGTGGTTTACAAACAACAAAAATTTATTTCTCATAGTTCTCAAGGCTAAAAGTCCAAGATCAATGTGCTGAGAGATTTGGTGTCTGGTGACACTGCTTCCCGGTTCAGTGTCTTCTTACTGTGTCCTCATATGGAGGAAGGGGCGAGAAAGCTTTCTGGAGCCTGTTTTGTCAAGACACTAATCCCATTCATGAGGACTCCACGCTCATGATCGGATCGCCTCCCAAAGGCCCTACCTCCAAATCCCATCACCTTGAGGGTTAGGATTTCAACTATGAACTTTGGGGAGACACCAACATTCAGACCGTGGCAGCTCCCCGGCACAATCTTGCTTGACCAAACTCACCTTCCTGACCGGGCACGTCGACAATCTTTCTGTCCCTCTGATGCCAGAACTTTATTTTTCTGAGGGTGAAACTTGAGTGATTAATTGACAATATTCCTCAGGAATCCTTGCTGATTGCTGAATGCATAAATGAGTGAAAGACCTGGATAATCCCTAACAGGCGCCTGAGTCTCACATCAGCCCTGGGTGATTCCTCATGGCCAGGGGCCCACCTCGGTTCCCAGGGATCTGTGGGCATGATCATTATGATGAGCCACTACTCTCCAATCTGGCCTCTGCACCTGTGTGACATTTTCCTCCCATTGCTTTACATGTTACTCTTTCTTCTTCAGTAGGATGTGCAGATTGGTCAGGGTGTGTATTAGTTTCCTAGAGCTGCTATAACAAAGTACCACAAACTAGGCTGCTCAAAACAACAGAAATGTATTTTCACATAGTTGTGGAAGCCAGAAGTCTGAAATCAAAGAGTTGTGAGGGCTGTGTTCTCCCTGCAGATGCCCAGAAAAATCCTCCCTTTCTCTCTCCTGGCCTCTGCTGGCAGCTGGCCATCCTTGGTGCTCTTTGGCTTGTCATTGCATCATGCAAGTCTCTGCCTCCATCCTCCTGTGTCCTCTCCTGTGTGTTTGTGTCCAAATTTCCCTTTTCTTAGAATTGCATCTTCTCTAATCCAGCATGACCTCATCATAACTTGATTACATCTGCAAAGGCCCAATTTCCAAATAAGGCACATTCACAGGTTCTGGGAGTTAGGACTTCAACATAACACTTTTGAGGACACAGTTAAAACCACAACAGAGTATAAGGAGAAAATGTTACAACGTCCCTTCTCTTCTTTTCTTCCCTTTTCTTTTCTTTTTTCTTTTCTTTCTTTTTCCTTTCTCTCTCCCTCTCTCCCTCCCTCTCTCCCTCCCTCCCTCCTCCTTCCTTCCTTCCTTCCTCCCTCCCTCCCTCCCTTCTTTTTTCTTTCTTTTTTAGACAGAGTTCTGCTCTTTGCCCAGGCTGCAGTGCAGTGGTGTGATCTCAGCTTGCTGCAACCTCCATCTCCCAGGTTCAAGTAATTCTCCTGCCTCAGCCTCCCAAGTAGCTGGGACTATAGGCGCCTGCCACCACACCTTTTTATTTATTTATTTATTTATTTATTTATTTATTTATTTATTTTTAGTAGACACAGGATTTCACCGTGTTAGACTATCCTGCATCCCTCCCTCCCTCCCTCCCTCCCTTCCTCTCTCCCTCCTTCCCTTTCTTCCTTCCTTCCTTCCTTCCTTCCTTCCTTCCTTCCTTCCCTCCTTCCCTGCTTCCTTCCTCTCTTCTCCTCTCCTCTCTTACCCTCCCCTCCTCTTCTGTCTCCTCTGCTCCCCGGCCCTCCCTTCTCCTTCTCCTTCTCCTTCTCCTTCTCCTTTTCCTTCTTCTTCTCCTTCTTCTTTTTCTTTTTATCTCTGTTGTCCAGGCTGGAGTACAGTGGCAGGATCATGGCCCACTGTAGCCTAGACATCCCAGGCTGAAATGATCCTCTCTCCTCAGCCTCCCAAGTACCTGGGACTACAGGTATGTGTTCCCATGCCTGACTAGTTTTTGTATTTTTTGTAGAGACAGGATTTCATCATGTTGCCCAGGCTGGTCTTGAAGAGAGATCTGCTTGCCTCTGCCTCCCAAAGTACTGGGATTACAGGTGTGTGCCATTGCGCCTGGCCTGTTTATTTCTTTTTTATAAAATGTCTTTGTTTTCATCCCTGTTATAATAATAATAATATAGGCATTCATATGTATACGTGTAAATTATAAGTGAATTCTTATATAGATTTGGGGGACTATTCTCCAACGTGACTGATGAGGGCATAGTCAAAAGACAAATTAATCAGGCCACCAGTCTGATTTATGAAGGGACCCTGTCTTAGTCTATGTGGGCTGCTATAACAAAATATCACAGAATGAAGGGCTTAAACAGTAGACATTTATTTTCTTACTGTGCTAGAGGCTGGGAAGTCCAAGGTCAAGGTGTGAACTGATTCAGTTTCTGGTGGGGGCTCTCCTCTTGGCTTGCAGATGGTTGCCTTCTTCTGTGTCCTTACATGGTTGTAGGAGCAGAGAAGGTTATTTGGTGTTTCTTCTTCTAAGGACACATATCCTTTCAGATTAGGGCTTCACCCTTAGGACCTTGTTTAACCTTACTAACCTCCATAGAGTTTCTATCTCCAATACAATCACCTTGGGGGTTGGGACTTCAACATATGAATGCAGAATGGATGCTGGCACCTTTCAGTCCACAGCAGGCCCCAACTACTATATTTCATTGTACAATAAGATCCCCTTGACTTTTGTGAATTATAATGAACATTAGTCTGTAAAGCAGGTCCGTGTAATCCAGCCAGTTTGTATACAGTAGGTAATCAAGAACTATGGATTTACTGGGTTTATTGGGTGGGGGAGAAGGGAGGGCTTTATCCAGGTGCCAGCACTTCTTCACCTTTCTCTACATTTGCTCATCCTGGAGGTGGGGTTGAGCTGGGTCTGCCTTGTCCCCTCACTTCCCTCTCTGCCGAGAGAGTCCTGAGCCCACCCATTACTGGTAGCAAAGCCCTGGGCACAATCTCCGTTTTCCTATTTGTAAAATGGAGCTAACAATATTACCCATCTCATCAGATGGCTCTAGAGATGAAATGAGATAATGTATTTGTGGCCTTAGGACAACAGTGGTCCTGCTACAGGGAGAACCCTGGGCCAGGAGATAGACTAGTCTCCAGATACCACTGAAGTAGCCTTTCAAATACCAATTACCTGCCTCACTTTGCAGCTGTGCAGCCCTGAACAAGTTACTTTCCCTCTCTGATTTTCCACTCTTTGTTATCTGTAAATGTAACAATGCCTTTCTCTATGTTGTTGTGAAGTCCACATAAAGTGACATGAAATTGATTATAAAATACAACACAGGCTGGGCACAGTGGCTCACACCTGTAATCCTAGCACTTTGGGAGGCTGAGGAGGGCAGATCACTTGAGGTTGGGGGTTCAAGACCAACCTGACTAACATGGAGAAACCCTGTCTCTACTAAAAATACAAAATTAGCCGGGCGTGGTGGCACATGCCTGTAATCCCAGCTACTCGGGAGGCTGAGGCGGGAGAATCGCTTGAACCTGGGAGGTGGAGGTTGCAGTGAGCGAAGATCACACCATTGCGCTCCAGCCTGGGCAACAAGAACAAAACTCCATCTCAAAAAAAAAAAAAAAAAGTTACAACACAAAGGTTGGCAACTATCACTAGTAAGTTTGACTGGGAAACCTCACTACTACATTTGTATTGTCTTAGACCAAGCTTGTGAGATTTTTTTGTTATTTGTTTTTAAAGCTCATCAGCTGTCGTTAGTGTTAGTGTATTTTATGTGTGGCCCAAGACAATTCTTCTTCTTCCAGTGTGGCCCAGGGAAGCCAAAAGATCGGACACCCCTGTGTTAGACTTTTAAGGAGCTGTGATTGAAGGATGGAGACTGGGCCAGGTGGGGCTTGGTGCAAGTTTAAGCTCTTAGGTCATTTCTAAATAGCAAACCTCTCAAATAGCATCCAACAGATATGTTAGTCTTGTTGTCTTTTCCCTGCTATCTTTTGTACATATACCTTCTGCTGACTGCAGCCTGTCCTGGAGCCCTGACTTAGTTAAACCTCAGAGCATCCCTCTGCATCCGGATGCACCCAGTACTCTCGGTTTGTCTGGCTCCTGCTGTACTCCCTGCATCTGCCTAGCTGCTGACACAGCCACATATGGCTTCCTTTGCCCCAGCTTTCAGCATTCTGGTGGCTTGTAGTGCTGAATGCTAGCAAAGAAAGTGGGTACTCTCACACACTGCTGCTGAAGTGTGGAGGGTGATGAACAGGACCAACCGCTATAAAGGAAGTTTCGAGGCCAGGTGTGGTGGCTTACACCTGCAATTCCAGCACTTTGGGAGGCCAAGGCAGGCAGATTACTTGAGGTCAGGAGTTCGAGGCCAAGCTGCCAACAAGGTGAAACCCCGTCTGTACCAAAAATACAAAAATTAGCCAGATGTGGTAGTGTGCACCTGTAGTCCCAGCTACTCAGGGGGCTGAAGAAGGAGAATCACTTAAACCTGGGAGGCAGAGGTTGCAGTGAGCTGAGATTGCACCACTGCACTCCAGCCTCAGTGACAGAGTGAGACCTTGTCTCAATAATAATAATAATAATAATAAAAAGATAAGGGAAGGTTGGGCAGGACTTCTCCAAGTTTAGAGTTTATGCACCCTTTGGCCCAGCAATCCCACTTCTCGGAGTCTGTACCCTAGAAATAGGGAAATTTCAAAAGATATTTATTCAACAGCATTAGTAATGTATCAGAACCTTGAAGACAGCCTAGCTGGTCAACAGTACAATGCTCAGCTGCCACTATAAAGAATGAGATGCTGTGTTCTTCTCAGTGCCTCAGATCAGGAGGCACCTGGTGTTGGTTTGTCACATTACTAATGATGTTTACTTCCATCACTTGATTAAGGTGATGTCTGCCAGATTTCTCTACTGTAAAGCTTTCTATTTTTCTCTGTGTAATGAATAAATATCTTGTCAGGAGATACTTTGGACCTATGTAAGTGTCTTGTTTCTCATCATACTTTCACCAAACTAATTTTAGCATTCATGGATAATTCTTGTCTGAAACAGTTATTACTACAGTGTGTGCCAAACAGTGATTTTCTACTTCCATCATTACTTCTGGATTTGTCAATTAAAATTTTACTATAAGGAAGATATTTTCTTTTATATTGAAAAAATGCAATTTTTAAAAATCAGTATGGACTCATGGATTCTCATTATATTGGTTATAACCTATGACTATAATACATTTTGTGCTCAGATTTTTCTAGATTTTACATTGGGATGCCCTTCAAGTTGGGTTCTATGTATTTTTGCCATTTTACTGTTGTTTTCTGAGCACTGCCTTACTTTTTGGCACCACAAGATATTCTAGGCTCAGTATATACTTTGCCTGCTCAGTATATACTTTGCCTGCTGTGCAATGTCTTGCCCAGTGGACACCCACCTAATTTTCACTCCACAAACCACTGTCCTACATCTGATCCTTAACAAAGTATGTTAGTTGTAGACACAAAGGTGGCCTACAGAACTATAACCTGAATTTAACAAGGAGGAAATATCAGGCAAACACAAATGGAGTGACATTCTAGTAAACAACTGATCAGCACTCTTTAAAAAGGAAAGACAAAGAATGACTGGGGAATGAGTTCAGACTAGAAGAGACGAAGGGACATGCTCCAACTGTAACTGCAACGCATGACTGTGGGCTGAGTTCTGCATTGGAAAAAAGTGTTACTGATGAAATTTGAATATCGTCTCTAGATTAAGCAACTAAGCAATAGTATTGTACTAAATTGCTAGATTAGGCAATAGTATTGTACTAAAGTTAATTTCCTGACACAGTTGAATAATTGTACTGTGTATATAAGATGTCAAAATTGAGAAGTTGCAAGGCTAAATGGAATTTCTCTGTTTTTTAAACTCTTACTTTGTACATCTGAAATTATTTTAAAATAAAAACTAAAAATAAAAACCTAAATACAAACCATGAGATAGATTTATATGTACTAATATGGGATGGTGTCCACAATCAATTGGAAAAGATAAGTTGTAGTACTGTTTGTATAGAATTGGCCAATTTTTGTAGAAGCAAAACAGAACAATATAGTGCATATGCATATTTATCTACACATGGGAGAAATTCTGTGAAGGGTACGTACTTCCTGTTAACAGACATTTCTGGGAAATGTGTTTGGAAGGTATGAGACATCTTTTACTTTTTGATGTCTCCTGATAATGGGAAAACAGTAAGAATGTGGGTTGTATGCATGAGTGTGATTCTACACGTGTAGGTTTAGGTTTGATGTCTTCCCATCCAGCTTATTCTCTTTTGCATTTTCCAGCACAGGCAATGCTGTGCAATGTCTTGCCCAGTGGACACCCACCTAATTTTCACTCCACAAACCACTGTCCTACATCTGATCCTTAACAAAGTATGTTAGTTGTAGACACAAAGGTGGCCTACATTTCACACTGGTCGACAGTAATGTTAGTTGACTCATCTTACCTTTGTCTGAGGAGGCTGGAAATTGTGCGTCCTCAGAAACTTTAGGGAGAAATTTATTACTAAGATTGTATCATTTTGGTCTCCTGAGAGGAATGAAAAATTAGAAATTTGCCATGTGACAATCATTGCATTTACCTCTTTAAGGAGAAATGATTCTTTAAGTGGTGCTTGATTTATCTAAACCGGATTAATTGGTGAATGGTCGTCTGTTTCTCCTAGGAATTTTAAATGATCATTAGGCTTTTGTAGTTACTGTGAAATTTTGTTTAGGTGGATTTACTTTTGTGCAGGATTGTATTCAGGGCAGATGCTCCTTAATTTAAGAAGGGAGATGTGAGAACAAAAGTGTCTTCTCTTGACTGAAGGCCTACTATGTGCCCTGACTTGTTACAAATATTGACTAATGTAACCTTCTCTACCATATACCTTTCTTCCAATTTATCAATGAGGAAACTGATGCAAAAATGTATGCTCCCACAGGCTCTGCCATGTTCACTGAGTTAGCTCCAGAAAGAACTGTTCCCTTCTCATGCCTGTTCCCTACTTCTTTTGCGGCTAATTCTCTGAAATGGTTTCTGTCTTCAGCTTTCTGGGCTGCCCCATCACCTGTGTTGCTTCTAAATGTTAGTTTAATTGCTGCCTTCTGGGTTCCTCTGCTTCTCTCTGACATGATGTTTCTACGGATGCATCTCTCAGTAATGATTATAATGGTGGTGATAATAATAAAAATAGAATATACAAGTGTTTTTATCAATCCCTGACCATGCTGGGCACAATGCTGAGCATGTGCAGGCATGACGTCTTTATTCTGCCCACTCAGCTGATGAGATTGTAGGGGCTCCCTGCAGGTTGGGGCCTGAAAACCACAGCCAGGTCCATCTAGGAACCAGAAGCTGTGGTCAGGCTTACATCCTTTTTTCGTGTCAGTGTTCATGTAGATGTTTAAGCTCTTGCAGTAGGTTTTTGCAAGCTAGTGAACACTGCCAAATTATGCTCACCACACAATTGCATCCACCTATTCCCAGGCAGTATAAATATATGGTTGAACTAACATTAATACATATCACTGTTTTATCAAGTGACATAATCAAGATAATTATGAAGTATCCAAATATTAATTTTCACAGATTAAAAGCAGATAAAGTATTAGAAATCTGCTTATATATCATTAGCAGAAACATTTTTGGGGGCCACAGGGTAAGGAAAAGAGGGTAAAATATTGTCCTTCAACAAAAGTAATCATATTCCAGTAAGTATAATAAAAGAAATGACAAGCTTTTCAGAATTTCCATGACTAAAAATTGTTTTAGCTGCAGCTAAAAAAGCATCACATAACAAAATATCTCGTTTAAAATATTTGCTACAAAAAGGCCTATTCTATATGTCCTGCATAAGAACAAGTATCTTTATATAAGAAATGTGTTTAATAGCCCTCTTTCATTCTTTTTCTGAAGCCCTCTCTGTTAAATTGCACCCAAAGGGGAAACATTAATTGAACTGTAAAGCTTTTTTTTTTTTTCCATCTAAAGACATTAAAGACGTATAGGTGGTATTAAATGAACCTTTAACTAGAGCTCTGTGAGTTTTCAAAATAGATTTTATTTTTCTTTACCATAGGCCAACAGAGATTTTGAGAAACACACTGAAGGATCTGTTAACACTTGGTATACCCAATAAAAGCAATGATTGTGCCAGTGCTGATCTGTCTTGATGTGAATGTGAACAATGGGAACCTGAGCTAAGTGGGTAAATAATCATGTAGTACAGTCACCGTCTTCAGTGTTTGACATGACTAGCAGGGTAAACCACACTGTCTAAGATGCAATGTTAATTCTGTTTGAATTAAAAATATGCAAGTGTGGTACTGGATATTTTGGCACGCAATCTTGCGAAATTTCTCATTGATAAGGTTCTGACATAGGAACTATATTTGAGTAAGAATCATAGCTCAATACAGCATGATTTCAGGAAAGTCAACTGATAAGATAAAAGTGTTTCTGAGGCTGAACAGCAAGAATCTTTTGCTAAGAGTTAGAATAGATTGACAAGAACCTAAAATCAGAAGTTGCAATTCTGCTGAGATACTGCTTTTCAATTCTCTGGTGGAAGCTTCATTGGACATATTGTGCATCAAGCCTCTATGTGACTGATTCGTGCCTCTTAAACTATGTCTTGTTTTAGATTCTCCATGGCAGTAGCTTTAGGCAACCCAGTTTTACTGAATGCAGCAATGGTTTCAGCGACCATTAGAGTCCAATTTTAGGATAATACTTCTCCAAATTGTTAAAACTCCCTGGTGCTTTTCTCTTATAAACTGCAAAATGTCTTCATATTTCATCCCACTTTTCAGTTAATGCTAGGGTGACAGAAACTGGACCTCTCCCAAGACATGTGACAGAGTAATACAGTAGCCAACTCCTTCGCCAAATTAAAGTTTTACAAGATTTAACCTGTCATCAAGACCTGGGATTTTGGTGGTGAGTCATCTTCAAAAGCCAAGTTCGGTCCCTGGTTTGCCTTCTTTTCTGCACAAGAACAAGGGTTTTGATGGCTCTGGTCTCCAGGACCATCCATGGCTTTCTATTAGCAATAATCGCACCTCAGAGAAACCTCATTGGCTACGATACTGCCACTGCGCAAAGCTCATGGCTTTCTTTAATAGCAAATGGCCTCTGACTTTTAAGAAGCCATGTGGCTACCCCTCAGCAGACTTAGGAGAGGTCTTGGTTATTATTTGTTGTTTTACAAGGTGTCATCATTGAGCATCTACTTTGGATGAGGCTCTGTGCTGGGCTTGAGGGGTACAGGGAAGTTTCACATGACCCGTCTCGTTGAATCACACACACTTGATCTCACTACAACAGCAGAAAACAAGTTAAAGTTCCCCAAGGGTTGATACATTTGCCTGCCATGTTTATTGCTGCTGTGATCTCTGCAGCATGATCCAAAGGCAATCAGTCAACAGTGAATGGGTTGATATTTTGTGATTTTGGCTCAGGAGTCTTAATCTGTAGAATAAAATCTAATCAAAGGGTGGGGCTATGTTTTTCTCTTGCCTTGACTTCTTTGACTCTGTAAATTCCCTGACCCAAGCCTCTGGCTCATTCTGTCTTAAGGTGCGGGGACCTCTAAAATGTAGGTGATAGCAATCTCTAGACTATATGTGTCTTAATGGTAGGGCAATCAAATTGATTTCCTCAGCATATACGAGTCATGTTTTGTAGGCATGGTGGGTACTTAGTCAATGTCTCAATCAGATTTGCTTCTGTTTAGCAAGATAATCTTTTGTGGGGGAGTGTTATGGACTGAACTCTTTTCCTCCTCCCTAATGTATATGATGAAACCTACCCCCATGTATTCAGTATTAAGAAGTGGACCTTTGGGAGATAATTCAGGTTAAATTAGATTATGAGGGTGGGGCCCTCGTGATGAAATTAGTGCCCTCAAAATAAGAGACCTCAGAGAGCTTACTGTCTCTCTTCTCTCTCTGCTAAGTGAGGACACAATGAGAAGGGAGCCATCCACAATGCAAGGAGAGGGCCCTCATCAGAACAGACCATACTGGCACCTTGATCTTGCACTTGTAGTCTTCAGAACTGTAAGAAAATGAATTTTCTATTATTTAAGCCACCCAGTCTGGGGCAGTCTATTATGGCCTTCCAAACGGAGAAATACAAGGAAACTAGGGCTGTCTTAGCTTCACAGAGAGAAGATGTGGAGAGGAGTTAGGAGGTAGAGGCTGGACCTTAATGATGGTGATATTCAATTAGTGAAAGACTGAGAAGAGGTCAAATATACTTCTTGTGGCCCCAAAGATCAGAACCAAAATGGAAAGGTAGAAACAGCAGGCAAACGGAAAGCAACTTAATAACAGGAAAAGAAACCTGAGAGAATGCTCTGTCTCTGACAGTGGTTGGGATCTCGTCACTGGAGATATCCACACAGGGACTGTATTACTACTGAGAGGGGGTGGGGCTGAAAGGATCCAAGCATTGCACTTTGATGTGACCCCATAAGGTCCCTATAGACTTTGGGACTCGTCAGCTTACAGTGAATCATTACAAACAGAAACAATTCCCTCCTATTTGTGGAGCACATTAAAATTTCCAAAGCATTTTTGTAAGTACATTAGCTCCCATGATTTATATCAAAACATTAGAGTTGATTTGCATTTCTCTGATGGCCAGTGATGATGAGCATTTCTTCATGTGTTTTCTGGCTGCATAAATGTCTTCTTTTGAGAAGTGTCTGTTCATGTCCTCTGCCCACTTTTTGATGGGGTTGTTTGTTTTTTTCTTGAAAATTTGTTTGAGTTCGTTATAGATTCTGGATATTAGCCCTTTGTCAGATGAGTAGGTTGCAAAAATTTTCTCCCATTCTGTAGGTTGCCTGTTCATTCTGATGATAGTTTCTTTTGCTGTGCAGAAGCTCTTTAGTTTAATGAGATCCCATTTGTCGATTTTGGCTTTTGTTGCCATTGCTTTTGGTGTTTTAGACATGAAGTCCTTGCCCACGCCTATGTCCTGAATGGTATTGCCTAGGTTTTCTTGTAGGATTTTAATGGTTTTAGGTCTAACATATAAGTCTTTAATCCATCTTGAATTAATTTTTGTATAAGGTGTAAGGAAGGGATCCAGTTTCAGCTTTCTACATATGGCTAGCCAGTTTTCCCAGCACCATTTATTAAATAGGGAATCCTTTCCCCATTTCTTATTTTTGTCAGGTTTGTCAAAGATCAGATAGTTGTAGCTATGCGGCATCATTTCTGAGGGCTCTGTTCTGTTCCATTGATCTATGTCTCTGTTGTGGTACCAGTACCATGCTGTTTTGGTTACTGTAGCCTTGTAGTATAGTTTAAAGTCAGGTAGCGTGATGCCTCCAGCTTTGTTCTTTTGGCTTAGGATTGACTTGGCGATGCGGGCTCTTTTTTGGTTCCATATGAACTTTAAAGTAGTTTTTTCCAATTCTGTGAAGAAAGTCATTGGTAGCTTGATGGGGATGGCATTGAATCTATAAATTACCTTGGGCAGTATGGCCATTTTCACGATATTGATTCTTCCAACCCATGAGCATGGAATGTTCTTCCATTTGTTTGTATCCTCTTTTATTTCATTGAGCAGTGGTTTGTAGTTCTCCTTGAAGAGGTCCTTCACATCCCTTGTAAGTTGGATTCCTAGGTATTTTATTCTCTTTGAAGCAATTGTGAATGGGAGTTCACTCATGATTTGGCTCTCTGTTTGTCTGTTATTGGTGTACAAGAATGCTTGTGATTTTTGTACATTAATTTTGTATCCTGAGACTTGCTGAAGTTGCTAATCAGCTTAAGGAGATTTTGGGCTGAGACAATGGGGTTTTCTAGATATACAATCATGTCATCTGCAAACAGGGACAATTTGACTTCCTCTTTTCCTAATTGAATACCTTTTATTTCCTTCTCCTGCCTGATTGCTCTGGCCAGAACTTCCAGCACTATGTTGAACAGGAGCGGTGAGAGAGGGCATCCCTGTCTTGTGCCAGTTTTCAGAGGGAATGCTTCCAGTTTTTGCCCATTCAGTATGATATTGGCTGTGGGTTTGTCGTAGATAGCTCTTATTATTTTGAGATACGTCCCATCAATACCTAATTTATTGAGAGTTTTTAGCATGAAGGGTTGTTGAATTTTGTCAAAGGCCTTTTCTGCATCTATTGAGATAATCATGTGGTTTTTGTCTTTGGTTCTGTTTATATGTTGGATTACATTTATTGATTTGCGTATGTTGAACCAGCCTTGCATCCCAGGGATGAAGCCCACTTGATCATGGTGGATAAGCTTCACTAAGAAATATAAATCATTAAGAAATATTTAAATATAAATCACTAAGAAGATAAAAAAAAAAAAAAAAAAAAAACATTAGAGTTGACATTCAATACACATTTGCTGAATGAGGGAATGCATGAAGGAGCTATTGTGGTACCTTGGTTGGCAGAAGAGGAATACATGGGCAGGGTCATTTCTAGACTTGCTAGGAAAGGCCAAGCCAGGCTTGGACCTGGGTCTCTACTGTACTCTTTACTCTACTCAGCCTTTTCCAAGATGGAAATAATATTTTCTCTGAGGCTGATGCTTATCTGTTTGTTTTGCATTTTGGTAAATTCATCAACATCAATATCCCCTTTAATACTCACAAATGCCCTTTGAACCAGCTTTTATTGTTCTCATTTTGCAAATGAGAAAATGGAGGCTTCAAGAGTTGAGTGAGTTTAGCAAGGTCTTCAACTCCTCTTGGGCAGAGCATTAGGGTTGCAGACAGTTGGGCACCCTCTTCAAATGAATGTGAGCCAACTTTGGCCGTGTTGGGTGTGCAAGGAGTTCTTGCAGAGTTGATGGAGACCCTGTTTCGAGTCACATGAATAATTAGTCTAGGCAAACAGTAGTCAAACAGTCAACTCATTCTTTCTTGCACTCTTGCTGATCCTCAGCAATTTCTCGGCTGTTCCTCCTGCCAGAGTCCCGTTTTGTGCCTTGTAAACAAGTCAGTCTAGGAGTTCCTAGTCCTGGCTGTATAACGTAGTCACCTAGGGGCTTGCAAAATCTACTAATATCCACTCCACTCCCACCGTACTCCAGAGATTAAGATTTAATTGATCTAGAGAGGGATCTGGGCTTTGGTGTTTTAAAAAATCTCTTTAGATGGTTGAGAATCACCAAATTTTTGTTGGTATGGGGCAGGTTTGCACATTCAGGTTCATGGGTTATTGGAATGAGGCATGAAGGGGCCTGCTATGTTCCCAGGGCCTGCTAGCTCTGTACTGATTGCTTTTGGTTTTGTAGAAATGATTTCATTCCTTCTTCACTGAAACCATCCTGATTTGAGGTCATAGTATAGGGGGGTGCCATGTGGATTTATACTGCAACTCCTGTTTTTACTAGCTCTGTGACCTCAGAAAGGCCACCCCCAACTTCCCTGTGCCTCTGTTTCCATCTTCTCTGTAACATGGGGATAATAATACTAGTTTCCTTATAAGTCTGTTGTTATCATTAACTCTTGGGACTATGCCTGTTGAATAGTTAGGGTTCCACAAATAAGTCTTGCTTAATGGTGTTGTTATCATTGCAATAGCTGCATGTGTGTGAGTGTGTAAATGTATGTAAGATATTGTTCCTGTTGTTTTTTTTCCCCTTGGCAGAGTTAGCCACTTCTTCCTGTGTGTAAGCATATCTTCACTTTCTATTTCTATTATGGAATTGTAATGTGTTTTTGTGTCCCTAACCTGATATATTCATTCCACAAATGTTTATTGAACACTGGCTGAATGCTGAGGAATGAACAAGAGAGACACAATCTCTGCATCTTGAGCTATTTGAACTTTGAAGAGGACAGATGATGACAAGAGGAAGTGGAAACAGACTAGGATGCTACGGAGACTGGAACAAATGGTCCTTATTCGTACCTTGCTGTGGGGGAGACTCTCCTGACAGAGTTAGTTGTGTCACCTGCATTCTTTCTTTCCCTTCCACATATAGTGTCCTGGGACTTACTGTGATTACTTACCTCTCTATCCCTCAACAGTAAGTCCTAATCACTGGGGCTAGGAAATGTGCTTTGTCAAATGAATTAATGAATGAATCACACTGGAACAAAATGAACAAAAAGTTATATTTTTGCTCAAAAAAATAACTTTTTGTTCATTTTGTTCCAGTGTGATTCATTCATTAATTCATTTGACTCAATTTAGCTTAAACATCACATCCTGAGACACTGTGTTAAATCCTGGAGTCACAAAAGACCTTTACAGAAATCTTTACAGATTTCTGGGAACTGTAGACACGTATATGAGGATAGGTTTGGACCATTGTAGCTGCTGTAATAGCTGTTGTTCTGGTGAGCATGGGGACCCAAGCATTAGTGGGCCCTGCAATAAACATGTATGGGCCTGAGATAAATGGGTCAGTGTCTCTCATGAAGCTCTGTTTTGTCAAGGTGAGGGAATGTGTCTTTTTTGCATTTATTCCCTCCCAGGGTTTAGGTCACTGCCTGACACACGGCAGGTGCACAGTGGATACACAGAGAGTGGCTGGACAGATGACATAGCTTTTCTCTGGGAATTTATCCTCATCTCTACAAGGGGGGTTAGCCAGTATTTTGAGGGTCTCCCTCAATGCTCACATTCTGGAATCCTGTGATGGGTGCTGAAACAATGCTCCCTCATTGGAGCTGCTTGAGAAGGTCATTCATTATTTTGTGACATCTTCAGACTCTCATCATTGCTAGAAGCTGACTAATTATGAGAAGAGAAGTGAAGGCCTTGAAATGCCTCTCTCTGCACATCTGGCCTCACTGTCAAATAAAGTACTTATTTCTGATAAGCTCTTTGGCTTCTGTGAAGCCTCCTGGCCGTGTCTGGCTGTGGGCGGTGCTGATAATGAACCGAACAGAGAACACAGACTTGGCGGGGAAGGTGGGGACCCAGTGGGTAGAAAGAATGGGCTTTTTAGACCATTTCAAAGTAACAGGAAGGCTTTGAGAGTGCTTAGTGATGTCTGCTACCACATTCGTTTCCTCTGTTTCCATTGAAATTGAAGTTCTAGATGGACTGAACCTAAGAAAAGGGAATGTGGACAGGAAAGCTAATGACAAATGCAACTGGCTTATTTCTGGAGTGCTTTATACTCTCAGAGTCTTGTGCCCTGAACTTTCTTCATCTGGACTCTAGGGGCACTTAAGCAATTAGCATGCCACCAGCTGGGTGCTGTGGAAAGATCATAGACTTTAGAAACTGTCCAAGAAACTAGTGGGAATCCACACCTTGTGAGTTGTGTATCCTTGCCAAGTTTAATTTACCATGTTGAGCCTCAGTTTCCTCATCTAAGAGAAAGAAAAGAGAAATAGATTTATTTATTTATTTATTTATTTACTTTTGAGACAGGGTTTCACTCTGTTGCCCAGGCTGGAGTACAGTGGTGCGATGTCAGCTAACTGCAACCTCTGGTATCTGGGTTCAAGCGATTCTTGTGCCTCAGCCTCCTGAGTAACTGGGAATGCAGGCGTGCACCAACACATCAGGCTAATTTTTGTATTTTTAGTAGAGACTGGTTTTCACTATGTTGACCAGGCTGGTCTCAAACTACTGGTCTCATGTGATCTGCCCATCTCGGCCTCCCAAAATGCTGGGATTGCAAGTGTGAGCCACTGTGCCTGTCCGAGAAGTGATTGGTTAGTTAGAGTAACTCTAGATGACATAACAAATAAACCTCAGTATTTTAGTAGCTCAAAGATGCCTCTTTCTAAGTCAGATAATAGTTTGAAGCCGGGCGCAGTGGCTCATGTCTGTAACCCCAGCACTTTGGGAGGCCAAGGAGGCAGATCATGAGGTCAAGAAATCGAGACCATCCTGGCCAACATGGTGAAACCCTGTCTCTACTAAAAATACGAAAATTAACTGGCTGTGGTGGCATGCACCTGTAGATTCAGCTACTCGGGAGGCTGAGGCAGGAGAATCCCTTGAACCTGGGAGGCGGAGGTTGCAGTGAGCCAAGATCACGCCACTGCACTCCAGCCTGGCGACTGAGCAAGACTTTGTCTTAAAAATAAATAAATAAATAAATAAATAAATAAATAAATAAATAAAAAGTTTGAGAAGCGTTTTCCTGGTCATTAGGTGGCTTTTATTCATTCTGTGATCCAGAGGCCCAGGTCTCTTCCACGTTTTTGTTCTGCCATCCCTGGGACCTTGAAGTCCCTCCAGCTGGCAGCAGAGATGAAGGACGGGAGAGAAGGCACACCACTTCTTAAACACGTCTTCCTGTAAGTAGGATACAGTCATTTCACTTGCCAGGGATAAGTTCTAGACGAGCTTTAGAAGGGGGATGGTCTTTGGGAAGCCAAGGTGGGAGGATTGCTTCATCTCAGGAGTTGGATATCAGCCTGGGCAACATAGTGAAACTTTGTCTCTACAAAAAATACAAAAATTAGCCATGTGTAGTGGCACATGCTTGTGGTCTCAGCTACTTAAGAGGCTGAATGGGAGGATCACCAGAATCTGGGAGGTGGAGATTGCGGTGAACCAAGATCATTCCACTCCAGCCTGGGCAACAGACCAAGACCCTGTCTCAAAAAAAAAAAAAAAAAGAAAGAAAGAAGGGGGATGGTAACCATTCTCTGCCATAAATATCTTAGTATTGCTTAAGAATAAGTGAGGTTGGGTTTGTGAACCTACCCTTGCATAACATGTGTCACCAACTATGGCCTTACTTATTTGTGGATTGTTTGTAGGTACACATGGCCTCACAGGACCATTTGTGTGGTCCAGAAATTAATGTATCCCTTTGGAAATATGTGGTAGACATCTCTCTGTGTTATTAAGGATAGATCTCCACCATGAATGTAATGGCTAACGCTTACAGCTGGATCATGATTTACATTAACTCCTCCCTTGCTGGTATCTTATAGATTGTCTTTGGTTTTGTTTTCACTATGAAGGAGACAGCACAAATTCTCCTACATGCTCACCACACAACTGGTGCTATGAGGGAGACGAAGATGAGTCACGCCTGTACTGCTCTTTAAACATTCACAATTGAATAAGCTACCCAGGTGACATGGCGTGATTATCCTGGCCAGAGAGCCATGGCTTTTCCTAATCAGAGCTTCGGTGCTGTGGAAACTTGAAGTTTGGAGGGTCTGATGTCTCAGTCTGGATGAGGACGAGTTCCCTGCCATTCCTGGGTCAGCAGCTCCCATCCTGTTAGATTCCAGGATGGTGGCTGGACATGGTGGCTCATGCCTGTAATCCCAGCACTTTGGGAGGCCAAGGCAAGAGTATGGCTTGAGCCCAGGAGTTCAAGACAAGACTGGGCAACACAGCAAGACCCTGTCTCAAAAGAAAAAAAAAAGATTCCAAGATGGTGTAGAACATTAGAGAGGTGCCCTTGAGATTATCTAGCCATCGTCACCCACCTGATTATAGATGGAAATGCATAGACTCAGAGAGGTTGGGGGACATATGGGCAGCTGTACAAATCCAGTGGACCTCAAATCCAGATGTTTCTAACCTGAATTAAATTCTCTCGCCCTTGTATGGAGGTCCCAGAGTCCTATTTTCCAAACTTTGCCTCTGAATGTCTCCATGTGAAAGGGCTTTCTCAGTGTGCCAGAGGGCAATGGAGAATGGAGCAGAAGTGACCACAGCAGAACAGGTGGGAACATTCCTGCAACAGCAAAAATTCTGCTGCCCGGTTCCTGAGACATTAAGAATGTGTTGTCTACACAACTACGTGGCCAGCTGCCTCCTCCTTAATTTTTTTGTTTTGTTTTGTTTGTTTGTTTCTGAGACAGAGTCCTGCTCTGTAGCCCAGGCTGGAGTGCAGTGGCATGACCACAGCTCACTGCAGCCTCAACCTCCTAGGTTCAAGTGTCCTCCTACCTCAGCCTCCCAAGCAGCTAGGACTACAGGTGCATGCTACCAAGTGCTCTTTTAATTGTTTTTTTTTTTTTTTTTTCTTTTGAGGCAGGGTCTTGCTATGTTGCCAGGGCTGGTCTCGAACTCCTGGGCTCAAGTTATCCTCCTGCCTCGGCCTCCCAAAGTGCTGGGATTATAGGCGTGAGCCACCATGCCCAGCCCTCCTTAATTTTTTAACATGAATTAATAGGACCTGGACACACACTGCCTCATTTATATTGGCAGCCATCACAGCCTACCACATATCAGATGAGGTCTCTGGGGCTCTCCTTGCGTTGGGGGTGATGCCACATGTGGCCCAGCCGTAGGTCACATTCAGCTCCTGTGTTCACCAGGATCAGATGGAATACCAGCACATCTTACCCTCCTGCGCCCTGGGAGTTTGTAATAATCTATGAATACATAGATTTATTTCAGAGAACATTTTCAGAATCCTGTTGCACATATGCACAAAAATATTGGCTGCAATGTGTTTATAACCATGAAAACTCCAAAATAGCTTCAATCTCCTGTGAGAGGGTAGTGGTTGAAGGCCCTCCAGCGCATGCACAGAATTCTTTCTTCAGCCATTTAAACATGAAAATGAGGGTTAAAAATGACTACATTATGGGGAAAAGGGACAGGATGCAAATTGTTCAAATGGAATGATGATATGATAAGGAAAGAAAAAGACATTGTAAAAGGTCACATAAAGTCACCCACAGATCAGCAGTCATGTCATGATTAGCTGCTCTGTGCCAGACACACAGGCTGGAAATTAGTAGATGCTCTCCCCAGGAAGTGGCCAGCTGCCCCTCTGTGCCTCTGTCGCCTCTGTTAGGCTCCTGGAAGCCCCCTTCATTGCTGCGTGTAATGACATCTTCATCACCACATGTAACAACTTCTTTACCACTATGTGTAATGTCATTCTGTGTGCTTATTGGGTTAAACAATCACAGAGGAAAAGAATGCTGGTGAAATGCCAGGGAGATAGGTACCAAAATGTTCCAGATGGAAAGTCTCGGCTTCAGGTGGCCGTAGCAGTGAATGTCAGGGTCAAACAGGGGGTGTATTCTTGGGAGAGCTTCAGCTCATCTGTGACCTAGTGTCCAGCCAGCTTCCTGGGAAGGAGGCTACATCCTGACATTGAAGCCCTGTGTGCTAGGATGAGTGTGTTACGCAGAGCCTTACAAATGAGAAAATCTTGCATCCTCAGGACAGGTGGTTAGTGTTGCTGTCTGGAATACACCGGCTACCTTCCTCCTCCCCCCACCACTTAAAATTCCCTGAATCTGACAGTGGTAGGGAAAGGGCTGATCCTGGAGAAGATTGTTCCTTGATAATCCTAGTATGATTCATAATGGTTGCAGCAGATGAGCCCCGAGGTCTGTGGCTCAGTCTGCAGCTAAGGAAGGCTCTTCCCTGGGGAGGTGTGTCCAGCTTCCTGGGAAGACCTCAGCTGTCTAGCTGGTCTGGGCTGCCCAGTTCTTAGCAGTGCATCAGTGATGAGCAGCCGCTGACCATGAGGCAGCATTTCCCGCCTGCCAGAGAACGTCAGAGCCACTGCGTCTGGACCAGCTGAAGGCAGCCACGGTGCCCAGGATGCTGCTGCTGCCTCCAAGGAGAAGAACTCTGAAAATGAGGAATTACAGCCTGGTGGTTTTGTTTTATGTTCATTAATTTTTTACATCTGGAAGATAATGGAAAAAGTTAAAAATTGCTATAATTGCACCACTTTTAAAAATTAATAATATAAAGAAGGGAGAGTAACCAACACCAGCTTGAAACCCATCTCGCCCCTTCCTGAGATAATCCCTGTTATCAATTTGGTAATTTATGCAAACGTAGTGGTGCACTGTTAAACTTCTCAAGAGGAGAAACAAAAACCCTGAATTGTAGGTTTGTCGATTTCAATGGTGAAATCCCACCGCAGCCGATTTCAGGCAACCAAAGCTTTAAAAACCAGTTCGCAAATTTCTTGAATATTTAACAATCAGCTTTTGCAAGTGCATACATACTCACAACGTTTGCTTTTTTGTACTTCGTTTTGAGGGAGGCAGGAAATGGAAACTTGCAATGGTATTGATAAGCGTGCCATTTTTATTTACAGTATCACAGATGTCTTCCTAGACCAGCATGTGCAGATTCACTTAGCTTCTCTCACTTGTGGGATGGGGTTTCCATGAAGGCACACTGTGTTGCTCCTGAAAAGGCAGAATCGGCCCCCCAGGAGACGGGAATGGCAGCAGCTTGGCACTCGGAGGCTAGCTCCTGCAATGCTGTCCACTTGCAGTGGACAAAGCAGTAAACTGGCGTTTACTTGGAGTTCGCTCTAGCTTCGGTTTCTTCTAAATATGTTCTTCCAATGACCTGTAGCCTAATCAACTCTACTGGCAACACATCCTTTTGCTCTGCTCAATTCCAGGTTCCATCAGAATCTCATTTTTCTTTTGGGAAATGTTTCTTGATTTTCATCTTTTCCACCACCCCTCACTGAGGCTGGGTAAAGTCCTTCTTCTCCATGATGCTTAGAACCCAGGCCTCCTTCTGTGGCAGGGCACTTCTACCCCTTATGATTTATTGTGTGATGTCTCAGCCTGTTTCCTGTGGAGAAGCAGAGAAGCTCTGGTAAACAGAATGGCCCTCTAAAGATGCCCACGCCATAATCTCTGATGTTATGCCTATGAAGGAATGTTACTTTATATGGCAAAGGGGACTTTGCAGATGTAATTAAGGTTACTAATCAATTGACTTCTAATAGGGAGTGTAGCCTTGGTTATCCAGGTGGGCCCAATCCAATCACACGGGCCCTTAAAGGCAGAGGTTTTCTCTGACTGTGATCAGGAAGATGCCATGAAAGATTCTAAGTGTGAGAAGGAGTTGATGTGCCACTGCCAGCTCTGAAATGCGGGGCCCACTTGTAGGAACTGGAGGGAGAGACTGGTTGCTAACGGTGGCCCCTAGCTAACAGCCAACAGAGAAATGGGGACCCCTGGCCTACAGCTGCAGGGAACTGAATTCAGCAGCATGAATAAGTTTGGAAGGGGATCCTTCCAGAACCTCCTGTTAGGAGCCCAGTCCGCTGTCACCTTGAATTCAGCTTCGTGAACCAGGAGCAGGGAAACCAGCTGAGCCAACCCACATTCTGACCTAAGGAGCACTGAGGTAATTATATGTGTTGTTTTAAGCCACTAAGTTTGTAGTAATTTGTTATAGTGGCTGTAGAAAATTAATACAGGATCCTAGTGTTTGGGAATGCAGGCTCCGGGCCCCTCTTTTTCCAGAGCGTGTTTGCACCTTTGCAGGGGACCCTCAAGTCCCAGTAGCTCACTTTCACGTGTCTCAACTCAGCTTGCCCTGCTGCTCCTGAATGAGCAGGTGCTACCATCTTCCAAACACTTCATCTCCCCCACCTGCCTATAATCACCGCTTGGTGGATTTTTACCACTGCAACGTGGGCCTTGGCTTCCTATTTCAGACCCCCTGGGTTGTTTTGGTAGCTTCCTTAGGGGTCTTCTCAACTCCAGGCCCTCCCTCTGCCCAACCACCCTTCCTACTGCCTCCAGATGCATCTTCCTGGAGTGCAGCTTTGCTTCCATCGCTCCTTAGCTACAGACATCCTGTGGGCTTCCTGTTCCTGCTGAATCCAGGACACATCCCCCAGCCTAGGATTCACAATCTCTACTGGGGACAGGGGCATTGCCTCTCCAGTCCGATTCCCCAGGACTTATGCTTTTTTTTTTTTTTTTTTTTTTGAGACAGAGTCTCTGTTGCTCAGGCTGGAGTGCACTGGCACAATCTCGGCTCACTGCAAGCTCCGCCTCCCGGGTTCACGCCATTCTCCTGCCTCAGCCTCCCAAGTAGCTGGGACTACAGGTGCCCACCACCATGCCCGGCTAACTTTTTGTATTTTTAGTAGAGACGGTTTCACCATGTTAGCCAGGATGATCTCGATCTCCTGACTTCGTGATCTGCCCTCCTCGGCCTCCCAAAGTGCTGGGATTACAGGCGTGAGCAACTGCGCCCAGCCTGTCTGGGCCATCTTTATACTCAGTGTAAGCAGCCCCCACAAACAGAAATGCTGTTGCAGGGTGAGTGTGCTAAAAATACTCCTGGGATTTTTCAAGTCCTTGGAGACATCCCTCTTAAAATAGTGCAAAAAGAACCGAATAAATACTCATTTATGTGCTATTTTAATGAACAACTGTAGACAATATGCCTAATATGGCAGGGAGGTCTTCAGTGTTCTTTCTCCTTCATTCTTGATTAGCGTCTGAGCTCAGATGGCATGCATCATTATGTTTGTGGCATTACAGAAGGTGCTGGGAGTGAGGGAGAGTGCAGGGGTGGGGAAGCATTGCGTGCCTGTAATCCCAGCTATTTGGGATGCTGAGGCCTGAGAATCGCTTGAACTCGGGAGGGAGAGGTTGCAGTGAGCCGAGATCATGCCACTGCACCCCAGCCTGGGCCACAGAGTGAGATTCTGTCTCAAAAAAAAAAAAAAAAAGAAAAGTCAGCTTCTGTGCTCCTGCCCAGAACCACTGAATCAGATGCTGGGTGTCAGCTCTGGATGCTGTTCGGTCTTTTCTTTCCTATGTCAACACAGCAGAGCTGCAGGCCTTGTGTGGAGGTGGGTTACAATGTGCTGTCCTTATCCCCAGTAAAACCAGGACATTTTAAGGTAGGGAGGGGGTGGGAGTGGATCAATTAACTTGGAGTCTTGGCTTGATCCTTACCCTGGATTTATGGGGCTTAGAAATAAAAGGAAAGTTGCATTCTTCTCTGAGGAACTGCTTAATTCATATCCACTCTCCCAAATAAAGCTGCTGGTTGATTGCAGCTATTTAATTCAATGCTATTTGCTTTCATTCTGTATAGGGTGAGGATAGCTTTTGTTGGCCAGAGCTTGTGCTAGATCTCCACCCGGGCCAGGAAGGCATTTCCCTGCACTCACAAAGGCCTTCCACACATAAGATGCACTGAAGAATTCCTGGCAGGGCCAAATCTGGTGTCCGGTTCACTCTTGGCCTTCCAAGTTCTTGCTGCCTCTCCTTTGTACCCATGATATCTGATGGCAGCAGCATGGAACTTGGTACAGTTGAAATAGCCCAAGTTCAAATCCTGACTCAGATACTGAGCTCAGTAACTTTATGTAAGTAGCATAATTATATGGACCTTCCCTTCTTCATCTATAAAATGATGTGGTGAACTGATTACAGGAATGGCCCTAACACTTCACTCGTTCCCTGTATCTCATTCGGGACTCACTGTGTCTCATGAGCTGTTAGTAGACATGATGCAAGCTGAGATTTTTTTTTTTTTTTTAAGACAGAGTCCTGCTCTGTGGCCCAGGCTGCAGTGCAGTGGCCTGATCTTGGCTCACCGCAAACTCCACCTCCTGGGTTCAAGCAATTCTCTTGCCTCAGCCTCCCATGTAGCTGGGATTACAGGACTGCGCCACGACACCTGGCTAATTTTTGTTATTTTTAGTAGAGACAGAGTTTCACCATGTTGGCTAGGCTGATCTCAAACTCCTGACCTCGGGTGATCTGCCTGCCTTGGCCTCCCAAAGTGCCGGGATTATAGGCATGAGCCACTGCGTCCGGCCACAAGCTGAGCTTTGAAAACCTGTTTCCATTTCCACTGTTGAATCTCTTTTATCACCATGAAAAGGGATTTCAGGGCTAGTCATTGGTTCCAGGAGAACCATATGTTCTACATGTAGTTATGTTCTACACATAGAACATAACTCAGGTGCTCTAATGGTCCCAGTTGACACCAACCTAGATCAGTTGACAGCCAGCCAACTCCTAGACCTCCATGTGAGCCCAGCCGACATCACCAAAGCTACCTACCTGACCACACAGATATGTGGACACTTAGTGCTTATGCCACTGAGCTTGTTGTGCACCATTGTTTTGGTAATAGATACAGTGAGAAACTCAGTAATAACTATTACTATTACAATAGTAATAACTATTGGATTCAAATCCTGCCAGGGCATGGGTTGGTTAGTGCTACATGCATTGCCTAATACATCAACTACTTTTGGAATGACTGAATGGTCTTATAAGGATAAATTATGTAACCCTTTTGCAGCCGATTTCTCTATTCAGAACATCTCTAGTAGGCTATGATCACTGCCACTCACCTGATATTCTTTAAGTGTGGAAATGCCATTTGCTGGACATTCAGAGAGAGAGATGTGAAGTAGCTAGGTTCCTAGTTTTACGTGAGATGTAGATTGATCTACGGAGTAATTTGGGTTCAAGGCAAGCCTGTTACATTCTTCAAGGAGAAAATAGCTTGACATCAGTATCAGTTTGAGAACACAGCATGAGTGAACAAAAGAAACAGCAGTCCCCATATTTTGGGCATTTGCTCTACACCAGGCACTTCTTATCTGTTCTGCACGGAAGAATTGTTCTCCTGATTTTTAAAGGGGACCAAACAGCTCAGAGACATCAAATAGATGATCAGAGCACACAGCTAAGGAGGTAACAGCTCGAACTTCTACATCCAGAGCTACCTCACAGCAAAGGACAGCCTCTTACACCCCACCACCGTCTGCAGAGCCCACAGCAGGCATCCAGGTGAAGCTCCTCAGTTTATCAATGAAGGAATTGCACTTGTGGATGGAAGTGGCCTGCCCAAGGCTACACGGCAGTGAGTGTAACCAGATTACCTGATACCCCTTCCAGGGCCCTTGGTGTGACTTATTGAGATCTCATGGGCCAGTGGGTGTCACTGAAATTCCTGGATAAAAGTTGCTTGTGGAGGGCTGGCATAGTGGCTCATGCCTGTAATCCCAGCAATTTGGGAGGCCAAGGCAGGTGGATGGTTTGAGCCCAGGAATTCCAGATCAGCCTGGGCAACATGGCGAGACCCCATTTCTACAAAAAAAATAACAGAAATTAGCCTAGTATGGTGGTGCATGCCTGTAGTCCCAGCTAAGGTGGGAGGATCACCTGAGCCCAGGAAGGTCCAGGCTGCAGCAAGCCGTGATTGTGTCGCTGCACTCCAGCCTGGGTGACAGAGTAAGACCCTGTCTCAAAAAAAAAAGTTTCCCATGGAGGCATTATCAGTTTCTAGGTCTCCACGTGAGCACCTTAAAAGAAGCAGTATAGTTTAACGACAACAACAAAAGACGCTCTAGGAAACACTGAGCTGCTCCGATGCTCCTGTGCTGTCTTCAGGGAAGCGAGTCAGCATCATGAGGAGGATGCCTTTTGGGAAGAGGCCCGAGGGCTGGCTAGCTGCAGGTGTGCCATTTCTAATCCATTCATTCATTCATTCATTTATTTTTATAGAGCTGGGGTCTCGCTATGTTGACCAGGCTGATCTTAAACTCCTGGCCTCAAGTGATCCCATCTTGGCCTCTCAAAGTGTTGGGATTACAGGTGTGAGCCACTGTGCCCAGCCCCAGACATGCCATTTCTAGACAACACCTCCAAGGATCTGAGGAGAGAAGCCCCTCATCGTGGCTGCCCCGGCATCTACCTATCCTTCGTTCTGCCTGCCAGCTCAGAGAGTGGGAGCGGTGCCAGGGAGCTGGTTGGGCTGGCGCTGGCCAGGCAGGAGCCCTACTTGGCTAGCAGCCCTGGGCACCTGCCACACTTGTGTATTTGCTCAGTGGTTTGGGGTACAGAAGCAGGATGCCTTCCATCATTGCACCCTGGGTGTTCCGGGCCTCGGGGGCCAGCTGCTGGGCTGGCAGCTTCTCTGAGGAGCTGTTTCTTGCCCTCTTTGTACCCCTGTCTCTCAACTACCTGTCAGGCAGGTAATAATCCCACTGTCACCTAATGTACCCAGAGGAGAAGGCAGGAGGCCCGCTCAATGTGCACAGAACAAACACTGACAAGGTGCCTGAGAGCCCTGCACCAGGCACCTTCAGCCCTCAGGGGAGAAAGTCTCCTGTCCAGCTTACCCCAGGCACCCTTCTCCAAATGCCCAGTCTTGCACCATTCCCAGACCATTTGGGCCACATCAGAAAGAATTTGCCATACTGCCTGCCTTTGATTAGATGTTAGGGAAGATTTAAATTTGTGCAGAATATCAATACAGCTCCCTTCCTGTTGGAACCATGTGAGAGACTATTTCCAAGGCTGTTTCTTACAAGAGGATCTGCCTTACTAAGACAGAGCATTGCAATAATTAATGTGTTGAAAGCTTCCTGATTTCCAAGGCATTTTCACATACATTAGCTCACTTACGGTCTCCCAAACCCTGTGAATGGAGCTTTTTTTTAGCCCCATTTTACAGGTGAGGCAACTGAGGCCAAGAGAGCTTGAGTAGCTCCCCCAGTGCCTTAATGTAGAATAAGTATCAGAGCAGAGACGGGAGCCCAGATCTTCCTTATGAAAATCCAGCCTCCTTTTTTTTTTTTCTTTTGAGACAGACTCTTGCTCTGTTGTCCAGGCTGGAGTGAAATGTCGTGATCTCAGCTCACTGCAACCTCTGCCTCCAGAGTTCAAGTGATTCTCCTGCCAGAGTAGCTGGGATTACAGGTGTGCACCACCACACCCAGCTTATTTTTGCAATTTTAGTAGAGATGAGGTTTCACCATGTTGGCCAGGCTGGTCTCAAACTCCTGACCTCAAGTAATTCACCTGCCTCGGCCTGCCAAAGTGCTGGGATTACAGGCCTGAGCCACCGTGCCCGGCCCCAGCCTTCTTTCTGATTCACTCTTGTTTTGTAATAGTGGACGTTTAAGAAGACTTTTTATTTTTTATTTGTATTTTTTTTTATTCAAAGGGCTTGTGCTCAAAGTGAGAGTAGGGAGAGAGGAATTCATGTTTCTCTGCGCTGTGTTTTGTTTGGGCTCTCATTTAATCTCTCTGACAACCTTTTGCAGCAGGTGTTATTCTTATCCATATTTACACCCGAGGAAGCTGAGGCTCACAGAGGAGAAATATCTTTCCCCAAGCCCCACATTGAACAGTGGGTAGAAAATGAGCCCAGATCCCTCTGTCTCCATTCTCTGCAACCTGTCTCTCTGCATGCCACATTGGCTTACAACCAAGATCAGCTGCAGCAGGGCAGGCTGGAGGATGAGGAGGCTGGCTAGACCCCTGGGAAGGCAGGCAGCACCCAGAGCTGTTCCAGCTCTGCTGATCCTGTTCGAGAGGCCAGAAAAGTTCAAATATTGACCTTCTCCTTATAGTCTCCCACCTACCCTCCCTCTGGAAGCACAGAACTGTAGTGTGCAAAGAAAGACCTTGTGGATCCTCTGCTCTTGCCCTCTCATTTACCAAATGAGAAGACGCTCTGTGGGGAATGTGACCGGCCTCATTCCATAGAAGAGATGGCAGTCTGGAGCAGAATCCGGGACCCCTGACTCCCAGGCCTGTGCACTGAGGCATTCTTGTCTGCCATCTCCCAGCCCCTCTCTTTGCCTTCCTTGATCTTCTTGAGTTCTCTAATGGGTCATCTGTTGTGACTGTTGATTACAAGACACCATGCACGGTTCCCCCGCTTCCATTTTTGTGCGGATCTCTCTCTGTTCTTACATAAGAATCTCAAAGACAGGGGCCAGGTTGTGACCTTCTCTTTGGTGCTGGCTTGAAGTTGAGGAAAGAGCCAGGCTCCAAGTCCCTTGGATCTGGGTCCCAACCCTGCCTGTGTGGCTCTGAAATCAAGTGACTCCTCCTCCTGCTGTTGTATTCCCCGGCAGCACTAACAGTGGCTCCCCTTAGCTGGACACCTAGAGTGCCAGGCTCTGTGCTCAGGACTTCACTGTTTGAGGTCCCTGGAGAGTGGAACCTCTTATCCACAAGGTGGTGATTCCCTTGGGAGTGGGCAGGATGCAGTCAGAAGAGAACTTGGGTGGGGACAGCTATCCTATATCCTGGGTTTACCCACTTCTACCCATGCACTGATGTGCTTGACTGCCTGGCCAACACTTACTGAGCATATAGTGTATGATGGGCACTAAGGCTCAGGGGAGGAAGTCATAGGCTTTGAGTCCCAGAGTCAGTGATGGAATCACCACGGAGCCAGGCATTGTGTCTATGCCCTGTGCCATGCGACAAGTCTCTGCCCTCTCTTCAACCTGGGGAGACCCTGGCTTCTTACCTCCCTGGGCTGTGGCACCATGCAAGGTGGCCAAGGTAGGGGCCCTGGTGTTCTGGCCCCCAGCTAGTTCTCAGCACTACTGAGTGCTAGCTCATGGTGAGTGCTCAGCCACTGTTGGATGAATGGAGAAATGACTCAATGAATTTCCCAGAATGCACAGATGCTGCACCTAATCCCTTGGAGTTTAACCAGCACAAGAGTTTGCACTTTGCTGGCCATCTCCTGCCAAGGCACAGCCTTCCCTGAGCCTGTTTCCCTTGTGTGTGGGTTATACCTGAGGCCCCCAGCTGGCGTTTGGTCCCCTCCTGCAGGCATAGGCTGCCCAGTGCCAAGTGCACCTTGCATCTCTCTCCAGCCCTCCCACTGCTGTCTCCCGCTTCCTGCCCTCCATCCCGCCACGGGCTCCCGCCAAACCAGCCCACACGGCCTCCTTTTGTTCAGCCACCTCAGTTTCAGGCAAACCAGTCCAGCCAGGTCCCCCAGCCTGCATTGCACACTCCTTTGAAGCCTTGACAGGCAGCCAACCAAGCTGGCCCGAGTGCGCAAGGCAGGGTGCTGGTGCCGGCGTGCTGGCAGCTGCTTCCCGCCTTTCTGGCTCCTGGGACCTGGCTGCTCCCAAGCCCATTCACATGGGGACAGAAATGCCTGGACGTTCTCCTCGGCTGGCATGGGCATTGCGTCCAGGGCTGCCGGCTGGGGCTGTTCCCACAGCCCAGAGTCCTTTCCCAGGCTCCCTGTTCTCCATAGTGAAGCCCTCTGGTTTGTCCCAGGCGGTGCATCGCACAGCCTCTGTCTCCACAAAGGAGAACTGGCAGCAGGAATAGCCTGGCTGGGTTCTGAGCTCTCTGACGAGAGGCAGGACTGGGCAGAGGGTAGGAGCACTGGCTTTGGCTTCAGAAGAGTGTCGAGCGCCTCACTCTGCCATTTGTAGCTAGGGACCTATCTGCTTCATGCCTCAGTTTTCTCTTCTGTAAGTGGGGAGCATAGAGCACCCAGTTCACCGGCACAGTGAAGGGTGATGAATACTGTAGGTTAGCACATGGCAAGCTAAGCCTTCAACAGGACTTGTGGGGAGCATTGTTAATATGTGGGGGATCATTGTTCTAGTAGCTGAGGAGCATCGGAGCCTAAAAGACTCGTGTGTGAAAGAGGGGTCTCCTGTTCCTATTTTTAAATTTTTAATTGTTTATTATTATTATTTTGGGGACAGGGTCTTGCTCTGTCACCCAGGCTGGAGTGCAGTGATGTGACCTCAGCTCACTGCAGCCTTGACCTCCTGGGCTCAAGCAATCCTTCCACCTCAGCCTCCCAAGTAGTTGGGACTACAGGCACACACCACTGCACCTGGCTAATTTTTTCATTTTTTATAGAGATGGGGTCTTACTATGTTGCCCAGGCTGGCCTCAAACTCCTGGACTCAGGTAATCCTCCCACCTTAGCCTCCCAAGCAGCTCTTGGAACTACAGCACCACCACCATGGCTGGCTAATTTTTTATTTTATTTTATTTTTTGTAGAGTGCAGTGACTCTATCACTGCTTACTGCAGCCTTGGCTTCCCAAGCTCAAGCAATCCTCCTACCTCAGACTTCCAAGTAGCTGGGACCACAGGTGCACACCACCACCCTCAGTTAATTTTTTGACTTTTTTTTTTGCAGGAAACGAGGTCTCTCTATGTTGCCCAGGCTGGTCTCGAACTCCTGGACTCAAGCAACCTGCCTACTTCATCCTCCCAACATGCTAGGATTACAGGTGTGAGCCATTGTGCCTGGCCTCCTATTTTCTAAATTTCAAAAGTAGTACATGCTGACTGCACAATTTAAGAAATTCAGATAAGTGAAAGAAAACTTAAAAAATACTTGTTGCGGTCAGGCACGGTGGCTCACGCCTGTAATCCCAGCACTTTGGGAGGCCGAGGCGAGTGCTTCACGAGGTCAGGAGTTCGAGACCAGCCTGACAAACATGGTGAAACCCCGTCTCTACTAAAAATACAAAAATTAGCTGAGCGTGGTGGCACTCACCTGTAGTCCCAGCTACTTGGGAGGCTGAGGCAGGAGAATCACTTGAACCTGGGAGGCAGAGGTGGCAGTGAGCCGAGATTGTGCCACTGCACTCCAGCCTGGGCAACAGGGGGAGACTGCCTCAAAACAAACAAACAAACAAACAAAAAAATCACTTGTTGCTGGGTGCTGTGGCTTGCGCCTATAATCCCAGCACTTTGGGAGGTTGAGATGCGGGGATTGCTTGAGCCCAGCAGCTTGAGACCAGCCTGAGCAACAGAGTGACATCTTGTCTTTACAAAATTTTTTTAAAAAAATTGGCTGGACATGGTGGTGGGCACCTGCAGTTTCAGCTACTTGATGGCTGAAGAGGAAGGATCACTTGAGCCTGGGAATTAGAGGCTGCAGTGAGTTGTGACGGTGCCAGTGCACTCCAGCTTGGGTGACAGAATGAGATGCCGTCTTAAGAAACAGAAAAATTAAAAAACCTTTTTATCCTAACAACATATATACTCATGTGTGCACGTGTATACACACGTATGCATACCCCTACACACACTAGAACTGCTAGTTTATAACCATGTGTAATAATAGTTTATATGGACATAATAGTGCATGCCTATTATGTACATATGTAATGCATTTTATATGCTTTTCATCTATATTTCATTTCATATTAAATACAGATTCTTGCATATACATATATTTGAAAAAGTAAAGAATAGGCTCCTCTGGTTTTGTAACCAGCTTTTGTCGTTTAATGTAATTTGAATTTTTTTTCTGTTAGGAAATTTTTCTGCAGGAAAATATTTCAAGGCCACCTGGTATGTTATAATACAAACATGTTATATCCATTTTACAGTTGAGGACGTGGAAGTGCTGAGATGCAACATAAGTTCCCCAAAATTACTCAGCTACTTGAGGCACAGCTGACATCCAGAAGCTTCTCTGAGAGGCTTTTGGAGTTCCCCAAGGCAGAGTCAACAAGAACATGAGTTTCTTAAGAACAGGGACTGTGTGCCTCACTCACTGTCATCTCCCCAGCATCTGCCGCAAAGTGGGCATTCTGTTAATAGTTACTGAGTGAATAGACACAGGAAGTTGAGTCTTCTTTTTTATCTCATTTCTTGCTCAAAGCTCATCACAGCATTCAACATGTCTTTCCACATGGCCCCCTCACTAGCCTGTGTACCCCTCAAGTCCAGGACCATGTCAGATTGTCTTTGAATCCCTCAGCCCCAGTCCCAGGCCTGCCCTAGAGCAGGTGTTCAGTAAATGACTATTGAATTGTGGAAACAGGGATCTGCCCATTCTGGATTCAAGACAGTGCCCTCCCTATGAAGCTTTTCTGAGCTCTTTCACACCAAAGTTCTCCGAACCGTCGTGTTGACAGCTATCTGCCTGCTGCCCTGAGTCCAGGAGAAACTTGGACATCAGCCCTGCCTGTCGCACTGGGGTTGGCGCACCTGGCCTGTTCTGGGACAGATCGCAAGGTTGAGGGTTAAGTAACACCTGGAGTGGTTAGGAGGCTGGGCACCTCCTTCTTGTGAATCTCCCGGGCTGCGTGGCGGGTGGCGGGTGGCTGGCAGGGGAGGGACCCTTGGCACTGCTGTGGCTTTGTATTTGCTGCCAGCGGGGCCTTTGATGCCCCAGGGGCTGATTGCCCAGCCAAGGGCATTGTAGAACACAAAAGCTGCAGAAAGCAGCACAAATAAAGTGAAAACGATCCAGGAACTGCCAGGGAGCTTATCAGCCTGTTTCCTGATCATAGGTATGGGGTGTAGGGAGGCACGGGGAGCATTTCTGGGCCCTGTGATTGCCTGCACGTTGCCAGGGCCCCTGGTATTGCATACAAAGCATTAACCTGGAAGCTAAGCAAGGCTCTTCACCTTGCAAAACTGACTGGATGAGTCCAAACTCTTAGTGTTTTTGTGAGGATTAGACAGGTTGATAAGTTAAAGTGCCTACTCTGTGTACATCTAATAATGATAACAGTGACAGTAGTAATAACAGTAGCAGCTAATACTTTCTGAGCATTTCATATATGCCAAACACTATTTTAACTGATTTTTATATTAATTCATTTAATCTTCATAATGACACTAAGAGGTAGGTAGTACTGTTATCTTCATTTTATAGATGAGAAAATCGAAGCTCAGAGATGTTAAGTAACTTTCTTAAGATCTCACAGCACATGAGAAGACAATCCGGCATTTGAACCTGGCACTCTGGTTGTGAAACACTGGTCTATAGCCACCTTGCTACCCATTTCTTCCCCCTAGCCTTTGGAATATTGTGTTCCTCTAATTATTATGATAGTGAGGACAACCATGTGATGATGATGACGATGATGATGTCAACGATGACAGCGATGGTGGTGGTGAGGGAGGAAGACATCCCTTCATTTCGTATAGCAGTCTGCCTCTTGCTGGGATTTCAAATCCATTTTCATTGTTGATCCTGAGAACAAGCCTTGGAGGGGGAGTCATTTTGAATTCCCAGGAAACCAGGCCTTAAGAGACAGCTGAAGACCCAAGCAGTCATTCGGTGGAGTCTGTGAGGCCCAGAGCTGAGGAGGAGGACATGGGTGTAGAAGCGGTCGCAGCCTACACTGCTGTGCTTATGGCTCTGGATCCTGACTGTGTGAGTGGGCCCAGGGCTGCTGCAACCTGTGGGGCTAGAGCAAGAAGGGTGAGGTGGTTGCCCCATTCCTGCTTCCTTCATGAACATTTGTTGTTCCCTCAGAACAGGAAACTGAGGCTGTTCCCTTGACCTCTCCAGACAGCTTAGTGGTGATCTCAAGCCCTCTTATGAGATGGTGGATCACAGCTACCATTCACTGAGTTAAGACCTTCATTTATTTCATTTAATCTCATCGGTAGCCTTGGGAGATGCATATTATGTTTCTATCATGGTGTACCATAATTGCATCAATTACTTTTTGCCACAGCAATGCCAAGTAACAACTGCAGAATCTCAGGGGCTTTCAGTATTAAACATTTATTATCTACACATCTGGGGAGATTGGCCAAGCAGCCCTGCTGATCTTGGCTGGACTGCCTCCATGTCTGGGGTGTGGCTCCCTGGTGGCTGATGTGATTTTGCTGGAGTGGCTGGGGTGTCTCCAGTCTGCCCTCTGGGTCTTTCATCTCCTTCTGAAACCAGCAGACTAGCTGGGGGAATGTCCTTCTTACGGTGAAAAGCACAGAGCAAGACAAGACCACTCCTAGGTGAGCAAGCCCTTTCCAAGCTTCTGCTGGCCTCTCTTTTGCCACCACCCCATTGGCTGAGGCGAGTGACCTCACTACGCTGAGTGTCGGAGTAGGAAGGCACTGCAGAGGTACGTGGTGGAGGGTGAGGGTGCAGGTAGGGTGAAGAGTTAGGACCTGTTTGCACTTGATCACAGGTGATGTCATCTCAACTGTCCCTCAGGCTTCTCTGAGCTTTGCTGTCATCCTTACTTAAAACTATTTGCATCATTAGAAAGAAGAGACTAACAGGCACCTAGCAGTGACTGAATACCCAACAATCCACCGAGGCTCTGTGGGACCAGGGGGCTTTATCAAGGTTGCCTAACAGCAGTGGCTCAGCCAGCATTGAAATGTCACCTAACTGGTTCCCATGTGTGTGTGCATGTGTGTGTATGTGTGTGTGTGAACCCAAACCTGTGCCCAAGTCAGACTTCTGTGACACTTGCAGCCAGTTCTCTCCCTCACAGTGTTGCTTGGGTGCTGGAGGCTGGAAGGAAAAGAAGCTTTAGGAGAGAGAAATTGTGACCTCCTTTCCACAGGTTGCTGTCGCCACAGGCTTTCCACAAGCTTCTCCCTGGGTGGCCACCCCAGAGGCTAGAACATAGCAGAGGATTTTTCGTAAAATCTTTGGAGTCTTCAGAAGAAGGTCTTTTGAGATAGGTCATGGAGAAATAAGGCCTTTGAGCCATAAATTAGCCATAGTGTGCAGGCTGGGGCCTCACCAGTTCAGCGAAATCTCCAGCCTTGAGAACTGAAACTGACTTGGGGCTCTGATTTTGACAATGGCCTTGAAGTAAGGCATTCCTCCTTGTGTAGTTGGAGCTGCATCCCCTCCTCTTTTGTCCCCCTTCACCATGGCATAGCCCCAGGGAGTCCAGATGCCAAATTAAGTCTTTGGCCTGTATCCTGAAGTCCATTCCCTTAGGAATACTTTTCTTCACTTGCCTGCCTGAGGCCCCTCTTCACACTTTTGCTTGCTTTCCCATGTTAAGGAGACATATTTGAAAGTGATTCCTGGGTGGCCGAAGTCAGAAGGCTGGGCAGCCATCTGCCTTGCCGGCCATCTCCCCAACTCTGCCGAGCTGTGAGCTTACAGGTGGTACCATCTGCACTTCTGCACTTTTTTTTTTTTTTTTTTTTTTTGCTCTGACCTTTGGCCTAATAAAAGCAAAGTGCAGAGCTTTGAATGAGGGAGATAGAAACAAGATGTTCCCTACCTCCCCCACCCCTCTTTTCTCTCCTCCTTCTCCTCTTCTTCTTCTCCCTCTTTCCCTCTCTGCACTTATTCTGTGCCAAACATAAACCCAGGGATGTATTTATTTTTCCCAGTGAACTAAAGGTTTATAAGGAGGATGCCCTTTTCTCTGCAAGGACTAGTATTCTCTTCCTCTTGGAAAACTCCTGTTCATCCTTCTGGATCTGGGGGAGGAAACCCATTTCCCACAAGACTGTTCTCACCACCTGGGTGGAGTTGCTGACTCTCCATTTTGGAACATCACACTTCCAAGGCTTTGCTCTGGTCCAGAACACACTTACTGTGCTGTTCTGGCTCATCTCTTGGTGTGTGTGTCAACTGAACCATTTGAAGGGGATGACTGTGGCTCCTTTATTTATCTCTGTGTCCTCTGTGCCCACTACAGTGTCAAACACAGCATGGAAGCTAGACATACATGTGCAAAATGGACAAATGTAGGTACAAGCAGGGACACCCTTAGTTCAGCAGGGAGCTTGGGCTCCAGATCGCTTAGCTCTAACTTGGAGGCTGGAACACCTGGCTCTGTTACACAGACAAGACCTGTGTCTCCATATACACAATTTATTCCTCACACTTGGCAAATGTGTGCCAAAGCTGAAAGAACTCAACCTTAGAGTTTGATAGGTTCAGGTTTGAAACCTTGCTCTGCCTTTTTCCAAGCAGAGAACTTTGAGTAAGTTACTTTACTGCTGCCTTTGCCACAGTTTCCCCATCTGTAAAATAAACATAGCAACACTTGCTTTGCCTGATTTGTTGAAAAGAATAGAGATGATATTTGCAAAGTCCTGGCATGAGCAGTAGCTATTATGGCTATTTTATTTACCCTGAAGAGCAACTGTTCATAGTATCACATGGCAGGCAGGGGTAGGGGGCAATAAAAGCATTTGTGGCAAGGATCCAATTATTTGTAGGCTTCTCTTCTGTCTGGCTTTGTTTACTGTAATGCAGGAACAGTGCCTTCACCAGGGCACAGCAGTAAACCTGTTGGCTACTCTAGCCTTGCCTGGGTTCCCAGGAAATTGGCATGAGAGGAGCTGCCTGCTGCTTGTGGGCCTGCTATTTAGGCTGCAATAGCTGTGGGAACACACAGGGTTAGGAAAACAAACACATGACTCATTGGGGACTTCCGACCTCAAGCCAATGAGGTGCTGACATCTTGCGATTTCTAAGGGTTCCCAGTACATATGTATGTGTCTGCTCAGCCTTCCTTGGACCTGAGCCCATCTCTCTCTGCTCTAACACTCTGTGGGGGGCTAGGGGATGGAATGCTTGTGTTCCTACCCTTCTTCCCTCCTTCTGCATTTATTGATCCTTGCTAGGTGTTGGGAATGTGATGACGAGTAAGACAGTGCAGGGTACAGACAAGTCAACACATGTGGTCTGCTGGACAGCAGCCCCCCAAGATGACCATAATCTCTGGGACCTTCTACTGTTATCTCACGTGGCAAAAAGGACTTTGCAGATGTGATTAAGTTAAGGATCTTGAGATGGGAAGAGTGCTGAATTACTCATGTGGACCCAAAGCAATCACAAATAGTTACTTATTAGTGGTTCCTTATTAGAGGGAGGCAGAAGGAAACTGACTACCCTAGAGGAGAAGGAGATATGACCATGGAAACAGAGGTTGTAGTGATACAGCCAGGAGCCAAGAAATGCTGGTAGCCTCTAGAAGTGGAAGGCAAGAAACTGATTTTCCTTTGGAGCTCCAGAAGGATCTAGCCCTGCTGATGCCTTGCTTTTAGTTCCTTATGACTTAGTTCAGCCTCTGACCTCCAGAAGGGTAAGAGAATAAATTTGTGAGGTTATTAGCTGCCAAGTTTGCAATGATTTGTTACAGCAGCAAGAGGAACTAATACAATGTGTCCTTGCAGTATTGTAAGTGTTAACACCACTTCCCTAGTGATGAAGGAGACTGAATGGCTCAGTGGTTCCAAGGTAGATCCCTGGAGTCCCAGTGCTGTGGTTCAAGTTCATGTTCACCTTTTGTTAGTTAAGGGGCCTTTTGCCATGTTACTTCTCAAAGCCCCAGGTTTGTCTGTCATCTGATGTAACATCATGATGTAAAATAAGGGTAATAGTCATGTCCATCTCATGCATGGTGGTGAGGATTGAGCTGTGAAATGCACATGAAGTTGGCTGTCTGGAGCACGGTATGTACCCCAGCACCTTCCTCCTGTGCCTTGCCTCTTGCACCTCCTCATCGACAGGAAGGCACTGGATGCTGGAGAACCTCTCCACAGCGATGTCGCAATGCAGGGCAATGTCTGCAGAGGTGTTCTGGGCTGACGCTTGTGGATAGGATTGATAGGACATTTAGTAGTTAGCAGTGGGAGGAGGCAGGGGTGCCTGAGACCCAGCACTTCTGGGGAAGTTGGGCACTGTGCTGGGGCCTTAGGCCCTGCAGTCACCATACCTCTGAGGGTGACTACTCACCTGTGGCTACTGTGCTGGGGCCTCAGTAGTTTAGTGGCTATTCTGAAACAGTCACTCACTCCTGATCCTCCCAGGCACTGCAGTTCACAGGCAGCCTTAGCTTTACCTCTCTGTAAGCTACTCATGAGCATACATCATTCTTTTATTTAGTAAACGGGAATCTCGCCCCTGCCATGTACCTGTCAGACATTGTAGGCGTGAGTGGAAGCTGCTGCAGGGTTATCGCACCTGGGTTTTGCCAGAAAGGTACTAGAAGGCTGTCAAAGCAGCTCCTGGAAGGCAGTTGAGCAAGTGACTGTTAGAGAAACCTGAGGCTTCGTTAGGGCCAGGACTTGGCCGCAGGGTGCTGTTCATTCCTGCCTGCCTCTGCTGCATTGAGGATGCAGCCTCCAGGCCCACTATGGATTTGGGCTCCTTCCCTGGGACATTTGGGATGATTTTGATGCATACTTGCTGTTGAGATTCTCACCAATTAGCTACCTGGGCCACTCTCCTCCTGACCAGTCAGCCACCACCACTGCCACTGCCAGAGGTCCACAGATGGAGGCTCCCCCAGGCAGTGGAAGGAGGCAGGGGTGCCCAAGACCCAGCACTTCTGGGGAAGTTGGGCACTGTGCTGGGGCCTTAGGCCCTGCAGTCACCACACCTCTGAGGGGCAGGAGCCACTGGGTCCATTTTACAGTCTCCTCACGTGTCTTTCAGTTGATGATGGGACATACACCCAGTTGTTTTCATTTTGCATGTATGTTCAGAGGGGAGTAATCATCACTGCCTCCCACTGGGGAAACTGAGGAACAGAGAGGCTGGCTGACTCATGGTCACACAATGAGTAGAGGTGATCCCAGATGAGATTCTATAATTTATGCTTTTAATGGATTTTTCAGGTGTGGGTTTGGGGGAGCTTGCTTTGATTCGCTATAGAGAATGTTCTTTTCCCTACCTGGAAATGCAGTTGTCATTGTTATTGTGTTGTTGCAGTTTGTTTGCATTCCTGAGGCCATGTCAGCAACAGGCTTGCAAAGGAAAGTGGGGGGCAGCCTTGAAGCATCTGGCCTGTAAGTACAGTCCATTTGGAGGGAGGATCTCAATGCATTTTTTAGCATAAATACACACTAGGCTAGCTGTGCCGCAGACAGAGGGGGCACCCAACCCTTCCAGGTTCTCTGCCCTTGCTGAGAAGCCTGGGTTCTGATCCCCATGCCTCAGTGGGACACAGAGCTGCCCAGGAGCACACGAAGCTCAGTCCTGCCCCTGCCTTCCAGGTAAACACAAATGCTGCTCGCGTTGGTGGCTTAGAGCCCAGCAGCACATTTAGTTGAGTGCTGTTCCTGGGGTTGGTGGGCAGGTGAGGGTGCAAAGTCACCCTTGATGAAGAACCACTGGTGTAGACTAGTGGTTCCCAACATGTGCTATACCAGAAATCCCTTTTATGGTTCTCCTTCCCTGTGAGGGAGTTTATCAGCCGAACAAACTTCATTGTTAAGTATTTATTCCTCTACTTTCTTATCTAAAAATATCTGCCAGTGGGAGTTCCTGATCTGGGTCACCAGGCTGAGGTGATATAATTCTGGCCAGTATCGAACAAAGAAGCTTGATATTTTCGGTGACAACTGTGGTCTTATTGGAAAGGAAGGTGAAATTTCTGGTAGACTTCTTGACCCTTCGAAAAATAGACTGAGGACCCCCATGGAGGAGTCCTGAGATTGGAATCACTGGTAAAAACTTTTATTTTGCTGTTTGGAATTAAGAATTTGGATCAAATGTTGATGGAAGGTTTCTTTGAGCTCCACATTTCCCCGGGAGCCTCCATCCTGTCTTGTCCCCATTTAGCATGAGCAGTGTCATTATTCAGCATGTATTTATTCAGTGATCCCCACATGCCTGGCACTTCCCTGGGTGTGAGGTTGCCGCGGTGAACAGCAGATGCAGCCATGGTGCTAATGGGGTCTGTAGCCAAGTGAGGGAGGCTAAGAAAGAAAGAATGTCATTTCCAGCAGTGATAAGTCCTAAGAGGGAGATGCGGCACGTGAATGGGCTTGAGGGTGCTGGTCTCTGGAGTAACAAGCCTCTGTAAATAATCAAGTCACCCATTTCCCAGCCCTGCCCTGAAGCACAGTCTTCACTTGGCCTGTTTAGGATCATTTCACAGATTCATTGACAGGGCTCAGTTCCTGCTAGTTGACTCCTTGGGGACGGAATCCTCTATTGCTTGCAAAAAAATATGCTCTGCAGTAGGCTGTCTTGCTAATTGAGAGGGATTCTGAGAAGTGGAGCAGCCTGCCTCACTAGCTTCAGTAAGAGGAGCCCTTATAGGTACATTGAACCTGGCCTGGTGGACAAAGCACCCTGCTGAGAGCTGGGCAGGTCTTTGGAAGGAGATTTAATGTTCTTCAGTAGGAAAGATGGTAATTCCTCTCTCCCTCTCCAGATGTCTGCAACCAAGTCATCAGAACACAGAAGGGACCTTGCAGCCATTGTGTCTTTGTGCTCGGGTACTGTCTGAGGGAGGGAAGGGAGGCAGAAGGAAGGGGAGGGACGGATCAGCTCCATTTGCTGAGCCAACCTACTCAGCACCAGGTGCCCCTCCTCTTGGCCACTGGAAGGCTTTCTTTCTTCTGGCCACAATCAAACACCGTTTCTTCTTTCTGCCTTTGTTCCCTGTGAGTCAATGACTGTTGCTGTGCGAAATAGTAGCCGCTTGGCAGGGGAGTTCATGAAGGTTGCAGAGCACCTGCTCAGGTTCTTGCCTCGCCTCCTTTCCCCCTTCCTCCCTCCCTCCTCCCACCTTTCCTTACCTGGCAGCCACCTAATTCTTCTCTTTTAAAATACAGTTCAGACAACAATCCACACCAGCTGCCTTGGGGAATCGTCCAAAGAGACAAATTCTACCCTGTGCCCACCTCTCCTCTAGTTAACACCTTTCAGTGTTCCCTCCCCTCCTGTTGTCCTTAAGTTAATGCCCTAAAGTCATGGCCCTTGCTCAGCCTCTAAGGCCCTGGTGGGTGCTGCTTCCCCTTGTAGCTGGATGGGTTTCAGGAAATGCCCTATCTGGTCATGAGAGATAGGCAGCCATACCTCAGGGGAGATGGTGGCGGGGGAGACAGTCTAGCCACAAAAGGCAAAAAAGATAGGGATGAGATGGCTCAGAGGGAGTCTTGGTAAGGACTTTGGCTCTTTCTCTGTTGAGATGGGACCGTTGGAAACTTTTTAGCAGGTTCTGATTTGCATTTTAATGAGATCTTTCTGGCTGCTGTGTTGAAAGTGGACTGGAAGTGGCAAAGGTGGAAAGACAGACCAATCAGGAGGCTATTGTGGTAATCCAGGGTATTGCAGTAATCCTGGCCTGGTGGAAGCAGAGGAGATTGTGAGACATGATCAGATTCAGAGTATATCTCAAAGGTAGGATTTGCTGGTGGATTGGCTATGGGGTGCCATAAGAAATATGATCCTGATTGTTGATTACCCTGTGCAACTACAGAATGAAGTTTCCATTTATGGATATGGGCGAATCCTCAGGGTGAGCAGGAGTGCCTGTTTGTTTTTTTGTGGATAGAAGTAGAATTATTATGTTAGAGATGTTGGTCAGACATCCAAGTGGAGACAGTAAGGAGGTAGCTGCATGTATAGATCCAGAGTGTCCACTTGGCCAGGCCATGGTACTCAGACATGTGATCAAATACCAGTTGAGATGTCACATGGAGTATGTTTTGAATGAGGTTAACATTTAAATCAGTAGACTTTGAGGAAAGGACATTACCCTCCACAATGTGAATGGGCCTCATCCAATAGTTGAAGGCTTTAAGAGTAAAAAGACTGAGGAAATGGGAAGTGGGAATTCTGACTACACATTGCCTTTGGACTCAAGCTGCAGTATCAGCTCTTCCTAGGGGCTCCAGCTTGCTGGCCTGCCCTGCAGAGTTTGGACTTGCCAGCCCCCATAATCACATGAGCCAATTCCTTAAAATCTCTCCCTTTCTGTCTCTCTCTTCAACATACACACATCCTACTGATTCTGTTTTTCTGGAAAATCCTAACACATGGAACAAAGGGATAAATTTGGATATCCAAAATTTATGCAAAAATGGATATTCTGATTTGTATTTGGGACTTAAGTTATTTAAGCCTTAAATATGAGTGTGATCATCAAGAGACAATTGTGGGCAGAGAGGAGCCAGTCCACAGGGCTGCACAGCACAGATTAAGAGATTCAGAAATTATGTGTGTATGTTTGTGTGTGTTATATGTGTTTGGGTGTGAGTGCTTGTGTGTTTTTATGTGTTTTTGTGCTTTTGTGTGTGTGCTTGTGTATGAGTGCTTGTGTGTGTGCTTGTGTGTTTGTGTATGTACATTCATGCTTGTGTATTTGTATGTGTATTGTTTATGTGCATGTGTTTGTGTGTATTTTGTGCTTGTGTGTATGTTTGTGCATGTGTGTATATGTTTGTGCTTGTGTGTATGTTTGTGCATGTGTGTGCATATGTGTGTGTTTGTGTACATACACATATATGTGTGTATATGTTTGTGCTTGTGTGTATATGTTTGTGTATATGTTTGTGCTTGTGTGTATATGTTTGTGCATGTGTGTGCATATGTGTGTATGTTTGTGTACATACACATATATGTGTATATGTTTGCTTGTGTGTATATGTTTGTGCATGTGTGTGCATATATGTGTGTGCTTGTATATGTGTGTGTTTGCTTGGGTGTGTTCGTGTGCATATGTTTGTGTGTGCTTGTGTGTGTTTATGCTTTTGTGTTTGTGTGTGCTTTGTGCTTGTGTGTGTTGCTTGTATGCATGTGTGTTTGTGTGTTTTGTGCTTGTGTGTGTGCATGTTTGTGTGTGCTTGTGTGTGATTGTGTGTATATGTTTGTCCATTGTGTGCATGTGTGTTTCTGCTTGTATGTTTCTGCTTGTGTTTGTGTGTTTTGTGCTTGTGCTCATGTGTGTTTGCATGTGTTTTTGTGTGTGTGCATGTGTGTTTGTGTGTTGTTTGTGTGCGTTTGTGCATGTGTGTGCATCTGTGTGTTTATGCTTGTATGTTTGTGTTGTGCTCATGTGTTGTGTTTGTGTGCATATGTGTGTGTGTTGTTTGTATGCGCGTGTGTGTGCTCGTGTGTGTGTTTGCATGTGTGTGTGGTGCGTTTGGCATGTATGTGTGTTGGGTGCGTGTGTCTGGTGCGTATGTGTTTGGTGTGTGTGTGTTTGTGTGTGTATGCATGTGTGTTGTGTGTGTGTGTGTGGTGAATGTGTATGTGTATTTTGTGTGTGTGTTCGTGTGTGTGTATTTTGTGTGTGTATTTTGTGTGTGTGTACGTGTGTTTGGTGTGTGTGTTTGGGTGCATGAGTTGTGTGTGTGTGGTGAATGTGTTTGTATTTTGTGTGTGTTGTTTGTGTGTGTGTTTGTGTGTGTGTTGTTCATGTTTGCGTGTGTTTAGTATGTGTGTTTGTATTGGTTGCTGAGCACTTGCTATGTGTCAAGCATCCCCTATTACTAGATGCAGCCTCTTCTTAAAACAGTTTGTATGTCATCATGGAGAGCCATCTATCTCCTTACTTTTTCTGGAAGTTTGGGAAGGGATTCTCTTGGGGCCACCTACGTATTTGACTGATGCTTTGCAGTTCCCATATCACAGTCCCTCCAGTGTTCTGGGCAGCAGACTGGCATCCAGCCGTTCCTTCTCTTGTGTCAGAAATTGATTATTCTGGCATCTTCCTTCCATGCCATTTTCAGTTCCCCTAACCTCCAGTCTCTTGAAGCCATTTAGCCTCTCTTGGTACTGAGTAATCCCATTTATTAAAGCATGTGAAGCTTCCTTAATGGCAAGTGTTGGTACAAATAGTTTTGCAGCCCCAAGGGACAGGGTCATTTGAACTCGGTGACTGGAAAAACGGTTGGTGTGAATAATGTGAAGTGCAGGACCATGGTGATGAATTTCCTTCACCCTCTTTGTTCCTTGTTTTCTTTGTAAGGCAGAATGTTTAACCCATATTTTCCAAGAACTGTGTAGGTGGGTTGCTGGGGACAATTGATTTTTAGAGAAGTATTATTTCTCTGGATGTGGAAACCAAGAAGCAAAGAATAATATTGAGCAAGAGTCCTCCTGATGACCAGGCCTGGGCTAATTATGGCGATAGTGTTGCAATGTGTTTGGACCATCATACAGTGTAAGAACACCACTTCCCCACAAAATGTCCTGGACACAGGGTACTCCTCAGGGCCTTGCTGTAGCCCCATGTCACCCAATGTCAAGTGGATCATCTACTTTCTAAGACTGTAATTGGTCCCGAAGAAGAAGGAGTGGAGCCTGGCAGGAGGAAGGGACACAGGTCTTTGTGTGAGGAATACTGATTGGTAATGGTAGTTCTGGTACTGCCCTGGCTTGCTGTGTGAGCCTTCTCACCTGTCTGAGCAGTGGGATCACCACCTGAGGAGAATGGACTAGGTGGTTTATTTTATTTTAAGAGAAGATCTTGCTCTGTCACCCAGGCTGGAGTGCAGTGGCGCAATCTTGGCTCACTGCAACCTCTGCCTCCCGGGTTCAGGCAATTCTCATGCCTCAGCCTCCCAAGTAGCTGGGATTACAGGATTGTACCACCACACCTGGCTAATTTTTGTATTTTTAGTAGAGACAGGGTTTCACCATGTTGGCCAGGCTGGTCTCGAACTCCTGGCCTCAGGTGATCTGCCTGCCTCAGCCTCCCAAAGTGCTGGGATCACAGGCATGAGCCACTGTGTTCAGCCTTGGACTAAGTGCTTTCTAAGGAGTGGGGATGGGTCAATGGGAGGGTGCCTTCCCTAAATAAAGGGGCCAGCCCTCCATTAGCATCCACTTAATGTTGTATTGTGGGAGGGTGCGTTCAGTGCTGCCAAAGTAATTTTTGGACTTTGAATATAATGAAAATTTCTGAATTTTGGATGTAGGCAATAACTTCAAAAATATTTGAAATACCCTGTGGGTTAGATCTGTAGCTAGATAAAGCCCCTAGGACTTCACGTTGCAATTCAGCATTCATGAATTGCTCTCCATGGCTTCTCACAGGCTGGGGGTCAGGAGGTGAGGGAAGCTCTTTTGATTTGTTTTGTTTTGAAATCAGTGTAAGTATCTTCAAGGAACTAAGAGAACAAAATCAGACTGGAAGCTGGGTCACAAGATGCTGTTGCCTGGAGACTTAGACAGAGGGCATGGCATTCACTCCCTCATAGAGGGAGACGGCCTACAGCAGGAGCCTCAGCAGCCCAGCCCCTTGGGATTGATCCCTGGGTCCTCCACCTGCTGTTTCTGGCTCTGTGGACTCCATGGCATTCAGAGCTGGGGGAAATCAAGTATTTCAACATCTTAATTTTTTCAGTCGATAATTATATTTTGGAGATCTTTGTGTGTCCATATGTGTGTGTACACATACATTACTCTTTTTTAACTGCTGTATAGTATTACTTATTTTCCCAAACTATTTCCTACACACACACACACACACACACACACACACACACACACACACACGGAGGCCAAACATCTTGTCTTTTTTTTTTTTTAAAGACAAGGTCTTGCTCTGTCATCCGGGCTGGAGTGCAGTGGTGCAATCACAGCAGCCTTGACCTCCTGGGCTCGAGTGGTCCTCCTGCCTCAGCCTCCCAAGTAGCTGGGACTACAGACATGCACCATCACACCCGGTTAATTTTTTTATTTTTATTTTTTGTAGAGAAAAAAAAATGTTTTTTCACTATGTTGCTCAGGCTGGTGTCCACCTCCTGGGCTCAAGCGATCCTGCTGCCCAGGCTCCCAAAGTGTTGAAACTACAGGTATGAGTCACCGCATCTAGCCCCAAACATCTTATTGGACAAGGCTTTCTGGGCCACTCTATGCAGACAGCACCCACCTCGCACCTTCATCTTCCTTTTTTCTTTTTTCTGTCTTAATCGATCACCATAGCACTTATCATCATCTGACCCACCATATAGTTACTTGTTTATTTGTTTGTTGACAGTCTGACACCCCCAACCCCTCATGATCCCCAGGAATGCAGATACTTCTGTAAATTTTATTAAGTGCTTTATTCCCTGAAAAATGGTAAGTGCCTACTAAATATTTGTTAAATGCATAACTCTCTATTTTGGAGATGACCTCCATGCCCAGCCTCAGGCACAGAGAGGTAAAGTAACCTACTCAAAATCACCCAGCTACTGACAGGCAAATCTGGGCCCAGAGCCCATGCTCTAATCTAAATCATTACTACCTCCCTGCTGGTAACAAACAAAACGTCAGCACAGTGCCTGCAACACAGTAAGGACTCAGTAAATGTTAAATAAAGGTAATAATGCTTATAACAACCATCTTTGCCCCCAGAAAGATCCTTACCGTGAGGAGATAGCAAGGATTTGAGATGTTCAATATAAAATACCAAGTATGGTGCCTGTGCATAGTTGGCCATCAATGAGTGGTGGCTATTTACTATTATGCTTGTTATTTTATTATACTTTAGCACTTTGTGTTGTACTTAAATACCACTCGTTTGACCTACTTATCTTTTTCCCTCCTGAGGGTGCAGAGTGAGGCTCATTCATTCCAGCATTCCTACAATCTTGTACATCCATACAATTCTTGATACGTAGTTGACATACACTACTGTAAGGTACATGAATGAGTAAGCAGATAAAGGAATGAACAAATGGGCCAGTGGTTTGTTGGGGCCACTCTGGCCAGTGGTTTGGGGACATACTTCCTGGAGTCTTATCCCCTCTTGTCAGATTCAGGTTTAGGACAACGGTACAGTTGTTCCATTGTTCCCAGATAACATATCCTATCTTAACGTCTTTGCTGGGGCAGCCCTTGGACACACCCTGAGCTCCTGCCCTATCACTGGCCCCACTTGTACCCCTTGTGGGCAGGCACCACTGCAGCCTGCTCTGAAGGGAGCTTTCATGTGGCCGACCAACTCTACTCCTTGACTCCTCCCTTCTCTCATTGAAAAAAAAGTGTTTAAGGGGACATTTCTCTCTCCTAAACTTTTTATGTTCCATTGAAGACCTAGAAAACATGTTAAATAAAAATGCTTTGCAACAGCTGACCTCTGTCTTCTGGCTTGTACCCCACAAACACCTTATCTAATGAGTAAGTCAGTTCTTACCTTTATTTCACTACTGAAGAAACTGGTGCATAAGTGTTATATGCTTTTTAAGTTACGTAGTATTAATGGAAGAGCCTAGGGCCAGAACCAGCTGTCTGCACGCAACCCAATGCTTTTTCCACAAGAGTTACCCACATGGCTGTATTTGTTGGTATTTTCTACCCTTACCTGCTTCCAGAAGACTTTGGAAGGGGGTGTTACAAATGTAATGATCCACGGCAACTTTCAAGTCTGTTAGCTCCGTGTGACAGCTGAGCTGCCCTGTAAGGTGTAATGAGGAGAGGCTTCATAATGAGCTGATAATGAGTTCTGCAGATGACACTGCTCAAGGGTGGGGTTGCTTTACCCTCTGCCATGTTTTCCTTTCCTGTTGGATTTGACTCTTAGATCAGTTGTTCTGAGACTGGGTTGAAGGTTGGAATTGCCTAGGGGATTTTTTAAATCCTGCTGCTAGTACCCCAGCTGCAAAGATTTTGATTTTGTCTGAAATGGGACCTGGGCATTTGGATTTATAACATCTCCCCAGGTGATTCTATTATGCAGTGGAGTTTGAGGACCACAGTCTTAGAGAATCCCTGTTATAGGGATTCTGGGGACTAACAAGAAGCTACAGACCCCAAACTATTTCAGATGTAGTTCCAGCCCTCCTAAGCAAGTGTTGGCCCAAACCTGCTCACTGTTGCTCAGATTCGTAGCTGCTCACTTTACAGAAGAAATGACAATGCTGAAAGAGGAAACCAAGGGGACAAGAGAGATGGCAGCCATCCCAACAGCTGTCTTGTGTTGTGCCCCTACTGTGTGCCAGACACTGTCCTAAGCACTTTACTTATATTAACTCATCCAGCTCACAAACAACAAAATGGCCCTAAGAGGCCTCTGCTGATATCATCCCCATTTTTCAGATGAGAAAACTGTCCATGGGGTCGATCAGTAACTTGTTCAACCTGGGAATGGCAGAGCTGGGATCTGAAGACTGGGAGCCAGGCTCCGTAGGCTTCTGATTAAGTCACTGCATTTGTTGCCTTGTGGGATGTTCTTAGAACTGTAGGATACTGGTTTCTACATGGCCAAGAATCTTCTCTCACTAGTTCGTGCTCCATGGTGATGCAGAAGCATAGTTCTAATCTGTCATTCTGTTGCTCTGGAGCCCACACAGCCCCCCATTGCATCTGGAGGGAGAAGCCAAGCTCTTTAGCAGAGCACCTGAGGAATAGCCTTTACAGCCTGGCCACTGGCTGAACATTCTTTCACTCTCCATGCCACACTGCTCTGTTAGTACCATCTGAAGGTCCTCTCCCTTTTCTCTGTCTTCTAAATGCTCACTTTCCAGTATCTAACTCAAATGTCTTCTTCTCTAACTTGTCCAGGAAGAGTGAGTAAGGCCCTTTTCTTTATTCCCCAGGCTCTTAGTTTCTCCATCTCTGATCACATAGATTATAGCCCTTTCTTTGGTTTTCTCCAGGGGACCAAGGAGTGGGGCTCTGCCTTTCTCATGTCTGCCCTCCCTTCACGGCCCCCCATGGTGTCTTCAGTGGATGGCCAACCTCTCATGAAGAGGATGTCCTCTTGTCTGAGGTTCTACTTTGTTCCAGCCATGGGGTCATACTCTCTTTATCTTTTGACTATCCAAAGGTTTTCTGTTTGGGACTGATGCCTTCCTCCAAGGTACTTTGGGCTCCGAAGTGTGCAGTTGACATTTGCTGTGCTTTCTGAGGCCAGGCTTTGGTTTTTGATGAATCCTGAGCTTCAGTGGAGATTTGCTAGCCTTGGGCTTTCTGTGTTCTTGAATCCCTCAGAGTCCAGAAGAAAAGGAAAGCTGACACTTTCTAGGAATGACCTGTGAGAAGAGAGGTTGGTGTCTTGCTGCTAAGTTCAGCTTGGTTCTGAACTAAGTCACCATGGGCAGAGGAGGCAGGGATAAGAGGAGTGGTTTCTTGGCCCCCAGAAGGGAAATGTTTTTGTTTTCTGGTGCGCTTTTGTGGAAATGGTGGCAGTTGCTCACTAAAGAGAACTAAAACTCTTTTACTAGAGCCCCACCAGGGTCTGAAGAGGATGGGTGCATGGGAGCCATTATCTTGTAAAGGACACTGTTGAGACCTTGCTACTGCTGAAGTGAAGAGCACAGGAAAAGCCAAGCTTAAAAAACACTGGGTGAATCCTAAGAATTTTGCATGCAGAAACACATGCATGATGAGAATAGAATCTTCATTACAACATTGTTTGACATAGAAAAATGAGACTCAGCTTAAATGCTCATTAGTTAGTGATTGGTTGATTAAATTGTGATAAAATGGAAGACTAATACAGCTGTTTAAAAAATTAGTAAAAAAAAATCAGTGTGTGAGATGATGCACCTGTTAATTAACTCAATTTAGCCATTCCACAATGTGTACATAATTCAAAACTTCACATCATATATTATAAATATATACAATTTTTATTTGTGAATTAAAAATTAATCTAAAAAAATTAGTGGCTATATGAAGTAATTGGGAACAATCTTGAAGCTATATTAACTACCAAAGAGCAAAGTCAACCTTAACAGTGCTGACTTTTTAAAGAATAGTACCTAGAGCAGTGTGTGGAGTATGCTAACAGCTACACACTAATGCACAGCCACCAACCCCAGATCAGTTACATGAACTTCTGCATTCACAAACACACTTAACACGCCCTGTGGCTATTGCCTCTTTACTGACCTGTAAGTCAGTTCTAGAAGACAGACGCTCCATGAAGGCAGGTCCTAGCCTGCCCATTTGCATTTGTATCTCCAAGGCCAAGCTAGAGAAGGCACACAATAGGCTTTCCACTAATATTTGTGAATGAATGAATGAACAGAGAGAGGAGTTTTCTTTCCACAGTTTCCTTCTACCTGCTAGTCCTTGAGCATATGAGGCTGGAATCTAAGCCCTGAGGTCACTCACTGCTCTCCTGGGTACTGTCCCTGGCCTCCCGTCCTTTTCCTTGAGCTTCTATGCTCTGCAAGACTTTCTCATTATCCTCTAGGCTACAGAGCAACAAGGAGACAGGGAAGAGCCTTGAAATGGACCTTCAAGATTACAATGTGCAGCTGACATTGTCAGTTAAGTCGGGCAGATCTGACTTCGCTGATTAAGTTAATGTATGAGCCGATCCTCCCCAGAAGCTGGGATCAGCCTCCCCATCTGATGGTGGGCTGGTGAGTCAGACCTGCTGGGGTTTGGGTCCTCACTCCAGCATGGCTGCCTCTGTGACCTTGGCCACTTTACTTAACCTTGCTGAATCTCAATTTCCTGATCTGTAAAAAGGAAGCTAAAAATGCTTCTCTTGAGGTTGTAGTGAGGATTAAATGTGATAACATAAGTGAAAGTGCCCTTTGAAGAAAGAGGAAGGCGAAAGTGCTTATTGTGTCAGGAGAAATGTGTGGAGAGCCCCCTGTTGTTCTCAGGTGTCTCATCCTTCCCAGGGAAAAATCCCCATGCCAAGTCAGAAGAGGTTATAATTTGGCTCTGACTCTTTTATTCAGCACTTCTCTCGGCTGCCCAGGGTTTTCAGCTTAAGCAAATAAATTACCCTTCTCCACTGGGCTCTGTGTTCTGCAGCCAGCCATATGTTTAAGCTTGATAGAGATTTTTATCTGGCTTGGTAATATTACCCAGCAAGGGATGACATTTCTTATCAGAGGCCCTGAGGAATCAGAGATAGGAGCCCTTTCTTTTTCCTGGCCGCCAGGCCTCCATGTGCAGGGCTGGAAGGGAAGCTGGGAGGGGCTGGCTGGGCCTGGTAGTGGGCATCAGCTGGCCCTCATTTCTTAAGACAGCACTCCTGTTTGCTCACCTACACAGAAGCAGGTCGTTTTGAGATGTTTGCATCTTGGAGCCACTGATAGAAGCAGGGCAAGGGAGAGTGCATGAGGAAGGAAGGCGGGAGTGTGATGATGCATGCCCAGCTTTGGGCGGAGGCAGAGCACTTGCCTGTGTGGGGCCCTGCCCTTCTCTTGAGAGGCAGGCGGGCCCTTGCTGCAGAGTCAAGGCCTGGGGATTCTGTGGCTCTGTAGGGTGAAGGGCACTGGAGACCTACCAGGGGCTGGGCCATTGGAGTGGTGGGTGCTGGGGAACTTTCATGGGCCCCTCCAGGTCCACTTCTTGCTCTTCTCTGCCTTGTTTTGTGCCCAGAAGGCTGACCTGCATGGATGCATTATCAGGGTGGATGCAACACGGGGCTGCTGTGCTCTCTGGTATCTGTTTGGGAGGCACTGGCAGGATGGGAAGGCAGGTGGGGAGTGAGGTCGGGGGGCCTATTCTTCCACTGCCTCCCTGCTGCTCCCTGACTGATTCAGGTAAGGTTTACACAGGGGCTCTAGGTTTAAATTTTCATTCTGGCATGTACTTGCTGTGTGATATTAGGCAAGTGGTGGAAGCTCTCTGTGCGTCCGACTCCTTATCTATAGTAACGCTTTTGCATTCCATTGATCTCTTTGCCTCTCATTTGCCCTGAATGCTGAAGGAAAGGACACTGCTGTATCCCCTGAGGGACTGTCTGACCCCAAAATACACTGGGGCAAGGGTTCCAGGGTGGACAAGGAGATGACCGATGATCACGTGATTTGGAGCTATAGCTTTCATTGGAGACACATGCTCTGGGCTCTTTCCCTCCTGAGTTTTGGGAAGTCCTGGCCTGTGCAGCCTAATTCTCATGTACTAATCTTGCAATCATAAGAAAGGGAAGGAGAAGTGGTTTTCCCTCTCCCTGGACCCACTCCAGCCAGCAGTTCCTGACTTTGCTTCCTTCCTGTTGGTGCCCACTCTGTTTCCTTCCATCCCTCCCCCAACCTCTCCCATCCCATGCCTCATGTTGGGCAACTTGAGTTTAACTGTCTCTTCTTCCAGTGGCCAAGTCCAAATTCTGAAAGCATAGTTCTGACCATGTCCCTGTCCAACTCAAAAACAGTAGCTCCATGTCACCCACAGGCTTGAAGTCAGACCTCTCGGGGCATTTAAGTCCACTGCAACATCACTCCAGCCTGTGAATAAAGACTGAATGCCTCCGAGCCTCTCATGTGGGGAATCAGTTCTGGTAAACAGGTCTCACTTCTTGTCTTTTAAACACTACTGGCTTTCCTTGACGTCTGTGCTTTGATCCCATTGTTTTTTCTCCCTTGGATGCCTGAGAGATCCATGGGCTCTGGCTTCAGAGAGTGCTGGGTTCAGACCTCAGCTCCAACAGTTGCTGGCTCTCTGACTCTAGGAATGTCACCTCACCACTCCAAGCCTCTGTATCCTTGACATTAACCTAGGCTGATAGTTCCTGCCTGCGGGGTTCTTGTGAGAAGAACCTGTCTAAAGGCTCCTACTGGGGCTTGATTTGTCAGATAAATGAATGGGGCTTTCCCTAACCTTCTAATTGACTACCCCACTGATTATTCAAACTCCACCTGTCCTCAAGTTCCATTCCATCATTCACTTCCTCTGTGGGTTTTTCTGCCACAAAGTCATCTTCCTGTGTTTGAAAGACTCTTAGTTCCTCATGTCTGACAGCAAGAGTGGACCTCATCTCTTTCTTTTTGTGTCTGACTTCCCAGCACAGTCTCAATTTCTTCAGGGCATTGGCTGTGGTGTAAGATTCTCAGCTTGAGCACTGGAACCATTCATGGGACGACTGAGTATTCAACTCCAAGAGAATGAAAGAGAGTCACTTGTTCTTTCATTGAACGAAATTTGATTGAGTGCACATGATATGTTGTGTCTGTGCTTCACACTGGAGTTATAAGGATGCATAAAATGAAGACTCTGTCTTCACATAGCCTATCATCCAGTGAGGAGGTTGCATTATTGGGAATCTGTGCCAAGCCTGAATTGCATAAGACATAGGTAGCTGAGAACCTGGTGCTGACTGGGGACTGGGGGAAGTTCTGTGCCCAAGGAGAGGAGGACTCTTCCCTTCAGATGGATGCTCATAATATTATCTTTAACTTTTAAGAATTTGATTTTAATGTGTCTCAATGAAGATCTCCTTATGTTTAATAAATTACAAATTATTTGGGCTTCATGGATTGGGATTTTTATTTTCCTCTCCAGATTTGGAGAGTTCTATGTATTTTTTTCTTTAAGCAAACTTTCTATCACCTTCTCCTCTGCTTTCATTCCTCCTCTTGAGTTCCCATAATGTGTATTTCGGTTCACTTGATGGTGTCCCCCATAAGTCCCATAAGTTTTCTTTTTCATTCTTTTTTTCTTTTTATTCTTCTGACTAATTTCAAATGGCCTGTCTTTGACCTCATTGATTCCATCTTCTGGTTGATCAAGTCTGCTGCTGAAGTTCCTTATAGAATTTTTCAGTTCAGTCATTTTGCTTTACCACAAGAATTTCTGTTTGGGCCTTTTTTTTATGGTTTATCTCTCTTTGTTGAACTTCTACTTTGTTTATGTGTTGTTTTTCTGATTTTGTTGTTTGTGTTCTCTTTTAGTTGAGTTTCTTCAAGGCAATTATTTTGAATTCTTTGTCAGACAATGTATAGGTCTCAATTTCTTTAGGATTGGTTACGGGTGCTTTAGTTTGTTTTTAGTCATGTTTCCTTGTCTATTTGTAACCATCGTGGTCTTGTGTTGGTGTCTACATATTTTAAGAAGTAGAGATCTCTTTTATTCTTTACAAATTAGCTTTGGCCGAGAAAGCTGTTCACCAGTCAAGATATTTTGGGTGGATTGGCTGGCAGGGTCTGAGGGCAAGTTTACTGCTGGAATTCTTAAGTGGGCTGGCCTGGTGCCTAAGTCCATGGGTACAGGCCTAGATTCTGGGTCCCTGGGGGCCAGACTGGCACTGAGATACACTGGGATGGCTTTATTGACTGTGTTTATGCCTGTAGCATGGGTTTGTGAAGGCCAACCTGGTACTAGGATCTGCACTGATGTTGGGTGCTTACTTCACTCTGCTTCCTCTACATGAAGGGTTTCTCTCTTCATGCTGCACTGTGTTGTCTTGAGGGAAGGGTGACGTAAGTGATGTGAAACTGTTATTCCTACCCTTTTCAATGCATCTTTTATTATTCCTATGCTCCACCCAGCTGCTGTAATTGCTCATCTGGATTTCTTAGCTCTTGTGAAGGTATATTTTTCATGGGTGGTTGTTCAAATTGCTGTTTCTGTGAAGGGATAAACACTGGAAACTACTATTCTGCCATCTTGCTCATATTACTCTTCTCTTCATAGTATTATTTAAAATGATACATTTAGTTTTGTTTATTTCACATCCGTGTTCCTTCACTAGATTGGGATCCTGTAAGGGGAAGAATGAGGAGGTCAATTGTGTTTACCACAGTCACAACAATAAAAACTCGTGCTGTTGTCACACTATGTGTAGGGCACTGTTTTAAGTTCTTTATGTTTACCAAATTATTTTATCCTCATTAGACCCAACTGAGATAGAGATACTGTCACTACCTTCATTTTACAGATGAAGAAACCAAGGCACACAAAGGCTAAGTAATGTGGTCTAGCTCTACCATGAAGACAGTAGATGGTAAAACCAGGATTTTAAACCTCGCAGTGGCTCCAGGATTTGTGTATCTAACCACTCTGCCAGACCTTTCTAGTGCTTTCTTCTAGTAACCACCCCAGCAAAGATGCTCAGCAAATGGGTGGTGCATGAAACAAAGGGTCATTATCCTATTTCTTGGGTAAGTTCTCACTGCAGTTTATGCGCTGGGCACAGAGTTAACAGCATAGTAAAGAGGAAGGGACCTGGATCTAGGAATTTAACACAGCTAGATTGAGATCTGAGCTCACTCATTACTAAGTGACTATGAGCAAACTGTTTAACTTCATTAAGTCTTGGTTTTCTTAGATCAACATGGAAGCAGTGCATTAATAATTTCCTATTAATCTTACATTAATGGTGAAAAAAATGAGAGTATAGATTATACTGGGTGCTCAGACAGTGTCATCTGCCATCTTGGAGGGGTATATATACATATATATATGTATTTTATATATATTATATATATAATACCTATATATGTGTATTTTATATATATGAGTATTATATATATAGGTATTTATATATATAGGTATTATTATCCGCTTTAGCTTTTTCATCCATGAGATGAGAATGAGATGTAGTCCTGCCCGATGTCCACACAGGCTCCTCAGAATGGCTTTGTTTTACTAGAGAGGTTACCCCTAGGAAACAAGCTCAATCGCTTGCCCCTCAGTGGACTAGAGGCAGCATGTTTATGAGACAGGAAAGGAAGTGAGTGATGTGAGTTTCTTAGCTGGCTTTGGAACAGAACAGAGGCTCTTTACGATGATGCCAGTGCTCCTAATTAATTATCATAACAAGTCTCCTGTTCTGAGCATCTGTCGGTAGGTACAGCTGCACCAGCACAGTGGACTGGCTGAGCAACCAGGAGGGCTGGGGCAAGGCCAGGCCAGGGCAGCCAGCCTGTATCTCCAAGTGCCCAGCTAGTTCCGTCCTTGTATCTGACAGGGCCCTCTGATCTTCCTGCATACAATGGATTGCAGGGAAAAAGAAACTTCCTGGCCTGATTGACACAAATTTGTAGGAAACAGCTGCCTTTAGTGGGGACAAAAAAGCAAAATCCAGTGTGAGTGATAACCTCTTGCCAGTCTGGGTTCTGGGTTGCATATCTGCTGGTGACTGTAGGAGGTGGTGGGAGGATGTGAATTCCTACAAATGCTAAGTTAGCATACAGTGTGTGACAACAGGGTGAGAACCTCCTATTGGTTCTCCCAACAAATAGGAAGAGAAGAGCCTGAGTTTTGGGGGTTCCCAAGTTTTTGAGGTTTCACCAGTGACTTACTTTATTGCCACCAGGAAGTGCATGATGCACTCTGTACCCCACTTTCTTTGTAGTGGCAAAATGGAATTTGTTAGATTTTTTCCCACAGTTGAAAGGAGGTTGCTATGGCAATGGCCTGTGCCTAAGATGAAGTTGAAGAGAAGTATGGAAAGAACTTGACAGTTCTTTGCAGAACAGCAAGCTTACATGGAGAACTGAGGCTCAGAGAGGTGAGGTATGGCCCAAGGTCTCGTAGCAAGTTGAGGGTAAAGCTGGCTCCTGGGACCAACCATGGCTTCCTAATTGTTGCCATCCTCAGTTCCTTGCACCTGTTGATTGAAACACTGATGGCCTGCTTCAGCTGTGTCAGTTATCTTTGTCTTCTGGGCTCATTCCTTGATGGGTTCAATGTGGCTGGTTGCCTCTTGCCACATGATTTGGGCACTCCATGTTTAATCTGACATATTCTGACTGCAGTTTCATTTATTTTGCTGCTTGTGTGAATCATGACTGTGACTGGGAATGCTGGGCCCAGGTTTTCAGGGACACAGATCACAGAGAAATGCCATGTAATGGTTAATTCCATCTGTCACCTTGGGTAGTTACCCAGGTTTTCGTTAAACACCAGTCCAGATGTCACTGAAGGTATTTTTCAGATGAAATTAACATTTGAATCAGCAGACGTTGCGTAGAGCACATTATCTTCCATAATGTGGATGGGCCTCATCCAATCAGTGGAAAGCCTTAAGAGAAAACACATGAGGTTCCCTAAGGAAGTAGAAATTCTGCCTCCAGGATGCCTTTGGATTAAAACTACAACATCAAGGCTTCTCTGGATCTCCATCTTGCCAACCTGCCCTGCAGACTTTAGACTTAACAGTCCTCACAATTGTGTGGGTCAATTCCTTATAATCTCTCTATGTCCCTACAGACACACACATGCACAGACACACACACACACACATACACACACACACATTCTATTGGTTCTATTTCTTTGGAGAACCTTGATATTACATACAAGCTTTGTGTTTATTTGTTTTATTTTTATTTTAAAAACCTTGGACATCATAAGATGCAGACTTTAGAATGAGACAGATTTAGGTACAACTCCAAGAACTGCCAATGCTGAGGGTAAGTTACTTAACTTTTCTGAGCTTAAGTCTCCTTATCAATAAAATGGAGATAATATTAACACCTCCTACATTAATGCCAATAAAGACTAAACAAGACAATGAATGTAATGCACTTAATACACTGCCTGGCCTAGTGCTCAGCACATAATGCTGCTTATTCTAAAATTTATATTTTACTGCAAGCCATGTAGGTGCATGAATGAGTTCTCTATTTGCTGCACATCAAATCATAACAAAATATAGTGGCTTAAAACAACTTATTTTTCTCATAGTTCTATAAGTTGGCTGAGCTCTGCTGGTGGTTCTTCTGTTCCACATGGGAGCGTTTGGAATCGGTGTGTGGCTGCATTAAATTAGGAGTCTGGTGCTTCAGCTGGGGTGACTGGAGTGACTGGTGGCCTCTGTCTTGCCATGAGGTCTCTCATCATGAGCAGTCTAGCTCAACCTTCTTTATGGTAGGTTGGGTAGCTGAATCCCAAGTGGGTAGATGTGAAAGTTTCCTAGGACAGAATCATTTCCATCACTTTCCCCTGGTAAAGCAGCCACAGACCAGCCCAGACTCAAGGCAGGGAAAGCAACTCCAACTCTTGATGGGAGAAACAATATGCATGTACAGAAATGGGAGGACTCATATCACTCATTACTAGACACAGTCCACCCCGGGCACAAGTTGCTTTTCAGGTTTATGTCTCTCAGCTTCTACTCTGCTTAACCTCTTGGGTTGGTTTGTAATAATGTAGTGACCTCTGAACAGAAACTCTGGAGCCAGCCTGTCCTTTTCAAATCCTGCCTCTGCCACTGACTAGCTATGGGACCTTAGGTGAGTTTCTTATTTCCTTCATGCCTCAGGTTCCTTATAAGGGAAATGGGGATAATGTTGGTACTAAAGTGGAACTTGTGTGAGGATTAATTGAAATAGGAGTGTGTATGTATTCATGCCTATATGCATATGCATGCCTGTATACATGCATTCATGTATTTACATTTGAATGTGCATGTATGTATACTCATATACGCATACATATGTGTCTGCATATACACCTGCATATGTATATATTTATATATGCAATATATATTAATTGCATGTATACATAAAATTGCATGCATAGCTCACAAAGATGTTTCCCTGTTTATACATATGTTTGCAGCCTGTACACAAGTCCCAGGCTGCTTTAACCTGGGCCCTGCCCCAGTGTGTTTGAGAAAATTTTATCACTGCGCTTGAGAGCTGGTCTTCAGCTGGGTGTTGAACTGGGACCTCCCGAAGCCAATGCCTAGTGCCCTCTCCACCACACAAATGGTTGCCAAGACTGCCCTTGGGACATATCAGAAGTATATCAGTGGGTCTTGGTAAAATACAGAATCCTGGGCCCCACCCCAGGCCTGCTGACTCCAAGAGATTGACCTAGAATCTGGTTATTTCACGAGTTGCTCTGGGGTGATTCTGATAGAAACGTCACAGGCGCCTCTGATCGTGGCAGGTCCCTGGCAGCTCATGCTTGCCCCAGCAGTACCTTCTTTACTCTCCGGTTAATTCATTTTACTTTCCCTCCCCAGAAAAAATGAATGCATTCTCTTCATGCACGACCGTGATCTCAGAGGAGTGCAGAACACAGGGCCAGTTTCACATTTGGAGTTTTAGTTTAGTTTAGCTTCCCGCATCATTGAGAAAGACAGGGTATTCTCACCTCACCACTTCCAGGCTGAGCTGATGTCAAGTTTAGCTGTGAGATAACCAGACCACCCTGAGCCTCCCTCCCATTCAGAGTGAGCTGATTTACCCCAGGTCCAGCTTCTGGGTGATATGGCCTCATTGCTTTGTAAGTTCCCTGAGGCCTTCTCACTAAGAAAATTACAACTGCTCTTTATTGAGCATCAATACTGTATACAAACGTTGCTTTTCTTATTACTTTCCATGTGGAAAAGGTATTATTACCCCGAAGCTAAGGGATAATAGCTTACAAAAGCGCACAGAACAAGGATTCAAACCCTTATGACCTAACCGGAAAAACCCCTTTCTCTTTCTACTATACCGGCAGTGAGATATGTTAAGATTTGTTTTCACGGCCCTAGGTCCTAAATGCTTCCTAAATACTTCTCTTTAATGTATGTGAACAAAAACCTGCAGGGAAATTTTATCCAATTTCAAATGTACAGATTGTCTTTGGGGTTACAAACAAGCACCAGAAAGTCAGGAGCCACCCTGGCACTGGCTGAGGTGGGAGGTACAGAATGAGGTGTCCGTCCCTCCAAGGTACAGTGACCTAGAATCTCACTGCTCACTGCCTGTCTCTGTTCAGCCTTTCAGTTCATAAACATGCTTTCCTCCCTGCATTTTGGCATGCATCATCATTTAAATTCCAGGTCGTCATCCTTGTAGAATGAGGTTCGGATCTCGGCATTAAATCTCCGCCACAGCGTGTGCAGGGCCTTGCCATTTGCAGAACACTTCCCGAGCCTTGGCTTATCCTGACAGCTGCGAGAGGTTACCCTGTTTGTGAGTGAGGAAAAGAAAGGCTCACATGGTGGTATCACTGGCCTAGCTTTCAATCCAAACACTAGTCTCACCATGGATACCAGAAGGTCTTCTGTCAAATTGATCAAAAGCTGATTGTGTGGGGTGTAAGCCAACCCTGAGATCAAATTAGGGGGAGAGGCTGGACCCTTCTTCAGGAGCTGGGGCTCCTCTCTGCAAATACTATAGAACATCAGTGCCACTGAATGAATGGAGGTGGTTACCTGACCAGCTTTCCTACTCAACATGGAGCTCTGTCTATCTCATCTCTCTCAATTCTTCAGTGCATAACCCAGTTCCTAGCTTGTGATGGATCCTTCCTAGGGATGTATTGGATAAATTAATGAATAGTGATTCTACCTAACCAATTAAATCACTGGGAGTTTGAAACTCTTGTCCAACATCAGTTTTATTTCACGTCTTATTATAAAGCAGTATATACCTCTTCCAGAAAAAGCGAAAAACCCTTATATCACTTAGATGTAACTAATTAAACAAACTGATGTGTGTGTGTGTGTGTGTGTGTGTGTGTATGTGTATAGTTGTATGGTGGTATATACATTAGTTTGTAAGTAGCTCTTTTACTAAATACATGATAAATACACTTTAATATCAACATGTGCATTTCTACTACATCACCATTTGATTGCTTGGAGACCAGCCTTCACCGTTGTTCAGACCTAAGTGGCAAAACCCTTTGAATTTTTCTAAGTGTCTAGGGCAGACATTTAGGAAATGAATTCAACTTTGGCACTATTATAAACAGTGTTGGCATGAATATTCCCAAAGCTAAATCTTTGTGAATATGTTTTCCTACTTCATTAGGACATATTCCCATAAACTAGAATGGCTGAAACAAGGGCTGGTTAGGCTATTGAGGTTGCGGAGTTCCCTTTCAAAAAGTGGGGACCAGTGTCTCCTTCCACCCCCCGCATGAGAGACGACCATGTCCTCGAGCCCTCCACAGCAGGGCTTCAGGGTGGATTTACCTTTCCAGCCTCATCTGTTTGGCACTCGGTATTGCACCAGACGCATGGCTGTTCTCAGGCCATCATCCCTTCTTTAGAGGGTCTCCCTCACTGCTTACTGTGTAGTGAGTGCCCTTTTGTTCCTCCTTCCAGCCCTTGCTTTGTGCAACACACATCTCAGATTATTGAATCATGATTTGTATTGTTTGGAGATGAGCCCAAGTGAGTCAGTTCCCTGTTGTGTCCTGGTGGCCAGCACATATTTTATCATGGATAGAAGCAATGGCTTACGTCCGAAAGACCTGGATTTACAATGACTCTGCTTCTTTTCTCACCTGAGTCGTGGCTTTTTCATGTGAGAACCCCCTTTGTACAATTATGATAAGGTTTGAATGAGATATGGCAGGGAAAGGCTCAGTACGCAGCTCAACATAGGTGAATGCTCAGTCGTTGTTGCCCAGGCTCAATGGCTGGGCAGGGCAGCTGACCATGTGCTGGACACTGTTTACATGTTTTATGTCAGGGGTGGTCAAACTACGCCTCATGGGCCAAATCTGTCCCCACCACTGTATTTGTACAATCCAAGTGTGAATAATGGTTTTCACATTTTTTAATGGTAGTGAAGGAAATCAAGAGAAGAAGAATATTTTGTGATATGTGAAAATTACATGAAATGAAAATGGAAATTTCAATGTCCATAAATAACATTTTATTAAACATAGCAGACCCTTTTTCTTAACGTATCGCCTATGGCTGCATTATGCTACAATGGCAGAGATGACAAGGGGCAGTAAGGACAGCTGCCCTACAATGCCCAGGATATTGAGTATCTGGCACTTTATAGGAAAAGTTTGCTGACCCCTGGGTTATATGTGTAAGCTCATCCAATCCCACATAGTGTTGGCAGTTATCATACCATCCCCATTTTACACATGGGGAAGTGAGGTGCAAAGAGGTTCAGAAACTACCTGAAGCCACATGTAGCATGGAAGTGGTAGAGTTGGGGTCTGGTTCCTAGAGCTGGGACTCTTCATCGTTCAGCCATAGGGTAAGTCATTGGTCTTTGCAGGTGAGGAATTGTGAGGCAGGAAAAGAGAAAGTCATGCACTAATGTATGGTAGAATAAGAATTTAGAGGCTGGGCGTGGTGGCTCATGCCTGTAATCCCAGCACTTTGGGAGGCCAAGGCAGGAGGATCACTTGAGGTCAGGAATCAAGACCATCCTGGCTAACATGGTGAAACCCCGTCTCTACTAAAAATACAAAAAATTATATTGTATTTTATATACAATATAATACAGGTGCATGGCTGCATGCGCCTGTAGTCCCAGCTGCTGGGGAGGCTGAGGCAGGAGAATGAGGTGAACCTGGGAGGCGGAGCTTGCAGTGAGCCAAGATCACACCACTGCACTCCAGCCTAGGCGACAGAGCGAGACTCCGCCAAAAAGAAAGAATTTAGAACCAGGTTTGTTACTCTCAAAGTTCTTGGTCTTGCTCTCATGATGAGCTCCTTCCACCACCCTAGTCCCCTAGGATCACCTGCTTAACGCAGGGCCAGACACACAGAAGCATTCAAGATATCCCTATAAATGCAGCCACTTGATAGCAATGTCAGGACTAAATGTGGTTATGTACTTCCTACTAAACATAAGCTTAATAAATGTTTGTGGAATAAACAAATGAATCTGATGAATAGTTCCTGGACTCTCAGAGTTTAAACTCTGGGAACAGGGCACGGACTCCTGAGAAAAGCAGACAACTCCTCAACCTTCTCGTGGGAGGGAAGGAGACCTTCTTTCCTGAACAACAATTATGCTTCCCAGGTGGCATGGGGTCCTTAGGCCACAATGCCAAACACTTTTGCAGTTAAACTTCCAATGAAGGAAAACTGGTCTGTCTTCTCTGCCCGTTACAATTGTCTTTACTCTTTTTGATTCTGAATGTTTCTTTTTCTTTAAACAGCTTTGTTAAGATATAATTTACATACCATATAATTTACCAATTTTAGAATATTTTCCTCACCTCAAAAGAAAGTCTGTACCCTTTAGATATCACCTCCCAATCTCCCTTCTATCCCCAGTGCTAGGCAACCACTTTTTTTTTTTTTTTTTTTTTTTTGAGATGGAGTCTCTCTCTGTCACCCAGCCTGGAGTGCAGTGGCGTGATCTGCAATCTCCACCTCCCAGGTTCAAGTGATTCTTCTGCGTCAGCCTCCCAAGTAGCTGGGAGTACAGGTGTGAGTCACCACATCCGGCCAATTTTTGTATTTTTAGTAGAGACGGGGATTCGCCATGTTAGCCAGGCTGGTCTCAAACTCCTGACCTCAGATGATCTGCCCCTTTTGGCCTCCAAAATGCTGGGATTATAGGCGTGAGCCACCGCGCCTGGCCATGGATTTGCCTATTGTAGATGTTTCACATAAATGGAACCACAGAATATATTGCATTTTGTGAGCAACTTCTTTCACTTAGCATAACGTTTTCAAGGTTCATCTAGGTTACAACACATACTTCATTCTTTTTTATGCCCAAAATATATTCCATTGTATGAATATATTCCATTGTATGAATATATGCCCCATTTTATTTATTCATTCATTAGTTGATGGACACTGGGTTGTTTCTTTGGGGGTGGGGCTGTTATGATTTATTCTGCTCTGAAGGTTCATACACGACTTCGTATGGATGTATGTTTTCATTTGTCTTGGGCATGTATATACCTAGGAGTGGAATTGCTGGGTCATATGGTAACTCTACGTATAACCTTTTCAGCAACTGCTAAACTCTTTTCCAAAGTGTCTACCCTGTTTTACATTCCCGCTAGAAGCTGCTCGTTCTTGCTCATTATTCGTGTTTCTCTTTAAACACAGAATGTGCGACTCCATTCATATGACAGTGCTAGAAGTCAGTACAGTGGTTTTCTCTGGGACGATGGCAGAGGAAACTATGAAGGGCACAGGAACACCTTCTGGGAGAGGGAGATGTTCCCTGTCTTGCTGGTTTGGTGCATTTGAATACTTGCATTTGTCAAAACTCATCAAACTGTTTATTTACGAATTGAGCATTTCACTGTACGTGACTTATGCCCGATTTAAGAAAAAATGTACAAATGAAAAAACATAGAAAGAGAAGAAAAAGCAAAATGTCTGTATTTTAATTATCACATGACCTGACTGGCTGCTTATCTTACTCACCTTCCCATGGACACAGGGCCAGTGCCTAGCAGGCAAGGCCACATGCAAGAAAAGCTCTTAATTGATGTGATTAACTACGTCTCAATAGGGAGCCTCGTTAACAACAGGGGAGTGAAAAGGAGGCTATTTTTCACTCTCCCAACTAGCGGATGCCTGGAAGGGGTGATGGGGGCACTTGGAGGGCTGCTCCCTGCGGTGCAGGGGAAGACAGGACAGCTGCTTTTTCCTTTGGCATTAAGATAATTTTAAAAAATTATTTTCTCTCAATTGCTACAAAACCTGCTCTTCTTTTTCAACTATGAGGAGGAGGAAACCAACTTAATTTTTGTTTAGTGTGTTTCCGAAGGCCACATTATCTACCAGAACACAACATTTCATAGGATACTCTTTAACCCTTCCTAAACGCATCTGTTCAGAGGAGCAGGCAACAACAGGAAACAAACAAAAAAGAAGTGAAGGGTTTCCTCTTTCCCCCTTAGAATGTGGAAAGAAATGTATGGATTGACATAAATTCACAGAAGGTGAGAACTGGGCAAGCAAACACATTATCCATGTTCTTAAAAAGGCAAAATTATATAAATTTTGATAAAATTTCAAAAATAGGATCATGTCATTTGTAGGCTAGAAAAAATATGTATTTGCTAGTAAAAATATGGACGTATAAAAACATCATTACTTGGGAGAGGATGTGGTTATATGTGTATTTTTTTTCTTATTGCTAATCTGTGATTTTTTTTTTTTCCAATAACCACTGGTTGCTTGTGAATTAAATTGTTGGGAAATTACTTGGGTTGTTATCTCTGATTCGAGAGATCAGTTTCCTCAGGCTCCCCCTTTCTAGAACAGGCTTCCTTCTCCCATCCCTCCTATGTTTAAAGCTAGGGAACTTTCAGGCAACACTGCATGGGGCACTGAACGTGAACTTGGTGGTTAGCTGGGTCAGGGTTTGATCTTACAGTATCCGGGGCAAGTCACAGATCTTTTCTGTGTGTTGGTTTCCTCACTGGAAGAAAGGGACAGATAATGCTCTCCCCAGTGGATTAATGTGAGACATACGTAGGAAATCCCTAGCACAGTACTTGGCCTTTTGAATTAGTTTCCTGTTTCTTTCCAACCTACCCCTTTATCCTGGTCTTTCCTGGCACCGTGAAAACCAGCACTCAGCAGTACAGTTTGATGACTTCTTATTGCTAGGTTTCACCTCTAATCGTTGCAGATGCTTAAATACACACACAGGCCAGGCACAGTGGCTCGAGCCTATAATCCCAGCACTTTGGGAGTCTGAGGTGGGAGGATCACTTTAGGTCAGAAGTTCAAGATCATCTTGGCCAACATGTTAAAACCGCATCTCTACCAAAACTACAAAAATTAGCCAGGTGTGGTGGAGGACGCCTACAGTTCTAGCTACTCTGGAGGCTGAGACACAAGAATTGCTTGAACTCGGGAAGTGGAGATTGCAGTGAGCTGAGATTGCACCACTACACTCCGGCCTGGGCAACAGAGTGAGACTCTGTCTCAAAAAATAAATGAATAAATTTTGAGATTTATGTGTGTGCCAGACACACACACACATATGTACACATGCAACTTTTGTGTGTGTGGCTCAAGCCAGGCAGAGAAAGACAAATACCAGATGATCTCACTCATATGTGAAATCTAAAAAAGTTGATCTCAAAGAAGTAGAAAGGAGCCTGGTGGTTATCAGAGTCTGGGGAGGGGTTGGGAAGATACTGGCCAAAGGATATAAAAGTTCATTTAGATAGGAGGAATAAGTTCAAGAAGTCGATTTTGACTATAGTTAATAATGTGTTGTATTCATGAACAATGCTAAGAGAGTGGATGTAAAGTGTTCTTACCACAAAAAGGATAACTAGATGAGGTAATGCATATGTTAATTAGCTAGATTTAGTAATCCCATAATGTATCCACTGTGTCCTTCAAAACCTCATGTTGTAAATAGTAAATACATACAATTTTATCTGTGAATTAAAACAAAATAAGATTAAAGAAAATCTCCATCCCCACAGATGAGTTAAGACCGCTCACTGATGGAGCTAGTATGTATTACTAACCAAAGCTAGAACTCATTGCCACGAACATCTGGGTGACAACGCTATTGATAGTCCTTCCTGCAGTACCTGTCCCTGGCAGAGACACCTTCAGTCTTCAGGCTGGGTGCCCAATGATATGCTAGAAATATTAACTCCTCCTGCAAATCACCAGAGGGGGTGCAGTCCCAGACTAAGTTTGAGTATTGTTTTCCGGGTCTGGAGGAGGGGCTCAGCAGAGAGCGATTCATGGTTTTGCAAAATGTGTTTACTCTGGTGGAACGTGTGGGCTCACGTGGGCAGAAACACATTTGCACACATGCAAAACGTAAGCCATGCACCGTCATCTTTTCACCCTTGTTTGGTCACCTTTGTAACCCTCTTTCCTCCTCCCTAATTGCCTCCCTCAGCCCATTTCCTCAGCCTCTTTTTATGGCAGTGGTTTTCAAACCTCAGTTTGCAAATGATCATCTGGGAGACGTGCTATAATGGAGATTCCTGGGTTCCCCCAACAGATTTTCTAATTCAGTGGGTCTAGGGTGGGGCCCTGACTGCAAATGACATTTTTACCGAACATCTGAGATAGTCCCATTTGACCAGTTAAGTGCTATAAACAGAATGTCTGGGACTTCTTGATACTTCAAAGACCCACAAACAACCTTGAGAACAAACATGTAAAATTCTTAGCTGAAAAACATGAAAACAAAAATGCAAAATAGAAATAGTTATACTGTATGTTTTATAGAACTTTATGTCAACTTTATGTTAAGTTTGCCTCAACTTTCACAGTTACATAGGAATTATTTTTTAATGAAGGATATGAGTGCAATTAATGTATTTGATACAATGTGTGTGAGGCCTACAAAAGCCTTATAAAAGCTGTAACCCCATAGACCCCACTCTGAGAAATATGCCCCTAGATGATTTCTTGCTTGTAGCATTTTAGATCTGGAAGACCCCTTAGAAATGTCCTTCTTCAATACCTAGATTTTACTATCAGAGAAACAGAGGCCTACAGGGGGAGGGACTTGCCCAAGTTTGCACAGCAAGTTCCTGAAGAGGCCAGACTAGAGTGAAGCATTTACAATTTACGTGCAAGTGCATGCGTGTGCAAGGGCTGGTTACATCCCTCTCAGCAGTCTCTTCTTTTTTATTTTTATTTTTTTGAGACACAATTTCACTCTGTCTCCCAGGCTGGAGTGCAGTGGTGCGATCTCAGCTCACTGCAATCTGTGCTTCCCGGGTTCAAGTGATTCTCATGCCTCAGCCTCCAGAGTAGCTGGGATTACAGGCACACGCCCCCAAGCCTGGCTAATTTTTGTATCATTAATAGAGACAGGGTTTTGCCATGTTGGCCAGGCTGGTCTTGAACTCCTGACCGCAAGCGATCCACCCACCTCGATCTTCCAAAATGCTGGGGTTGCAGGTGTGAGCCACCACGCCCAGCCAGAAGTCTCTTCTTCATTTCTCTTTCACTCTGGCTGTTTTTTTCCCTTTGGTCCCTATGTTCTCAGGCCAGTCTGAAACCTGGCCCTGAATCCTGAGGGTAAGGGGAGAAAGGTTAGTGGGGGGATCTCAAGGTTGAAATCAATAGGCATAGTATCTGTCAAGACCAGTCTTCAGCTTACGTCCCTGTAGGGGGAAAGAGAGAGGAAATGCACCAAGGGGAGAAGAAGTGCTGAGTCATGTCACTTCAAGCAGACACATGAAAAACTGGCTAACTTCTCAGCGGCCCACTGAGTTCCGACAACATGCTGGACATTGTGCACACTAAATTAAGCTGACGGAGTCCTCGCCCTGTGGAACCTTTCATTCATCCACCTACTCATTTCACTAATATTTGCTGAGCTCACTTCACTAATATTTGCCCCACACTGTCAACAAGGCAGATATGGAGCTTAGAACCTAGTCTGTGAGACAGGCAACAACAGATGACAGATCCATAAACAAGGCATTTCAGTTAAGATATTTCAGATAGTGACAATTACTATGAAGAAAATAGAAGAAGATAATGAGAAGGAAAGTGGCTGGGTGCAGAGCATGCCATTTGAAAATAAGTTCTTGCTAGTTGAATTGATTAATAGTAAATTCCATGTGACTGAAAGGGGATATACTTAGGCCATTTATCGTTTCTGACTCTGTCCTCCACAGGGTAAGACTGAACTTTCTTGCCCATTGTGAGCAATTCTGGCCAAGGAGTAGTGACCAGAATTGACATGTCATTTCTGTCCTTCATGTCGGAATTCTAGTGAGAAACCCTCCAGAGGTCACTCTCACTTCTGGCCTGCTGCTGATCAGTGCTGTGTGTAGAGGCTGCCATGTTGGCTTGGTCTGGATGATGCTGAGATTGTGCATGATCTCAGGCTGACCTGTGATGAACATGCAGCTGAAAAAAGAAATTAATGTTTGTTGCTTTAAGCCACTAAAATTTGGAAAGACATGTTAGTGCAGCATAACAGCGTCACTTCTGACTAATGCTAATACAACCTGCAAGGCAAAATAAGTTTGAACTGTCATTCCGGATCCATTGGTAGGGGCTTTCTTGGCCCTGAATGGGAAACAACTCTGAGGTCCCAACTGGGCCCTGTAGGAAAGTGGGCTCTAATGAATTGGTGTTGACCACCGTGCCTGTAGGTGGGAGATGGCAGCTGTGGTACCACATGCCTGTCTTCCTGCTTTAACTTTCACAGGAGGTTCTTAACTAACTGGATCTTTTTCTAGTCTGTCCTGAGCATCTATCCACACAAATGACGCTCATCAGCTGCACTGCTTTATGGGGTCTTTGCTCGTCTCTTTTCTAGTGCAGATTCTTATCATTGGGTTTTAAGGTTCTCAAAATTCTGACCCTAACACACCCTCCCTCAGGGGACTACTTGCTGGCCACTGAGCGTGCAATAATACCCCTTCCCTGCTCTAGGCCTTGATCACTGAATGCTATCCTCTCACCCCCCTGCTTTCACATCTACCTGTCCAGTGGGTATCCTTTAAATCTGGCTCTCAGAGGACTTTCCTTTGCAGCCACAGTAACCCTGCTGTCCTGAACCCAGACCACACAATGCCCATACTCGATTAATCTTTGACAATCTTGTTTTATCTTATACTTCGTTGCTGCATGGTTATCTAACAATCCTCATGTTGAAGTCTCGACTCCCTAACTAGGTTATACACACTCAAGGAATGGCCTGGGTTTTGTAATTTCTCACCACAATGTCTTGGTGATAACAGGCACTTGAGAAATAAGTTTTTAAAGAGTTGATTGGATTGGCGATGTGGGGCTAGAGAGTAGAAGGGGAAAACTGACGTGGAGTTATCTAGTGGGCATTGTCCAGCCCATTCTGCCTGTCCCGTCTCCCAGGCCAGTCCTTCCTTCCACAGCTGGCACAGTCCTCGTGTGATGTCCCCTTCCTGAACTGGTTAGACTTCTAATCAAAAGGTCTATATTGGAGCAGCTCAGTATAAGCCATTGCAGTGGGAAACTCAGAAAAGGAACACACAGGATGTCTTGGCAGGATAAGACTAGGCAGCGATTCGACTTTAGGGGAAAGGGGAGGCTTCCCAGGGGAAAGGATGTTTGGGCTCTTCCCAGAAGGAGGTGTGGGGACTAACCCAACAGAGGGGCCAGAGTTATGCTCTGTGGAGATCCCAACCCAGGCCTGGGCTGGAGAACTGGAGTTAGGGGCGAGCTGGAGCAACCTGTGACCAGCGACCAGGGACGGGGCTGGAGGAGTGATGTGGGACCTCCCTGCTTGCGGGAAGTAGCTTGACCTTATCCTTAGCCCTGAGGGATGCCCCAGAGGGGTTTTAAGGGTGGAAGAGACTGATCATACTGTCTTCATGCCGTTGTTTCATTTTCTGCCTTTCCTCTCCTGACTCTGCTCTTATTTTCCTATTCTTGGACTAACATACTTTGTGTTTTTTTTTTTGGTTATCTTATTTGAAAATCAATATAACCACATCTATAAAAACAATTTTAAAGAATGCCCAAACCCCAGAGCCATTATCTCACCCAATTACAACTCTTGCCTTCATGTCTGCTTGGCCTCTTGCCCCCTGTTCCTGCTGTGCGTGCATACATTTTATAGAGCTGTGTCCTCAGTGGACGTGAGATTTTTTTTTTCTCGTTTGCAGTTTTTTACACAAACATTTTCATTTGTTGTTCCTGTTTTTCCTTCTTTCCCAGAAGGCTTTAGGCTCCCACTCTCCTCTCCCTGACTTTCTCTCTGTCCCATCTACCGCTCCACCTCTCAGGCCTGCCTATGTGAAAGAGTTCTCTTTCTATGCAGAAAACCCACTTCAACAAGATGTGGGTGCTCTTACACAGACCTCACATGAGGAAAATAGCACATCAGTGAACTTGGGGTCCCTGGGAGTCACAGTGATGTTCACCAGAAAATCAGACAATGGTAATGTACCTCCCCCATCAGGTTGCCAAAAATTAGAATAGGTTTTGTGTTTTTTGTTGTTTGTTTGAGACAGAGTCTTGCTCTGTCACCAGGCTGGAGTGCAGTGGCGCGATCTCAGCTCACTGCAACCTCCGACTTCCTGGTTCAAGCGATTCTCCTGCCTCAGCCTCCTGAGAAGCTGGGATTACAGGCACATGCCACCACACCCAGCTAATTTTTGTATATTTAAATAGAAACAGGGTTTCACCATGTTGGCGAGGATGGTCTTGATCTCCTGACCTCGTGATCCACCCGTCTCGGCCTCTCAAAGTGTTGGGATTACAGGCGTGAGCCACCACCCAGCCGGTTTTGGGGTTTATTTTAAGAATGTGTCAGAGCCTGGCATATGCCTCCATTGCCGGTGACAGCATAATTTGTTCTTTTGGAGTAACAATTTGTCAAGAGGCATCAAAGCCTTAGTTTGACCTTGTATCCCTATTTGGGAAGTTTATTTAGAAGATAGTTTCCAGAAAACAAGAAAGCTGTGTGCCGAAGGGGGTTCTTGCAGCCTATTGCACTTAGGGGCAAAATTAGAAACAAAGCGGACTCCAGGGATACATGGTCCTTCTGTTTCACGGAATCTTTCCCAGACATCTGAAGGGTCATCATGGGGAAGAGGCAGCACCTTAAGGAGAGCAGTGACAATCTGTGATGTGACAATTACATAAGGCATTGCGTCCTTCCTGAGATTACAGAAAACCTGTATAGAAAGAGGCTAGCTGTTCATTGGAAAATGAAGGTTTTGCCTACTTGGAATAATAAGAGCATGACAGCTTCTTTTTTTCTTTTTTCTTCTCATCTCTTCTCTTTTTTATAACTTGTCTTATTCAGTTAAACTTCAGTCATTACCTTAGAATAAAGTAAAAGGGAATATGTATATTGAATGTGTAAGGCCCATGTTCCACTAGGAATGATGTCACGAAAGGACAGCCTGACCCTCGCTGCTGTATCAGGCATGAGCACAGCACACACTGCTGCACGCAGGGGTCAGAGCAGGAGATGCTCCTGGGTATCATGATCTTGCTTTTTGTCCCTTATGGTCATGTCTCATTTCAACTGCACCATAATCATGCTGGGTGGGTAATGTAAATCCCCATTTTACAGAAGAGAGATCTGGGTCCTTAGGGCTCCTGGCAGTTACCATCCAGGAAGCCCCTGCTACGTTCCAAGCTTAGAATCTCCCCACACTATCTCCTTGGATGGTCACATAACCACTCTGCAGAGCCACTCTTCAAACCTGCTCTTCACGATGGGGAAACTGAGGCACTGTGATTTTTCCAAAGAGCTGTAGCCAGTAAGGATCAAGGCAGCATTCACGCCTGGGTTCTCTGACTGTAAATCTGGCTGTGTTTTTTTCTTTTGAATTTTATTATGAATGCCTTCTTTGTTCATTGTCATTTTCATCATCATTGATCTCTACCAGGCCCCTTACCCCCGGCCACTTGCCTCCTCTATTGCAAGAGGAGATGAGGAGACAAGTGTGGAATTTTTATTCTCATTCCCTTCCCTCCTCCATAGGCAGCCACTCCAGTGTGCTTGCTGCAGGCCCTGCATGAGGGCCTGCATGAGGATCCTCCCTGTCTTGTTCGGATTGGGTATCTGTTTTTAATTTAGACAAATGGGATTCTGCTATAGATCTCAATCTGGTTTTTTTGCTTACTCAACACTCTTTTTCAGAGCCAGTCTTGGTGCTCTGTGTTCACCTGGTTCATCTGAGGGGCTGCATCTACCCTGCCCTTGCCATAGATCCTGCCCTGTTTGCTTCTCCTGTTGCTGCTAGTGGACATGAGGTAACCACAGCCTAGTTCTGTGATGAGCTCTTCACACCTGTACCCATATGGACTGTGGGAGAGTTTCTCTGATATGGACCGTGATGTGGGTGAGTCATAGCACACACTCACACTTAATTTCACAAGTACTGCCAGATTGTGTTCCAGAATGACTGTACCAATTTACACTTCCACAGGCAGTGCTCAAGATTTCTGTTTCCCTCTGTCCTTGCCAGCACCTGGTATTGGCCGATGCATCAGAAAGGATGCATTTGACAGCTCAACCACATCAGAGCACTTGATTAGCATCCCTGTGATGGCCCTTTCTGCTGTAGACATCACTTTGTCATAACAGCGTTTTGAGCAGGAAGAAGCATCAGGCAGGAAAAAAGGGGCCTTTTTACTGTGACTCCCTATCTTCTGTTAGGGAAGAAAATTTTCCCCAGAAATCCCCAGTAGACTTCCCCTATGTCTCAATGGCCAAATTAGTCCAGGTAAGCTCCCAGCCAGTCCTTGACAGAGATAACAAGATTGTCATGGCTGTTTCAAGCCAGGGCCAATTCTTCCCCCTGCCTTGGACTTCTTTTGAGCACATTGCTATCTCCCTTATCCCTGAATAGAACTGGGAATATTTTAATAAAGAAGAAGAAAGCAGTGGCTGATCAGTAACTTGGCAGCCAACAGAGTCTTCTAAATCAGAGTTCCTCATTTGCCAATTTTTTGCATGCGTGCTGCCTCTTCTATACAAGGGATCTTCCCCCACATCTGTTTGATTTGCAGAGAATTTCAGAAGTGGCGAGTCACTCATACATGTCCATTGCTTTGGGGATTAGATCCATCCAGCTCATTTTGGAAACGGCAATTCTTTTTGCCAGGCAGACATGAGACCCATTTCCACACCAGCTGCTCCAGCTGAGGTTCCCATGCAGGTTCTGTGTGACAAAAATCAATAGAAAGATTCAAAGGGCAGAGCACCAAAGTTCCTGCCCTGCACCATGATGTCAAAGCCGAATGCCTGCTGAGGACAGGTGGGGATGAATACCTGTCGGAGAGTATCACTTCTGCAAGCAGCAACTTCCCCTTCCTGTCAGCCACGTGGATGCCATAGTAACCTTGTGTTTCTGGCTAGCTCAAGAAATTAATTTATAGGATGGGTACAGCAGGTCATGCCTGTAATCCCAGAACTTTTGGAGGCTGAGGCGGGAGGATCACTTGAGGCCAGGAGATTAATACCACCCTAGGCAACTAAGGAGACCCCCATCTCTATAAAAATTAAAAAAAAAAAAAAGCAGTTTTGGTGGCACATGCCTGTGGTCCCAGCTAATTAGGAGGCTGAGGTGGGAGGATCTCTTGAGCCCAGGAGGTCAAGGCTACAGTGAGCTATGATCATGCCATTGCTCTCCAGCCTGAGAGACAGATTTGAGACTCTGTCTCTAAATAAATAAATAAATAAATACATAAATAAATAAAAATAAAATAAATGGAAACCTTATAGTTATAATTTGTTGAGCACTTATCTTTGCCAGGTGGCCTGGGAAGCATTTTATTTCTACAATCTCATAGATATCTCTTGGCAGCCCTCTGAGAGCATTGATATATTATTGCTACATCACAGGCTCCTATAGAATCCTGATTCTGACAATTATCAGCCATGTGGCCTTAGGAAAGTCACTTCAATTTTTTGTACCTTAGCTTTCTCATTTCTACATGAAGAATGATAATAGTATATTGCACCTGCTCACAGAGTTAATAAACGTAAATTGCCTAGAATGGCACTTGATACTTATTAGCTACTATCGTTGCCATTTTTTAAAATGAAGAAATCGAGAGGTTCAGAGGGGTCAATTTACCAAAAGTTAGTTATAAGTAGCAGGGCCATGATTTGAATCCAAAAGCTTCTGGCTCCGAAGCTGGGCTTTTATCCAAGGGAACATCACCATTACTCCCCTCATCAGTAGAATCCATTTTCAGGTGAAGACTCAGTGACAAAGACCACAAAGACATAGTGTAATTCTTCTAAGACATGACTGGATCATTTCTGGAAGGTGGCTGGGGACATGGATACTGGGCCATAGAACAAGCATGCATGGGATGGAAAAGACAAAAGACAACAGCCCTCAATTCCTAATTTGACCACTCAACCTTGCAGAGCCTCCACCTCCTTATTTTTAAAATCAGGATTTCATTATAGTTCCTCCCAGTAAGGATTTGAAAAGTGCCTTATAAGCTGACCATCTCCAGGGTTCCTTATTCCAAAATTAGGATTTTATATGTCACTTTATATTGTGTGTCTCATCTCAATTTCCACTTACACTGACTAAAAGTCTAAGAGTCATTTTCCCCCAACTCCATTTTAGTCACTGCGAGGCTCAGGAAACCAGAATTTCAGAATCTTCTGGAAGAGATGTTTCCTTTCTTAACCAAGCTAAATGGACTGGAGGCAGGCACCGCTGGTGTTTTTAGAAGGTTGGTTAACCACAGTGCTTAGAGGCTTGGGGAAAAATAAATCAGGTAGCTTTCTGTCTCACGAGACATTCCCTTATCACATTTGTCCACTTGAGCACTTTTATTTTATTTTACTTTATTTTATTTTATTTTTATTTTTATTTTTATTATTTTTATTTTTTTGACAGAGTCTTACTCTTGCCCAGGTTGGAGTACAGTGGTGCAATCTCGACTCACTGCAACCTCCACCTCCTGGGTTCCGGCAATTCTCCTGCCTCAGCCTCCTAAGTAGCTGGGATTACAGTTGTGCGCCACCATGCCTAGCTAATTTTTGTATTTTTAGTAGAGATGGGGTTTCACCATGTTGACCAGGCTGATCTCGAACTCCTGACCTCAAGTGATCTGCCCGTCTCGGCCTCCCAAAGTGCTGGATTACGGGCGTGAACCGCCACACCCGGCCCACCTGAGCATTTTTAGATGTAGACCTGGTGATGGGTCTGAGGGGCCACATGTTCGGTCTGAATGGGGATCGCAAGCCCAGTGATGTGGCTTTAAGCAAAAAGGATGGCTTCAAGGTCTAGATTTCCTTGGCAGGACGTTTTAACCTAAACCTGCATAACTAGTAACTCGAAGATCTTTTAGTTTTATTGTTTTTTAATTTAACTGACCCCTTTCTCCCTCCATCCCTTCATTCCTCCCTCCCTTCCTTTCGACACAGGTCACCCGATATAGAATCACACACCTGGGAGATGGCGCCAGCCAGTGAGGCTCAAATTTGAACCACGCACAAATCTCCAGGGGTACTTGTTAAATGCAGACTTTTGACCAATTTTTCGGTGTGGGGCTGAGCGTCTACTCTAGCAATGAGCTCTCAGGCAGTACTGATACCGTTGGTCCACGCACCAACCCACTTCAACTTGTGAGGAAGGGTCTGGTACCCTCCCTAGTCCTCCTCACACAGGCAATTGCAGATACTGTCTAGAATACCAGATTGATTTTGCACACATTTAACCTTCCTGACCATCCTGGGAGGTGTGAGAATAACAACAATTTTTTTTCTTTTTTTTTTTTTTTAAGATGAGAAAACTGCTACTCAGAGATGCTAAAAATAACTCAGCACAGCTGATAAGTAGCAAAGATGAAAGTCCAAGTGCAGAGGCAGTGCCGAGTCTCTGCAGTCTTCTCCAAGAACTGATGGATGAATGTGGCCCTCCTGGGTTGGAAGGTGTCCTTGTGCTAGTCATGAACGGGACAGAAAGCAAGTGCCATTTTCTCTTCTCTTCCCCTCTTTATCTCTGAGATCTTAACTTGGCTGCTTCTTTTCAGAAGACAGTGATGCACTGTACTCAGGTGGTAGCCCCAGCAGTAACATTGATGCAGAGAAAATGGAATACTTTTTCCAAGAGACCAGAAGACACATGAAGCTAGAAAAAGGAGCCCAGAAAACTGCCACATTTTACCCTTATAGAAAGGCATATCCCGGCCGGGCACAGTGGCTCACGCCTGTAATCCCAGCACTTTGGGAGGCCAAGGTGGGCGGATCACAAGGTCAGGAGTTCGAGACCAGCCTGGCCAATATGGTGATACCCTATCTCTACTAAAAATAAAAAAAATAAAAATAAAAAAATATTAGTGGGGTGTGGTGGTGCATGCCTATAATCCCAGCTACTTGGGAGGCTGAGACGGGAGAATTGCTTGAACCTGGGAGGCAGAGGTTGCAGTGAGCCGAGATCGTGCCACAGCATTCCAGCCTGGATGATAGAGTGAGACTGTCTCAAAAAAAAAAAAAAAAAAAAAAAAAAGGCATATCCCCCTCTTCCTTCCCGCTCATTTCTCCCATAACACATAATGCTTTTTATAGTGATTTGGTCACTGCTGAGCTATCTTCATTTAATGTGGTTTTGACAGAATAGTTGGTCAGAAAATTTTATTTTCAATTAAAATAACTTGTTGAACTGCCTCGGTTTTGAAAGGATTCCGTTAGGATGGCTAATTATATAGCAGTTGCTACAAGGAGATATTTGCACTCAATTTCAGCTCTTAGGTAATTCAAATCAAATGCTTGAGATTTTCCTCCCTGGAGCTGTGTGCAACCATCTTCCTCTCACACTGCAGGCTTCCCATGAGTTATTTTTAGAAACCCAAATTTAAGCAGCAATTTTGGCAGAGCCATTTCTAGTCTAGTGGAGTAAACCATATGTACTGATAAATGCAGCCAAAGAGTTAGTTTCTTTAAAAAGTAACAAAACCATCTCTCTCCATTCATGGGGGTTAAATGTTTACAAACTGCAAACTATCCGTTGTACTATTATATTCATTTGTGAACTCTAGCTGAAGTGAGAGATCATGGATATTACTTTAAAATTACAAAAGATGTGTCCTTTTGCAAACTGTTGTCATAATACTCCTTTTTTTTTAAGATGGCAGGCCTTGGCAGAATTGACTGGAGACTCTGTTTTGGCCTTTGGATTTCCTGTGAAACATGGAGATCCCTTTCTTTATTTTCCTACTCTGCTCTGATTTCTTCACTCACCAGAGCACTTGTAATATATCTCATCATGCTTATAAGCAGGAAACCTCCTCCTTCCATGTTAGAACATATTCTTGTGGGCAGGGGCTGGGTTTTTTTACCTTCTTCATGCCTGGCACATAATAGATGCTCAAATAATGAGTGAATAGATCGATGAATCATTAAAATTATATTTCTATTTTCTCCTTTTTTAAAAAAAATCTTTTATCACATAAATATTAAATGATTGCATTCATTTCGGAAAAATTAAAAACTTTCCACATAAGGCCAAAGTCCTTTTAGCTCACCCATCCTCAATCCTTGTTTCCTCATTAGTTCGGTGTAGGTCACGTTTGTTATCTTTTAGAGCACATTCCTGCAGACCATTCTAATTCATTTAAGTGTACACTGTAGCATGCACATATACACACTGAGTGCTATTGTGTACACCTCTGGTAGAGTATTTTGCAGTTTACCCCTTTTCATTCAGCAATATATTGAAGAGTGCTATCCATGGTAGCCACTCTATTCTTTTTAACTGCTGCATTGTTTTATTGCATCATGTGGATGTACCCACCTTTTATTTGGACCAAATACACAAATTATTTATCTGCTTTCCCATTCATTATACTTCCAGATCGCTTCTCATGTGTAAGTTGACAAACCTAGCCAGGTTCACTGCTATCTTTTGGTAGCTACAACACATTTTATCAAAATCAGCCACTTGCCTTAGAAATTATATCAAACCAGTAGACAGATTATGTAAAATTTGAAGGGTTGTCAGAGGGACCAGAGTTTCCTTTATCCTCACAGTCTAGAGAAGTACCCTGTGCTCTGGGAACCCCACAGAGTTGGATAGTGAGTGATGCTGACCACCACTCACTCTGTGTTGTGACACAGTGATCTGGTGTCTGCTCTGCCCACAGCCAGCTGGGTTTCCTTGAGCAGATCATTTCTTCTCCTGAGACGTTACTTCTCTTATCTGCAGAATGGACTCAGTGAGCAGCTTGAAGCTCTTATACTGAATAACTGGGCCCACACACTGCCACCAGGATTGACATAAAGAATGTCCTATTAGCTCGCCCTTCACTACATGTTGGGGTGGGGAAAGGCAATTCCTGATAAAGCTCTAAGCTCCAGCCCAGAGCTCTGAGCTGAGACAATGTCTCAAAGAGCCCATGAGTGGCAAGGAATGTATTGTCTTTAGATTTTCCTCCTCTTTCCTACTATTTTGCTATCCAATTAAAATGAATATATGTTTTTTTCTTTTGCTTAGGTTTATCTTTGTTCTAAGCAAGGTGGTATGATGATGGGAAAAAAGGTTGTGGACCCCTGAATTCTACTTCCAAACTTGTTTAATTCTAGCTGTGTGTTCTTAGGCAAGTCATTTACCTTCTCTGGGCTTCCGTCTATTGACATCACAATTCCAAATGAGCCAGGTATCCACTAAAATGACACTGAAAACTTGAAAACCACACTCACTTATGAGTGATTCATTTGGCATTTGTGAGCCTTGTCACCTGCAAATAGGTCATCTCATGAATTGATGAGGCATCCTCAGAGACCACCAGAGCCCATGAAACTTTCTTGTTTCACAGGAGAATTTGCAGCTGTCCTGGTCCCTGGTGACACATGCTAAGCCCTTCAGGGGCTTCCAAGAGAGGCCCAGAGAAGGTGCTGAGCTGCCATGATTCACAGGTGAAGTTTTCTCACCTAGGCCCTGAGGCTTTGTGGTGGATCCACGGCAAAGGGTATTCCCCTGCTTTGAGGCTGAGGACCACAGAGGTCACAGGATCTGATTCAGATGCCAGCGGGTTTCCCTAGGGGGCCCAATCAGGCTTTCCATGTAGGGCAAGAGTTATGGCCCCTTGCTGGGTGTTCCACATGGGTCAGCAGACTCAATGTGGTTCTGAAGGTGAAAGGTCAGTGTAAATGGGTGTGAAGCCACGTGGGAGGCATAGCCCAGCTAAGTGTCTGGGGCTTTAATTCTCCTAGTCCCGGAACTGTTTTTTGCCCCTACTGTGAGTTTCTGTTCCTGAACACCCCTTAGTTAAGTGTTCCCTGCTTGAGCAGGTTTCTACCAAAGGAGACCAAAGCCTGTGGTGCTTTTCCGCTGCTGAGCTCGCTGAGGGACTAACCCTCTCCTAGCATGTGCTTCCTAACCTGCTCGGTCTTCAGGGGGTGAAATGAGAATCTGCAATAGGTGTTCAATCCACATTTCTTTTATTTCCCCTTTCCTGTTTTATATGGAAAAAATAACTCATAATTTTATAAGCACTGAATCTATAACTGAGCTTCCAAAAACCCACCCTGGGCATTTTTTCACATTAACCAAGATAAACCAAAAAGGCAGTACCATGAATAGAGAAAATGTCATTAGGAAGGTGTACATGATAAATTAGTTTTTTGAAACAGGAATGGTGATCGTTTCCATTTATCAAGCCTCTCTGACGGTAAATTTTTCAGCAGCTGCCTTCCTCATTTTAATAAAATGCTTGCAGATCTGGTTTGCATTTTTGTAGATAAATGCAGAACAAGTCTCATTGATGCTCCCTGCATCTGGTCATCTTCCCAGCCATCAATACCATTTTCATTCACAGCCTGGAAACTTTAAGAAATGAGTCAACCTGACCTATGATTCACAGATACTTGATCTGAAATGCTTGGTGTGGGGTTGGTGGATGGGGTAGAAACAAAAATAAATTTCCTGACCCTAAAAGTCAGTTCAAGTGAACTAGAATGGGCAGAGAGGGGTCGTGGGGATGGTTCCTGCCCTTCAGGAGCTGCACTTCCAAGTCTGACTTAGGGTGATCACACATCCAGGGTTGCTGGTGGAGCTTCAGTTTATGCCTGTGGTCCCAGCCTCTTAAACAGTTAGCGTGCCTGTCCACGATTAGAAATGTCACAGGTTGGAAGATGTAGGGTTCTGAGGAGAATAGAGTGGCAGTTCTTAAAGGCCAGAGATAACATTTAATCATGTGTATCTCCAGTGCCTAGCCTTTTGTAAGGAATTAATATATAAATGCTTGCTGGGTAGGCGAGTGAGTGAGTAAGTGGTTTCTTAACCTCCCCTCCTTGTTCTCTAAATTATTTCTCATTTTTCTTTGCATGTTTGAAGCACCTGGTGACTCTACTGGGTTCTCAGTAAGTATATTTTGAATAAGCCAGAGGTTCAGAGATCAGTTTCTTACTTGCTTGTAAGCAACCCCATGCTATCTAGCTCTGTGACTTTGAGTGGGTTAGCCCAGATTAGTTAGAACTTAGTACTAAGAACAGTGGCTTCCAGGTAGTAAGTTCCTAAGAAATGGTAATGGAGGAGGTGGAGGTGGTGCTATTGTTATTAGCCATCTGGCTTTACTACCAGTTTTTGTCTTTTTCCCCCCTCACTGTAGGATTCGTAGACTATATATATATTTGAGACCTCATATATATTTTTAGAAGATAAGTCAAAAATATAAGAAATTGAAAAAATGAATAAAATAGTTATCCTAATCTTGTGCCCTTTGTAACATACTATCAATTATCATTATCAATGTGCTATACCCCATTTATGTCCGTTTATACAAGTGTTGACAGGATCTCACTTTGTTGCCCAGGCTGTCATGCAGTGGCGCAAACATGGCTCACTGCAGCCTCGACGTCCTGGGCTCAAGCAATTCTCCCACCTCAGCACCCCCCGAGTAGCTGGGACTGTAGGCACCAGCCACCACGCTTGGCTAGTTAGGGTTTTTCTGTTTTGTTTTGTTTTTGGGGTTTTTTCTTTTCTTTTTTTTTTTTTTTTACATAGTTGTTATCATAAGGTGATTTCCAATTTTTTTTTCCATTTACATTTTTCCACAAGCATTGTCCACGTTATTCCATAACCTTTTCAACTACCATTTTGAAATTTGCTTTTATCCATGTGGTTGCTTGTGATGAACTACAGGTTGCTGACTTTCTTCCCCTTCTGTAAATAAAGTTTTCTCCTAGTATGTCCTGTATCTCAAGAGGATCTCATCAGTGGAATCATTAGATCAAAGGATATGACTGTTGCTCAGCTGTCTGTGTGTATGTAAATTAATAGGCTATTTATTTGAGCAGTTGTAGGCTTACAAAAATATTGAGTCAAAAATATAGAGTTCCCATATATTCTCCTCTTCTCCCTCCATATCCCCTATTGTTCGCATCTTGAGTTAATATGGTACATTTGTTACAATTTATGAACCAATATTGATACATTAAGAGTTACTGGAGTCCATAGTTTACATTGGGCTTCACTCTTTGTGTTGTGTAGTTCTGTGGGTTTTGATAAATGCATAGTGTTATGTACCTACCATTATAATATCATACAAAGTAGTTTCACTGCCCTAAAATTCCCCTGTGCTTCCCCTATCTCTCCTCATTACTCCCTCTCTCCCCCTAACCCCTGGCAACCCACTAATCTCCATGGTTTTATCTTTTTCAGAATCACACAGTTGAAATCACATAGGATGTAGCCTTTTCTTTTTTTCTTTCCTTTTTTTCTTTGAGACGGAGTCTCACTCTGTCACCCAGGCTGGAGTGCAGTGGTGCAATCTCGGCTCACTGCAAGCTCCGCCTCCCGGGTTCAAGCAATTCTTCTGCCTCAGCCTCCCGAGTAGCTGGGACTACAGGCGCCCACCACCATGCCCGGCTAATTTTTTGTATTTTTAGTAGAGACAGGGTTTTCACCATGGTAGCCAGGATGGTTTCAATCTCCTGACCTCGTAATCTGCCCGCCTCGGCCTCCCAAGGATGTAGCCTTTTCAGACTGATTCTTTCACTTAGTAATATGCATTTAAGGTCCCTCCATGTCTTTTCATAGCTTAACACCTCATTCGTTTTTAGTGCTGAATAATATTTCTTTGTCTGGATGTACCACAGTTTATTTACCCTGTCACCTACTGAAAGGCATCTTGGTTGCTTCCAAGTTTTTGGCAATTGTGCATAAAGCTGCTATAAACATTTGTGTGTAGGTTTTTGTGTGGATGTAAGTTTTCAGCTTATTTGGGCAAATATCAAGGTGTTCTGTTGCTAGATCTTATGGTAAGAACATGTTTTGCTTTATAGAAAACTGCCAAATTGTCTTCCAAAGTGGCTATATCATTTTGCATTCCCACCAACAATGAGAGTCCCTGTTGCTCCATATCCTCCACCAGAATTTGGTATTCATGTTTTGGATTTCAGCATTCTAATAGGTGTGTAGTGGTATCTAATTGTTGTTTTAATTTGCATTTCCCTGATGACATATGTCTGTTTGCCATCTGTATACCTTCTTTGATGAGATGCCTGCTCAGGTCTTTTGCTCATGTTTTAACTGGGTTGCTCATTTCCCTATTCTTGAGTTTTAAGAGCTCTTTGTACACTTCGTATAAAATTCCTTTAAGTGACATGTCTTGCGCAAATATTTTCTCCCAGTCAATGGCTTGTCTTTTCATTCTCTTTATAGTGTCTTTGCAGATCAGAAGTTTTTAATTTTAATGGAGTCCAGCTCATCAATTAATTTTTTCATAGACTGTGCCTTTGGTGTTGTACCTAAAAAGTTATTGCCATACTCAAGGTCATCTAGGATTCTCTCCTTTGTTATCTTCTGAGAGTTTTATTGTTTTAAATTTACTTTTAGGTCTATGATGCATTTTGAGGTAATTTTTGTGAAGGGTTTAAGATCTATGTTTAGATTCTTTTTTTGCAAATGAATGTCTGGTTGTTTCAGCACCATTTGTTGAAAAAAATTATCTTTCCTCCATTGTAATGTCTTTGCTCCTTTGTCAAAGGTCAATTGACTATATATATGTGGGTCTGTTTCCAGGCTGTCTGTTCTGTTCCATTGATCTGCTTGTTTATTCCTTTGCCAATACCACGCCATCTTGATGACCGTAGCTTTATAGGAAGTGTTGGAGTGGAGTAGTGTCAGTCCTCCAGCTTGTGTGCTCTTTTCCTGCAGTATTGTGTCAGCTATTCTGGGTCTTCTGCCTTGCTATAAAAGAATCAGCTTGTAGATATCCACAAAATAACTTTCTGGGATTTTGACACACCACAGATTGTTTATTTATTCACTTATTGAAGGACATCTTAGTTGTTTCCAATTTTTGGCAACTACAAATAAAGGTGCTACAGACATTCGTACATAGGTTTTTGTGGGAACAGGAAACCTACTCATTTGGGTAGACACCAAGGAGCGCAATTATTGGATCACATGGTGAGACTATGTTTAGCTCATTAGGAAACTGCCATAGCTATATGTTTTTTGCATTTGTTCAGAGATTTTTTGTTACAATGTCACTAACATGATTAATCCTCAGAATAAACCTTTGGGTTGGGGGTTATTAGCCTTGCCTTCTGGCTAATGTTATTAAATGTTATGCTGAAGGAAACACTGAAGATTCCTAAGCCTCTAAGCTTTCTGAGTGTGAGATCCGCATCCCCTATCACTGCTCCTCTATGGCTTCCATGGCACCGTGAGTATAATAGCTGCTGAATTGGTGTCCACTACACACTGAATACCAATAATGGAAAAACCACTTCACCGTGCAGATGAAAACACAAAGGTCCCCAAACGAGAAATGAGATACTTCTGGCCAAACGGCATTTTACTAGTAACAGAACCAAGGCTAAAACTAAACTATTGTGCCTTGGAGATCTGTAGACCTGTATTTTGAGCCACCAGTCCTTGACTCACTACATTCAAGCAAGACAAGCTGGAAGATTCTTAAATCTGTAGTTAGTATTATATTGAACACCCCCCCTCACTTTCAGGCCTACCCACTACTGACTGCCATTACCAGATTGCCCAAAGATGCCCAAAGTGGTGTTCTAATCTGAGTACAAGGCCACTGTAGCTACAAAGTCTTGTAGGGTAACAAGTGATAATAGTAGTGACAACAATAATAAAAATAGCCAAGAATTATTGATTGCTTAGTATTGTCAGGGTCTTTGCATATGTTATTTCATTTTACACTCATAGCTGCCCCTTGGTTCAGCATCATTACTAGCCACAATTTAGAGATAAATAGATTGAGCTTTAGGGAGGTTAAGTAACTTGTTCGGGGTGCTACAACTTTCAGTGGTAAAGCCACACGTGTGTCCATCCATTCTCGACTCCACTTAGCAATGTATTACTTTACAGTTAAAATAATGAGATTTAGAGTTAGATGGACCTGCATTAGTATTCTGGAGCTGCCATATTGTCAGTCATGTGATCTTAACCTTGTGCCTTCTAGCTGCAATGTTCCCATCATGGGGTAGTAATATCCATGGCAGACGCTGTCTCTTGTTACCTCAAAACCATTGCCTCCCACTGTACAGAACATCAATATGTTCAAAGGGTTGGCAGGGGGCACCAAGTCTCAGGGAAGTCAGACTCTTATCCCAACCTGGTGAGATGAATCATGACTGGTTTAAACTAGATATGGTAATGGCAGGCAAGTTACCCAGTCTTGTTAGGAACAGTATGCTGAGGAGGGAGTCTCTTCTCCAATGAAAAGGCAAAGCCCCTTGCAGAGGAAGCTTATTACTCTTTTCCTTTCTTCCTCCCTAGATCTTGGACATGATACCTGGATGTGCAGCAGCCATCTTGTAATTATGAGGTGACAAGTCAATAGACTGAGATAGTGGAGCAGCAAAGATAGAAAAGGTCTGGATTTTTTATAGCATTGTTGAACTGTTCCATCAGCCTAAGACAGATGACTATCTCCAGACTTCTTGTTATGTACAACATGTCCTGTTGTTTAAGTCACTCTAACTTGGATTGTTTCTTATTTTCAGCTGAAATTATTTCTAATAGATATACAGATTTCTATTAGAAATAATTTCAGCTGAAAATAAGAAACAATCCAAGTTAGAGTGACTTAAACAACAGGACATGTGCCAAAGTTCCAGAGCAAGAGTTCCTGGGTTCTAATCTTGGCTCTGTGGTGTGACTTTAGACAAGTCACTTAGCTTCTCTGTGACTCACTTTTCTCATGTATAAAATGCTCAGTAACTGTGTATTGACTGTTGAATAAAGGATAATAGTGATACTGAATTCATATGATTGTTAGGATCATTGAATGACTAAACATTTTATAAAATGATTAGAACATTGCTTGGCACATTGTAATTGGCTGCAGATGTGCTTGTCAGAGTAAAATTAAAAGAAAAGTAGTCACTATTATAGGCTTGGGTTTGCATCTTGATCCCATCATTGGGCCACTTGTGGTATTTAAGCAGAACCTTGACCCTTTCACTACTGAGGCTCATAGAGCATGAAACTCCCCCTAAAATCTGTCTCAAAGCAGCCACAATGGTGGTTTCTTTTTGACAAAAAAAGGCTCCTTAGAGAACGTTGGCTTGCAAAGGAGAGGCTGTGACTACCAAGTCGTGTCAACAACTGAATGGCCGAAATACCCAAACTTGCCCATGCAAATGGGCTTGGGTCTCTCCTGGCAGCTCCCTTCGAAGGCTCTAGACTTATCTGTGAACTCTTTTTTTGAGAGGGTCTTTCCAACTAGTGATTTATTCTTTGACTCTCCTCATACCTTTCTTGCCAGAGAGTGAGAGTGAGAAGGAAGGGCTAATGCCTGAGCTCCTGCCCTTTCTATGCAGTGAGGGTCAAGATCCTCAGCTAGTGTTTGAGGGAACTGGTGTAACCTGGGTCTCTCATTTTCTACCATCGAAGTTGCCACCTCTGTCGAGGTCCCACTGTAATTTGGGCAGCCACTGAGCAATATTTTGAAATATACCTTGTTCATGGGTTTAAAGGATCAACTGGTAGGTGTGTCCATTAGCAAATCCTATGGAACAAATATCTGCTCTTTTTAGCCCCTACTTACCTTCTCCACCAAGGACAGTTCAGACAAATTGTCACCACCTTTAGCCTGATTTACTGCAGGAGCCTCCTAATCTATCTTCCTGTTTCTACTCTATCCTTTATACCCCCTTGGCAGCCAGGGGATCCTTTAAAAATGTGAACCAAAGCATGGGACTAAACCACTCAAAATCCTCCCATGGATCTCATCTCAGATTAAAATCCTAAGTGCCTTCTCTGTCCTTAGTGAACCCCAGGTGCACCCTTCCTCTGCCACTTTCCCCCCTTGTTTATCCTACTTTCCACACTGGCCTCCTTGCTGTGGGCCAGACATATCTGAGACCAGTGTGGCTTCAGGGCTTTTGCACATACTATTTTCCTTTTCTGGAACACTCTCCCTTGCACATCTGCCTGGCTCTCTGCTTAGATGTCAACTCTCAGAGAGGCCTTTTCTGACCACTCCCTCTAAAAGAGTTTCCCCCGCCCCTCATTTCCTATCATTATCTGTAGTACTGATGACTTGCGGATGTTATTACAAATTTGGTTATTTTTTGCATCCTCCAGCAAAATGTAAGCCAAGTGAAGAATGAGGTATTGTTTTGTTCATCAAGGAATCCACAGAAACCAGAACATTCTGTAGCAGGTGATCACTAAATACTTGTTAAACTACAAAAGGCCATTTTAGGTTAGAAATAAGGTACAGCTGACACAATTCTAAGCCTGATGTTTCTTATGAGCCTGCGAAATTGGCCCTGAAACCACTTCCCAGAAAGCTCTAGATATGTTCTCAATAATGGGAGCAATGCTGGACCAGTGTTTGAGGTTACAAAGTGAATACATGAAAGTGAAAATGAAGCTACATGTGACTGGATGAACCCTCTTGCATTTGTTTAAAAATCCTCTTCCTCATGATTAGTTCACACTCTCTTTTTCTCGCTTTGCTCCTAGGCACCAGACAAGTCATTCCAAATATGGGGTCTTGGTACCAGTCAGAACGAGGTTCCCATCTGTGGTGGTTTAAAAACAAAATGACCTTGTTCCTTGATATTCTTTCCATTGAAAGATGGGATATATGACTTTTCCTTGAGTCTGCAGGCTTGTGACTGCTTTATGCAGCTCCTGCCTGGTTTTCTGAGCATACTTATTCTGGGGAAAGCACTGAGACTGTCGAGCTGAAGAGGTCCCTGGTGGGTGCTCTTGTTTGTAGCCTCAGCTGAGCTCCCAGCATCAGCTAGCAACCTTGAGAGCCGCCATCTTGGATGCACATGTAGGCCCTCTGCACCTTCAAAAGTCGGCGGCCCGGCTGACATCTGACCACAAGGGCATGGGAAACTCCAAGTGAGAACCACCCAGCCAAGCCCATCCCAAATTCTTGACCAAAAAAATCATGCAACATAAAACAATTATTGTTTTACAGCACTAAGTTTTGCAGTAAATATGTAATCCACAATAGTAATGAGAACCCCACCTTAACTCTTCCTCCTACGTACTAGGCAGTCATGAGAAAAACCTTTTTTTGAACACTCTGGGCATCAGATTTCTTATCTGTAAGTTAAAAGTGATAACATATATTGATGTGGTTGTTGTTTCAAGCAAAAGCAAGTTTTGTCCAAAACCTAGCATGCTTCTCCACACAAATAATATTTTCTCAAATTTAAGATGCCTTCATTTTATGACTCACCCTTAATTCATGTGTACTAAGAAAGAAACAAATGCTTCCAATGAAACTACTGCATTACTGTATGCCACTGGTTGTAGGACACATACCTATTTTGGAGATATTGAACTTTGAAAAGATGTATGTCTTAGCATCTTTGATTTAAAGACTGATTAACATAAGCACCTAGCTAAGCCCAGGCAAAAAACAAGATCCCCAAGATTAGAGTTTGTGAAGTGTAAGAGGAGACGTTAAAGCAAATGTACCTTTGTATGAAAGTCTCCAATCTGCCATTCTGTTTTATATGATAAAACACAAAGATTAGTACAGACATCCTTGTGGTCCAGACAAAAAGTGCCTTCCTTGTCAGCCGTCAAATGGTTAGAATTCAAATGACATCACGTCACAATTATTTAGCCAAAATGTATTTTGCAAAAGGGATGAAGTCAGATCCCTAAATCTGGCTGTGAGTCGATAAGTTGTTTTCAGCAGTAACTCATCCCTAGTAATAGTAATAGTCCAAGCCCCATTTCTCTTTGGTTCTTGAGAATTTCCTTTTTTTTAGGACACGAACTAGTATTTCCTTGAGTATTCCAGCCAATGGGCAGAAGGGGTCTAGGCAGTGGGCAAAAGGATGACACAGGGAGACCCAGGGCCACATCTAGTGGGACAGAAACATAAGCATCAGCTTCCTAGCAGGCTTGATGCTAAGTGTTCACATGGAGCTCTGCAGTTAGTAGAGCTGCCCAGAGTGCTACTATGCTAATCCTCATGTGAAAGGCAAACCTACTTCAGGACCAGAGAGGTTAAGTCTCTTCCCCAAAGTCACACAGCTTGATTATGTCAACTTAGACCATCAGACACCAGAGCCTGTACTTATACCCACAGCACTGTACTAACCAGAATGTTTGCAAAGACACAGAAATAATCATAAGAGGCTCCAACAAACCCAAAGCTCGCACCACAACAGCTGTCTTGTCAGCTTTACCTAAACAGAGAATTTCTTTTAATCCATACCATCTTACTTTGTTCAGTATGGGTTTTCCGATAAGGCCGTTCTTACCTCCTTCTCTTTCTGGTAAAAACTAAAACATCCTTCAAGACCCAGCTCAAATGGGACAACTTAACTCCTTGTTCCTACAGGGTGGGCCCTGGCTGTGTTTGGCTCCAGCATATTGTCCCTGGGGCTGCGTGGCTGGCTGTCCTGGAATTGTTGGGAGTGGTTTCTGTTGATTACTCCTATTGGACTGGAAGTTTCTTGAGGTTCTGGAGTTAGACTGAGTTTGACTCTATGATTTACAGCTATGTCCTTGGACAAATGTCTTAGCTTTCCTGAGCTTTAATTTTCTTATCTACTTCCCAGAATTGTCGTAATGCAGCATCTTTGCTTAGGTTGCACGGTCAGTGCCCAATATTGTTTACTGTTATGTGATTGGCACTTGTGGAGCATCTTTGTGCATTATCTCAGTCTTCATCAGCCCTCTGAGGTAAATTCTTTCACTACCACCCCTTTTTCACAGATGAGGAAACTGAGGTGAAACCTCTTGCCCATGGTTCCACAGCTCAGATGTGACAAAACTGGGCTGTAATCGTACCTTTTTAAACTCCCTTCACTCGATGGAATCCCAGTGAAAGCCTCCATGAACTGATTGCCAAGGATGTTTTGTCCTGTATCAGTCTCTTTAGATGTGTTTTAATTCAGATCTTAATTTTCCACTCATTTGTGCCTAGGTGACATTATCCTAATTTGCAGGAAAATGATGCCGCAACCAGCTTTGTCTCTGTAAACTGTGGTTGTTTACACATTTCAGGCATCTGGTAATAATGTGTCCCTCCACCTGGCTCTTATGCGTGGCAGATTATTAACACCACAACTGCCCATTTAGTTAATGAATCAAAAACATGGATCACTCCCATTATTGGCCTTGAAAAGCTCAAGCAAACTCTTAAGCATAACTAAGGGCCCACCTCGTTTTCCAACCCAAAGAATGCCAGGGCTACGCCTGCTATTTACTTTGAATGATTGGCTCACCAAGGTTTTTGCTGGTTTTCTGTGTTGCTGCGATCATGGAAATCCTCTAACTCTGCTGACATTCCTGATGTGTTACTTTTTTTTTTGTTTTTTTTTCTTTTTTTGAGATGGAGTCTCGTTCTGTCTCCCAGGCTGGAGTGCAGTGGAGCAATCTTGGCTCACTGCAACCTCCACCTTCCGCCTCCCAGGTTCAAGCATTCTTCTGCCTCAGCTTCCCGAGTAGCTGGGATTGCAGACACGTGCCACCACGCCCGGCTATTTTTTGTGTTTTTAGTAGAGATGGGGTTTCACCATGTTGTCTAGGCTGGTCTCAAACTCCTGACCTCAAGTGATTTGCCCACCTCGGCCTCCTAAAGTGCTGGAATTACAGGTGTAAGCCACCGTGCCCAGCCGCTACTTGTTTTTTTTCCTCAAGACATAACAGTTAAATTCCCCCCCAAAAAACAAGTTTGATTTTATTTGCCAGAGAAGGTTCTGAGTAAGCAGAACAAGATCCATTACTAAATCAAGCCTCACCCCACACCTTGGCAGCCCCCTCAGCAAGGTAGGTGCCTTGTTTGGCAGAATGGTGGAGATCTTCCTGTCTAAGCATGGATCTGGTGAAAGCCCATGGGCTCAAGGCAGGGGCCAGGGTTAATTCACGGTCCCAGCTCATGGTGCAGACTGGCCAGTGAAAGACACACTCAGGGCTTCAGCAATGTCCTTGGCTGCTGGTTTACCTTCACTTTCAGCAGCAGTAGAGGGGTTGGTCATACCTAAGGTGGAGAAAGATGTCGGGGCAGGGGTTGGGGGATGGAGCTAATATTATTGAAAGCCCACTTTGTGCCAAGCACTGAGCGAGGTTCCCCATTTGCAGGTATTCGGGGATTGTCTACCTACTTATTATTGTTAACTTCTAGTTTCTTTCCATTGTCCTCAGAGTAGATGCTGTGCATGACTTCAGTCCTTTGAAAGTGGTTGAGGTTATTTTATGGCTCAGTGTCCTGTGACGAATGTTGCATGTGCACCTGAAAAGAATGCGTCGTCTGCAGTTTGGGGATGGAGTGTTCCATAAATATCAACTGCGAAAGGTCCAGTACTCAGCTGGTATAGACTCACTGTTCAAGAAAAACTTGTTCTTTCATTTATCACCATGATTACCAGAGACGCCCACAAGCAAGAGGCTATTTTGCTAGTTGTGTAGACCAGCGGTTTCGGGAGAGAATGTAGTCTTCACTCTGCAGTGAGCTCAGAGGAGGAGAGAGGGAAAAAGTCCATGTGGGTGAGAAGGCACTGCCAGGCCCTGACCCCAGGAGGCAGGTGCTGTGCCAACTTGTCCTCCATGTGGCCCAAATAAGAAGAAAAGGCCAAGAACTCTGAACAGATCACTGAGGCCAGGGGAAAATATCTTGAGATTTCCTGGAGGGAGGGAAATTTACCCATGGAAATGAGAGAAGCTATGTGTGGTAAGACCCCTTCTCATCTCAAGCACTTAGCCAAAACTGATCTGATCAGAGACCTACTGTCTTAGTCCATTTTGGCTGCTACAACAGAATACTTTAAGACTAAGTTCACTTCTCACAGTTCTAGAGGTTTGGAAGTCCAAGATCAAGGTGCTGATAGATTCTGCGTCTGGTGAAGGCCCATTTCCTTGTTCATAAATGATTACTTTTTTGCAGTGTCCTAATGTGAAGGAAGGGGCAGGAGAGCTCTCTGAGGTCCCTTTTATAATGGTACTAATCTCAGTCATGAGGGGTCCACTGTCATGATCATCACCCCCCAATACTGGTACTAATCCCAGTCATGAGGAGAGCTCCACTGTCAGGACCGTCACCCCGCAAAGGCCCCACCTCCCAATACCATTACCCTGGAGGTTAGAATTTCAGCGTATGAATTTTGGGAGGACACAAATGTTCAGTCTATAACTGGGATGCGAGGATTCAACATTGCCCCTGCCCTTCTGGAATTTACAGGCCATGAGGGCATACAGATGATTAAACACACAATTACGCATAGCAGGGTGGGGGGGGTCATAATTGGAAAAGTATGTCGAGATTAGAAGAAAATCGTTTTTTCTTTGTTTCTCCCTCTCTCTTTCTCTGTTACGCATATTTGCAGACAAACCAGGAGGATTTCCACAGGGAAAGCTGAAAGGGGAAAACAACGGGATCCTATCTATAAGAAACTGTTAGAGAATGATTTCATGAAGAGTAAGGAACATGTGAGTTCACTAGGGCCTCACCCACTAAGATCAGAAATGCTTGGAACATTTTTTGTACCATAAACCCTTTTGGCAAACTAGAGAAGCTATGGACATGTTTTCAGAATAATGCTTTTAAAATGCATATAACAAAATCCTCGGATTTTATTTCAAAGGATTGCAAAGAAAACCAATCATGTTGAATTCAGTTCTACACATGGGCCTTCCCCTCCACCTCACTCAATCTATGGGACGGGGACCTGGATGTTTATGGAGTAGTGGGGATGTTTATGGAGTAGTGGGGAGATACTTTGCAGACAAAGAAAAAAGTCTTTCCCAGGGCCAGCAGTTTTCTATATTTATGGAATTCGTCACCTCCAAGGAGGGCCTGACTAGAGTTTTTACTTTCAAATAGGTTTGGGTAACTGCACAGAAGACTGTCTTTACCTGCGTTTGGTGAGCTTACGGTTTCTGTTTCTTTTCTCAAAAGACTGTGTGTCCAAAATTCCAGAAAGTAGACATATTGATGCAATTGAATTGCCCACCTTTTACATTTCCCTTATTGTTCCATGGATGGAGTATAATGAATTGGCAATGGAGGGAAGAGAAAAGTTAAAGGCTGACTTTGATGGGGGGCTAAGTCATCAGAGAGCATGTTTCTTAGGGAGCCTTTGGTCACTTGTTAGGCTTTGGAATCCTCTTTGGGAGTTCACCAAATAGAGTGCAGCCCAGGAGGATGGGGGGCTGAGGAGAAGTCAGAGGTTCAGGGAAGACCCAGGTCATATTCTGGGAGGTGGCAGGGGCTGTGGTCCCATGAGATCAGACACCAGTTATGAAGGAACTACTGGCAGACACTTTGCTCATTAATGTCACCCCCCATGCTCATTACCACGCTAGGACCTGGGGTCCCCACTATACCACTGAGACAACAGTTGCTGAGCATAGTTAATCCAAGATCATCCAGTGAGCAGCAGTGGAGCTAAGATCTGATTCCACATAATCTAGGCTCCTAAATATTTTTTTTTTTCTATTGCCACATGCCCAGCAGCCTCCCTGTGGCATGGAGGTCATGGGTGCAGCTTGTGGAGTCAGGTTGCCAGGTTTCGATTCCAGCTCCTCTATTTAAATAGCTTGATGATCCCAGCTCAGTTCCTGATCCTCCTCTGTAAAATGGGAATAATTTTTTCACCTTTCCCACAGACTTTCCTGGAGGATTAAAGGGAGAATGTATCTAAAGCTCTGAGCACACGTGCCTGGCATGTGAGTGCTCCGTAAATGTTAGTGACTGTAATTATTATTAGCCCAGCAGGACAGGGAGGGGTGTTAGGTCCCTGGGGGCGATCACTCCTCTGTTTACTCCTCGGACTGTCCGGGCCTGGCAGGCCTTCATGAGTTTGTTTTTCCTCTCCCCAGGTTGCCCTGGTGCTCTGCAGTGACCGGCAGGGCTGAGATGATTGTACAACCTGCACTCTGGGCCAAGTCCGGTACTCGTCCCGGCTGTCGGCTAAGCCTGCACTGCTATGGGTGAGGGAATCACTCCTCTCCGGCTGGCTTTCTCACGCTGGAGAAGCCTGACCTTTATTCAGAATCATCCTCCAGTGCCCGCATCACACAGCACCCTGGCTCACCCACCCCTCCCCCAACATGTCCTTTACATTCTCATCTGAGGAGATAATGGGGCTCCAGTGTCCCCAAGACAGCTGCTTTTCCTTTCTTCTTCATTCTTGATAACTCTCTGTTCTCCAGAGAGTGCTGCTTAGACTCTAGAGGGATACATGAAAGGGCGGTAAGGTGACAAAGAAAACAGCTGGGTTCAATCCTGGCTGCATACTCAGTGTGGGACAAAACAACTGCTCTACCTTTAAAGTTACTTATCAGGATAATATATAGTATTTCATGTATATATACATACATTTATAATAATATGTAATACATTTTTGTTAAGTTGTGAGGATGGTAAAAGCTTATCTCAGTGCCTGGCATGTCATAAGCACCCCACAGGTGCCAGCTGGCATCATTAGCAGTCATAGGAAATCTCAGGGTGTGTCTCCATTCCAGGCTTTGTGGCCTGTGGGTCTGAGTGTCCCCGTTGTCCTGTGGGGTTGCTGAGAGCTGTCCTCATAAGGTTGTGAGGGTGGGAATGTGAGAGGAGTTTGAGAAAGCTGAAGCCCAACAGGTCAACAACTGGACTGAGCTGTCCTCTTCTCCCCTGGGCCGTGTGCAAGCTTTGGGCCTGGTGGTGACACTTACCCCTGCATCCCACTGGGCTGGCCCAGCTGATCCTCCCAGTGCAGGGGCTGGGAAGCTGCAAAGAACCCTTAGGCTCAGAATTTCCAGCTGTCCACCAGCCCCCCTGCTGTGTCTCATTTATTTTTCTCTGTCTCCTTTTCCATCTCCCCTTCCAGCACCTTCTGAAACTCCCTAGTCTTGTGCTACCAACACACCAAGGCCTTTGCTCAACTGTCACATCAGACAGATGGCTCAGGTGTCCCCAGCTCCCTGAAGCTCTTCCCTTCCCCTCCTCTGGGCAGGGGCCTTAGGCCTTCCTCTGACTGATCCAGCCCACCTCCCAGTGTCCATACTATTAGGTTGGTGAAAAAGTAATTGTGATTTTTGCCATTAAAGGTAATGGCAAAAACCGCAATTACTTTTTCACCAACCTAATAACTTTTGCACCACCAGGAGATCTCCTGACATCTGCTCAGTCTTCCATCCTGCTCTCTGGGACTTTATTCTTTCTGTTCTTTCTGTTTCTTGCTGCCTGCAGTGCCCCCACCTCCTTTGGCTGAAATGCTGCCCTCTTCCATCCTGCCCAGATGCCTCTTCCACCAAGTTTTTCCGACTGCCGCGTCTGGAATAATACATATATGCAACTTTAAGATCTGTCTTTCTTTTTTGATCTTTTCATATTTTTTTTATTTCTATTTTGGTTATTTGCTGCCATAATCCTTAAGGAAAAGATTCTACCATCACAACGCCTAAGCAGCTTGGATCACGGAAAGAGCTTGGGCTTCTCTCCCCACTTCTGTTCTCTCATCAGTAAAGTGGGGATAAGCATTGTAAATAACCAACCCTCTGAAGAGTTGCTGTAAGGCTTGGCCGGACACAGTGGCTCACGCCTATAATCCCAGCACTTTGGGAGGCCGAGGTGGGTGGATCACCTGAGGTCAGGAGTTCGAGACTAGCCTGGCCAACATGGTGAAACCCCATCTCTACTAAAAATACAAAAATTAGCCAGGCTTGGTGGCAGGTGCCTGTAATCCCAGCTACTCAGGAGGCTGAGGCAGGAGAATCTCTTGAACCCGGGAGGCGGAGGTTGCAGTGAGCTGAGATCACGCCATTGCACTCCAGCCTGGGGGACAAGAGCAAGACTTCGTCTCAAAAAACAAAAAATAAAAAGAGTTGCTGTAAGGCTTGAAAGAGGCCTTTGGCATGAATATCACCTCCCCCAGGGCTCTGCACATTTTTTTCTTTTTTTGAGACAGAATCTAGCCCTGTCGCCCAGGCTGGAGTGCTACGGCACAGTCTTGGCTCACTGCAACCTCTGCCGCCCAGGTTCAAGGGATTCCCCTGCCTCAGCCTCCTGAGTAGCTGGGATTACAGGTGTGCACCACCACGCCCAGTTAATTTTTGTGTTTTTAGTAGAGACAGGGTTTCACCATGTTGACCAGGGTGGTCTCAAACTCCTGACCTTGTGGTCTGCCTGCCTCAGCTTCCCAAAGTGCTGGGATTATAGGCGTGAGTCACCATGTCCTCCCGGCTCTGCACATTTTAAGGAACCATTGAATAAGTGATTGAATGACTGAATGGATAAAGGCCTTTACTGTTCTACTTGAAGTTGTCAAAATGGATAGGTTTTTGCTACAGTCCTCGCCACCCCTCCTAATGCTACATCAGCAGCATGGTGTACGCACCTGCAAACATGCACCTACAAACCTAGGCTCTGCGTCAGGTTGCCAGGTCACCTAAATGAATTCTTCTAAAACTATGAATTCTTCTAAAACAGGGGTCAGCAAACTATGATCCGCAAGTTAAATCCAGTCCAGTGCCTGTTTTTGTACAGCTTGCACATTAAGGATTTTTGCTACGTTTTTAAATGGTTTCTTACATAGAAAATGTTACATTTTTAAATATAAATGTAAATTAAATGCAAATATAAACATTTACATTTTTAGATGTTTAAATAAAAAAATCACAAGAAGTGTAATTTTATAGCATGAAAATTATAGGAAATTCTATCATTAGCATTTATAAACAAAGTTTTATTGGCACACAACTATGCTTGTTCATTTATGTATTGTCTACATAAGCTATAGTTGGTGTGTGTAGAGCTTTCACTCAATGATGGCACAGTTGAGTAGTTTCAACAGAGATGGGATGGCCTACAAAACCAAAATATTTACTACTTGGCCTATTACAAAAAAATTTTGTGCTGATCCTTGGTCTATGAAACAGGAGCAATGATGAATACCTACCCATCGTGTGTGGGTAAAATGTTAAAGTGCTTGATATCAAGTGGGCACTCAAGAAAAGTTTTTTCTTCTACTCTCTGTTCCTCCCTGTCTTCATTCCCTTTCACAGAGGGCTCTTTTATTTCAGGGTCCAAGCCATGAAAACCATAGAAAAAGGATGACAGGGAGACTCTGAACCAGTGCCATGCCCATACCAGGCCTCAAAACAGCAGAGCTGTGTTTGTCATCTCCACCTTCCTGCTCCAGAGCCTCCCCCAGACCTCTCAGTCTATGGGACTGTTGGTAGACAGGCAGAGTTTAAATCCATTGCATCTTTTGCATCTCGTGATTCCAGACGTGGATAGGGCCAGACCTGCATGGCCTGCCCTGGAGAGCAGCTTCTATTAGGTTTATCAGAGGCTGGACAGTCAGTGTCCACTGCATCTTTTCTTGCTTTGGGCGTTAAAACTTGGGCTGCTGTTGCATAGGAGATTGCAGCTGCAGTTTGGCTTGGCTAAAGATGAGATGCAGCCTCTGGGTTGAAATTGAGGGTCCTGATTCTGCTTTGAGAGATGGTATGGCATCCTGAAAAGAACCGAGATTTGGAATCTGGGCTGGAATCCCAGCTGTGCCCCTCACAAGTTCTAGGATTCGTACCTTTTTCTTTTTCTGAAAAGTGGGGATGATGCTTTTTCTTGGGGTGAGGGTGGGGTGTTGGCAGGGTTCTCCACCATGTAAGTTTGAGGGAGCAGGGTTTTGCATTTTCCTGCACTGAAGCCCAGCTTCTAGAACAGTGCCTGGCTTGGGGGTGAGTGCTCAGCAAACACCTGCCTTAGGAAGGAGATTAAAAGATGTAGAGTTCATGGCACACGATAGAATCTCATTAAGTGGTCACATTACCATTGTCTGTACTCAACCAGGATTTGGCACACTATGATCCATAGCCTGTTTTTGTAAATAAAATTTTATTGGAACATAGCTATGCCCATTTCTTTGCATATTGTCTGTGGCTGCTTTCCTGCTATAGTGGGGGAGTGGAATCGTGAGACAGACCTGTGCCCTGCCGAGCCTAAAATATATATTGTCTGGCTCTTTACAGCAAAACTTTGTGGCTTCTGCTCTGAATGTCAGGGTGACCCTGTCTGAGGATGATCGTGGATTTCATTTTCCCTTGTTTGTTAGTGTTGCGGTCAGTCACAAGTTAAAAACAACCAGCTTGAGGTACGCATTCTCGATACCGTTTCTAAGATACTTATGGAGACTCTTCTTTTCTGCTCCAATTCTGCCACACTCTTTCTGCATGGTCAGAACTGGCTTCTCTGTGCCCTCCAGATCTCATATGTATGATGGTGTTACTTTCATTTCTTTGTAAAAAGAAACTCAACCCACCTGTCAATTGCTGGTATATTCATTAGAGATTAACCATGGGTCCTGCAACAAGTAGGCTCAGGGCACAGAGGACATGAGTCAAAATAAAAAAAGATAACCAACCAGGTACAACTGTGCTTTGTAATATTATAGAATAGAATGCTGATGGGGTACAGGAAGGAGTCCACTGTGTTTGTGGGGCACAGGGTACATAAGATTCTGATTTGCTTTTCCATCATGGTGAATGGCATGATCTTAGACACCTTAGTTAGCTTTATTCAAACTCAGTTTTCCAATCTGTAAAATGGCAATGTTCACTATATGCTGTCACTCTCTTGGATGGGCAGGGCCCACAGTTAGGAGCCTCTTGAGACCTTGGTATCTAGGGCAGTGAAGGAGAGCTTTCTGGAATGAGTGAACATATGTCAAATGCTCTGAGGTCCTCACTTGAAGGGTGCCCTGTCCCCTGTACCAGCTGAGCAATGCAGGTGGGCCACCGTCCTGCTACCATTTTATAGTCAGTGGATCCTTTTTTTTCTCTTTCTCTCCAGAAGGACAGAATAATGGGCTCCCAGATTCACAAGCCTCACCAAGAGGATCACCCCATGAACCCTTGGAGGCTGAGGAGTTCACTGAGGCTACTGCATCTTGAGACTCAGGATGAAGACCCAGCTTGGGGCTGTCAAAGGTGCAACCTGCCAGCTGAGACCTCCAGGGGTCAAGCCTGGGCCCTTTTGCCTTGTTCATGGCTTAGGCCAGTGCTTAGCATATAGTAAACAACTTTTAAATGTTTATTAGAGGACGTATGGTGGGTCATCCCTTCTGAATGGCACACTGTCCATTGTCATTGTCCTCAGGGGCTCCAGCCTTAGGTGCTTCTTAAACTGCGATGGGAATGATGGCCGCAGGTGGGCCCAGGGCTCAGCATGAGAGCTTACAGCAGGCTGTGCTCCACCCCACCCGGGCCCCCAGTCTTGCCATGTTTCCTCTGCCTCACCAGGCTGGCCTAGAAACTGCTTCCAACTGAAGCCAGCCAATATGCCTGCCCCTAACCACACCTACAACTCTAGGGTCACGCTTAGTCTAGATCAGCGGTCCTTAAACTGTAGCCTTTGCTGGGCACAGTGGCTCATGCCTGTTATCCGAGAACTTTGGGAGGCCAAGGCAGGTGGATCACTTGAGGTCAGAAGTTCGAGACCAGCCTGGCCAACATGGTGAAACCCCATCTCTACTAAAAATACAAAAATTATCCAGGCATGGTAGCACACACCTGTAATCCCACCAGCTTAGAAGGCTGAGGCAGGAGAATCGCTTGAACCTAGGAGGTGGAGGTTGCAGGATGCTGAGATAGCGCCACTGAACTCCAGCCTGGGCGACAGAGTGAGACTCCGTCTCAAAACAAACAAACAAAAACTACAGCCTTTGGGCTAAATCTGGTCGGTGTTCTGTGCTTATAAGAACTCTGAGTTAAGAACAATTTTTATGTCTCTAAAGGGTTGAAGAATACAAAAAGAATATTCAATAGAGACCATATGGCTAGCAAAGCCTAAAATATTGACCTTCTGGCCCTTTACAGAGAAGGTGTGCCAGTCGCTGGATTAGGCAGTGCTGACCGCACCCCAGGCTCCCTGTGAAAATTTCAACCACACAGACTCATTTCCTTTCTCTTATCAACACTGAGGCAGGTGTGATTATCATTCCTTGTAAACATGGAGAAAGTAAGGCACGGAGAGATTTAACTCGTTTACCTGAGAATCTATTAAGTAACAGAGCCAGGGTTCAAACCCAGGCAGTCCAGCTTGAGTCCATACTTCCTAGCTGCACTCTGGGCCATCAGCGTAGAGATGAGCTTCAGACAAGAACTCCCCTCTTAGTTTCTTCCCTCTCCTGCCCCACAGCCAGTGGACAGGCATTTTGCACCCCAGCCTGCCCCCAGGCAGCTCCTCCTTAGAGATTTCCTGCAGGAACTTAGACGGGGCTCTGGGACCACCCTCCTCTTCTGCCCTACCCAGCACCTGGAACTCTGCTTGATCCTGCTCCCTCTGAGGCTGGACACGTCTCCATGAGCCAGGCCTGAAGTTGTTCCCCTCTCTGGACCTCGGGGCCTCCCTTCCTAGGGGCAGTTCCTGTGTCCCCTCTCCTCTCTGCCTTCGCCCTGCTCGCACCATGTCCTTGGGGCTGGATATATAGTGTGCAGCCTTGGGAACAGGGCTGGGCTCAGGGGTTGGGAACAGAGGCCCAGGGCCCTGGCTGACCCTTTCTCATCCCCAGGAGGAGAAGCTGCTGTGTTTAGAGTGTCACAAAGAACAGTGCTGGAGGCTTCAGAAACCTCGGGAGATTCTGAACTTCTAGGCTGAGCAAATGGGATGGTGCCTCTGTGATCAACAGGCCTGGCAGAGGAGTGCAGGAGGGGGTGCGAATGGAAAGACAGTTGCCAAGGGTAACAGAGAGCTTTTCAAGTCACCCTTGTCCCCTCCCCACCTCACCATCAGGGCTAAGACTAAAACCTCACCATCCGGTTGCAGCCCCTCGGCCCTGGGGATGGAGATTAGTGCGCGTAGAGTGAAGGTAGAGAGGCCATGTTCTGGTTCTGTGACCTTGCACAGGTTACATAACACTCTGTGCCGCACTTTACTCGTTTTTAAAATGATGAAGATGATAACTACCTGGCAGGGTGTCTTATATTAGAGATAATACGGTTCCTGGCACTTTGTAAGCACTTGGTGTGAAATTGTCTTCTGCTGCTCCCCTTCCTCAGTCCACCCCTCCTCTGCAGAGGTTTCCTCCATGCTGAGCAAGCTGGCAGCACCGAAGTTCCTGCTGGGTGCATCCCTAGTGCCTTCTACCCAGGCCTCAGGACCCCCCAGGGATCCTGGCCCCTGTGGACAGGGACTTTTGTGCCCTCCTTCTCTGTTACCAGCAAGAGTGAGTCCTGCACTGAATTTCCATGGGATCATTGCTTGCTAACATTTGTGAGTGAGTTACTGTCTAGAAAGCAGCTTTTCTGGCCTTTTCCCATTAATTTCACAAAAGTTATCTTCTTTTGCCCTTACTACAGCCCTGTGAGAGGTTCATTACCCTATTTTACAGACAATTAATACTCCGAGATGAAATGACTCCCCTGGGGTCGCCCAGCTAAGCAGTGGAGAGTGGGCCTCCCACCCAGGGCTTCTCACTCTGACTCCCGTTCTCCGCGTCATTGCATATGGCGACATGCAGGTCACATGATCACACATCCCTAGCTGATATGGAATTGTGAGCTTCTCCTGGATCTTCCGAGGAAGGATGCTTTCAGGAGTGCTTTGGAATGAAGGCAATGGAGGCCAAGAGACCTCTAGGTCAAAGCCAGGCAGGAGGGTCCTCTCAGGGACCCAGCCAACAAGTTGCATGTCTCCCTCAGAGGCTTGAAGAGGCAGAACACCCCAGAGGAGCCTGGGGCCACCACACAGCGTCACTGTGGGAAAACGGCAGCAGGAAATGTCTTCTCACATGCGCGCTCCACCTCATTCCGCACCTTCCCTCCTTCTGGAAGCCTTGCCTGACCACTGGCCTGCCCCTTCTATGGGAATCACTACTGACCTTGCAGCTTACTATAGACTTATATGTATGCAGAAATATAATTTTAATTACTTTTGTATTGCTCCAAGAGTGATACCGAATCATGATAGAAAATTTAAATAAAATAGCCAAATACCAGTAATCACCCCAGTCAAATATACCCAGCCCACATTTTGATGTAAAATCTTCCAGTAAATTTTCTATGTGTATATATATATATATATATATATATATATATATATATATATTTTAGGAAGGAGATTATATTTTACATGCTGTTTTCTAAAATGTTCTTTTAAAACTGTATCATAAACATCTTTCCTTATAATTAAATAGTCTTCTACAACAAACTTTGCTAATGAATTTTTTTTTTATCACGGTCACTGTTGTGTTACATGCATCTTAGTTTAGCATTCTCAGTTACATTGCAAGCAACTTAAGCACTCAGGTTCCCCAGCCAGCCGCAGGATGGGTTTGTTCATTGATTGATGGTTGTATGGGGTGGAGGAGGGAAGTAGAAAGTGAGTGATATTTGGGTAAGCAAACCTGGGTTTAAATGCTGAGTCTGCAAATTCCATAAATTCTCCTTCCCTCCCTCCCTCCCTCCCTTCCTTTCTTCCTTCCTTCCTTCTTTCCTCCCTCCCTCCCTTCCTTCCCTCCTTCCCAAAACAAATGCCTTGTTGGATATTTTATGTCTTTATGTAAATATGCACTCATTTGAATATAATGTGGGCACCTCCTCTGAGTGGCCCTGAGCTTGGTTCTTGGATGTGGCAGGTGCACAAGAGAAACCAGGTCTCTGCTCTCCTGGAGCTCGATGCATCCAGTGTGGGGCACAGACTCAAATCAAGGCAATAGACAAAACCTAAGCAGGCCACTAGTGTTTAAGTACAACATCCACATGGATGGGAACGAGAATTACAGGGGAGTACACTTGAGCTGGGGTCCAGCAAAGCCCTCTCTGGGGAGGTGACAGTCAAGCCCAGACCTAAAGGAGCCTGCTGCAGGGAGGATGGAAAAGATGTTCTGACAAAGGCCTTGAGATGGGGAAGGCTTTGGTTTAGATGAGGAACTTCAGTTGGTCATCCCCTCTCTCATCCATCCTATTAAAACCACCTTTGCAAAAGGTATATCAGTGAGAAAATTATAACAGTAAGCTAAGCTAACCCAACCTCCATCTTGCCTTTCCCTTAATTATTCCTGGGCTATTGGATCAAGCTAACTTTGGAAGACATTTAGGCTACAGTTTAAATGACAATAGGCCTTGCCTAAAACTCAACCACTTTTGTAAAGCAGATAGGGGGCCATCAGGGTGCGGGGAGGAGGAGAGCATGAATCCTACTAAGGTGCAGACATTATTCCAGAGGTTATAAGATACGCGACTTTCCCAATTACTCCTGTGAATAACACTGCTATTATAGATTGGCCTTTTGAGACATCTTTCCAGGTTTTTTGCATATCTGACACCCATGGCTCCACCTGGAACTGATGGCTCCATGCAGAAGCAATTCAGCCCCACAGGAGGACAGCTTCAACCCATTACGATTTCATCTCTGCCCCAACCAATCAGCAGCAAGCACCTATTACCTGTCCACCCCAACCCCTTCCTCCAAACTGCTTTTGAAAAATCCCTAACCTAGGAGCTTTCAACAAGATGATATGAGTACGAACTCCATCGCCCACGTGGCGTGGCCAGCCTCGTGTCTATTAAATTCTTTTTGTACTACAATGCCGTGGTCTTTCTTGATGCAGTGGGCAGGAATAACCCCTTGGGCAGTAACAAATTTGGAGTCTCGTGGGATTGTGCTGGTGGCTACCTGTGTATGATTCGGTAGCCCCCTGCTGGCAACAGGCCTGGAGGCCAGCTCAAGCAGCTGCCTAGTTCTCCTGGCAGAGAGATGGGGGCTGACTCTGGCACCATCTCTACCAGCGGGACACTGCTGACCATGGTGCACGGATGCAGTGGGCAGGAAGAATCTCTCGGGCAGTTATGCTATCTATCCAGTCCATCTGTCACATGTATCCAGACTATGACCTCCTCTCACTTCTTGTTCGAAGCCACCCTCATTCCTGCCTGGAATTTTTGCAACAGCCCCTGGGCTGGTCTCCCAGCTTCTGCCTTTGCCTCTCAATCTGTCTTCAAAACAACAGCCAGGGTGATCCTTTGAAATGACAGCCAGAGCACATAAGCCCATTTGCTTCCAAACCCTCAAAGGGTTCCAACTAATTTCGAGTAAAAGCCACAGGCCTCACCGTGGCCTGCGAGGCCCATGGGATGCAGCCCTGTGACATCTCTGATCACGTCCTCATCCTTTCCATCTCACTTCACGCTGGCATCCTGGTCCCTTTGTCATAACTTGGACCCTCCAGGCATACTTCTGCCTCAAGTTCTCTGCACCTGCTGTCTCCTCTCTAGCCTATTTGTCCACTTCCTCATCCCTTCTCAATCTTTGCTCGGGTGTCGTCATTTCCATGAGGCCTTCCCTGGCCACCAAATTTAACAGTGAAACTTCCGCACGTCCCACGAAGCTCACTATGCTCCTTGCTGGTTTTATTTTCCTCCATTGTTCTTGGTGTCTCCTAATGGGTGCTACAATTAATTGTTTGAGTTGACTTATTAGTTTATCTTACTCCCCTGGAATATAAACTTCAGGAAGGCAGTGATTTTTGTCTTACCTCTTTCCAAGAAAAGTATCTGTGACATGGTAGGCACTCCATAAGTATTTGTAAAACAAATGATTGGACTTCCTTATACCAAAGACGGTCTGCACAGAAAACAAATCTTTACTTCAAGCACAAAACTTTGGTATACATATATATGTCCAAGGTTTCCTTTTTTTTTTTTTTTTTTTTTTTTTTTTTTGCAGAGAAGGGCCCTTTCTGGTTTCCCCTGCTGCCCATCAGGATGCACTCAGGCAGCAACTGTGCAGTAAACGGGACACCTTTAGCCTCTGGTTTCCCAGAGCAGAGAGCTGTCAACACCATAAGCTATTTTTGCCTCACCTCTGGTGCTCTGGAGTGGCAGGCCAGTCACAGGTGTGGTGCATCAGACTATGAAGAGGCTGGGTGGCCACAACTCTGTGCCGGGATGCTGACCTCTTTGAGGCAAACAGCATGAGCTGGAAAAAGTGTGTCTATCTCAGAGTTAAAAACTGGTGAATTCCCCTGTTGCTCTTCACCATCTCCTGGGTCCGTATGATCTGACTGCCACCCACTTTCCCCTTTCCTCACTGGGCTCCAGACACACTGGCTTCCTTCCTTCCTGAAGCCTCCATCTGCTGCCGAGCTCAGGGCTTTGTTAAATGCTCACCCTGCCTGTGTTGCTTCCTGCAGTGTGCTGAATTGTGTCTCCCAAAAGATATGCTGAAGTTCGGACTTCCAGAACCTGTGAATGTGACCTTATGTATAATAGAAATAGGGTCTTCGCAGACGCAATCACGTTCAGATAAGGTCATTCTGGATGAGGATGGCCCCTAATCCACTGGCTGGTGTCCTGGGGACAGAGACACACAGTGGGGAGGCCTTGGGAAGATGGAGGTAAAGGTGGGAATGATGCATCTACAAGCCAAGGAGCACCAAGGATTGCTGGCAACCACCAGACGCTAGGAAGAGGCAAGGAAAGGTTCTTCCCTGCAGCTTTCAGAGGGAGCACGGTCCTGCTGACACCTTGATTTCAGACTGCTAGTCTTCAGAGCTGTGGAAAAATACTTTTCTGTTATTTTAAGCTCCCCAATTTACAATATTCTGTCATGGCAGCCCCAGGAGATGAATACATTTCTTTCTCCTCCTTCAGTTCATACCTCTAGTGCCATCTCCTTGAAGAGCTGTTCTTTAACTCCCAGTCATTACTAGGTTCCCAAGTTCTACACCTTTAGCTCTGCAGCCTATTCCCATGGGAGATTCTCTTTTGGTAGCCTCCCCCGACAGAGCGTAAGCCCCTTTGTGTCCAGGTTGCTCACTATGGGTCCTCAGTCTCTGAGAGTGTCTTCAGCACACATTGCGCGAGCCATCAATTTTTGTTGAATGAATGCATTGCAATCTGGAGTGAGCCTTCTGGGCCTCAGAAGCATCTTGATTTGACTCTATCTGTGTGTTATGAGATCCTAGTCAGAAGGTTGCCCTGGGTGCTTCCCCTAGAAATCCTCAAAGTACAATTATTCAAATTGAGTCACTCAGCCCATGGTACCCTACAGTTGCAGATGACACAAGAAACATGAGAACCTCTGAGGACTTTCCAAGCTGGGGCCTGTTCTTACTGTTTAGCATGAAATGTGTTTTCCTGCTAAGAACATGAACCAGAAATGAGTTTTACCAAGTGGTTAGCAAGGCCTTAAATAGAAAAGAAACTCCAAAAAATGTAACTTCTCTCACACTTAAGCCTCCTTTTCAACTTCCCTTTCCTGCTTCCCATCACTAGAACTTCCAGATCTTATTTCCTGGGTAATGATGAATGGTGGCCTCTATTTCAGACCTCCCCAAATTCTGCTGAACTTCCCCTCTTTGGGTTTTAGACAGAGATGTATGTTAAGTACCTCTAGAACTGACATCTCCTGTGAGACCCTTCTCTTACATGCTATGTAGGTTTGGCCTTCGATGGATTCAGCAATGGTCTTTATTGAGCACCTGCTAAGTGCTAGCTTTTACACTAGGCAGTTTGACACTCTGTAACTTCTTTTTCATTTACTCTGTTCCAGAAACTTATGTTCACTATGATGTGATCTTGCTTTTGATCCATTTTACTGATGAGGAAATTGAAGCTCAGAGAGGTCAAGTAATTTGCCTAAGGTCACACAGTTACTAAATGCTAAAGCCATTTTCAATTCTACATCTGCCTGACTACAAAGTTGGTGGTTTTCCTTTCCTAAATGTTACAACTAAAAACCCACCCTAGCTCAAAATGGCAAGGGGCTTTATTTTAAGGATTTGGGCTGTGCCTGGGACTGCCTGGTGGTTATCCAGCAGCCTCTTAGGAGGAGTTGGACTGTTGGATTTATGGACTTGGGACCCTTGGTATGTGCTCAGCACATGCCACAGACCTGGCAAGTATGCTGGCCTGGGGTCATCTGCTCTCGGGGCTGTGTTTTCTGATTAAGGGACATTAGGCTAGCCACTTCCCACATCCAGCTTCAGTTTCCCCAAATATAAAATTAAGACATAGATATGCTTTCCATGCTGCCATCCTGCCCTGATAATCAGGGATTTTAGCATCTCAGGGCTATAATGACCCATTCTTCCATACCCCTCAAACTCCTGCCTTTCTATCCTATCTGGAGACATGGCTTACATAAAAACCCCCAAGGCATCCATGCAGGTCCGTTCTGTCAGAGGCCCCAGCTTCTCCATCCCTTTCCTCCCCTCAGTTGACATCCTCTCCTCTCCTGGAGGTAGTCCTGCTGGGGGACCTTGGGCAAGTTCCTTCACCTCTCTGAGCTTCCGTATCCTTCTCTTTAATGATCTCAAATGTAACAACCCCACCTCATAGGCTCATTATGAGGGCTAGATGAAATGAAACAATAACCGCTGTTTACCTTTCAGGCACCTGGCAGAAGTGATGCTCTGGAGCTGAGTGGATGGGTGCAAATCTTGGCCATGCTGCTCCTCCCCGCCCAAGCCGTTTGGGCCTGGACCAGTTGCGTGCTGCTCCACCCCTCCACATGCTCTCTTGTCAGGTAGAAACAGTACCGACGTCCCCCCAGGCCTGTTATGAGAGTTAAGTGAGTTGATATTTCTAAAACACATCAAACAGTGTGGGGCATTAGGCTAGCCGCTAATGCCACTCATGCCAACAAGTGCTGTAGAAGAGTTAGCCATTATTCTTAGGTCAACTAATTATACAATCAGCCTGACAAAGGAGGTACTGTTATTAGCCCCATTTTATAAACGGGAAAGATCAGTAACTTGGCAAAGGGCAGAGGCACAGGCCTTGAGCCCAGATTGATAAGACATTCTAGGGGGAGGCTCCTCACCTTCAGTTACGCTGACTGCTAGATATAAGGGGGCTCCCCACTTGGAGCTTAAAGGTTTGCAATAGCCACCTTGAAACTCTTGAAAATCTTAATCACTTTATCTTTGAGTTTGTGTTTTGTAAGTGAAGTTCTGCTTCTGCCACCTCCTCCTTTTCCCAGATGTGACCAAGACTGAAGAGGGTCAGAGTCAATCCCGTAATTGTGCCATGGGGCAGGGCTGTGGAGGTCTTCAAGGGGCTGTATTCACCCTGCAAGTATTCCTGTGCCCAGGAGAGTATGACATTAAATGGCAGATGAAAACAAAACACAACAGGATGGAGATCTCAGAATAAAGAAAAAAGCTTTTTTTTTTTTTTCCTGTTTGAACAAGCATTTTCATTCTGCACCAGGCCTTGCTAATAAGGTAGCCAGATCTGGGTGCATAGCATGTCATGGGTGGGAATGAAATGATAGCACTCTTTTGCTTCAAAAAAAAAAAACCCCAAAATACTTGTTCCATGTTTAGTAATTGAGTGCAGTTTTGTTCTGACTTTTGATTCACAGGTAGAGACAAAGTCTTTAGCTGAAAGGTAATAGTTTTGCCACCTTCTACAAATATAGATATATTTTTTCCCTAAAGCCTCCTAAGGCTTTTTTAAGATTTGTATCCAAAATATGGGCCCTTTGCCACTGACATTCCTGTTTGGTAGTGGATGAGAGGGAAATCTTATTTTTTTTCTTCTTCTGTTGTTATAATTCTCAGATGCAGAGTGTTCTCTTTAAAAGATGCTTTTAAAGGGCAATTACTTCATGCAAATGTGGGCATCTCTGGATGGCTGGCAAAGCTGGAGTCAGGCCATGGAAGCCTGGAAAGTGGACTGCACGGGCTGGGCAGGGGACCAGGAGGGAGGCCCTGCTTGCTGGTATCAGCAACTTTCTTCTGCTGCCCCCTGGACCTCTGGGAGAAGACTTGGCAGCCACAGCCAGGGTAATGGGAAGATCACAGCCGCACAGGGCTGTGAACCAGGGTGGACACCTCATCTGGTTTACCTTGTGTGAAATAGATGAGGCTCCTTGAGATCTGAGCAAGCAGCCACTCGAAGCCAATCCTGGGAGCCACTGTAGACCTGTGTCCAATGAGAGATCTCAGTTAAAGTAGAATAGACCACGATGGGCTGGGAGCGATGTCTCCTGCTTCAGTGTAGGCCACAGCACAGCAGAGGGTGGAACATTCCAGGAAAGAGTTAAGGATGCAGGAGGAGCCCCCTAAGGGGGGCCAGTATGAGAAAAGGTGGCCTGGGATTGTATGGTGGGGGAGAGGCAGCTGGGCTCCAGCCCCTTTTCTTACCCTTGGAGCCTATGCAGTCTTCAAGAGGCCATTGCTGGCCGGGCGTGGCGGTTCACACCTGTAATCCCAGCACTTTGGGAGGCCGAGGTGGGCAGATCATGAGGTCAAGAGATGGAGACCATCCTGGCCAACATGGTGAAATCTCGTCTCTACTAAAAATACAAAATTTAGCTGGGCACGGTGGTGCACACCTGTAGTCCCAGGTACTTGGGAGGCTGAGGCAGGAGAATCTCTTGAAGCAGGATAATCGCTGGAACCCAGGAGCCGGAGGTTGCAGTGAGCCGAGATGCACCACTGCATTCCAGCCTGTACAACAGAGCGAGACTCCTTCTCAAAAAAAAAAAGAGGCCACTGCCCCAGTGGCTAGGCCCAATGTCATTTCCACAGCTGCTTCAGGCATCTCTGAAACCCGCAGATGGAGCAGCCCGGGCTGTGGACATTCTGTGGCATCCATGCCTCCTTGTTGCTTAGTGAGCCTGTTCTCATTACTCCCCCAGCACCACCCTCCGCATTTGCTCCACTCCTCCTAGAGCTGCATCTTTCATTTTTGCATCACTAAATTGCACTTTTTCTGTTTCTCTGTTTACCGGAGAAACAACAGGAAGCGTGGGAGGCAGGGCACAACAGTCTTCGCCTCGGGTTCGCTGGGTGAGTTTTCCCCTTCTCCAAGAGGGGACCTGACTAGGGAGGCTCACGGTTCAGATCGGTGCTCTAAGTTCCCAGCATACAACTGAGTCATTTTTACTTGTTTCTACAATTTGGTAATAGTAGCTGGCCTTTGCTGAGTTCCATCTATGAGCTTGGCCCCCTTGCTAATCTCTCTACTACATACAATATCCCTTTTAAATCTTTTTTATTGCAATATAGTTTACGGATGACAAAATGCAAAGATCTTAAGTTAGAATTTGGTGTGTTTTGCAAATGTATACATCCATGTACCTCTCACCCCCAAACAAGAACACAGGACATTTCTTTCACCCCTGGGAGTTTCCTCGTGTCTCTATTTTCTGTCCTGCTCACCCCACGCAAAGGTGACCACTGTTCTAATTTCTGTCCTACCCATGCATTTTCTCTGTTCTAGAACTTCTTAGAATCATCTTAACTTTCCTCATGTCTAGCTTCTTTTCTTCAATACACTGTTTATGAGATTCATCCAGGTTGTTGCATAGATCAAAAACACTTCCTTTTTATCGCTATTTAGTATTCCATTGTCTGGACACTCCACACTGTTTATTATTTCATCTATTTGATGGACATTTGGGATGTTTTAAGTGTGCATTGATGATGAATAAGGCTGCTATGAGATTTCATGGACAAGTCTTTTTATGGACATATGTCTTGGGGAAATACCTAGAAGAGGAATTGTTGGATCATATGCTAAGTGTATTTTTAGCTTTCTAAGCAACTGCCAAACTGTTTTTCCAAGTGGTGGTATCTTTTTTTTTTTTTTTTTTTTTTTTGAGATAGAGTCTTGCCCTGTCACCCAGGCTGGAGTGCAATGGCGTGATCTCAGCTCACTGCAACCTATGGCTCCCGATCTCAAACGATTCTCCTGCCTCGGCCTCCCAAGTAGCTGAGATTACAGGCACCCACCACCACGCCTCGCTAATTTTTGTATTTTTAGTAGAGATGGGGTTTCACCATGTTGGCCAGGCTGGTCTCAAACTCCTGACTGCCTCAGCCTCCCAAAATGCTGAGATTACAGGTGTGATCCACAACGCCTGGCCAGTATTATTTTTTAACTCTTGCCAGGAGCAGAGGAGAGCTCCAATTGCTCCACATCCTCACCAACATTTGGTATTGACAGTCTTTCTGATTTTGGCCATCTTAGTGGGTGTGGAGTGCTGTCTCACCGTGGTTGTTATTTACATTTTCCTAATTACTAATGGCATTGGGCACTGTTTCACACACTTATTGCATATATCTTCTTTGTGAAGTGTCTAGGTCTTTTCTGTATTTGGGAAGATGGGCTGTTTGTCTTTTTATTATCGAGTCACAAGGGTTATTTATATATCCTTGATACAAATCCCTGGTCAGATACATGCGCTGCAAATATTTTCTTCCAGTCTCTACTCACACTGTCTCTTAATCCTCCCAGCAACTCGATGAAGTAGATGTTACTATCCTCTTCTTTATTTCCTAGAAGCCAAAGCTGAAGCACAGAAAGTTTAAGTGAAATGTTCAGAATCACACAGCTACTCAGTACGGCAGTGAGAGTGTGGGCCTACTGCAGTGTGACTCAGAGCATTGATGTCCAGAAAATCCCAGGAAGCTTCTTTCTGCACACGAAGCCTTGTATCTCCCTGGCAGCCTGGAGGCATGTGGCCCTCGAGCCAGTGCTGGGCTGGGTTATTTCGGTTCTGCCTTGTACATACCAGACCATCCTGGGACGTAGGCGGCTCCCACAACCCGGTTGGGAGCGTGGTCTTCTGGGGAGGATGCCACACAGCTTTGAGTTGCTCTGATGAAAGACAAACTGCGGGGATTCTTATGGGCCTCTGAGGACGCTGGCAGTGTTACCTCATGCCAGGAATAACAATGAGGGGCCTAGGCAAGCTCGCCGCCAGCCCTTCTCTGGGAGGCATCACTGGAGGAAACCAGCCAGGAGATGGGAGGGCGGGGCTGGGATATTTAGTCCACAGCTGTCTCAAAGGAGAACTGTTGGGTGCCTTAGGGACTTCCCTCTTTCTTTCTCCTTTCTGAGCAGGTGAAAGGGTCCCTGTGGCAGTCAGAGCAAAAGGCTAGGAGGTTTTGTGAGAGTAAGGACAACAGCAACTCCAGCCCTCAAAATGCTAGTTGGAATAGCAAGCCTCTCTGAGCACTCGCTGTGTGCCAGGCACCGTGTCCGCACTTTGCAGCCCTGCTTGATGCAAGACACTGTGTGGTGGCTTTGCATTTACTACCTCAATCCTCATCACACCCCCATGAGACACACACTATTAAAATGCCTACAGGAGGAAACTGAGGTCCAGAGAGGTGAAGTAATTTGCCTAACGTCACTTATTTGCAAGTGGTTGAAGTTTGAATTGGGGTTTCGCTAATTCTAAAGCCCAGTAGCTTTACTGTTACGCACTTCTGCCATTCTGTTAAAAAACTTTGTCAAATTTCAAGTTTGTGTCATGCACTACACATGAGGTGTCTTGATCAGTGGAATATAAGACTGAACAAGACCTGACTCTTCTTTGGGCACTGTGTGAGTTGGATGGTGGACCCCCAAAAGAAATGTCTACATCTCAGAACCTGTGAATATCATCTCCCTTGGAAAAAAATATTTTTGCATATGTAATTAAGGATCCTGAGATGAGATCATCCTGGATTCTTTGGGTGACCCTAAATCTAGTGACAAGTATTTTTATAAGATACAGAAGAGGAGAAGTTCATTTGAAAAAGGAAACAGATTGGCGTGATGTAGCCACAAGCCAAGGAACACCTGGGGCCTCCAGAAGCTGGAAGAGGCAAATAATTCTCCCCTAGGACATTTAAAAGGAGCTTAGCTTAATATATTACATTCATTAGAAGTGAGTCCCTAGGTCCAGTCCACCTGCAACTGGAGTACATTACACAAAGGCTTGAATACCGGGAGGCAGAAATCACTGGGGGCATCTTACAAGCTGTCTAGCACAGTGCCAAGAGGCAGGAATCACACCTTCTTTTGCTTTTTAAATTTCTTTTTTAATTTTTTTTGAGAACGTGTCTTGCTCTGTCACCCAGTCTGGAGTGCAGTGGCGCGATCTCGGCTCACTGCAACCTCTGCCTCCTGGGTTCAAGCGATTCTCCGGCCTCAGCCTCCTGAGTAGCTGAGATTACAGGCACCCACCAACACGCCCAGCTAATTTTTGTATTTTTTAGTAGAGATGGGGTTTCACCATGCTGGCCAGGCTGGTCTCGAACTCTCGACCTCAAATCATCCACCTACTTTGGCCTCCCAAAGTGCTGGGATTAGAGGTATGAGTCTGACCCCACGTTCTATTTCTCTGGCAATCCCCATCCCCACCTTCTGTTTTTCTGGCAGTCCCTGGCCCCTAGCTGAAAGAAAAAGAACTAACATTTAACATTTTTATTTATTAAGAAATAGCATTTATTATGCATTGACTGTGTATCAACTACCATGCCAGACTCCTTAAACACATTGTTTCATGCAGTATCACTTGACCCTCCTATGAACCCTGGAAAGGGAGGTGTTCTTATCTCCATTTGACAGAGGAGGAAACCAAGGCTCAAAAAGATGAAGGCCACACAGTAGCCTCTCAAAGGAAGCCAGTGGTTCTCAAACTGTAGCTGCATCAGAATCACTTGAAAACAATCTCTAAGCCCTGAGCACAGAGTTTCTGTCTGATTTTGCAGCTTTATGGTGGGACTTGAGAATCTGTTTCTTTTTTCTTTTCTTTTCCTTTTTCTGAGACAGAGTCTCTCTCTGTCTAGCAGGCTGGAGTGAAGTGGTACGATCTCGGCTCACTCCACCCTCCAGGTTCAAGTGATTCTCCTGCCTCCTCCCAAATAGCTGGGATTACAGGTGCCCACCGCTACACCCAGCTAATTTTTGTATTTTTAGTAGAGATGGGGTTTCACCATGTTGGCCAGGCTGGTCTCCAACTCCTGACCTTAGGTGATCCACCCACCTCGGCCTCCCAAAGTGTTGGGATTACAGGCGCGAGCCACCGCTCCTGGACAGAGAATATGTATTTCAGACAAGTTCCAAGTTGAGGCTGAGGCTGCGGGCTTGTGGATCAAGCTTTTAGAACCACTGGAGAATCAATACCTTTTGCAGCAACAGACAAACCCCAAAGTTTCAATGGATTAATATATCAAACGCATTTCTTGCTTAAGTTGCAGTCTCACTGGGGTAGGGCAGCCCTCCTTCATGCTATAGTCCCTATCATTTGGAGCATATGGTCCCCAAAGTCACCACAGAAGGAAAAAGAGAGGGCAGAGGGTCACTTAGGATGTTCAAAAAGGCTAGGCCTGGAAGTGGAGGCTTTTGTGCCTTTTGCCCAGCCTCCATGGGCCAAGACTCAGCCCCATGGCCCCAAACTAACTGCAAAAGAGGCTGGGAAATGTAGTCTTCCCCAGGAGGAGCAAATGGTTAAGATGAGCACACAGCTGGTCAGGGCAGGGCTGGGATTTGTGCTTAGGTGCTTTCCCTCCTTCTTCTCTTGCCTTTTTCCTGGTCCAGGTGTTTTTGGTGGGCTTTCTCAGTGTTAAGGAACTTCTGTATGTATGTGTGTGAAATTGAAAAAAAGAGAAGAGGAAAGAGACATTTTTGAGGTCCTTCAGCCTACTCTCTTGCCAGCAGCCTTCACCCATCTTCACTTCATCTTAGAGGTGCAGGTGACAGCTGATAAGTACCTTGAAAGCCCTCCATGTGTGTGCAGGGCATTCTTGCATAAGTTTCATCTGTACCATGTTAAGTAATTCAGGGCTGACCTCTCTGAATTTGAAGAACCCTCAAGCTACTGGTTCTCCAGGACATAAACCCTGGACTCCAGGCCACAGACAAGCTCTGAGTGAAAAACGAGTCCTTCTTGCTGCTCCTCCCCTATGCTTCAGATTGCTTCAAACCTTCCTGCCTCCAACACGTGGTGCAGTTTCTACCTTCCCTTCCTTTGCATATACTGTGACATCTGCCTGATATCTTTTTCTTCCCTCCAGACTTGACTCAGATGATACCAGCTCTATGAAGCCTTCATCAATCTGTCAAAGAAATATTCAACTTACCCTCATTCTGGGTCAGAGGCACAGGCATGCCTCTTTGTCTAACCTATGGTCTAGCACTTGGCAAGGCCTGTGTAGACTTTGCACTTGCCTGCCTCTCCTTAGAGAATGTGAGATGTTTAACTGTGTAGCATCTTTTCTTGGCCTCTTAATTTCTGACAAGACTGAGTCTAGAAGCCTTCCTGTGACCTGCAAAGCCCTCCTCAAGATCCACAGGTGAAGAAGGAAGTCTCTGGCATTAGTTTGAATCCCAGCTGAGCCACTTGTAGGCTGTGTGACCAAGGGGAAATTCTCAGTCTCATGAATGCCTCAGTTTTCTCACCTGTAAAATGGAGGTAGTAACATTGTGTATATTCAGTGAAACAATGCACCTAAAGCCCTTTGAACAGTGCATGGAAAAAACTCAGGAAATGCCAGCCGTCATTGTGTTCTTATCATTGCTCTTGTTAGTATCTTGCCACTTTAGCCCACACCAGCCCCACCAGATCACTTACTTGCTGACAATTTTGATGATCTTGCATGCTCCTTTGCTTTTGCACTTAATCTCTTCTGCTCAGAGGTCTCTGTCTCTCGCCTATTAATTAATTAATTCATACTTATTCTTTCATTTATTTAACAAACTTTTTGTTTAACTCATTCCTGCTCATCCTGTAGACTCGTCTTGGCCCTTCCTGTCCATTCCCGTTGGATTTACCACTCCTGTTTTGACCTCTGTTTACTTTTCTGTATCTCCGTGAACAACTTGAAAGCAGAAAAAAAAAATGCTCATTTCCTACTGGATTTGCTGCTCTGAACCCAGTTCCTAATATCATGATTGTCACATAGCGGGAGCTTAATGAACATTTGCTGAATGAATATATGAACGTTTCTCATCTCTGAATCTGTTCCCAATGCTTAGTTCATTGTAGGTGCTTACCCAGGACTCTTTCTCTTGCAGGAAACCAGATCACTCTGGATGCATATCATCTAAAGGCCCTAGTTGTGGGAGGGCTACTTTTAATCAGTGTATTGGCTGGGCGCAGTGGCTCATGCCTGTAATCCCAGCACTTTGGGAGGCCAAGGGGGGTGGATCACGAGGTCAGGAAATCGAGACCATCCTGGCTAACACACTGAAACCCTGTGTCTACTAAAAATACAAAAAATTAGCCGGGCCTGGTGGTGGGTGCCTGTAGTCCCAGCTATTTGGGAGGCTGAGGCAGGAGAATGGGGTGAACCCAGGAGGCAGAGCTTGTGGTGAGCTGAGATCCCGCCACTGCACTCCAGCCTGGGCAACAGAGAGAGACTCCATCTCAAAAACAAATTAAATAAATAAATAAATAAATAAATAAATAAATAAATAAATAGTGTATCTAGATTTTGCCACCTTCAGAACCAGAAGGCTGTCCGTGGTCTAGCCTGACCAAGTTTAAAATGTCTGGGGGTGGGGGGGATCTCTGAGCAATGCAAGAGGCACCATTTCTTCTGTGTTTCTTGGACAATCCCTAGCGTTATCCAAGACTTCTCAACAGTTGCCACATTTGAAGACATGCTGCAGAGTGTCTGTCTCATCATCTTCTGATACCACAGTGCTTAGATTAGTGCCTAGTAACCAAGGAAAGAGGGAAGACGGGGCCTTTCCCCCACTGGCCAATGTCTTAGATATGTGGATTTGGAGTCAAACTGTTTGCCCTACTAGCCTAACGGTGTGGATGGTAACATTGGGCTAAAACCGACCCTCAGACTCTTATTTCATGAATTTGTCTGATTTCTTTGGTAGCTGAGGTCTGGTTTTGATGTGCAAACTGGCTCTAAAAATTAATCTGTCCACTTTCTCTCTCACCCTTTTTAATTGCCTGATTTGTTTGTCTCTTGGGGGTGGCAAGGTGGGAAGTTTGCTGTCCCCAAGGCTGGCCAGGATAGAACCTTCTGTGCTGGTGCTGGTCTGACTGTGGAAAGAGGTGCAGATGTTGGGGTTTGGAAAGTCATTGTCTGGGTTCCATGTCATATGGCCTCCTGAGGGGGACCCTCTTGGTTATTGCCTGCTCATGTCATGGAGGAACTGCACGTGGTTTTTATTGACATTTTGGTTTTGTTTCTATTTATAGGAGGTTGTTCAGAGGTTGTCCCAGTTTTTACTCCTTCTTATTAATTGTCATGCTTAAAGCCATGCATATTTTCTGACTATCCACTTTTCCCTGTGAAGCAAAAATAATATTAATTGAAACTGTAATGTGTGGCAGAGACTTTGCTTGGTATTTTCACACTTGTTGTTTCATTTGTTTTTCATGATCATTCTGCGAGGTAGGTATTAATATTATTAGTTCCATATTACAAGTGAGGAAATTGCAGCTTAGGGACTTTGATTTCATAAAGCTAGTAAACATCTTTTTTTCATGACATGTACAATCTGGCTGGCTTTTTAATCATCCTGCCTTGAAGCTAACTTCGAGGTTCTTTTTCAGGTGATTTTGGTGTTTGACTCTTCCCGGGTTGCACAGTGCATGCCCTGTACTACTGTGCTTGTATTTCATGGTCTCTTGTAATAAACGCTTCTAAACATAGGCTCACACGTCAATTTGTTTATAGTAATTATTTCCCTGAAGGAAAAAAAGTCCATTTATTTTTTTCTCTTCTTTTATCTTTCCAGACCCTCGGGGCCTGATTCTCCATGGCTCTTTTGGAGCAGATGTAACCAAGAAATCAATATAACCATTAGATTCATCCATGGCAACCATAGTGTCATAGCATCTCCTGCCTTGTAGTGTTGACAGAGGTGTCAGAGCCAAGAGGAAGGGAAATACTTCAAAGATGGGACGGGAGCCTCTAAAGTGAACGGGAGAATTAAAACCCCATGGAATCTCACTTAGCAGATGAGAAATTGTAGGTTGTTGCCTACGGCATAATCAGGTCTTCTCTCAGAGAATGTAATGGCTTGATGTCAGGTATGGCAGAGGGATCTCCAGCATTTGGGTGTCGTGAGGCCCTTTAGCAGTGGTGGGGAACAGCTGATGGAGCCAGAATTTTGTATTTGTCCTTTAGGTACCAATGCTCATCACCTCCTGAGGGGGGGTTGGCAGATCTCATGTGATTTCCTTCTTCCAGTGGATCTGGGCTTTTATTATTATCGTCATTATTAATTATTACCTGCGGCGAGGAGAGAGGGCATCCTTTGTAAGCACAGTGCTTGGTTTATGGAAAGCACCCTAGGTGTGTTTGACTAGTACATGTTGGTCTTGTCTACCTAACACATTCAGTTAGTTAACAACTATTTATTGAGCACCTTTTTGGAGTCAGGTGCTACTGTAGGCATGGAAGTGGAGATTCTGCAGAAAACAAAGCATACAAAACCCATGCATTCAGGGAATTCACATTCTAGTAGGGACTAGGAATTCAGCTGAGCTAGTAGCTTGAATTTTCTCTCTCCAAAAGAGGTTGCCAGTTGCCTCACAGTATCTCTTCTCCCCTTCTTTAGTGTAAAGTAATATTTCTTAACCAGGAGCAATTTTGCCCCCCAAAAGACATGTCTAGAGACTTTTTGGTTGTCACAGCTTGGTAGGAGTTGTATCCTGTGTGTGTGTGTGTGTGTGTGTGTGTGTTACTATTGCCTGTGCTCACACTACTAGTATCTAGTAAGTGGAGGCCAGGGATGCTACCAAACATTCTACCATGTGCACAGGACAGCCTGACAACAAAGAATTATCCACCCTGCAATGCCAATAGTGCTGAGGTTGGGAAGCCCTGGTGGAGACAGAAGTGGCTGCTTGGTCAGTGACTACATTTCCCAGCTTCCCTTGCATCTAGCTGTGGCCTTGTGACTGGTTTTCACCAAGGGACCATGAGCAGGAATGCTGTGCTCACATCCAGGAGGAGGGCTTTTAAGAAGTGGATGTACTAGGCTGGGCGCGGTGGCTCACGCCTGTAATCCCAGCACTTTGGGAGGCCGAGGCAGGAGGATCACGAGGTCAGGAGATCGAGGCCATCCTGGCTAACATGGTGAAACCCCGTCTCTACTAAAAATACAACAAATTAGCTGGGCGTGGTGGTGGGTGCCTATAGTCCCAGCTACTCGGGAGGCTGAGGCAGGAGAATGGCATGAACCCGGGAGGCGGAGCTTGCAGTGAGCTGAGATCTCACCACTGTACTCCAGCCTGGCCTGGGTGACAGAGTGAGACTCCATCTCAAAAAAAAAAAAAAAAAGGAAGTGGATGTACCTTTTTCCTTTCCTCAGGCTGGATGAAGAGAAAAACAACGTTCCAGGTGACCCAGGGGCCCTGAATCACCATGTGGAGGAGACTGTCTGTAAATCTGAGACTCTCACCTTGGACTCCCATGCATATGAGAAAATAAAATCCTGTTGTATTTTAACCATTACGAATTTGAGGATTTCAGCTACGGCACTTTAGTCTACCCTGACTATCGTTGTCCCCAAGTGTTCTCAACAGTTCTTCAACAATAACAATAGTTAACACTTACACTATGAGCACACACCATGAGCCAGACCTAAAACGTTTCAAATGTGAGATTTTATTTTATCTTCACACAAACTCTGTGGAATAGGTACCATTATTACCCTTGTTTTACTGATAAAGAAACAAATGCTCAAGGATGTTAATAGGGCAAGTAAGTGCCATAAGCCAGTTCTCTTCCAGGTTCTAGTCTCAACCACTGAAGCAGGTTCCTTTCTCCAGCCTTAATATCTTTTTATCTGGGCATTAGCATCTTTCTTCAGGGTCACTGTAACTGTTCTCTCTTTGGTTCCTCTGCCACCACTGTGGATACTCCAGATTGAATGACTTTTTGAAAACCAAATCTGAACATGCTTCTTTCCTGCCCAACTTCCTTCAGTGACTTTTCATTGCTTCCAGGATAAAGCACACACTTCTTACAGAGCAGAATGGTCCTTCTGCATCTACCCAGCCTACCGCCAGCTGCCTTCATCCTTTGTTCCTTTTTCCTTTTGCCACACGTTCCAGTGGTGAGTGCAGGCTTCAGCAGCACAGCAAAAAAAAAAAAAAAAAAAAAAAAAAAAAAAAAAAAAAAAAAAAAAAAAAAAAAAAAAAAAAAAGACAACTATTTTTTTCCCAAAATTATTCTTGCTCTGCAGAGGGAATTACAGTTAAAGTATCAGGCTTCCCATGTGGATTTCCAAGAGTTCAAGAAAGGATTGTTTGACCATCCCCGGGGAACACTGTTGAAAGGATTCTTACATTGGGTGGGTGGCTCTTTCCAACCAGATATTGCTACAGTTCTTCAAAACACATAATTGCATAATGTAAGGGGAACCTGGTTTTCCAGCTTTGTTCAGCTCTCAAATTCTATTTCTTCTATTAAAGACTATATTGACTTTGGAAAGTAATTTGGCAGTATTACACTACAGCAACTTTACTCCTAATTATACTCCCTAGAGAATGCTCATGTGCAAAGCAGAAATGTAGTATTTGCAACACCAAAGAAAAAAAAAAGTTAAATTAAATGTCCATCCAACAGAGAATGGACAAATAAACTCATACAAAGAGTATCACAGAGAAGTGAAAATCGGAGAACTAGAGCTACATATAGTAAATATAGGTGAATCTCAAAAACATGATGTAAAGCATAAAAAGCAGTCTGAAGAATCGGTATATGGCCAGGCACGGTGTCTCATGCCTGTAATCCCAGCACTTTGAGAGGCTGAGGCAGGTGGATCACTTGAGGCCAGGAGTTTGAGACCAGCCTGGGCAACATGGTGAAACCCTGTCTCCACTAAAAATACAAAAATTAGCCGGAGTGGGAGGGGGTTAGCGCATGCCTGTGGTCCCAGCTACTTGGGAGGCTGAGGCAGGAGAATCGCTCGAACCTGGGAGATGGAAGTTGCAGTGAGTTGACATCGTGCCACTGTACTCCAGCCTGGGCAATGGAGTGAGACTCTAGGTGTAGTATGATATCATAATAATGTTATATACTGTGCCTGGTAGGGTCCCAGTAGGAAGCAGAAGGCATGTCCAGATGGAATTGGAATTCTAAAGAAAAGGAAAAGAAGGGACCGTTTATAGAGGTTTCAGAAAGGGGAGATGGTTTAATAACCACAGATTCCTCCCCTTCCATTATTTATTCCCTATTTGCTGCTCCTTATACCCAGAGAAGGAATCCATTTTCCCATCCCTTTTAATCTGGGTTGGCTTTGTGACTGGTTTTAACAAATAGGCTGTGGCAAAAGTGATTTGGGGTGAGTTCCAGAGGTCTTGTGATTTTTGCCCTGACCTTTTTGGAATGCTTCTGACTTCACGTAAAGAAGCCTGCACTGGCCTACTGGAAGCCTTTTGGAGAGAAAGATACAACCAACAGCCATTACCAACCAGGATGAGCTGACATTGACAGACTACAAATGTACAATGAGCCCAATCAGCACCACTTTGAGCAGAAGAACTGCCTAGGTGAGCCCAAGTCAAATTACCAACCTACAGAATAATGAGCAAAGAACTGGTCATTATTTTAAGCCACTAGTTTTTGGGTGTTTTGTTATGAATATATAACCAACATTATATATTGGATTCAAGGAACCAAGGAGGTTGTGAGGTTTCCAGGAACTAGCAAGTTGGGAGTTACCTGAAGGGGCAAGTATAGGAGGCAGTGTTACAGGAACCCGGTGGGGGCCTGAGGGTCAGAGGAGAGGCTGTCAGGCAGGCCCCAGGATGACATAACCATAGCAAGGAGGAAGTGCGGTAGGAAATACCCTGATCTCTCTCTCCGCCTGCCCCGGCTGCAATCTCTTGCCAGGCTCTTTGGCTGAACCCAGTAAGAACCAGAAAACAAGGGCATCTGGGAGATGTCCTCTACTGGGAGCAGTCTCTGGGGCACAGAGATGGATCTGGGTAGGACAGTGGCAAACAGAATAACCAGGATGTATGTTGTTCACAAACAGCAGACTATACACACATTTAAGGAAATGAGAAACCTCAAAGTTACTTTTGGGAAGGAGGGATTTTTACCTTAAATAGAAGAGCAGGTACGTGAGTACTCATTATGTTCCCATATATACTTTTTCTTTGGTATGTCTGAAATCAGTCACATTTAAGGGGAAATTAAGCCACCATTGATTCACAGCCTGGGTGACCTTGGAAACCTCACTTGACCTCTGCAAGCCTCATTTTCTCTGTAAAATGAGGGACAACTCTCCCCTCATGGAATCCACATGGAGTAAAGCTTGTGGATGTATGATCGCAGTGTCTGCCAGCCAGGTAATTTTTAAGCAGTTAGCTCTGTCACATATAAGAAGAAATCACATACAAGGATGTGTGTGTGTGTGTGTGTGTGAGAGAGAGAGAGAGAGAGAGAGAGTGAGAGAAAGAGAGAGAAAGGGAGAGAGAGAGAGAGAGAGAAAGGCAGACAAATAGAAAAACAGAGAGAGAGAATACTCCATTTTGGTGAAAACCATTATCTTCATGTAAAGTAAGGGAACTCTTAATGCCTTTCCAGCTACCCTGTCATGCGCAATCTCCTCGCCACCAAGCACCATACACCTACTATACACACACAGAGGCACACACATACACACTTCTGCTCTCTCACACACACGCATGCACACACACTCACACTTGCTCTCATACACATGCACAAACACACATGCAGGTACACAGAGAAGCACATAAACACACATTCGTGCTCACACATCTATGCATGTACACACGCACACATACACGCATGCACATGCACAGACACACATGCAGGCACACATGCGCAGCGACCTCATAAGGCCCACCAAGTGCCTGTTAAGACAACCTTAACAGGAGTCAACCTCCTTCCTTCAGCTTGTCATTTTTCCTGCAGGCTGGGCTTCCTCCAACCCAGCGCTATGGCATTTGCTGACATGGAATTAGGACATATAAATAGGAAAGCAGGCTCATGCCTGTAATCTCAGCACTTTAGGAGGCTGAGGCGGGTGGATCACTTGAGGTCAGGAATCTGAGACCAACCTGGCCAATATGGTGAAACCTTGTTTCTACTAAAAATACAAAAATTAGTCGGGCATGGTGGCACACACTTGTAATCCCAGCTACTCGGGAGGCTGAGGCAGGGGAATTGTTTGAACTGGGGTGGCAGAGGTTGCAATGAGCTGAGATCATGCCACTGCAGTCCAGCCTGAGTGACAGAGCGAGACTCTGTCTCCAGTGAAAAAGAGAAAGTGCCATTTTATGGGGGTTGAGAATAAGCACCTTTTATTTCAGTCTGTTGAAGTCCTGCCACCTGCCTCCTGCTAGTGCTGTGACTTGAACCACTTGTGTGACATCTCTTGAAAACCAGCTTCTTCTTCAGAAAAATGGGAGTAGTGACAATACCTTTCCCAGGGCACGCTGTAGGCACTAAATGGGAGAATGTGGGTGACTCAGCACTAGTCCTGGCACACAGTAAGCGCTCAATAAATGGCACAGGGGTTGCTGAGTTTCAGACTCAAGTCTCTCCATCTCCAGCACCTGTGTCTGGATGAAAGATCCTTCTTGGTGTGATGGGCAGGTAAATAAGTTTGTTGTCCCCTCCCTGCCTCCCTCTTTCCCTCCCTCCCTCTTTCCCTCTCTTGCTCTCTTTGCAGTTGAGGATGGGGGAAGAGACGAAATAATTCCTGCATAATATTTGTCTAAAAGGAATGTGTAAGATAAAACAGTGTGTGTGAGGCCTTTTTTTTTTTTTAATAGCCCACATAGCACCTGGCATAGGTGGGCGCCACAGGATCTATGATGATTGATAGGAGTGTTTTCAAATTCAGCTGTCAAAGACAGGGCAATCATCCTGCCTCCTGCCTGGAAAGTGATTTACAATTTTCCTCCTTGGTGGCATCCTAAGGCAAACAGGCACTTTTGTTTCCATGGAGAAGCCACTCTTCCCTTTAAGGTAGATGGTCCTCCCCGCCTCACTCCTTCTCTCCCGCTCCCCTTTCCTTCCTCCTCCCTCTCTCCCTGCATTCCTTACTTCCTCCCTCTTTCTTTCTCTCTCCCTTCCTCTTCCCCTTTCCTTTCTTTCTCTCCCCAACTTTACTCCTCAGTCTCTCCAGACCTTTCCTCCTCCCACAGAGGCTTCTGCCCCAGAAGGGCCAAATGCTACCCTTCAGCTTTGTCCCTAGGAAGGGCCATGCCCATCCCTCCTTCCTCCCCCTATGGAGAGGTGAGACCCTTTGAGGGCTTAGAAGTTTTGCCCTAGCTCTTTGTTTTCTTCTTAAGAACCTGTTTACTCAAAGAGCTCAGAGCTCTTTGAGAAGCATCTACCCAGGACCCAGGAACCATCTACCTGGGTCCCCAGGCCAGGCCCCGGGAGGCTGCACAGTGGTCTCGGCTCCAGTCCGGGGGCAAGTGCAAGTGTATGTGCCACCTCATCTCTCAGTATCTTCACCGGCAAAGTGAGAACAACTCTCCCAGGAGCTGCCATGAGAAAGAGCTGAGGGCCAGGGGCTAGAGAGTTTCCATTCTGTAGGTCCTCTGGCTCACTCAGCTGATACCTCTGCCTTTTGGCCTTGAAATTAACTTAACAGCCCAAAAAGGAGAACCCAGGACACTCCTCAGCCCAATGGCAAGGGATCCTCCGGAGACCGATTGTTGAGTGGGATCCTAGGAGTGCCGTCTTTATCCAGAGCTGAGGCCCTGCAGTGGGCATGGGCAGGCGGAACAGTTGGGGACTCTGGGGCTATCTTCACGCTTGGCATCTGTGGACCTTCAGAAATGCCAGTAACCACCAAGAGCAGTGTCTGGGTATTTGGAACACCTAAGAAGATAAAGCTAATCTCAGAGTGTGTGTCTGTTGCCTGTGAGCAGCTCCAAATGTGTGCCCCTTGGTGTATATGTGTGTGCGTGTCCTCCCCACCAGTGGGGGAGCGGGAAGTTCGAACAACAGCCATTTACTTATTTTGCATCAGACATAGGCTCCAGTGACAGAATGTGAATCTTGGACATCTGGTCAGAACACTGGGATGTTCAACTCCGAGTGGATGAGCCTGGTCTGGGAAACCGGGAGCCCTAACCAGGAGCCCCACTGTCCCCACAGTGCCCACCTCAGGGCACCATCTCTGTGTTAGAGAAGATCCGTGTCCGTGTGGCCTCTTTCTGCTCGAGGTGGGGCTCAGGGTCAGGCACCCAAGCTCAGGTTTTCATGCATTTCCAGAATATAAGTATCACTTCTGTCTGTGTTTTATTATGAATAATTATGCAGATTTTTATGTGGCCTCTGCTAAACATATGGTGATGCTTCTTTCCTTTTACCCTCCCCATTCTCTCTAACTCCCACATATACTCAGCACCTTCTCTGGGCCAGGACGTCTTCCATGTGTGCTCAGCACACACAGATGATTCAGAACTAGTCCCTGCCTGTGAGAAACTTCTAGTCTGTTTTGGGGGAAGATAAACCAGGCTGTGGCAATAGTGTACAGTCCTGAAGGGGACACAGAGTGGGCGTTCTGGGAGCACAGAGGAGAGCCCCTAACCTCCCAGGGAACCCGAGAAGGGCGTTAGGGATGGGAGGATGATAGAAGAGGCTTTATAAGAATAGCTGCTGTGTTACAGAGGTGGGCTGTGGGGAGCAGGACAGAGTCATAATCTCGTTTCTGGAAGATGTAAGAGACCCTGTAGTTTCTTGCAAAAAATGACCGGGCTTGTGTGTTACTGTCACAGCTTTGTACTAGAAAGACATATTTAAACACATTTAATGGAATGGCAAGGAATACAGGGAAAACGAGGAGGGGGAGATGAGCACCCTCCGGTCTCCATGAATTACCAACTTAGCTCCTCAAAGCAGAGAAGGAATATGAGAGGAGGAGATGAACTTACTGCTCACCTATTGTATTTCAGTCTACTTTAAGCATGATCTCATTTAGTCCTCATCAGCAGCTCCGTAGTAGATTTATTAATCCCATTTTACAGTTGGAGACTGAGGCTCAGACTAAGTAACTGTCCAAGCAAAGAGTAGCATTTTAAACTACGATCTCTATGGCTCAGTTCCTGAGTCTGTGCTCTCTTTCCAACAAACCCTGTTGCTCACAAGAACCTTCTATAGAGAACACAGCATTGTGGTCAATGAACTTCTTGTCAAGGATCATAAACTCGGAATTCAATATGAAGTCACTATTATTCCAGAAAAAAAAAAAAGAAAACAAAAACCCTGATGCCTGCCTCCTTTGAAAAAATAGCATGCCTTAGTGAGATGGGCTATTAATATACTTTGTCACTGACATCAGTATTGCAGGCTGGTTCTTTGGGAGAGCCAGGATGATGCTAATTTGCATGCTGCTTTGCATTTATTTGCATTCTCTCTCCATATGCAAAATCCAACACAGCTAATTAGTGCAACCTTGTTACAATGAGAAGCAGGCCCAGCGTTCAGTGCCAGGGCAGATGGAGCCCAGAACAGGGACAGAACCAACCCAAAGCCAGGCACGTCCTGGGTTGGACACACCGGGAGACTTGAAGGGGAGGCACACGCCCTGAATGAAAAGTGGGATAACTGAGCACCATTATTCTTCAAATATTGTTCCTTTGTAGTAGCTATTGCAGAGAGGGAGGGTGAGAGAGAGAAAATGATGGTGGGCGGTGGGCGGTGGGCGGTGGGCGGTGGGCGGTGGGCGGTGGGTGGGGAGGGGATGGAGAGATCAAAGAAGGTGGCCAGAACTTTGCCTCAGGCAGGATTTTGTTTGAGAAAGAGCACAGGATTTGGATCCCAAAGGCTTCAGGTAAAGTCCTGCTTGGAGTTTGCCTTTGCCACTTACAAACTGTGGGACCTTGCACTTTGTGGGTTTGCAGGGATTACATGGGAAAAAAAGGGTGGACATGCACTTTTTGCAAATGGTAATGCACAACAAAGATGTGAGGAATCCAAGCCATGCCATATGACCACGGAGGGCAGCACCAGAGCCAGGTGGGGTCTGCAGACTCAGCCTCCTCTCAGGATCCAGACCCTGGATGTGATCCACAATATAGAGATATATTATAACATATGGATGATATAGCGTGTGTGTATGTACATATATATATATACGTATACCTGTGTATACACACACACATGCTAGCATTTAATGATCATCTAATATGGACCACATACTGTGCTGTGCTTGTGCACACATCAATCATTTCGTTTAGTGATTCCCATGACTGCTCTAAGACCTGCTTATTATTATGACCCCATCTTACAGATACCACTAAGGCAAAAAATGCTTGCCAAGTGCACCCGGGCACTCTTGCCAAATGATTGGGAATTCATATTTTACGTCACCCTCTCCCTTTTCCAGCTCCTATGGAGACTATGGCCTTTCTGTTATTCTGCTTCTTTTTTTCATATTGCCTAGTTGTGACAATTTTGATTTGGCCTTGGGTTTTGTTTGTGTCATCTGAGGACTCCTTCCTCTCAACTGGTCATTTTGGTTGGGCTCAAATACTTCAGCTCCGTGTTTCATTACTTAAAGTGGCCCGTTCTACAAGGGTAGCTCCAATCAAGCAAGGTAGATTGAATTATTGTTCACAGATATTCACTGGGCTTCATAGAGGGAGAATTATATTGTCCTGCCCCATGGGTATACAGCATGGTTATGTAGCTTGCTCTGGCCAATGAAAGGTGAGTGGAAGTGAGATGTGTCATTACCAGGCAGAAGGCAGCCTGTGGTTTATCATAGTTGTCTTTCTCTTCTACCCTGATGATAGGTGAAGTTGCAGACAAAGTCTGCTTCCCAGAGGGTCCAGCAGTTTCAAAAGCAACTGGTGATGAACAAGTCATGTGAATAAGAAATAAACATTTGTTGTAATTGTAAGCCTTCATGATTTGTTACAGGAGCACAAACTAGCATATTCTGACTAAAACATTCATTGTCTATTGAATATTATGAGATTAGCTCTTATAGGATGGCCTTTCTCCTAAATTGCAGAGCCACATTATTTGAGCACCCTGTGAACTGGCTGTAGTTGTTTCTGTGGATGGCTGGACAATTCTCCCAATGATATTGTCATTACTCAAAATATTTTCTACTTCCATTCAAAAAACTGCTTTACATTATAAAAGTACTAAACTCCTGATAACGCTAGTACTCCTGCTAACAGCCAATACTTTCTAAGATTTTCTTATTTAATCTTCACAAAAGCTATGTGAGATAGGTGTTCTTAATTTTCATTTTCCAAACAAGAAAAACAGAAGCTCAGAAATATTCAGTAATGCATTCAAGATCACACAGCTAAGTAGAGAGTCAAGACTGAAATCAGCATTCCTCTCAGGCACAAACCCTAATCTCATTACTTTCTACGCATATCTTCCCCCTCCAGAATGGATATTAACTAGCTGAGTCACACACCTCATTCACCAGAGATGGCTGCAAAGATTTTGTCTGCTATGAAAAGCAAAATAATTATAATGAAAATAACGTTAGACTTGATATTAGGAGATGTGGAGTTGGTTCACAGCTGTTTCTAGTAAGTCCAGTGACCTTGAGTTAGATGATTTTTCTCTCTGGACCCTGGTATTTTCCTCTGTAAAATGAAGAACTTAGCCTCAGAAAACATAGTGTATGGATCTGGCCAACAGAGTCCTTCAGTCTCCTAAAAGTGTATGCAAGACATTGTGTGTGAATGCATTTTTCTGAGTGGAGGATCTATACTATTCATCAGGTCTTGGAAGGGGCCTGTTGCTTTCAGAAGATGAGGAACTCTAATTCTCTGACTTGTTGAAATGATTTATCACTTTCCTCAGAATTGGGTGTGCAGGCAAAAAGAATTTAGTCTGAAAAGATGGCAGTTAAATTTTGTAGGGTGAGTGTCAGATTCATCAATGAATAACTGGAAGGCAAGCTGTATCATTTCATTTAAAAATCATTAACAAATATTTCTGCTTCACATTCCTGTGGTTCTTTATTGCTTACTCTGCATAGAAGCTGTTCATTCATCTCCTCAGCCAGGGACTGTGTCATTAGTTGTGGCTATTGGTCATTTCCTGTTTCATTCAGCAAGTAATCATATTATTTTGACTGGGAAGAGAATGAGTCCTGAGCTGTGAATTTAGTCTCACAATAACTTGTGGATGTATTTCTTTGAATGTGGGAGGAAACGAAAACAGAGCAGGAAAATAACATTCATTGAGCCCCTACGCTATCCCAAGCTCTTCAATGGCATTTTATTCATTTATTTAGTCACACAGGTCTATTTTCAACCAAAATTTTGGGATAACTATCATCCATTGGCCACTGTTTTAGGTGCTGCGGATATAGAAGTGAACAATCAGACAAAAAAATCACATTATGTGAACTTATGTTCTGGTGAGGGAGAAAAAAATGTGCTAGTAAAATTTAGTAAAAAATATATTAGTAAGATATATATGCTTACATATGCTACTGTGGTATATACGATATCCTCATATTACAGGATCAGAGACATTCAATACCATTGATTATTGTTATTTCTATATCTATGTCTATGTCTATATCTATATCTGTCTATATCCAATCAGTTATTGACCTCTTTATTATCATAGTGTCTCTCAATGTCTCTAGTAATCCTGCAGTTTATTTTGTCTGACATTAATGTAGCCACTCTAGCTTTCTTATGCTTATTGATTGCATGGTATCTTTTTTATGCTTTTACCTTTAATCTGCTTGGGTCTTAATTTTAAAATATGTCCCTTGTTGGCAGCATATAGTTGGTTCTTAATTTTTTATTCAGTTTGAAACTCTCTTTTTTTTTTTTTTTTTTTTTGAGACAGAGTCTCACTCTGTTGCCCAGGCTGGAGTGCAGTGACATGATCTTAGCTCACTGGAACCTCTGCCTCCTGGGCTCAAGCGATTCTTGTGGACTCTCTCCCTTTTATTTGAGGTTATTATAATTACTGGTAAATTTGTATTGAGGTCATCTATTTTTATCTTTATTATTTATCTCGTTTGTTTTTTATTTTTTTCTCTCTTTTCCTGCCTTCTTGTTTATCAAGTATTTTTTTTAATATTTTGTTTCAATTCCTTGTTTTCTATCTATATCTCTCTGATATTTTTGTGTGTGATTTCTCTATGGATCTTTGAGTTAATATTAAACTAATTCTGATTTATCTGAAAATATCTCTTCCACCTTCATTTTTTAAGCAAAATAATTAGAAACACAATTCTTGATTGATAATTTATTTTGTTTTAACTGCACTTTGCTGTTTAAATATCTTCTGATCTGCAGAGTTTCTGATGAGATGTCTGCCATAGATTTTATTGTTAGTTCCTTATTGGAATGTATTATTTCTTCTGGTTGCTTCCAAAGTTTTAGCTTTATGTTATGCTTCTAGCCAAAGATAGTCATAGTTTTACTGTGATGTGTTCAGGAATATATGTCTTTGTGCTTATTATGCTATGGGTTTGTTAAGTTTTGGGAACCTTTAAATTAATCATTTACACCCACTTTGGGAATGCTCAGACCATTATATATTCAAACAACATTTATATTCCTTTCTACCACTTTACTTCTTCTATTCTTATTATATACATGTTGGATCATGCTTGATATTGTCTCACAGGTTTTTGAACTTCTATTTTCCTTAAATATTTTAAATTTCTGTTATTTGAATTGAATCATTTCTATTGCTCTATCTTCATATTCACTGATTTTTTTCTTCTGATACCTCTAAAATTTAACTAATTTTTCTTTCAGAGCTATAATTTTCATTTTAATAGTTTCTAACTCCCCATTTGAATTTCTTATTGGACAATTCGTTCATGTCACATTTTGAAACACTTTTCTGCTGACTACAGTATCTTTGCCATGCCATGTTTTTTTTTATTGCCTTTTTTTCCTGAGTATGGGTCATTCTTTTCTGTTTCTTTGCATGTGTAGTAATTTATGGTTGAAAAGTAGACATTGTAGATAACACATTATAGCGACTCTGGATTATGTTGTGTACTTTTGAGGATTATTGCATTTTTGTTATAGTAAGTAGTTAACTTAAAAGGATTCAAAGCTCAAACGTTATCTCTCTTGTAGTGTGTAGCACCTGATAGCCTTAGTCTCTTCTTATGGCTTCCAGTGTTGTATTTTTAGCCTGACTCTCTGGGGATCTCCTAGGTGCCTACAAAACTTGGTTATTTGCCAAGAATTTGGGCGGTGTGAGGTTCACCCTCTCAGTTTTGTTTTCTTCTAGGTTTTTCCCCTAATTTCTAGTTTGTCTACCCACCTCAGGTTTTCTATCCTGACATTTCAGGCCTATAAGACTTCCTTTTTCTGCCGTCCAAGCTGTGCAAAACCGGAAAGACACATAATTAAAAAAAAAATAATAGAAACCTCACAGATCTTATCCTTTGTAGTTCTATCTTTAAAGAGTAAATGTCCATCTGGTCTACTTATGCCCTTTACTGGTCCCTTTGGGATGCTCCTGTGCGTGTACAGTTTAGCTGTCAGCTGAGGAATTTGGCAGAATTTATAGCTGGTGTTTATATCTCACTACTTCTGTGATTCTCATAGCCAGGAATCATCCTTTAAAATGTTGCCTCCTCTTCTATCCTTATATACCAACCTCTGGCACCTTAGGCCAGTAAGATTATGGGTTTTCACATCTGCAGCCATGGGGATCACAGAGCACCCTCAATAGAGAAAGCTGCAAATTACCAATCCTTCTCACAGTTGTGGTTTTTCAGGATTAAACTCTCCTCTGGCTACTGTCTGGTTTGGGATGCTTTCCAGTGTCTTTAAATTGTTTAAGGTTTTTTAAATCCAGTTTTTATAATAGTCATCTGCAGGAGGATTCATGTAACCACTCTACTCCCGTACCATTGCTTCTAATTAGATTTGACCCTGTGAAAATACTATATGTAAGACACGCAGGGTGGGGTGAAAGCTTTTTCTACTTCAGACATCTTATTAAGCTGAGTCCATTTTTTGTCATTTGGTCTCCTTTCATTCCTCTTTGTCTCCTGTGAAATTCCTAGCGGCTATGTCTTCAAATAAAATGTAAGCTCTTGAGGCTAGAGCTCTTCATGAAATAGAACTGGATATGCTGAAAACCTTCAGTAAATTATACAGCCTCATCAATAATAATAATTATGGTGAAAATAAAAGCAATTGGTCCTCTTAATGCATTCCTACTAGAGGAATAAGCACTTACTATGGATTCTACACTGTATTTGCCTTGCACATTGATTTAGAAATGGAAGATTTAATGTAATGGCAGCCACCTGGATGCTTTCTTCTGAACACCCAAGGTTTATTCAATTTTGTCATTCACCTCTTTTGAATCTAAGGCTGGAATATATTGGTTTTGCCTGCCCTGCAGCCATCCTCCCTTTTGATCCAATGTCTGAATTTCTCCTTCTGGAACCATCCCTGACTCATCCAGATGAGTGGGACCAAGTGCAATGGGTCTATGTCCAGGCTAATTAAAATGTCCCTGCCCTTGGCTGGGGACTGAAGATGTAATTGAAGATGTAATATGATCCAGGTGGGTCCACTGAAATTTATTCCGGAAATGTTTTTTTTTTTGAAATTTGGAGAAAAAGAAATTCTCCTTCACCTGATATTGCTAAGAAGATAGAGAATGAAACTTTATTGACTTCTCACTATTAATAACTTCAAAGAAAAATAAAAGCAATGTGGATTTGGTCATTGGTTCTTTTAGTCCTATTTCTGGAGAGATGGAAGCCACCTTGACGTCTCCTGGGAAGAGTCTGCCTCACTGAAATCAAAACAGGAGAAATTATACTTAAAAGATGGGATTTGTTTGTGTTCCTGGAAGCAGCCATCTCTGAAACTTTTATACCTAAAGTTTACATCTAAATTTTTTAGTAACCTGAGCTCATACATTTCTTTTATGCAAAAGCCAGTATGAGGTAGTTAGGTTTCTGTCACTTGGGACCCAAGGAACCCTGACTAAAAAGTAATAATTAATTATCTCTTTAGATCTCACAGATGTATTAGAATCATGCAAGACCCTACATAACTGTAGGGGGTTGAATAATATCTCCCCAGAGTTCATGTCCACATGGAACTTCAGAATGTAACCTTATTTTGAAATAGGGTCTTTGCAGATGTTGAAAATTGAGATGCTATCATACTGGATTAATGTGGGTCCTAAATCTAATGGCTGTTGTGGTTGTAAGAAGAGGAGAGAATACACAGAGACACAAAGAAGAAGGTGATGCAAAGATGAAAGCATAGATTAGAGTGATGCATCTACAAGACAAGGAATGTAAAGGTTTACCAGGAGTCACCAGAGGTTGGAAAAGTCAAGGAAGGATTCTCTCCTGTAGCCTTCAAAGGCAGCATGGCTCTGCTCACACTTTGATTTCAGAATCCTAGACTTCAGACTGAGATAGAATAAATTTCTATTGTTATAAGCCACCCACTTTGTGGTAGTTTGTTATGATAGCTCTAGGAGACTAATACTGTAATTCCCACTTGTCTTTCCAGCCTCATTATAGAGGCAACAGAGAGCACAGCCGATAGTGGTACAGACCCTGGAATTGGACTCTCTGAATTCAAATTTTGGCCATTTTACTTAAATCTCTGTAGTAGTCCAGGTTTTCCAGAGAAGCAGAATTTATAGGAGATAGATATATTAAAAAGAGGTTCATTATAAGGATTTGGTTCACATGGGTAGGCAGGCTGAGAAATTCCAAGATCCAAAGTCAGCAAGACCCAGGAGAGCTGATAGTATAGTTCTGGTCCAGGTACAAAGGCCTGAGGAAAAGATCAATGTCCCGGGTCAGCAGCAGTCAGACAGAGAATGAATTATCTCTCATTCAATCTCATTCTCTTCAGCCCTTCAATGAATTGAATGGGGCTCACTTGCATTGGAGCAGGCAATCTGCTTTACTCATCCACCATTTCATGATAATTTCACTGAGAAACATCCTCAAGACACAACCAGAATAATGTTTAATCAAACATCTAGGTACCCCAAGTCCCAATCAAATTGAGACATGAAATTAACTATCACATCCTGGGTCTCAGTTAACTAACGGAGCTAATAAGAGTAATAACTCACTTCTTAATAAGGTTGTGGTGAGAATAAAATGAGTTTATATTTTAAAGCACTTAAAACAGGCTTTGGCACACATGAAACACTTAGTAAATAGCTATTGTTATTATTTATTATCATTATCGTTATCATGCTCTCCTGCCACAGCCCCACAAATGCTGCCTGCTCCAACTATAGTAAACTGTTTGTAGCTCTTCAGACAGAACTTAGACCAAGGAACTTGAGAGAACTTCTTGCTCAGGATCAACCAGCTTCCATGTGTCATATTATTTCTTTTTAATTTACCTTTTATTTTTAAATTTAAAAAATTATTTTCAACTTTAGTTGACACATAATAATTATTTATATTTGTGGGGTACATGGTGATGTTTTAATACATGTATAAAATATGTAATGATTAAATTAGGATAATTAGCATATCCCTCACTAAAACTATTTATGATTTCTTTGTGGTGAGAACATTCAAAAGCCTCTCTTCCAGCAATTTTGAAATAGATAATATGTTAACTATAGTCACCCAACTGTGCAATGGAACACTAGAAATTATTCCTACTGTCGGTCTAACTGTACCTTTGTACCCACTGACCAACCTCTCCCTATTCCCCCATTCTCCTCCCCATCCATGTGTCCGATTTAGAATTCAAATCCTGGTTTGCTTGTATGCATAACGTGAACAATGACTTATTCCAGAGCAAAAATAGTGAATGGCGTGGAAGGCCCCTCTCTCCATTCCTCCTTCCTATTCTTTATCCTGAGCCCTCTCCCCTAGCTGTCAGGGCTTTTGACCAAGTTCAGTTGTCACACTGTGGTCACAGGGGATGGCCCGCACTCTGAACAGAAGTGTTAATTTTACTTTAGGCCTGCCTGAGTTTTCTTCTCTACAGTAACAGACTCCTCCTCTTGTCTTTAAAATCAGGAAATAGCTTTGTTTTTTGGGAGGGAGGGAAGGGGAACTTTAAAAAACTCATTACTTCTATTTGTCATATTTGCAATCAGTAAGACATCCCCTAAAAGAACTTTTATAAGCTTAGAAAGACAGACTAGAAAGGAGGGCCCATAAACCTTTACAGATATTTCTGATAAAAACAAGCGGGAAACATTCTTCAATGTTCCATAAACTTTGCCTTCAAAGCCTTGTATGGATCTTGTCTTGGTCTCTGTCAACACAGGTATCCCTTGGGTCAATATATCCTGATTTTCCATCCCAGCACAGGCTGGAATGAAGAAACGACTTTTTGATATTTCCAGTTAAGACATTTTCTTTGTGGTGAGGACATAAACACTGTCACAACCCTACAGAGGTAATATCAGTGTATACATAAGATATACATAGTTTTTAAAATGTCTCCTATTCCCCTCATTGTATGGTACTTTTTGTGATAACCTGTCCTATTTTCTGCCTGTCCCTTTCCCCTGTGTCCCTATTTCTTTTCCCTTTTTTTTTTTTTGAGAGGCAGTTTTGCTCTGTCACCAGGGCTGGAGTGCAGTGGCATGATCTTGGCTCATTGCAACCTCCACCTCCAGGGTTTGAGTGATTCTCCTGCCTCAGCCTCCTGAGTAGCTGGGATTACAGGTGTGCACCACCATGTCCTGCTAATTTTTGTATTTTTAGTCAAGACAGAGTTTCACCATGTTGGCCAGGCTGGTCTTGAACTCCTGACCTCAGATGATCCACCCACCTTGGCCTCCCAAATTGCTGGGATTACAAGTGCGAGCCACCACACCCGACCCCCTATTTCTTTTCACCCATCTCCATGAATGTCTTTCTGCCTCTTCACCGTACTCATTTCTCTCATCTGCATTTCTGTTTCTGTCTCAGGTCTCACTACACATCTTCCATTGACTGTTTATCATGAGAAAATAATGTTTCTTTCAAGTCTAGAGGTAATTGCCAAACCCTTTAGCTTTTCTTGTCTCCTAAATTGTGATAAGTTTATCAAGTTTTTATTTCCTCTCCTACTGCAAAGGGGCCATCCTGTAACATGAAGTTTTATTCTGTAAAATAAAGTTTTATTCTGAGCAGGGTCAGCAAACTCTTTCTGTAAAGGATCAGATAGTAATTACTTTTTGGCTTTGTTGGTCATACATAGGTCTCTGTTGCAATTACTGACCTTTGCCATTGCAGCGAGCAAAACAGAGCCATAGGCAATGTGCAAACACACAATGCATCTGTGTTTCCAATAAAACTTTATTTGTAGAGATAAAGTAGTTTTCCAGTGTCTGTTCTAGAACATTCCTTGTGAAAGATGAGGTGATTTGATGTATTTCTGATTTTCTTACTTGGTTTTATCCTCTTGGTGTGATTGCCCAAGATTGCACAGTCAAGAGTGCGACTAGATTTGAACCAGGTCTGCCTGAATCCCAGCTCATGCTTATTCCTCCTTCGTCACACTTCTCCAGGGATACAAGTTTTTGCTGAGGCAGAGTGGAGTCATTTTTCCTTTCCAAACATCTTTAATGGCTTTTCTTTGCCCATTTAATAAGGAGTTGTTTTCTTAGCCTAGCATCTAAGTCTCACTAAAGTAGGGTTCCAACCTCTTTTTTCAAGCTTCTGGTCCACTGGGCCTTGCCCCAGAATTTCCACTGTGTCTGTCCCCATTTGCCCACTCACTCTCCTCCAGGCAGCTGAAGTGCATTTTCACTGCTGCTCCAAGGACTGCGTGGCCCCCCTGCCAGGAACACCTTCCCCTGTTCCTATATCTGTCTTTCTCTACTTTCAAGACAAGTTGAATTCCACTTATGGAATCTGGGTTAGATACTCTCCTAGGTATTCTAGTATAACACTCGCCTACCTAAAACTCTCCAACACCTTTCCATCACACTCACCATGGCTTGCAAAGTCCTCTGTGCTCTGTCCACTGGTGACCATAGCCTCTCCCACAACCAGATCCCCTCACCTCCACTTACCCAGCTCTACATGTACCTGGCTTCATGGCTGTATGTGAAGCACTCTCCCACCTCATTGAATGCTCTTCTTCTTTTTGTGTAACTCACTTCCTTCCACCATTCAGGTCTCTCCTTAAATATAATCCCCTTCAACATCCCTTCCCTGGCTACGTGATATAACACAGCATACCCCAAAGCTGTTATGGGGCCTTGTTTTAATTTTCATACTACCCCGTATGCAAAATCTGACGATATAGTATATGTTCATTTGTTTATTGCCTTCTTCCCAAGTAAATGGAAAGCCCCTCAAAAAGAGGGCTCTTCACGTTTTATTCACCAAATCGATCAACTGCTTAATCAACATTCATTGACTGAATGAGGCCACCAGCAGAATAAAACTCATTCTGGGAAAAACATAAACAAAAGATAGAGCAATTCAGGCATCAGATAAGTGTTTGAACCAAATCCCTTTACAACCTTTCTGATTCTAAGGTTTGATGATTTGAGTTGATACTATCTGTCTCTGAAAATCAGATCATCCCCTTGACTTCTGCGTTTCTGTTGATGGGTCCACTGTCCTTTTAGTCATTCAAGGTTTAAAACACACCATCTGTCAGAGTATGTTGTCAGGCCCCTTCTCCATCCTTCAGCCTGGCTTCCTATGCGTGCTGGCTTCATGCCACCTGGCTGGCTTTCTCTGTGGGGTAGAGAACATGGCTGCATATATTTCCAACTTGTTTCCTCCTAGTTTAGCAACATCAGCTGAGAAAATACTTCTCTTTCCCAATATCTGTGTATTGATCCAGAAAAATATTCTGAGTGGCTCTTGTTGAGGAATCTGCCCACCACTGGACTGGTCATTATTACAGTGGATGGGTTTTTATGATGGACCTTCTTGTATCCACTCCTGAGACTGAGGGTTAGAGTGAGACTACCCTGAATGAAGACCTATTAGACCCATTTGGAATGGAAAAGGGTATGGTTCCTTTAAGGAAGTAGAAGGACTGGGAAGACGGTAGCAGCACATGTCTCCTGTGTAGTTGCCTATAAATATTCTTAAGATGCACTTTTGATTGTGCTACTTCCTTGCTGAAGGAAACAAAAAGGGCCAGTGCCTCTGTGTGGAAGTCATCGCCAGGCCCATGATGTTCCAGTACTGTGGGTGTAGGAGGTTTCTGGAAGAGCTAGTGAACTTGCTGAATACTGGAGGTTAGACTCTTTCTGCTCCGGAGCACTGTCTTTAGATGGCTGTCGAATCAAGCTTTTCTGAAATGCACCACCCATTTTCTGTCTTTCTTTCTGTTTGCTTCAAATGCTTTTTCTTCCTGGAATGATTTCTTCCTCTGTCTCCATCTGAACCCACACAGAAGTGCTTTACTCCAGTGTTTTCTAAACACTTTCTGAAATCTTTTCTGGTGCCCCTCCCTTGAATATTCATAGTCCTTTTTTTCTTTTCTTTTTTTTTTATTTTTTTTTGGTGCATTTGTATTGGCTTTTCTACATTAACAGGTTGAGCGTAAGGATTTCTTTTTTTTGTTTGTTTTATTTTTGCATCTCCTCCTGTTCCTATAATGTTTCTGGAAGGCACAATTAATATTCATTGGACTGAATTTAATGAAACAGAGTTAAATATATCAGTCTACCTAACATCTATAGTCTCTATTATTCATTTAGTATTTACATTTGCCAACCTCTATTGTTATTTACTTCTTTATGCGTATTTGTCTAAGCAGGATTACTATTATCTAGCATGGAGCCTTCACAACATTAGGTTGCCAAAAGATGTTTTGTTTAATGGGATACATATTGATCGTGTGCCTTTTATATGCTGGGCACTAATATCAGGGGCTACAGCTACAACAGAGAACATGGCAGACCTGCTTGCTGCCTTTATAGAGACCCTAGTCTATTCTGGGAGTAAGATAATGAAATGTGCATTTATAGAACTGTGTGCTGAGAGCTGAGATGGGAGAGGGGAGCTGCCAGAGAATATGGGTGGGTTGGGGAAATGTTGCTTAATCTGTGTTTGTCAGATGAATGACTAGGGAAGTTATGAGTGAGAAATAGCCATTTTCTTTCTTGACTTTCTTTCTTGAAGATGTCCTTTTCTTCAACTTATACTAAACCCCTCACATAGGGCTAAGCCCCCTCTTCTATTTTGGGTTTCCACAGTGCTGTCTTTTTTCCTTTCTTATTGCATTTAACACATTATATTGAAATGTAGGTGTACATTTGTAGTCTGCGTACACACAGAAAACAGATTGTATCACACTCAACAGGTCTGTCCCTGGCGTCTAGCACTATGCTTGGTACATAATGAATGTTCAAGAAATGTCCGTTGGGTGCAAAAAAAAAATGAGCTAAACAAAGTGGATCTGAGTCATGTTGGGGAAAATGAGAGGTTTATCAGAAAGGTGCATTGATGGGGGCACCTTAAGGCCAGGGTAATAAACTCTAAGAGTTTATGGAACATGACTCTTTGTTACAGAAGAGGGGGTAAAGGGGCCTGGGGACAGTGACAAAGACTGATGTTCTGATGTTGTTTGAAGCGAGATAATTTCATAGCTTTAAATAGGGAAGCACATGACCCTTTGTGCTAGACCAGAGGACAATAGACCTTGACTCACAACCACAGAGGCAGGGGAGATGGAGTTATTATCTTCTGCCAAGAGGTTACTCAAAATTAAACCTTCCTCCCGACTCCCAAAAGCCAGGGCCATGGCCTTGTCTGGGACTTGCCTTGTTTTGAAGAAGTCTGTTCTTTGGCACATGGGTTTGTTTTCCTTCTTCAAAAACAAAAATAGACTCAGTCCTTGAGTAAACTATTTTCAGGGTAAGGATGGGGGTTTTGAAGTGCAGTCAGAAAAATGGATACTAATGAACAGATGCCCTTGGGCACTGTCAGGAGTGCCCCAGGCAGTGGAAGTGGGGAGAAGTGAGAGCTGTGGTGGTTATCTGTTACCACCAGGAATGTGATAACTGCCAATCATTATTATTGTTATTTTCTCACATTCATTGTGGTATAACCATATGCCAGGCACCATGCTGAGCACATGACATGGACATTGTCATTTGTTTCAGAAAACAATCTCCTGTTGTAGAGACTACCAGTATCCTCATTTAAGATGAAATTGGATTCAGAAAGGTGAAATACTTTATGATGGTCAAAACATAAGTGGTGACACTAAGCACATATAGTCAGGATTACTATCCAGAGCATCATACTTGCAGGTTTCATGTGGGTGTGGCAAGGGCGAGCACACATGGCCCCTTGCTCAGAAGAGCCCCAGGCTTGGTTTAATGCTCTGCGGTCGCTAGCTTGAAACTCTCACAGATTTTTATCTTTGAATTTGAGTTTTGTAAGTAAAGTCTGATGCAGTAACGCAGCAGGTAAGTGATGAGAGGAGATAGGCACTGTATCACATTTCTTGTTTATCACATATCGTCCTTGCCATGCCCCATGAGGACAGAATTCTGGTGGACCCACAGAGCCCAGAAGTTCAATGGAACTCACGGCCAGTACGAAGTAAGTGTGTGATGAAAGCCGCCAGCCATTTTGACTGTTGGTATAATGTGTGTGTATTGAAAGGTAAAATAAAAATAACTGAGTTTGTTTTGGGCAGTGTTTTTATTCTTTTGGTAAGAACAAAATAAACCTGTGTGTACAGGCTAGAAAATACAAGTTGGGTAATTTTGGTGATTCTGTATATGGATTCAATGCTCTTATACTTGCACTTAAAACTGGAATTATACAATATAAAGATGAATGATAAAATGTATGCTGATGATTTAAAATATTTATTATGCTTTACTTATATTTATGTTAAATAAAAAATTTAAAACAGCATGACAAGTCAAAAGAGAGACTGACAGAAAGGAAATAGTTTTATATTTTATTAATAGTACTTTGAATGATCATTTCCCCCTGCTTTTCCAAGAAGGGGACTCTCATTTTTATTATATTGTCAGCTCTGTTCTCTTGTGAGAACAGCAACTCGAGGCTCAGAGAGGTCAGTGGCTTGTCTTAGGTCTAGGAGTTGATAATCATCCAAGTGTCCACAGTCTGATTTTGCTGGCCTGCTGGGGATGGCTGGACTCAGAAACTCTGAACAGTTGGGTGGTAACATTTCTATTTCAACACCCATTTTTACAGACTAGTTCACTCATTTCTATAGACTGGTTCTCCCTAGTTGTAAGGAGAACAGAAATAGGAACTTGGATTCTTCTCATTTTTCCTACTTCCGTTCCTATCTGTAGACAAACTTATCTCTAGACCAACTTGAAGTATGATGAAGAAGCACTGGATGAAGAAACTTAGAAAATATGCATGTATAAGTTAGTTATTGTTAGTTGTGTATTTAAGTTGCTGTTCTATCCCTTCTAGCTGGGAGATTTTGGGTATCTGCCAAAAATATCTCTAAACTGGAACCATTTGTCTTCTGATTCTTTCTTTGCATCTTCTCATACTGAGGTCAAGTGTACCTCCTCCCAGAATCCTTACCTGATTCTACCTAAGAATACTGAGATGGAGAATTTAAGTACAGACTTCGGGTTCTACAGCTTAATCGAAGATTCACATCTATCTATTATGTATATTGTTTCCCTTTCCTGACTATCTTATTCTTTTTCCTGCCTCAGGACGTTTGCACGTGCTGTTTCCCAGAAAAATCCTTCACCCCACACCCCACCAGGCCTTGAAGGCAGCCTCCTGCTGATCCTTCAGTCCTCAATCTCATTGCCCCTGCTGGAAGAAACGTTTCCTATCCTCCTGTCTGGAGGTTGCTGTATTACTCTCTCTTCTCTCCTCTGGCACCCTGTTCTCTTTCCTTCATAATGCCACCACAACTTTTAATCCTATACCAACTTCTTCATTTATTAGTTAATGTCTATGTCCCTCTATAAACTCTGCAAAGACAGGGACAGTGGTGTTTTTATAACTTGAGCACCATTACCTGGACCTTTATCATATCACAGAATTGTGAGTGAACAATTAACTTTTTTTATATTTATTTTTGGTGGGGGTCAGGATTGAACAAATTAAGGAGAAGTTGTAAGTACAGAGAGAGAAAGTAGGACAACCTGGGAAATGCAAAAAAGCTTACTCTCCCCAAGGGAGTTTGGTGACGGAGGCAAGAGGGCAAGGTACATGGGCACACCTGTGAAGCTGTTGTGTGCTCTGTGGCTTGGCTATTCTGCAGTCACAGGTTCCTAAGGGTGCTGCTGTGGCGACCAGGGGGTGTCTCTCGTGTGGGTGGCCCTCCCTGAAGTATGCAGCTGCTGTGCAGGCTGAGGCCCAGCAAGAGCTTGTCCGAGGCCTGATAGATGGAGCAGCCCACAGCATTTTTCTTGCCTGGTTACTGGCAGCTCTCTGACTTCAAAGCTGGGACACGCTGACCCAGAACACTGTGACCTTTGGCACGAGTTCCTCTATCCTCTCCCCTGCTCGCCCAGCAAGGAGGAAGGAGCCCAGCTCCCTTGAACTGGTTTTTGCTGCCTGGAGGGCAAGTTTTTCTCTGATTCAGAGGCTGGAGAAAAGGAGACATAGGGGAGGACCCGAGGCAGTTGCCTTCTGAACATCTGGGGAGCCAGACTGGGTTCCACTGTGCTTGGAATTTGGCACTTTGGTAAACTGGGTGGTGGCCTGGGAGATTTTCTCTTTCTCAGCTTGAAATGGGTCCTGTTGTTAGAAGTACCTGCCTAGACTCTGGAAAAAATAGGGCAGGGCCACTTCTTGTCTACCAGCCCTTGCCATCCAGCCTCCCAAGTGCCATCTGATTAGATGAGTCAAATTGCATTCTGATTTAGCTGAGAGTTACTAAGGGCTCCCTGAGTAACTCTTCTGTCATCTTTGAAATGTAGATAGTAATAGGAACTCTCTAGAACCAGCATGAGGATTGGAGCTGTGTGCATAAAGTGCCTAAGCACAGTGCCTGGCACAAGGCAGAAGAGAATCGATAAGTAGTAGCTGCCATTACCATCATCAGCGATGCTGTAGTTTTTCCTAGGCTGCCCTATCACACATTTTATCCTTTTGGATTGACACAACCCCTTCTTTGAAGAGGAAACTGAGGTTGGGAAGTGATCAAATCACTCTCCCACAGTCACATTGTTAATATATGGTAAAATAAAGGCCACAAATCCAAGTCTGTGCCACACCATTTTGGGTCCTCCTTTCTTTCTTTCTTTCCTTTTTTCCTTCCTTCCTTCCTTTTTCTTCTTCTTCTTCTTCTTCTTCTTCTTCTTCTTCTTCTTCTTCTTCTTCTTCTTCTTTCTTTCTTCTTCTTTCTTCTTCTTTCTTTCTTTCTTTCTTTCTCTCTCTCTTTTTTACCATTTATGTATGTATGTATCTATGTATATATTGCCTTGGCTTACCTCCGTGAGCCATGGAAGTAGAATCTAGTTTATGTTGTTGGCATATGCTGAAGACATATGATTGTCACTATAACCATCACTATCAATAACAGAGAGCAGAGAGAGCTGCCAACACTAGCAGAGGACTTAATAGTTTATGAGGTACTTTCACCTACACTGCCATTTTGGCATACACAATCTTGCCTTTGTAGATGGAAAAATCAAGAGAGTTTTAAGACAGTGACTTCATAGAGTTACTTCCTTCTACATAGTTAAGGCCTTATTTGCCTATGCCAGGGAGTGATTAGCTAATTCCTGGAGTATGTACTTATGTGACCTCTTTTAATCTCAGCTGTGCCATCTATGAGCTTTGTGACCTCAATCATTCTGTGTGTCTTTCTTCATCTATAAAATGAAGACAATTATAGCAATATGAGACAATATATAACAACTGCTTATCACGGTGTCCAGAACATACAAAAGCTTGATAAATAATAGATACATACTACTATCAGGTTGGAAAAAAATGTATTCTGTTGCTAGAATTTTTTATTTCTTTTGCAGTGATAGTAGCTTGGTAAAATTTGACTTAAAAATATTAAATTCCACAAAAGCAAAAACTAACAAATGGAATCTAATTAAACTAAAGAGTTTCTGCACTGCAAAAGAAACTATTAACAGAATAAACAGGCAACCTACAGAATCAGAGAAAATTTTTGCAAACTATGCATCGGACAAAGGTCTAATATCCAGCATCTATAATACACTTCAATTTACAAGAACAAACCCCACAACCCCACAAACAGTTGGCAAAGGACATAAACAGACACTTTCCAAGAGAGGGCATACGTGCAGCCAACAATCATATGGAAAAAAGCTCAACATCAGTGATCATCAGAGAAATGCAAATCAAAAGCACAGTGAGACACTGTCTAACACCGTCAAAATTGCTACTATTAAAAAGTTAAAAAGTGGCTGCGCACAGCGGCTCACACCTGTAATCCTAGCACTTTGGGAGGCTGAGGCAGATCACCTGAGGTCAGGAGTTTGAGACCAGCCTGACCAACATGAAGAAACCCTGTCTCTACTCAAAATACAAAATTAGCTTGGCGTGGTGGTGCATGCCTGTAATCCCAGCTACTCAGGAGCCTGAGGCAGGAGAATCGCTTGAACCCAGGAGGCAGAGGTTGTGGTGAGCCGAGATGGTGCCATTGCACTCCAGCCTGGGCAACAAGAGTGAAACTCCATTTCAAAAAAAAAAAAAGTAAAAAAGTAACAGATCTGACAAGGTTGTGGAGAAAAAGAAAGACATTCACAGTTGGTGGGAGTGTAAATTAGTTCAGCCACTGTGGAAGACACTGTGGCGATTTCTCAAAGATGTAAGGTCAGAAATACCATTCAATCAAGCAATCTCTTTACAGGGTATATACCCAAAGGAATGTAAATTATTCTATTATAAGGATACATGCACTCGTATGTTCACTGCAGCACAATTCACAATAGCAAAGACATGGAATCAACCTAAATAAAGACTGGAGAAAGAAAATGTGGTACATATACACCACGGAATACTATACAGCCATAAAAAAGAATGAGATCATGTCCTTTGCAGGGACGTGGATGGAGCCGGAGGCTATTATTCTTAGCAAACTAATGCAGGAACAGAAAACTAAATACTGCATGTTCTCACTTATAAGTGGGAGCTAAGTGATGAGAACACATGGACACATAGAGAGGGACAACACACACTGGGGCCTTTCAGAGGGTGAAGGGTGAGAGAAAGGAGAGGATCAGGAAAAACAACTAACAGGTACTAGGCTTAATTCCTGGGTGATGAAATAATCTGTACAAAAAACACCCATGACAAAAATTTACCTATGTTACCTGCACTTGTATGCATCAACTTAAAATAAGTTAAAAAATTAAGTTAAAGAATACTAAGGAAACCTCTGAGCACTGGGGGGATTAGGCAGGAACCCACTGCTTTTTAAGTAGAAATAGCAATGCTCAAGGGTGTGGTTTTGGTTCAGGACCAAGGACAGCACCAAGCTTGCTCCCCTGCCCCTCACTTGGGACTTGGCCTGTAGGACCTGAATAAGAAGTCTGCCTCAAGGCTTCCTGTTCTGTATTTGCCACTTGTCTCCTGACTTCTCTGCACCTGCCTGTGGCATTCTTCCCACCTAAAATCCTTTTTCCTCTCTTGTCATGAAATATTTTCAACATAGCAAGAAGCATAGGGAATATACTAATCACCTTTGCACCTACCACTCATACTTAACACATGTTGACATTTGCCAGTTACTTCTGATCTTTTCTCTTTTAAAATGAAACTTGGCAGAGGCCATTGTAGCTTTTTTACATGCTTCCTCGTCAATGTTTCTCCTTCCTCTCCAGAGGTGACTGTGGGCCTTCACTATCTCCCTCTTTTCTCTACCCCAGTTATCTTCCATTCAACTAAATCCTCCACATTTGAAAGAGCCAGGTCAAGGCCCCTGTCCTCCAGCTCATGATGACCTTTCTTGCATGACATTATTGCACTCGATTTTGGAGAGCTTATTGTGATTTATTATTTATCATCCTATTCATTCATTCAACCTGTGCTGAACAGACCCTACTTTGATGCAGCACTCTTCTACTTGCTGGGGTTGCAAAAATGAGTCCCACATGGTCTCTGCTTCCGAGAGCTCACAGAACATGGCATGTGGGGTGGGTGAACATTATCTTGCAGTGAGAAGGAAAGCTTGTTGGGAGAAGGACTTATCTTTAGAAGTCTGCCACAGCTTTTACACAGGAATTTGATCTCACATAAACACTTGTGGCCTTGTGATCATAAGACTGGAAATGGTGTGAGAATCAGAAGCAAGGTAGAGGTGTCTGCCCCATGTCAGGCCTTATGTAAGGCTCTTGAAATATATTATTTCATTTAGTGTTCCACAAACCAGCAAGGTGAGTGTTATACCTTTCTTTACCAGATGTAAAGTCAAGGGTTGGAGAGACTCCAAACCTGGTCAGAAATGCAGTTCACATTTGAACTGAAGCTCTTTAATGTCAATGCCTGTATTGATCTGTCTCCCTCTTTAGGTCATAATCAACTCAAGATAGACTGAACCTAATTCATCTCTGTTTCCCAGGCCCAGCACTGTCTCTGAGCAGATATTTGATGTGTGAACATATATGCTGCAGTAGATCTCTGGAATTAAAAGGAAACAAGGACACATGGGCCTTGCCCCCAAGGAGCTTACCATTTAGGTGGGTGGGCAGACTTTGGTAACAGGTGCAAGAAAGCAGTGCCTAAATGCCTGTCACACAGCAAGGGATTTCTACTCTAAATCGGAGGGGGGGATGACATTCTCTTTGCTGATCTAGTCTTTTAACTGAATCAGGCCAAATCACTTGGGGATATAGAATTTTCTCAGGACCCCTCTTTTACTGCAGCTCAGGTTGCCACTTTTTCCCCAAACTCTGACATTCCTGGCTCTCTCCCTGTCTTCTCTATCTGCCCCATTGCTCTGTCACTCTTCAGACTTTGGGCTCAAACTTGCCACACAGATTCTCTGCTCTCTTCTTTCCCTTTGGTGTCTCTTGCTGTTTGGATGAGAATCTACTGCTCCAACCTCAGGGGAGCAACCATCAGCTGGACCAAACTCCACTTCACCACCTCCAAGTCAAGAAAATGTGGTATGTATACGTGCACGCACATGCACATACACACACACACACACACACATATATATACCATTTATATAATAATAATGATATATAATCCCTTTTCCAAGAACCCATGTCTTCTTCAAAACAGAGGCTGGGGCAGGGGCTCTCCTGGGTGGCATAGACCTCCTTGGCAGATTGGTGAAGCCTATGATCTCTTCTCGGAATAATGACTTTAAATGAATTAAATAAAGATACGTGGGATTTCAAAGGAAACTAATTGTAGCAAAAAACTGTTATGGAACAGTACACACACACACACACACACACACACACACACACACACAAACTATATTAGTTATCCATTGCTGAGCGACAAAAAATGTATTAGAGCAACAGGCATTTATTATCTCCCAGTCTCTGCAGGTCAGGGGCTTGGGCGTGGCTTAACTGGGTCCTTTTGCTAGAGGTCTCTCATGAGGCTGCAATTCAGGTGTCTGCCAGAGCTGTAGTCATCTTGAGATGACCTAGGGATGAGCCTGCTTCCAAGCTCACTCACAGGCTTGTGGGCAGAATTTGGTTTCTCACAAGATGTCTCACTGAGAGCCTCATTTCCTCACTGATTCTTGGCCAGAAGCTGCCCTCAGTTTCTTGCCATGTGGGCCTCTCTGCGGACAGCTTGCAACGTGGCCTCTGGCTCTGTCAGAGTGAGGAGGTAAGAGGGAAAGTGAGTGTGAGCAAGACCAAAGTCATAATCTTTTATAACCTCCTCGTGGGTGTGACACCTCCTCATCTTTGCCCTATTCTATCCATGAGAAGCAAGTCACTAGGTTCAGCTCACACTCAAGGGAGAGCTGAATATGAGTTATGAAAGCCAGAAGGTGGAGTCATTGAAGGTCATCTTAGAAGCCTGACTACCACAAGTGCTCTATATGCTATTTGAAGGCATCAAAGAAGATGTAGCAGAAGTCCAGTAACTAATGTAACTTTGAAATAGACATGAGGGCAATATTTCATGATCTCTGCCACAGCTGACATATAATATGAAATTATCTGTCATTTCTGTGGATGACAAAAATCACAGCTATTGCTAATAAACTGTGTGTTGTCTACATACACAAGTGATAGCAATACTAAATTTCAATTAGAGGTGAGTGCAAATCAAGCTGTATTTTTTCCTTATTCTTCACAGGCCTCCAGGTGTCTGCCTTCTGATCCTTGAAGAGTTCATGGACCTAAGTTAAGAACCTCTCCTCAAGAGACTGAAGGCAGACAGAGATGGCTTATTGGTTCATCACAGGTTATGTGAACTACCCACTGTAAGATCCCCAGATTCCTTGGGGCTAAAAGGTGTCCCAAGAGGGTTTACAACATGGCCAGAAGTTAGTGGGGTCACTTCTGTCCGGGTTCTTGTTTTCAGCCTTGCGTGTCTAAAAAATATATTTTTTATTCTATATTCTAAGGTGAGCAGGGTTTAAGATTAGACTCACATTAACTAGATTTGTAAGAGGCAGAAGTATAATGCATATTTTTATTCACTCAATCACTAATATAGTCAATCATTCAGAGCACATTGTTAGGCACACACTGTATGAGGCCTGAGTTTCAGCTGAAGCTTGGCATGTCTGGAGAAAGAAAAAGTTTGCATATTTTTACTTAATTGTGTTCAAAGAAAAATACATGTGATAATCTTGGTTTGATGTACAAGTGGTATGAATGCACAGATTACTTCTAAAAGAATTTTTCTTGATGTGTATGTACGTTACTAATAATGTGATTTACCTATCACACTTTGGGAAAACTAACCACTTTTAGGCCCATACTAGAGAACTTATGGATAATTCTAGAGACTTGAATATCTACCAGCCTTAGTAACTGTCTTTCTAGAACAGCACTGGATAACTCCTGCCTTAGTCTTCCTTTTATCCTAGACTCTACAAATATTCTCTTCATGTTGATCCACTTTATCTTCAGTTTGACATACCTTAGACTTTTAAACAATCCATTCATGTAGCAACCTTCATGCAATGTCATCCAAAAAGATTTCTGATTTCTATAAAGTTTTGGCCCTTCTTTCTGTCCTTGGTGAGATTCCTTCACCCCAAGGACCTCTGCAATATTATAAATATTCACCATTTATTATATATATTTTTTTCCTCTAGCTGTTTCCAAGTTCTACTCTGGGAGCAAGCCGTACCCAGCACTTCCTCTTCTCCCTCCCTGTGACACACTGCCACTGAGTGAAGCCACACTTGGTCCGGCTGGCAGATCTTTCTACCCTCCCTTCCCTCTAAATATCCTTTGACCTAAATGCTAATTGAAGAGCTCAGAAAGAGGACATTAAGAAGGGGGCTTTCTGGTGGGCAACAATGAATCACCAGCAGAATCACTGTTCAGACAGGCAGAGATGGGTCTTTCTTGCCATCTGATGAGTCACCACCGTGGTGGAGGGGAGTGGACGATCAGCCAGACAGATAATGTGTCAGTCTCTCTCCTCAGCCTGACCCTGGACATCAAAATAGACTGCAGTTCCCTCCTTCTGGGCGCATTGCTGGCATTTGACCTAATGCTATAGAAATTTAAACCAACAAGGAGGGTAGTCAAGTTCAGCTTTCTAGGCCATTGAGCTGAAGTTTTAATATTGTAACAGAGATACTTAAGACTGGCTTGTCACCCTGGCCAGCGACTACCCAAGTAATGTCTTGCTGACTTGGGCCATCCTCTCCACCAATATAAATGCTCTGTGCTTCATCTGAATGTTCTCATCGTTGAGGTCTCGTTTCATCTGACAGTGAAAAATGCAGACCAGATGAGAACCACTTTCTACAAGGCAAACAATAACAACATCTTCTGTGAATTAAACATCTACTGTGCCAAGCACTTGGCAAACATCATCTCATTTAATTCTCACACCTCCTCAAGTAGGTATGGCTCACTCTGTGATACAGACCATGAAACAGGCTCAGAAAGTTTCAGCCATTTCCCCCAAGTGTTCACGGGTAGGAGAGGGTAAAACTGACTATAGAATAAGGTGATTATAGAACTTATCCTCCAAAACAGGGCACTTTTGAAAGTAAAAGGGAGAACTAGTAATAATTTCACAGCCACGGATGCAAAGGGGAAATGTCACAGCAAGCCAGAATATAAAAATGCCTGAGTTTTGAACCAGTCGTTTTGGCTCTACAGCCCAGCCCATTCACCCAATTGGTTGTCAGGAAGGTAATAGGAGAAATTTGTAATCAGCTCCCCTCATTCTCTTTTGATGTTTTTGCTTGCTGTTTCCTTTCCCTCTCTTTTCATTCTGAGATAGTAGAATGAAGCCCAAACCTCTGAGCTTTCAAGCAACCCTGTGGACAATTCTGATGTGCTGCCAGGCATGAGTACTCCTGATGATATGATCTTTGAGGACAGGCATTTGTTCTTGTTCATCATTGTATCTTAATAAGTAACATATGGGCATGCAGTAAGTGCTTAATAAATGTTCATTCAATGAATGAGTACGTTACTGAATGAATGCAGTGATGTGCAGAAGCAAGCAGGGAGGAGTATCACTGTGTGTCTGAGGAATATAAATGAGTTTGGGACATCCATATAAAGAGAAATGAGAAAGAGGAAACAGTGGATGCATCTGCCAGGCTGAGCTTCAATTTCATCGTTAAGGCAGAGCCACCAAAATCTCTGAGTAGGAAAGTGACACAGTCTGATTTGCATTTTGGAAAGAACATTTGTGTGGTTGTGTTCCAGGTTAAGCCTGTGAGAAACTAGACACTGAAGGTATTTAAAACATGTTTTCAAAAGGGCTACTGAGTGCCTAGCATAATATAACCTTTTACATATTTGAACAATCTCCAAGCTGGGGCTAGCACCACCCCTGCTGGGAGTCAGAATTTGGACACACTCTCTGGACCATAATTGGTCACCTTGTTGGGACACCTAAGAGCCACTCTTTCGGGGGAATGTTTTCTGTCTGTTTGTTTTCTGGCTTCTTCCCCAATATTAGCAGTTCTACCATGGGGTGGCTGGGTGGGTGGAAGGGACCCATGACATTCAGGAAAGTGAGGAGCAGTTTCTGTGATTATAGCAGACCCATTCACTGGAATTTTTCCTGACATCTCTCCATGACCTTTATGCCTCTAAGGGCCTGGACACAGTGCAGCAGCTCTCCAGCTGGGACAGGGCACATGAGGGGGTATCATACATGAGTGTTCCCCCAAGTGGGGCTGTGGCCACTGCAGAGCAGCCCAGGGGACCTTGCTGGGCACAACCCTATATCCTGGGGTTTCCCGCAAAGTTTTGCCCTGTCTGGTGAGATGGCTGCCAGACAGTGTGAGATGAAAGACACGGTTCACACTTAATGGTGACTGGAATGTGTGCCATGTAAACCAGATGATGTGGAGACCAATTCATAACCACTTCACAGTTCAGTGATGAATGGTGGGTCCCTTGTACTGACTCTTTAGCTCCCTTCAAGGAACAGGCAGCTTCCGAGATTGTCTTAAAGCAGTGTGGGATGTCCAGGCCCTGCCCAGGTCCTATCTTTTCTTCCAGCACCATCCACCTCCCTGAAATCTTCTCACAGCACCTGGTCCTCACCTCGTTCCTCTTGTTGAATTCTGTTTCCTCCTTGGTCTCTACCTTGCTACATTCATTCCACAGGCAGCTCTGTTCTATTACGCAATCCTTTCCCTAAGCATTTCCCATGGATATTATAACCTAACCTTCAAGCTTTGTCAGCACTTACTAGCAGAATTCTGCTTGTATCTTGGGCCAGAATGAGTCATAGCACACCCCTGGCTGCAGAGAAGGCTAGGAACTCTGATACTTGGCTTCTCAGCTTCCATACAAGAGGTAGCAATGGAGAAGAGTGTTGGGAGAAGCTTTTAATAGGGAATCAACAGTGTTGACTCCACACCTACCATTGTCATTCTGTTTTACATATTAAAAAACCAAGTCACACGGAAGATAAATAACACGCTCAACATCACCCAGCCAGAAGTGGTGGAGACATGACCAACCTCACAGGGGACAACTCCTGAGCTTGTGCTAGGAACAGCCAGTCTTCCTGTGAAGACCCTCACAGAAAGAGGAAGAAATAGATGAATTCATGATAAAGTAAGAGGTAGAACCATGGCCAATTGTCTTTGGGAGAAAGTGGGATCAAGGACAACTCCAGGATTCTGCCTGAGATGGGACACACTAGAGCATTACTTGGGAATGTAAATAATAATATCAAATTATTGAATGATTTCCATGGGCTGCTCTCTTTATACACCACTTCGAATTCTGATAAGCTTGTATCATTATCTTCTTTTTAAAAAGCATGAAAACAGAGGCTCACAGAGATCATATTATTTTCCCCAAGTTGCAATGATGGTAAACACAGATGACAGCTGGACATCAACTGGGTCTGGGTGGCTTCCAACTCCAGTGACTCAACGCTGCTCCACACGGCGTTCTTACAAGGCAAAATGAGAACAGGCCGCGGGCCGGCTTCTGTAAATCGCATGTTGTTGGAATTCCTGTCCTTCCTTGACCCAGATTTGTAAACAGAGGCTGTGGAAGCCAAGGTACACATGGGCAGATGCAAACGAGCTGTCTGATGAGGAGAAAGTCGAATGTGCTCAGGGTGGGTGCGCGTCTGCCTGAAGCACTTGTCCCTGAGGCCTCCTGCTGTCTCCCCGGCCTGCTGACTTGGGCCCGGTGGTCTGCAGATGGCCACGAAGTGTCTCCGGGCTGTCCAGCTGCAGCCTGGGTGGGCTGGCGGCTTTTTTTGTTGTTGTTGGGGGGGAGTGATGCTGAGGGTGCTGGGTGGCCACTGACAGAGCTTCCTTCTGCTACTTTTAGGCTTGTTGCTGAGCCTTTTTAAAGGGAAGGGGGGGAAATAAGCAAAGATATTTGCTGTGACCTGGAACTGAAATGCCTAACTTTAAAAACAGCTATCATTTACTCACTCATCCAAGAAATACAGGTTGAGCCCCTTCAGAACAACAGGCCCTGTCCTCAGTGCAGCGGACGCAGCAGGGATGCATACTGAGTACCTGTCCTCAGGGAACTTGCAGTTTATTGGATGGAGACAGACAACCCATAATGATCTGTATAAATGTCTAATATGTACTATAGAAAGAGAAACAGCAAAGTAAAGGGGTGAAGGATGAAAAGGCCAGGGGATACTTCTCTGATGAAATGACATTTGAGCAGAGACCCAAACAAAGCAAAGCAGTGGGCCCAGCAGATATCCGAGGTCAGGGTGGTCTCTGGCAAAGGGAACAGCGAATTCATAAGCCCTGAGCAAGGCGGGACTTCAGGGATGTAGGCCTTCTTCAGGTGTGTAACGAGTACTGTGCTTGGGGAGGGTCTGGAAGCCACGGCCTGGGAACAAGTGAGAGAACTGAGGTGTTTAGGGCAGAAAAGGGAAGTCTTGTGGGTAGCAGGCAGCTTCCCTCACATAAAGGGTTCAAATGTGGAAGAAGGATAAGACTTTGTATTACGTAATGCCAGAAGTTGTAACCAAAGACCAGACCAGCTGATGGAAGTTGCTGGAGGCTGTTTGCAAAGGTATGTTGAATAATGCCCAAAGCATCGGCTCTAAAGATAAGGAACCCGATATTAGTGTACTAGGGCTGCCATAATAAAATATCATAGACTGGAGGCCTTACACAACAGAAATACATTTTCCCACAGTTCTGGAAACTGGAAGTCTGAGATGAAGGTGTTGGCAGCGTTGGTTTCTTTTGAGGCCTCTTTCCTTGGCTTGTGGGTTACCATCTTCTCTGTGTGCCTTCACATGGTCCTTTGTAGGACCATCTGTGTCCTAATCTCCTCTTTTTTTTTTTTTTTTTTTGAGATGGAGACTCGCTCTGTCACCCAGGCTGGAGTGCAATGGTGCAATCTCCGCTCACTGCAACCTCCACCTGCAGGGTTCAAGCAATTCTCCAGCCTCAGCCTCCCGAGTAGCTGGGACTACAGGCAAGTGCCACAATGCCTAGCTGATTTTTTGTGTTTTTTTTAGTAGAGATGGGGTTTCACCATGCTGGCCAGGCTGGTCTCGAACTCCTGACCTCATGATCCACCTTGTTCAAGCTCCCAAAGTGTTGGGATTATAGGCGTGAGCCACTGCACCCGGCCCTAATCTCCTCTTCTTATAAGGCCACCAGTCATATGGGATTAGAGACCACTCACATGACCTCATTTTTACATAGTTACCTCTTTAAAGGCCTTATCTCCAAACACAGTCACATTCTGAAGTACTGGGGGTTAGGGCTTCAACATCTTAATTGTAAAGAGGAGACACAGTTTAGCTCATAACAAACTTTTCCTCACAATTTAAATTTATTGAAGAAGCTGAGTTGTTTGTTCTGCACTGAGTTATTCATTTGTCTGGATTTCTCAGATTGCCTCTCTGTGGTTGGTTCACTGGTTTCCTGGTAAATGGTACTTAGATCCTTGATTGAATTAAAGTTTGATTTTCAGGCAAGAATACTACATCAGGTGGTAGTATATACTTCCATCCAGAGGCAAATTATATCTTCTTGTCTCTCTGTAATATACAAAACAATTTTCAGCCAGAAATGTAGATGAGTGAGGATTCTGACATACCTAGAATATCTGGATGATGGCTGCTTGAATGGATGACCCTGAGACACCTGAAGACCCTGATATGCCTTCTGAATCATACCATGATTCAATTACATCCATCACTTAACAACAACAATTTTAGAGGGTACTTATTTTGTAGATGTCATTACATTCGTGTATGAGACTGGAGTCTGGAACAGAACCCCCGACTAACCTGTCATGCAGAAGGAAAAACATAAATAGGCTTTGGCGTGTGAAGGAAATGTTCCAAGAGCTGGGTTTGGATCCTGATCCTGACCCGCCACATACTAGAATGTGAACCCAGCCAAGAGACCTAAAACTTTGACTCCACATTTCTTATTGGTGAAATGTGTATTACATTTCTCCCTTCAAAATTTGCTTCTGGTGTTACCTCCCCCAGATATACTCCTCCTCTTCTCCCAGCCTTGCCTGACAGCTCATCCCTGGGATGCCCCTGTCACCGAATGCTCACCTCCAGCATGCACAGAGCTTCCCTTTTGCTATTTACCCATGTGTCTCCTCCTCAAACTAGGAGTTTCTTCAGGTTCAGTACTGTGTCCTCAAAACGGTTTTCAAGACAGTTGCTTGTTCATGGTAGCTGCTCAACCAGTAACTCAGTGACTAAAAGGGTTGCTCCCGAGTAGTTTTCTAAATCTAAAAATCCCAGGAAGTTTTTTTTTTTTTTTTTTGAGATGGAGTCTTGCTCTGTTACCAGGCTGGAGTGGAGTGGCACGATCTTGGCTCACTGCAACCTCCACCTCCTGGGTTCAAGCGATTCTCCTGCCTCAGCCTCCTGAGTAGCTGGGACTACAGGTGCATGCCACCACCCCCGGCCAATTTTTTGTATTTTTAGTAGAGACGGGGTTTCATCATGTTGGTCAGGATGTCTCGATCTCCTGACCTCGTGATCTGCCTGTCTTGGCCTTCCAAAGTGTTGGGATTACAGGCGTGAGCCACCGTGCCCGGCCAGCTTTTCAGCAATTACTGATATACCCAAGGGCTCAACACTAGAGCTCTCCAGGTGATTCTAATATATAGCCAGAGTTGAGAACCACTGTTGTAGGGCAGTGGTTCTTAAAGTGTGGTCCTTAGACCAGTGCATTGGCATCTACCTGGGTATTTGTTAGAAGTGCAATTCTTGAGTCCCACTCCAGACCTACCCAATCAGAATTCTGGTTCTCGGGCTCAGCTACATCTGTTTAATAAGTCCTCCAGGTGATTCTGATGCAGACTAATGTTTGAGAAACCTTGTTCTAGGGCAGGAACCAGCAATTATTTTTCTGTAAAGGGCCAGATAGTAAATATTTATGCTTTGTAAATCACGCGGTCTTTGTGACAACTACTCAAGTCTGCTGTTACAGCAGGAAAGCAGCCATAGATGATATGTAAATACATGGATTTTTTTTTTTTTGTTCCAATAAAACTTTCTTTACAAAAACAGAGCCTAGGCCCATACCTGGGTTTGCCAATCACTGTTCTAGGAGATGGAATTGGTCAGTCATTGTTATGTCACAAGTCACCACGTAAGTGGCTTCCTATCCACTAATTTGAACCATTTATTCTTACTGAAACATCTGTGGTTAGCTGAGGTAGCCTAGGTTTGCCTGAGGGGAAGAAGTGGGGAAATACACCCCACCTTTAGGGACAACTATAAGTCACATGTCAAAGAATGTAAAAAAGGGAAAAATGAAAGATGAAGAACTGAAATCAGTAATTCATTCTATACCAGGGAGTAAGTGAAATAACACACTAAAAATGCCCAGAAGTATCTGAGCATATGATCCATGCCTTGTGAATGCTGGCTATTGTTATTATTATAATTATTAATTATCATTCTTTATTTTGTATAATTCAAGGCTAGACATTGGATGCAACTGTCCATTCTTTTGGGAAGGCTATTTCAGACATCCTCAGTGATGAGTGTCACTTATCATTAGCACTTGTGACAACAGGTGTAAAGAGTTGTCCGTGCTAGCAGCCTGCTGGTTGACAGAACAGTTTGTTCTCAGTGCTGTGGGCTGTTTATTCAGAGGAGGCCCCAGGACAGTCTTGTCACGTCATGATCAGTTGCTGCTGAGAAACAGGCAAATGATTTCTGATAGCTGATGTTCAGTAGGGATGGGGAACTTAGATCCTGGTTTGAAAGAAGAAATGATTTGTTTGGAACTCAAGTAACTGGATATTCTTAATTAAGGAGAGTATATTTTTGGTATGTCTTCGGGAAAAGAGGCACATGAAGAGGATGCAAATTGGCCTTAGAGATTTATTAGTAATGATTAACTTGGCAATGTATGTCCTGGGCTCAGTACAACTTCCATCATCCTGGCTCCTCCACTGTGGTTCCCGTGTGCTCTGTGTAGACCGCTTGTGTCCGAATCACCTGGGGGATTAGCAACACATACTCATTTCTGGGGTCTAACTCTAGAGTTTCTGATTAGGGAGTGTGAGGTGAGATGCTGGTTGTAAAATTTTTCTGTGCCAGGTGCGGTGGCTCACGCTTGTAATCCCAGCACTTTGGGAGGCCGAAGAGGACAGATCATGAGGTCAGGAGTTCGAGACTAGCCTGGCCAAAAAAGTGAAACCCTGTCTCTACTAAAAATACAAAAATTAGCTGGACATGGCTGTGGGTGCCTATAATCCCAATCCCAGCTACTTGGGAGGCTGAGGCAGGAGAATCGCTTGAACTCACGAGGTGGAGGTTGCAGTGTGCCGAGATTGAACCACTGCACTCCAGCCTGGGTGACAGAGCTAGACTCCATCTCAAAATAAAATAAAATAAAATAAAATAAAAATAAAAGCTTTTGGTACTTGTGATGAACCATCCTTAAAGATGGCACTGATCTCCCCATTTGTACACTTACATATATTTACACAATTTTACAGAAACTGAAGTTCAAACTCACAGCGGATCAGAACTAGAGAGCTCTGACTTCCAAACTCTCAAAGGGTAAGGGCCATGTCTTATTCATCCTTGTATCCCTGGCAAGGTATCCTGAAGGAGTACCATATTGAATCCAGTGTTTATAGGGCCTTCGTTTCATGGCATTGAAGTTGGAACCCAGAATGGCAAAGTGACTCACCCACAGGTGTGCCCCTGATGCAACTTAGGATCCTCTGAGTCCTCTACTGTCTCCTGCCCCTTGGAGTCTGGCCCTTCCAAGCTTCTTGTTGGGAAGGAAACTCCTGTGTATAAAACCCTCTGACATGTTAGACATTGTGGTAGGTGATTTAAACCTGCGATTTCATTTTATTCTTCAAAAAATAAAATCTGTCAAATTGGCATTATGAATTCCACTTTATGAAAGAGAAAATGTGCTGAAAGTCACATGGCCAATGAGTGGTGGAGGTTGAATTCAAATTGAGGTTTGTTTGATGTATGTAGTGATTGAAATGGAGCAGGAGGGGGTGCTCCTGGGGGCCTGGTAATGTCCTGATTCTTGATCTGGATGTGGGCAGCTCAGGAGAGAACTTCAGTGTGTAAAAATTTATCACCATACACTTGGGCTTCCTGCACTCGTCTATGGGTGTTGCTCTTCAGTAACAAGGTAGAAAAACAAATCCAGGTGTGTCTGGTTTGCAAAATTATGCTCTCCATTATTTCCTCTTGCTTTTTAAAAATAAGAGCTTGGTTCCTTCCCAACCAAGTTTTGGGACAACTGCATGTGAAGTTACACAGTGTGTAAAAGAACAGTCTGAGCTAGAACCCAGGTCTTTTTCTTCCTCAACCAATATCAACTGATACTCTATTTTTCCCCACTAGTCACCTCTGGGGAAGCCCCAGCAGATGCCTCAATGTGACTGTTTCTGGGATAGTACAGAAGCCCATTTTACACAAGACTAAGAAGCTTTCATTATACGCCAGGAGCAGTGGCTCACATCTGTAATCCCAGCACTTTGGGAGGCTGAGGCGGGTGGATCACTTGAGTTCTGGAGTTCGAGACCAGCCTGGCCAACATGGTGAAACCCTGTCTCTAGTAAAAATACAAAAAATTACCTGGGGATGGTGGCATGCACCTGTAATCCCAGCTACTGGGAAGGCTGAGGCAGGGGAATCACTTGAACCCGGGAGGCAGAGGTTGTAGTGAGCCAACATCATGCCACTGCACTCTAGCCTGCGTAACAGTGTAAGACCCTGTCTCAAAAAAAAAAAAAAAAAAAGCTTTCATTATAATTGACACCTATATCCCTATGTCCTTTAATCCCAGGGTTTTCTTAAAACAAACAGCTTTATTTAAGTGTGTATATTTTATACTTAAATTGAAAGTGTGTAGTTTGGTAAGTTTTGACATATGTCTACATCCATGAAATTAAGATAATGAACATGCCAATCGCCCCCAGAATTTTCTTTTGCCCCTTTATAATCTCTTCTTTCAGGCTGTCCCTATTAACCCTCCTGTCCCCTCACTCCCAAGGGACCAATGATCTGCTTTCTGTCACTGTGATATTAGTTGTCACTTCCTAGAATTTTGTATACAAAGAATTAACCATCATATACTCTTTAACATGTGGTTTCTTTCACTGCATGATTATTTTGCAATTCATCCATGTTGTAGCATATATCAATCATTCATTCCTTTTTGTTGCTCTGTGGTATTCCATTGTATGTATGTACCATGATTTGTAGATCTATTTGTCTGTTGATGGACATATGGATTGTTCTGGTTTTCGGTTATCTCAAACAAAGTTGCTATGAGACTTCTTGTACAAATTTTTGTTGGACATATGCTTTCATTTGTGAAAATACCCAAAAGTAGAGTGGCTGGATCATGTGGTAGGTGGATGTGTAACTAAGAAGCTGCCAAGCTGTTTTCCAAAGTGGTTGTACCATTTTACATTTCCACTCACAGTGTAGGAGAGTTACAGTTTCTCCACACCCTTGCCAATGCTGAATATGGTCAGTCTTTCCCATGTTAGCTATTCTAATAGGTATGTAGTGAAGACTTCTGCAGTTCTTTGGGCAGCTCTTTTCTGTCTGGTTCTGGGGTCTGTGAGCTCCAGCTACATTGTTGTACTTGGACTCACCTTTGTCTCCCCAACGCAGCCTGCCTGCTGGGCTCTGCCTAGATCCCACTCCCTGTGTTGAGACCTGGAAAAATTCTCGAGGTGGTCATCTTGGGCAATCATAGGACTCACCTGAGCTAGAACCCCAGCCTTTGCCTCTCCAGTCAACATTCTTTATATTTCCATACCATGCCTCAGGTATGTGTTATTGTCCTTTGTTGCCTGATGTCAAGTGTTTTCCAAACTATTGTTCATATTTTGTCCTTTTTTTTGTTGTTGTTAGGTGAAAAGGCAGATCTCATCCCTGTTACTCCAATTTGGCCAGAAGTAGAAGTTTCCTCTACTTCCAGGGTTTTCAATCTCTCAGACTCTCAGTTGAGGTGACTCCAGTTTCCCTAGTGCACAAAGGTATCCATGACCCACAAACTTTTAGAGCCCTTTGTATGTAATGAGAGTTCAAAGCTTATACTAAGTGATTATACTCTTAGGATGAAATGCAAACATCCACCTGTGGGTATGGTAATTCTTGCCCAATCTGGTTTATGAAAACGAACAAATAAACAAAGAAACAAGAAGCAGCTCATGAATTTAACAAAGGCAGCTAACACTAATGATTAAGTAAAGCTGTATTGGGTACCACTTTTTTTTCCCAGATGTTGTATTAGGCTATGAAGATCTAAACATGAATAATGACTGTATTCAGTGAGCTCATATTCCAATGGCTATAAAAATTCATGGACAAGTAATTACAATCTAGTTTTAGAAGTATAAGGATTTGAGTAGGTGTTAGGGTGGGTGGTTCTGTGGACTAAGAGCTGAGCAATCTGCTCAGTGCAGTCAGTCAGAGACCCTAACTGATGGTGCTTATGCTATCTACCTCCCAAAGGTGGCTCTTGAGACCACCCTGGTAACTATCCCAGTGACCTAGAAGGAATAGAACATGAAGGAGGTCACCCAAGGGAGGTTTACAAGGGCTAGGTCAGGAAGTGGTGGCTATCTCATCTGCTTCTTTCCCACTGGGCAGGGCCCAGCCACGTGACCACACCTAACTACAAGGAAGAAGGGGAAATGTAGTCAATCTCTGTGCCCAGGAGCAAGAGGAAACAGATTTCAGTAACCTGTTCACAGAGTCTGTCAGATTATGGATTTCTCTAATGTTAGTTTGAAAAATTTACTTTTTTCTAAGCTATTTGTTGCAGTGACTCTTACTCAGCATTTGATGGGGGGGAAAATCATCACTGTCATGTGCATTTGACATTGGCATGTGGCATTTCTGAACTCAGAGGTGTGAGGAAAGGAGCAAGTGGAGTATAACCCTGTGTCCAGCTGAGCTGCAGAAGTAGGAATGTGGGGCACACCTGCCTCCCACCTTTTACAGCCATCCGGAATTAGAAGCTTGCCACAAAGGAAGAGTGAGGCCCTTTAGTGACATGGCATTGAAGCCTCATCAGGGCAAAGTAACAAAACCAGAGTCCAGAGAGACAGCAGTCCCCAAATCAGCCCTGTGCTTCAGTATATGACAGAGGCAAAGCAGTTATATAGTTATCCCAAACTCTGACTTTAGGTCACTTTTGGGTCTTGTCCATCTAGCATGTCAAACTAACATGTTATAGATGAACTTTGGAGTAAGGTAGACCTGGGTTTGAATTCTAGATCCCCAATTGCTAAACTCAGGAGGTTACTTGACCCCTCTCTGTATCTTGCTGTTATTATTATTATTTTTTTTGAGATGGAGTCTCGCTCTGTCACCCAGACTGGAGTGTAGTAGCGCAATCTTGGCTCACTGCAACCTCCGTCTCCCAGGGTTCAAGCGATTCTCCCTGTCTCAGCCTCCCGAGTAGCTGGGATTACAGGCACCTGCCACCACACCCAGCTAATTTTTGTATTTTTTAGTAGAGACGGGGTTTCACCATGTTGGCCAGGCTGGTCTTGAACTCCTGACCTCAGGTGATCTGCCCCCCCGCCTTGGCCTCCCAAAGTGTTGGGATTACAGGCGTGAGCCACCACGCCCAGTCTGTATCTTGGTATTCTTATTTGTAAAATGGAATTAACAAAATGCCTATTCATCATACTGTTGCATGAATGAAATATGTTTATACTCAGAAGATACTTGGTATAGTGCCTGGCACATGCTAAGCATTCACTTCATGACAGCAATTACTGTCAGTAAATTGGGAATTATAATTCCTGTCTTGTAGAGGTTTGTGAGGATCAGTGGGAGAATGTCACAAAGCCTGATCACAGAGCAGGCATTCAATAAGTAGTTGTAATTATTATGGCAGTATCACTGGCCACATACACCAGCAAGGCCTAAGATGCCCCAGGGGACACTAGGAGTAGGACCCAGAGATGGTGTTCACATATGGTATGTTGGTGGCTGATTCGTGGTGAGGAGCAGAGAAGACAGTTATTAATACCAAAAGGAAGAAATGAATTAAAGTGTCTTTCAATGGTGACTACTACACAGCTGAGGTCCCAGGAGGTCTAGAATGGTCCTAGCCATTTCCTCAATCAAAGTTACTCAGCTTACTGTATTTTCAGGTTGTCTTCTCAAAGACCAGTGCAGTGGATTTTCTTCTTCATCTTCCCATCAGCTTCCTCCAACTTGTGTTATTCTTCTGGGCCTAGCATATTGTCACCAGTACTATTGTCACTGGAAGTAGTTCCCTGCATTGTCTGGCTCTTTATCCTCAAAAAAAACCTATGCTTGTCACTCCATATCCAGCTGAAATGCTACTGCCTTTTTGATATCCTTCTTGGTACTCCTACAGATACAGTCCATTGCCGTATCCCATGGTGATTTAGACATAGCCTTGTTGTGATACTCACCACCTTATATTCAAGTCATTTGTTTATGTGCCTGTCTCCCCAGTAAGCTAGTGGCCCTGCCACTTTAACTGCAGAGTTCCTAGTCCTAGCTTGATGCATTCATGCATTAGGTGCTCACTCACTGTGTGTTAAAGACATTTGTGGAATGTTCTCATTGCACCTGGAGCAAGAGAGTGAACAAGAGTGGTCACCACACCATGCCTAGGCAGTATCAGGTCCTCCTATCCTTACCTCCAAAATATACTCTATTCCACTCTCTTCTTCCCATATGTATCACTCTCACTGTATCTCAATCAATTCATTCTCCATCATCTCGCACCTGTACTCATTCTTTTCTCTACAGCAGCCAGACTTTCTTCATAAGTACACATTATACACTTCTTGAGTTAAACCCTCCAATTGTCAACATATCATATTTGGAATGACATCCTAACATCTTACTATTTCTCATAAAGCTGAGCACTCTCTGACTTTCTGACCTCTCCAGCCATGGAGGTTTCCTTTCCCTTCATCTAACATACCAAGCTCTTTCCTCCCCTTGCTCTTGGCATGGCTGGCTCCTCCTTGCCATTCAAGTCTCAGCTCGGATGTTGCCTTTTCAGAGAGGCTGTCCTTGACTACCTAATCTAAAGTCATACCACACTTTCTCACCTCACCCTTTTATATTTTTTTCAACATTTGACAATATATTATTTCATCTTGTTCATTTCCCTGTTGACTTGTTTATCACCTATCTCCTCCACTTGAATCAAATTTCATTCTGCAAGAGACTGTATTTTAATCATGGTTGTATTGCCATGAGTGTCTAGAACAACGTCTGGCACACAGTATATACTGAATTAGTGTAGGTACTTTTCTAAGGATTTTATCATTCTACATTTCTTTACATTAGGATCTCGGGTAGAACTGTATGTCTTAGGGGCTCAAAGGCTGAGTAGATGCTAGGCTTCGAAGCCAAAATGCAGAGTATTGAATTCTGCTAATGCAAGAGTTATTTTTTGAATTATCAACAGCTTTAAGTCCATAAAAATAGTGCACAAATGAGCAAGCAATAACTACACCAGACAAATGTTCTAATCTTGTATGAGTTGTGTTCTAGCTGAAAATGGCTCCTTCAATGTTCTGAAAATAAATTTTTTCCCTGAGCACTGGTCTTTGGGGACAATTTGCAGAAGGCAAACTAGTAAAGAGACAAAACCAGTGTGGCAGCTTGACTCTGTGGTTATGTTTCAACAGAGTGAGAAGTGAGGCTCATTGGTGCACTGAAACTGACTCACTGGTTCATAAGAGCCTGTTATGCTCACATCTTCCCAACTCCTCATGTCGCTAACATGAAATGAACATGGTGAAAGTGTTTATGTCCTAGAAACCAGCAGTGTTACAAATCAGGGCTTTGAAAAAATTGTGTGTGTGTGCTTGTGTGTGTGTGTGTTTGGAGTGCTGTTTCACTAGTACACAATTACAAATCTTCATTGTGTTTTGGCCCTGGGGAATGGGAAAGAATGAGGGGGCAGTGGATGGCTAGGCAGGACTCAGGATTTCTAGATGCTGTGGTGACTGGCAATATTAGCTAAAGTGCTTTATACACACACATAAGTACCCATGCACCTATTACCTAAGAGTAATTGCAGCATTTTATTCTGAAGCAAATGCTTGGCTGTCATTCTGATTAAGCCACTAAGAGCTTGTTTCTGCAGAGGCAGGCTGGGTGACAGTTCTGTAGGGCTTATAAAGAAATGAAGCTTAGAGTTTTTCAAGGAGTTGGTAATCCCTCTGGCTCCAGGATGATTTTTTCCCCCACTTCAGACGCAGAATATAGAGGTTTGACAATTTTTATCCCTGTGACTGTGACAGATTGTAGTAGAAAAAGCACTGGAGGGGGAGTCAGGCATCCTACAAAACACCTGGATGACATTGGACAAGTCAGTTAATTTTTCTTAGCCTCTGCTTTAGTATCTATAAAATAGAAAACATGATCTGACCTGAGAACTCATTGAATAAAGATGAAGATTTTGCAAACAGGCATGGAGCCCATTGGGATGCCCATAAAACATTAAGAGAAGAAATAGTGAGGGGGGTGACTGAGACTCCTAGAGAGTATAAGAGAGATACTGAGAAAGTCTTTGAGGAAGCTGGAACATAGGCAGATATCAAACTGGTTTCTGGAAATCTTGGTGAAATCTGATAGATCACAGGCTTATCAAACGAGTTAATTCCTGCTATACATTGCTATAAAATAAACCACCCCAACCTTAGTGGTATAAAACAACACCCATATATTATGCTCACAGATTCTTCAGGATTCCATGGATTTGGACAAAGCACAGCAAGAATAGCTTCTCTGTGCTGCATGCTATCTCGGGCTTCGGCTTGGAAGACTTGAATGGCTGGGGATTGTTCAAATAACTGAGGGGTGGAATTTCTCTACTAGGTTAACTGGAAGCCGGAAATCAATTGGAACTGACTACCAGGTGCCTACAGATGGCCCTTAGATGTAGCTGGAGCTTGCTTCAAGCATGCTGGCATCAAGATGGTCATATTTCCCACATGGCTGTTTAGAGCTCCAAAATGAAGTGTTCCAGCAAACAAGGCAGAAGAACATGACCTTTTATCACCCAGCTTTAAAAGTCACACAGTGTCATTTATATTCTACTCTATTAGTCAAAGCTACCCTAAACCTGCCCAGATTTGAGGAGAGGGAATATAGACTCTGCTTCTCCATGGGAAGACAGTTTAAGAATTTGCAGCCTTTGTTTTAAAATCAATGAGCTAAAAAAGTCTTCTTGAAATAATAGGAGTTATTAATAAAAGTAAGTTGTGTGTAAAAAGTAATAAAAATAATGACAATGATAGCTCACACTGTAGTGTTTATGTATGCCAGGAACTGTTTTATGCACTTTAATTTACCCAATCCTCATAGTAATCCTAAAAGAGAGAAGCATGGAGAGGTGAAGTCACTTGGTCAAACTCACACTGCGAGTGATTGACAGAGTAGGAATAGCAGCAACTAACGTGTATCAGGCACTTACCATGTGCAGGTACTCTGCCACACACTTTTCATGGATTGTCTTACTTAATTCTCAAAAGAATCCCATAATGTAGGTATATTATTTCTACTACCTTATGGGTGAGAAAACTGAGGCCCAGTGAGTTTAAATCATACAGTTAGGAAGAATTTAATTCTCAACTCTGCCTTCCCCCAAAGACTTGTGCTCAGCATGTGTGCAACGTAAGAACTCACAAAGGAGAGCAAGTGAAGGGCCTGGGAGCAATGCTGCTGGGGCTGCTGGTGGAGCAGGGTTTAGACAGAGGAGTTCAGTGCTTTGATGGAAATGAAGGAGGAGAGTATTCTGAGATGAGATGATAATAACTGTATGTCTCTGAGTGTGTGTTGTGTGTATGAAAAAGAAAGCTCAACTCAATCTAGTACATGTTGATGATGCTCATCTGGTGTGTCCACCCTTGTTCCAGTCTCCATGACGAAGGCAGAGGAGCATCGTCCAGGGGATACCTGACCTGGACCTACTCATCCCTTCCCAGGGCTCATCATGTTTGTATTTCCGTACATTCTCCTGTTGAATCTTCTAGAGTCTCAAGGTTTGGTTATTAGCATCTTCATTTTAGAGACAATGAAATGGAAGCCTGGAGATGCAAGATGAGCAATATGAAGTTAATATGAAGTCACTCAATATGAAGATCAGCACTCAGGCAAGAGAGATCTTGGTCGTTGTGCCACTCCAGCCCCCTCATGAGATCCAAAGAGATGAGATGATTTGCTCCAAGTCAGCACAGACAGAGGTGGAGTATGCACCAGATCCCAGGTTTCTTGATTCCAGCTGTTCATTCATCTCACTCATCATTTCAAACACACCTAGATTGCAACCTGCTTTTGGAAGCCTTCCCACCCCTCGATAGACCAGAGAAGTTAAACATTTCTATAACAGGGAAGCATCCTCCAAGCTCTTGTTGTTACTTTTATTACCCTCTATTGCCATGTATTTCTTATTCCTATGTGGCAATGAGGACAGGAGATGAGTAGGTGCAGGTCAGGTCTCCTCTGGACGATGCTCCTCTGCCTTCTTCATGGGGACTAGAACCAGGATGGATACACCAGGTGAGCATTTTAAACACTTACTGGATTGAGTTGAATTTTCTTTTAAACACTGCATCCCAATGTCTCCACAGAACCCAAGAATAGAAGGTACTCAGCAAATATTGGCTAAATGAATGATAGGATGAATTCATGAGTAAACAGACTAGAGTAAACAAATCTGGTCGAACAAAAGGGAATTGAGGGGGTCATCTTTGAAATATGACTCAGAGTCAGGGAGGCAGAGAGAAGAGCAAGAACATTCCCAATGGGGACCAATTCAGGAGCAAAGGCTAAAGGCCACGTGAGGCTTCTGATATGGGCATCCTAGAACAAAACTACAGCCGTTTGCATCTTAGTTTGAAACGAGGCTGGAGAAGGAAGCAGGGAGCCACAGTGGGTCTCAGAAATGTCAGAGAGCATGGGCACTGTTCTTGTATCTGGGGCTGCTGTTGGTTTAGCCTTCCTCTTTGATCTGGAAGTCACCATGCTGAATCATGCCTCAGTCACTGGCAGCCTGGATTCCCCTTCATAAGCACTGGTATTCTAGAACTCCACCCCCCACCCTTTAAAGGCTGATACCTCAGCTGCCATTCCCTGCTTAATTAAGGGAGTGAGTCAGGGTGGTGGCTTAAGACACAATTTCCACTGTGCTCCATGCTCCCTTCCTCTTCTCTCCCTCCAATGTTATTTCAAGCACATAAACTCACAAGGCTTTGTGAGGAGTGGAAAGAATATGGGCTCTGAGCTACCAGACCTCCTGGGAAATCCCAGCTCTGTAGTTCACTTGCTATGGGACCCTGAGCAAAGACCACATCTACTATGGGTCTCAGTTTCCTCAACATAATGTAGGGTTGCTGTGAGAATGGAATGGTGTTAAACATAAAGGACTTTGCAGAAAATTTGGGGTACAGTGATGTGCAGTAAGGACCAAGAGTGCCTTTGGTTTGGGTCTGTGTGCCCTCATTCTTACTCTTCAAGATGTAGATGGTAGGACCATTTTGATAGAGGTCTCCAGCGGATTCTGGGAACAGTTTTCTCCTTCCTTCTTCCTCGTTGGCCATTGTGGATCATTCCTGCAAAATTACTTTCTGTGGTTCTCCAGGGCTGGAGGGCATAGCTCAACTGCTCTTGAAACTAAACCCTTTCACAACCTCCTGGGCAGCTGCCAGACCCTGGTGCTAGCAGGACCACATGGGCCAGGTTTCTGCTTTGAGGATTTTACTGAATTGTCCAGACACACAGTCTCAGGTCTTTTTTCTTATCAACTCTTTGGTGACATGAACAGGCACCAGAGTAAGGTCTCTTTACCTGAATGCTCCTGCTCAGAGTTGGTGAAGCTGTGGAATTTGTTTTTGCTTCCTGACTTTTGGATGGGCCTTCAGACTCGGCTGTAGGACTCGCCGACCAGAGGCCCCCAGATTCTTGTGTGGAGTGCCTACTCTTCCTTCCTCACTCCATTCCTCACCTAATGTAATTTCCTTGGGTTCAGACAAGTGCTAGTGGTTTCCTGCCTCTAGTACATCCAGCCTGCCCCAGACTGGGCATGCACTGTCTGCACTCTTTTTATGAGTATTGTCTGCTCACTCCATTCAAAACTGTCTGTTTTGTACCTCATCTGCTCAGAGATCTTCTTCTAGCCTTGGCTTTGCTGTTCTTAGGTGTTAATGAGTAAATATATGCTATCTTTCTCAGCAGGCCTAATGAACCACTCTCCCTCCACCAAAATAGCTATAACACAGGGCGCTGAGGCACTGAACGGAGAGTCATAAAACTCTCATTCCCAGCCCCACTACTCAGCAGTTTTATAATCTTGGGCAAATCACTTATTCTCTCGGAGCCACAAATGTTCATATTTGGAAGGGTGGGGCTAATGCTAATTGCCCTATTTCTCCCCACCTACCTCCCCACAGTTCCATTTACTGTGAGAATCAAATGAGATAATGCCGGTGAAAGTACTCTGTAAGCCAGAAGCTGTTATTATACAGAGGCGACCTATTATTATTAAGAACTGGTTTTCCTGATTCTTCCAGCTCCCGGATCCTCTCCATCCCCTGAGCTGGCTCGAGGCTGGAGATCTGTAGAAGCACACCTTTGGGGCCAGAGCCTAGAAATCATTCTGCTTTGCTTACCAAGGAATCTTCTTAATTCCTCTTATTTAAACACGTGGAACCAAAGAAGAAAAGTTGAAAAATTCTGACACCAAAATATTTCTTTGTTTGGCTTTTTAAAATCCTAGTGCAAGCTACCATGTTAAGCCCCACACCAAACCCAGACAGAAAACCCTGTTCATGCAGATGCTCTAGGTTTACATCCAGAATGAATGTGCTTGGCTGACACTGCTCCTAATGGTTTCCCCAATCTGACCACTTTCTGGGTCCCATTGCCACTCTCTTTTTGAAGTCACTACTATTTTCCAGAAGCCTCTGCCTCCAGGCTTGCTCCCTTCATCCATTCTTACACCCATATGAGCTCTCTAAATGCTTGTCTCTTCATATTACTTCTTTGATTAAGCCTCCACACCATGAGTCCACATTCTCCTCACAGTAAAGTGCACTTGCTGTAAAAGGGGCTCCTGATGAGCTTTACAGACTTGCTCCATGACTTCTCACCCCCTTGTGCTTGATCCTTAAGTAATTCTGTTCACCCAGCACCTTGTTCTCTGTTCTGCCTCTTCTTCCTGTAGGGCCCAGCTTAGATATCACCCACTTATGGAGCCTACTTGAACTCCCCTTGACAAAGTGAGGAGCCCTGCAAATTGTTTTCATAGCATCCCTCTTTTAGCCTATAGTATCCTTCTCATCCTTGATCATTGTCATGTGTTAAGACATGTCTTCTCCAGGAAGCTGGAAGCTCCATGAGGGCAGACACTATAATTGCCTTGCCCATTCATTTTATAGTCATGGCACCTAGCCCAGTGCCCAGCCATGAACAAATGAATGGCATGGGTAAGTCAATGTTTACGATTTTTGCTCTGGAAGCCAGGGCACTTAAAAACTTCATGGATAAACACAGATGAACTCATTTTAGAGAAGGAGGAGCACATTATGGAACCAAGTATGCAACCCTTAATTTTCTTCTCCTAAACCTCTCAACACCTGCCAACTAGCTAATGTTGCCTAACATTTATTGAGTGCTTCATTTGTGCTAGGCACGGTAATGAGCATTTTACATAAGTCAGCTCCTTCAACCTTCATAGCCATACTCAGAAGTGAGTGTTATTATCCTGCAGCCACCAATGAGACACTGTGGTTCAGAGAGTCTGAATCACTTGCTTAAGGTCGCCCAGCCAGCAAGTGAAGGATAACTGTTGACCTGAGTCAGTTCTCCTCTAAAATCCATGCTTTTAATCACTGGACCAAACTGCATGGGCTTTGGCACCAGAAATATAGAGATTTAACTTCCCAAGACTTACTAGCTGTGTTCATTGAAATAAGTTAGGTTTCCTTCTTGTGCCTCATTCTTTATTAAGTGTCTATGAATGAAGCGAAACAATGTTGTAGAGTGCTCGGTGTTTAGTAGGTTCCCAACTTTCATTGCAAGTCAGTAAGTTAGAGATAGAGCTTAGATGCTTAAAATTCAGGCAGTCCTAAGAATTAAGACTGATTGCTTTGTTCTTTAACATCCCTGCACAGTGGGGAGGTCAGCATATAATTGAGCTTCTTGCATCCTGGGGCATTTTTCACTCCTTGAGGCACATTAATCTGTCCTTTGACAATTGAGTCTGTGAGAAAATGCTTTTCATCAGAAGCCTGCTGTCTTCTTGTCCTACTTGCTCGGAGCCTTTGGAGAAAGTCTAGTCACTGTGTCACCAACGCCTTCCTGGCCATCTGAGGGCAGCTGTCATGCCACCACTTCAGCCTATGGACTCTCACTTTTCCAGAGAGGAGGATGCCAGTTTTTCCACTTTTTTTTTTTTTTTCTCATGGAATGAGTCTTAAACTCTCATCATGCACTCAATTGCTAGTTTAGAACAAACTCCAATGTATCTACATTGTCTTAACCTATTAATGGCTAAGACAAAGACTTCGCAACAAGGATTTTCACTGCAGTGTTGATTACATTGTGAACAAATGTCCAGCAACAGAGAACTGGCTGAACAGATTACAGCTTATCCGTATGAACTAATGGCCATCAAGAATGACTACGGGAATGAACATTTATTGATCTAAAAGATGGTTACAATGTAATAGTAAATGTAAAAACCAGGTTATAAAATAGAATGTAATGCATGATCTCCAATTTTGAATAATAGTATTCATTTATATATGGAAGAGAAATCTGAAAGTGTTTAAAAGAGTAAAAGTGTTTATCTCAGGGTCACGAGATTATGAGGGATTTTCTTGTTCTAAATTTTCTATTAAGGGAGGAAGTAATAACTTGGTGGTTATGAAAATGGACTTCAAAATCGGGCAGACTTGGTTTTAGTCTATTTTCTGCCACTTAGCTTCATCACCTGAGTTTCATAATTTGTAAAGTAAGGCATATGATAGGGTTTGCTTTAGTATTGTTGAGAAAGTGATAAAACTAGTTTTGTTTCTGGAGTGCTTGCTATGGGCTAGGCACTTTGTGAAGCAATTTACATGCATGCTTTTTATCATTATTCCCATTCTCTATATGAGAATGAGGCTCAGAGAGGCTAAGGAACTTGTCCCAGTGCTACATTCAAGGGGATGGTGACTTTCCCTCTTCTTGGTACTTGAGTTGTTTCAATGCTGTTAAAGTGGAAATCTGTTTTCCTGTCATCCACATCTCCCTGCTGACTCATTCTGGAACCACTTTGACTAAAACCCCCAGATATTTTCATACTGGCCATGTCTCCTCTATTCTCTGGTTGTGCTTTGTCTAATTTTTTTGGACTTAAGTGAGCTTATTATTGAGCAGACAGGTGGATGACTATGAGGAAGTCCGAGAATAAGCCTTGTAATTTGTCAGTAAAAAGTTGCTGATTAAATTCTACTATACTTTGGCAGTGAAAAGTTGCCAGTCACACTGTAGAGCCACAGGGGTAGTAAAATGCATGAGCTTTGCATTTCCCGTTTTTTTTTTTTTTTGCTCATCTGGACAGAGTGACTGCTTCTGATAGAAGAACGAATAGGGGAAGGTGCCAGGATGGATCCAGCAAGGATGTCATTGGCCAGGGCTCCCAGGAGAAGCTGGAGGACGGGGTCCTTGGAACATAATGCGGGGCACATTTGTAAGAGTGAGAGCCAGACCCCTGGCAGACCAGGAGCCTAATTCCTGCTCTTACTCACCTGCTATGTGGCCCTGAGCACCTCACTAAATTCTCTGAACTTCATTTTCTTATCCTCAAAATGTGATAGGGACTTGGCTGTGTAGATTTCAACACATCCATATGAACAAATGCTAGGCAGCCATCAAGAATGACTACAGGAATGAAATTCATTTACTTAAAAAGATGGTTATGATGTACTGGTAAATGCAAAAAGCAGGTTGTAAAATAGAAGGACATGTATAGTACTCATTTATAGATGAAAGAAAACCTGAAAATCAGTGGTATGATTTGGATGTTCAGCTTTCTGTAGCCAGTAGTACTTATTTTATGGGGATTTTAGGAGGATGAAAATGAGATTGTGCAAGGAAACGGCTCAGACAGTGCTGGGACCAGTTTTAGTCTCCTCTCTTTCCTGTGAGCCCTTCACTCCCTACTGAGTGACCTGATAAATGTTAAAGAACAAGAGAACAAATTCATGTACCAAGAGGCTCCATGACAAAGGTGGGAAAATTACAGAGTTAGAAATGTAAGGGAGCTGGCCCAAACTCATCCTACGTTCTCATTTTAATAAATTTATTACTATTTTTAAATTTCTAATGTGTTGGCCCAAACTCATCCTATGTTCTCATTTTGATAAATTTATTACTATTTTTAAATTTCCAATGTGTTCATGGTTCAAAAAAATCAAACGATACAGGAACACTTAGAGAAAATAGTAAAAATTCCTATTTATGACTCTTCTAATCTCTTTTGTCTCTCCAAAGATAACCAAGGTGAAGGGTTCTCTGTGTATCTTTCTGGACATTTTATTAGGGATTTGAAACATGCATGTTCAAATGTACAGACTTCCTCACCAACGCTATGAATGGTCCATGACTTGAATGTTCATGAAACTTTTGTGATGAAAATAAAATGCTGGCTAGAGAGAACAGTCGAATGGGCTCCACAATCTTAATTGTTTTTCCATGACTTTTTGGCCTGGGTTGGATATTAACAAATCCAGATGCCTACGGAATTTAAAAATGGTGGGAATCCTCTTGACATTCTAACATTTCCATATGGCTAAAGCTTTTAGCTCTAGTTATTATGCTTCTGCTTTGGAAGACAGTGCCTCAAACCAGATCTCTCTCCAGAAGGACTGGGCTCCTTTAGCCAGAATGATCCTTTCCCATTCAAGGAGAAAGGGGACAGGCCCAGGAGGAAATATGTGCCTGAATGACAAATTGCATGAGTCAAAGACATTTATGAAAATGACAAACGCTATTTCAGAGGAGGAAGGCAGTTGCTTCTGCTTTCTTTTTTCTTTTGAGAATGGGTGGAAGGCCTTCAGAGATGGTGCTGAACACAGCACTTTGCAATGAGTAACATTTCAGGGATGATATTAGCATTAATGCTCCCTTTGATTCCTCAGTTTTGGAGAATATTAGTAATTGGGGCCAATCCAAAGCACTGAGTGGATTACTGAGGCACAGCAAAAGCTACAAGGATTTTCATTGCATAGATTCTTTACCTCCCTGCCTTAAGACTTTTATTGTGATATGCAATTCTAACAAAAGGCAGAGACACAATGCGTTACACCAAGTATGCACCTAATTGCTATTGATTGATTTACCTCAATTGTCAGCATTCTTGCAGACCATTCATTTATTCATCTGCTCATTAATCAAAATGTGTTGAGGTAATACTATCTGCCAGGCACTGCGTTCTTTGTATCAGTGTGGGCACAAAAGAGGAAGTGATCAGTTATCCTCAAGGCTGTGGCAGGGACAGGCTTTCAGAGGAGAAGACATCTGAGAAAGGTTTCAAAATAGGAATAGGAATTTGCTAGGTAAATGTCGGGGGAGGGTATTTCATAAACGGGGGAACAGAGTTAACCAGTGTAGAAAATATAGGAGGAGGGGCAAGATTACGAGGTTGAAAGTCATGGCCCTGACTGATTGACCTGACCAAATATTCATTAGAGAAGTATCACCTTTAACTCAACTCAAAACTGAGTTTCATTGAGCTGTCAATTTACTCAACAAACATTTATTCGACAACTTTGCACTGTGCTGGATGTTAGCAATATAATGCTGACAAGTTTCTAGTGGCAATTTTCCTAAAGGCTCAGTAGACACTATTAGAGCTTAACCTGACAGTGATTACCATTATATTGGACACATGTCAAAGCACACTCCTATTTAAAGGACATCCACTGTGGGGACAACGTTCCTTTGCATGTCCTGTACAACGCAAAGGATTTTTTTTTTTTTTTTTTGAGACAGAGTCTTGCTGTGTCTTCAGTGGCACGATCTCAGCTCACTGCAATCTCAGCCTCCTGGGTTCAAGCGATTCTCCTGCCTCAGCCTCTGAAGTAGCTGGGATTACAAGCATCCGCCACCATGCCCAGCAAATTTTTGTATTTTTAGTAGAGACAGGGTTTTGTCATGTTGGCCAGGCTGGTCTTGAACTCCTGACCTCAGGTGATCCGCCTGCCTTGGCGTCCCGAAGTGCTGGGATTATAGGCGAAAGCAACTGCGCCTGGCCGTGAAGGAGAATTTGACACACTCTTTTACTACCTTCTCAAAATACAAATCTAGATTTCATTGTTACTGACTGTTTTATCTATTGCCATATATTCTGATTAAACTCTGTCTTCTGAGAGATAACTTATAAATGCCTTTGTAGGAATCATAGCCATGGCTTTTATCTTGGGTTCAGCTCTTTTTTCCCATGAGGAAAAAGTGACTTGTCTGGTGTTACATAATGAGAGTTATCAGATTGTGAAGGAGAACTGAGGCTGCTGATATCTATGACACTACATTATGTTGCCTCCATGAATAAAATGTTAATGTCACCCAATGAGTTCATAACCAAAACCATACTGGGATCGGCTCTGAGCTCACTGTTACTGTGATTCTACCTTCTGTCCCCACTTACCTCCACCTCCTCCCTAATTCTAGAGTTTAAAGGGCAGTAAACTCAATTTTGAACACACTGCCTTTGGTCTCCCTCAGTTGGCTGTCTGATCTTTTGTGCACCTGTCAGTTTTCCAAAAAGACACACTCAACCTCACCCTAGAATCTTCATTGGAAAGCCCTTTCACTTGCTACTGTATGTGTCTTTTTTGGTAGACAAAACCACAAACCCAGATAGGCAATTAGGGATTAAGGGCAACAGTGGTTTAGGATTATTTCGGCTAATTGCTATCCTATGTGAAAGATTGCATCATCTCTGACAGCTGGCATGAGTAATCGTCACTGTTTTAGCAGTAAGTTTATACCTTCTGTGTGATAGGGACTGCCAATGCTATTTTGACTAGTTTATCATCAGAGTGGTGAATGTGAAAAGCTATTGTACATATCCCATTGGTTAAATACAACGAAGCCATCACATTCTTACTATCTGTCTGTTTATAGTATGCATTTGATTTAGCTTGGCTGTTTTTACTTTTTAGACTGTATCTCCGACCCTTGCGAACATCGCACCCTGTGCCATTATTTTCTGCTGTTAATGGCAGATTCGCTATGATGCCTTCCTTTCTTCTGTATTGGGGTGGAGGGGTGATGTGATTTGCATATAGTTACCCAGAATGCTCTGCCAATGATCAGTTCTCTGCTCCGGAACAAGCTGCAAGGTGTAAATGGGCTTTTGGGTTTGCTGATTTATGTTCTAATTTATACTCGTGACAAGGATTGAACCCTGACTATCTTAGCTGGGGTGGAAAAGGTCCCTGGACAGGGGCAGGGCGGGGAGTTTGATGTCCACATATATCCACTTTCAAAGTTTTAGAGTTCTTTGGAAATAGGAATTTTTTTTTTTTTTGGTCTGTCTCAGACTGCCAAGTAGAAACCCAGAGAAGGAGGAAGTTAATTCACATTCTTACTTTTTTCTAAGGGCAAAAAAAATGCACCAGCTCATTTTCCATCTCTGCTTGGGTCATCAGTGTGCATTGTGAGCCTGTACAAAGGCCTTAGAGGGGGAATGCTGCCGAGAGCATCACCTTTTGTGTCTTCCTTTATATGAAATGTGCCACTTCCCCACTAACCCCGGCTCTGGGCTCTGACTCTGCTCTCCTGATGGTGTGTTTATGGTGGATTCAGCATTCTGGGCCACACAGGGAAGCTGCAGGGGGTGTCCAGTTCACATGTCCCCGCATTCCAGGCGAATGTTTCTGACATTGAGCAATGGTATGGCTCTGCCAGGTTTAGGTCTGTCTGATTGGAATGCAACCCGAAAGGAAAGTCCCGGAATGATTCAAACACTCACCTCCCCATAACCCCTTCTTGGTTTTTTTTTTTTTTTAATTCCTTTTTAATTCTCCAATGACAAACTCAGCCCAGCACTCTCGCTGACCGCATGGCACTTGTTGGTGCTGATAAGTGCAACTTCCCAAGAGATAGGAATGCAAATCGTAATATTTTGTTGAGTCATGTGTACTCTGCGGCTCTTTCCCAAACATTGCATCAGACCTGTAATTGGCAGCTCCCTGTACTCTGCTGGATGACACCAAATGTCCAGGAAAAGCTCAGTCCATTTCTCGAAAAATGTAGTCTCACTCTCTCCATCTGCCTAGTTGTAATATCCGGTTCCTAAAGAAGTAGAACCCCTTGGGGGAGCAAGGGCAAAACCGGTTTTGCAGATAAGTTTGAAAAATATGGCTGTTGGCCTTTCCCACCCCCTCTGGTCTCTTAGCAACAAGACAGCTGATGGTATCCACTAGGGGGAAAAAAAACAAAAACACAAAACAAAACAAAAAACATAGAACGTGTGGGGGAGCCTGTCTGAATTGTTGCCTACAGCCTGATTTATTTAAACGTCCACTACGTTCTTGGATGTGAAGACCTAGGAGTCAAGTCATGGGAGCTTTCCCTTGCCCTTCTCTTGACCTCTATGAGGCAGATAGAGGAAAATCTCAGAATGAGAGGAACTTTCTTCCTCTTCAAGACTCTGCGTTATCTGGGATGGCCATTTCCTTTGACCTCAGGAGTAACCACTTGAAAACTTGGACACATTTATAGAAAATTTGAGCTCCTGGGATGCAGTGCTGGGAAAAGCACAGGGCTGAGGGGCTGGAGCTTGGGGTACCAATGGTGACAGTCTTTCCCTCCCTGTGGGAGCACTGGCAGGAAATCCACTGTGCCTTTGTCCCCACCCAGGGTTGATTTTCTCCACTGCAAAGTAAGGAGATTGAATTAGATCTTCTCAGTCTTCTCTTAAGGTACCTTTCACAGTGAGCCTATGGGGGTGGTGGTATGTGCATGTATGTGTGTTTGTGTGTGTGTGTATGGTGTGTGTGTATTTATGTAAACTTTATATTATATCATGTTTCAGTCCAATTCTCTCTCTCTCTCTCTCTCCCCACAGAGCTAAGTGGTACCACAAGAATTCAAACCTAGATCTAGCCGAGTTTGAAATCTATGTTCTCAGCTCCTACCCTATGCTGTTACGATCTACACAGAGAGGCACCACATAGCTAGTATTTTATGTTATATCTGGTGAACTTTCTATCTATGCTTATCAATTCATAGGAGTAGAATTGGGAGTGTTGGCGTTTAGAACATCATACTCCAAAGTATGGCACCATGGCCTGCTGAGTACTTTGAGCTGAAGGACATAGGGAGTTCATAGAAGTGAGATCCTTTTGAACTTCTGCTCCCACTCCTCTTTTTTGCCCAGAACCAGCCACAGAAACAAGAAATGCTACACTAACTTTCTCCCACCTTACTGTGGAGGAGCTGGCTAAAACGAAATTCTCTGCCCTACCTTATTGTATAGTAGGTCATCAGACTCTCATTTCGGAGGAATCCTACCCCAAACCTGGGAGGAAGAAATGCCACCCAGAAAGGCCAAGAAGAATAGGAACAGACAGATCATGCTGAGATCCCCGCTGTTACCATTAGATCATATCCTCTCGCCTGATCACATTTCTACATGGCAGTCCATTCTTCATTGAATCTAAGCATAAAAATGAATAGTTTTCTGTAGCTCATTGGGTCTTCATTTTGAAGATTCTTATGTCACATCAAACTTTCATTTAAAAAAATTATCATGCTTTTCTCTTGTCATCCTGTCTTTTGTTATAGTGGTGCCATCCTTATGACAAGGAAGGACGAGGAAAGGTATCACACGTTTGTGCTCCTACACGAAGTTATGGAGGACCTAGGGGCTAATAGAGAAACCTGAGTTCACATCCTTGCACTGCCCCTGAACAGTTACATGGCCTCGGGATTCTTTACTATGAAATGTGAATAACAGATCCCATCTGATCAGGTTGCTATGAGAATTAGGTGAAATGATGTAAAATACTTGGCACAGTGCCTATAACCTAGTAAGTGCTAAATAAAAAGAGGACAGAGCTTCAGAGAGACAGAGAGGGAGATGAGCTATTGATAAAGTATAGGTTTCTTGATGACAGGAACTTGCCCTATTTATCCTGTAACCTCAGCACATTGTGTTGCACACTGAAGGTGATTGTGTTTTCTGAGCCAAACAGATGTCTCTCTCTCTCTCTCTCTCACACACACACACACACACAGACACACGTGATAGAGTGATGAATTCCACAACTTTATGTTGCTGGAACTTCTTAGTAGGGCTCTGCATTTTACAGCAATGCATCGCAGTTAAAATAACCAATGTGATCTGGCTGTGATTATTTCTTTCATTATTTAAAAATATCAACAGTTGCTTTTCAAAGCACTTCGATTTTTTTTTTTTTTTTGGCCAGATTTTGTTAGGGTGTTTCTCCCTTTCTACCGACACTCTTTTTCTTGAGCACTTACTGTATATCAAGTCCTGGGTCAGGTGTCTTATATTCATTGTTTTGTCATTATTCCTAATATCCTCCTAGCAACTCTATCAGATAGGTTTTGTTATTTCCATTTCACAACTGAGGATCTTGAAGCTCAGAAAGTGTGAGTCATCTAAGACCACACACCTGGTCAGTGGCAGAGAAAGAATTTGAACCTACATCTCCCTGCTTATTAAAGCAGACAGTGGGAGCGGGGAGTAATTTATACATCTTTGGTCTTGATAATTGAGCTCACTCTTTGCAAAAAAAAAAAAAAAATAACCGTTTACTTCCTATCAATACTAGAGAACTTGGAGCACTTCATGTTTTCCTGGCACTGAGCTACATTCATTATACACGATCTTATTTAATCCTATTAATGACCCTGCATGATAGGTAACAATTATTAGGCATAAATTTCAGAGAAGGTAATTATTGACAAGCAGGTTAAGTAATAAGCCTGAGTAACTGGGATTTAAACTTAGGTAGTCTGACTCCAGAGTGAGCTTTCGTCTCAAGAGTGATCCATTGATTTTATTCATGCCCACGAGATTATGTGGTCTTCATGCACTTGGGGAGCGTGATTGTGGCTTAACTACAACTTAACTTCTGCTCTTTTTGGAGGTGCCCATCACCTCCTTCTCTGCCCTGGGAATAAACAATAGAAATTGAGGATACAGAAGTTGTAGAACCATAGGCCAATAGAGTTTAAAACTTGAAAGACTTCTTCAAGAGATCATCTAGTCTAATAGTTTCCAACTATGGGGCATTGCTTGTTTAGTGGCTTATAAAATCAATTTAGTAGTTCATGGCTGACATTCAAAAAATGAGGTGAGTAGAATAGAAAACGAGATTGTGTTGTACTTAGGATGAAGTAGTCTTGAGAGCAGTAGTTTCAATTATCTATATGTTAGTGTGTCCTGGGTCACTATGTAAAATGCATTTCTTACTGAGGGTTAAGTTTGAAAAGTTTGAAAAATGTTGACTTCATCCAGTGTTTTTCAAATTTTATTCCATGGCATCTGAGGAGGCCTCAGATATCTTATGGGAGATAAGAATGGAAAAAGTTAAGTAGAAAGAATTTCAGAAATGTCTTCTTATGTTTATCTGCCTTTCATGTTGGACTTTCATAAAATATTTTATCTTAAAAAGAACTTTACTGAAAAAAAAAAGAATTCAAGAACCACTGATTTACCCCATTGGAATTGTGTTGTTTTGGGTATTGATTCATTCTTATATAACTTCATGAGGTAACCAAGGACCAGCTATGTGCTCAGAACAGTGATGGCTGCCATAGGATATGCAGGAAGACTAGAAAATGTGGTTATCCCTGTCCTTAAATTGTTGATAGAACCAATACAATATCAATTTATTTCTTACATCAACTATGATAAGAAAATACATGAAGAGGTTATTCAGAATATGGCAATTGATTTAAACAGGAATCAAAAGATTGCTACAAGAAGAGATATGAAGGGATCAAAGCTGGCTGAAGCAATGGAGATGAAATTGAATACGAAGGGTTGCAATTTGGTTCTAATCAGCTGCATAAATACAAGTGTAATATGAATTTAGTTGACAATAGTTCATCATTAAAAGTCTTAAGATTGTGGCTGGGTGCGGAAGCTCACACCTGTAATCCCAGGATTTTGGGAGGCTGATGCAGGCGGATCACGAGGTCAGGAGATCGAGATCATCCTGGCCAACATGGTGAAACCCCGACTCTACTAAAATACAAAAAATTAGCTGGGCGTGGTGGTGCACACCTGTACTCCCAGCTATTCAGGAGGCTGAGGCAGGGGAATCGTTTGAACCTGGGAGGTGGAGATTGCAGTGAGCTGAGACCATGCCACTGCACTCCAGCCTGGCAACAGAGCGAGATTCTGTCTCAAAAAAAAAAAAAAAAGTCTAAGGTTTTTTATTGACTTCTCTGAGTTAACAGTGTGGCATGGGCCAAAACCCAAGGCAAGCTTATTACATTCAATGCATTCATGAACATACAGTATGGAATACTTCTGTTGTGGAATTGCAGAAATGATCACTGTACTTTCCACCTTCTCCTATATGAGGTTCAGTCTGTCATTTATTCTGGTTTGGCCTCATGACTGGCTTTGGCCATTAGAATATGATTGAAGTGAGGTTGTGTCACTTAAGCCCATTTTTCAAGCATGCAGTCTCCATTCTCGAACTTGTGGAACCGTGATACAGCCATGTGAATAAGTCCTGGTTAGCCTTCTGGAAGAAGACAAATAGTGTTGAGAGAGATCCCACCTGTTCTAGCCCAGGTCACCCTAGACCAGCCAATCTCTAGCTGATCTGCAGCTGATGCACATGCATGAAATCACCAAGCCCAATCCAGACTAGAAGAATTGCCTAACCTGACTTCTAGAAGTGTGAGCTAACTTTTGTAATGTTTTGTTAGGCATCAAATCCTAGCAGATGGACCCACTGTCTTGCACTGGCAAAGCCACTCTGGAAGACAATACCATGACCACATTTGATTGCTAGAAACATTCATAAACATTGGCTACAAATGTTTGCAAACTTAAATGTGTTCAGATCGGGGTGGGGAGAAAGGCTCTGAAAACCAAGGAGTTGAGAAAGCTTAGCTTGAAAAGTAAAGATGTTTTTAGGAACATGAATTCCACCTTCTGAGATCTGAAATTAGCAGGAAAAGTGAGTTGAATAATTTGTAACCTCTGTGGTTGGTTGAATATTTCGCTGCAATTCTTGCCCCATTGCATCCATTTTGTCATAGCCTTATAACAGGCAGCATGCACTTTCCTTCCCCTTTACCTTGGGATTAGATGTGTGGCTTGCTTTGGCCAGCGAAATGTAGGTAGATGTTATAGAGTGCCAGTTCCGGCCCCATAAGGAACATCTCATGTTTCCACTCATTCTCCTATACTTCTGCTATCACTGTAATAACCTAGCCCACTTGGCCCACTGGTCCCAGATAAAGTGAGAAACGTGGAACAGAGCTACCTCCCACCACCCTTCAGCATGCTCCGGAGCCTTCCCAGCTAGCCCATACCTTCGTAAGTGAGAAATTAATGCTTATTGTACATGCCTCTGATGTTGTGATAATGATTCGTACCCAGAAATAGTTGGCCAACATACTGCTGAGATTAAAATTAGGATTAAAAAAATATAAAATAATTAGGATCAAGGAATAGCTGCACCAAGAAAGTAGACTTCTGTTGCATTTAAGGAGGAATCTCTTTGCCGAGGAAGGAGAACTGGTGAAATTAGGAATTCTTTATCCTGAGGGATGTTCAACCATCAGCAAGATGTACATAGTCTTTGTAGCTGGAGTGAGAATCAGACCTTCATTTCCTGGTGACCAAGATATCAAGTAGTTTAGGGGATGAATAGTAGGTCATTTCAGCTGTGTTTCAGCAGAGAGGGAGGATGAGCATGGGAGCTTTTGTGTGTGTGCAGTGCAGGTGTTGCTTAGGAGAAGCAGAGGCTGGGGGAGGTTTGTATGCCTCACCAAGGTGCTGACCTTTGATTTAAACCTGTGCGCATTTGTTATTCAATCTCGAATTCCTCCCTCTTACCAACAAGTTCTGCTCCTGAAGATCCAGCTTAAGTCTAATTTTCTCTGTGACAATTTCCTCTGACCTTTCTAGCCTACAGGGACCAACGCATTTCTGAATTTTTTATCTTGACTGTAATTTATATGCTGTCTTTGCTTTTCCTTGACTTCTTTTCCAGGCTGTTAGATGTTTTCCATGTACTCACATAGCATTTTGTCAAATTAAAAACCTGTTACTCTGATCATGGTCTTGTCTCTTTCCTTAAACTTGTGAACTGGTAGAAGGCCAGGAGTATGGCTTATTCTCTCTGGTGCCCCTGTATCAACCACATTGCCCAGCATGCCATAGGGCCTCAGGAAATAGTTCTTGAATGAGTGGACATGGATTTCTTTTGTCTTTCTGACTCAAGTATAAATTCCTTAAAAGGCTATTGGTACTCACATTCTCTTAGTGCTCCAAGGCTGTGCATTTATTCATTCAACACATATTTGATGAATGATCCTTACTGTGGCTTACAAAGTCCTATGTCACCTGGCTCCTAACCATCTCTCTGACATCATCTTGTGTAACTCTTTCTCTGAATCACTGACCTTCGCTAGCCACATTCATTTTTTCTCAGTTTTTTTTAGCTCTTAAAGTTCTTTCCCATCTCAGGGTTTTGTAGTTTCTTTGGCTACAATATCTTCCCCTTGATTTTCTGTGGCTTCCTCTTTCTTGTAGTTTGAAGTTCTCCTTTTTTGAGAATCCTGTTCTGAATACCCAATTTGAGGTATCATCCAGCCTCTCTCCATCACATCTTCCAATCTCAGTTTTCTGCATGATACACCTCACTTTCTGATAATTTCCCTTTTTCCTTCTTTTATTCCTCTGTCTCTTGCTCCTTCCCTCCCTCTCTCCCTTCCTTCTTATCTTCCTTCCATCCTTTCTTTCTTACTTCTAACTTGCTTATTTATTTAATTGATTGTCTTTCTCTGTTAAAATATAAGCTTCATAATAACAAGCACCTTTTTGGTTTTGTTCACTGCTGTGCTCCTATTGTCTAATAAATATGTTTTGAATGAATAAATGAATGAATATGAGTCTAGCAGTCAGATGAATGTTGGGAATAGAGAGGAAAGAATTTAGACAAAGTTACTGTCTGTGAGTATTTTACAATTTTTTGCTGAATGAACAATCAATGTGTAAATGATAAAGCAGAATGAACAATCAATATGTAAATGATAAAGCAAAATGAACAAAAACAAAATAAAACAAACAAACAAAAACAACCAACGAACCAATCAAACAACAAAACAAAACAGACTGGATTGCGTGTAGCCCATCTGATGTACTTAAGCCTCAGCTTTCTGTGCAAAATAGGAATAATAATACATACTTTTCAGGTTTGCCATGAGGATTAAGTGAGGCAGTGAATGGGCAGCAGCATATCATTCCTAGAATATCATACCTGGAATTCAGCAGGTGCTCCCAGAATGGTATTCTTCACTCCCCTGCCTCATTTGCCTTCTGATATGTGAAATAAAGTAATTAAGAAGCTCATATTGGTCTCCCATCTGAACCACTTCAGAAAATTGAACTCCAATTCCAAGTATGACTCCTAGATTTAAATCCCGTTATGAAAATCTCTCTATCCCAAGTTCTCCAGAGTGTTAACAGTGGAGGTGGAACTGATGGTAGTTCATTTGTGTGGCATGCACTTTGATTCTTTCAGAGCCTTTGTGTGACCTGGGAAGTCTTGTTAGTTGCTGTTCCACCACAATGTGGTGGGGAACTATGTGATAATTGGCTAAAAGCCACTGAAAAAGCATAAAGTGTCTGGAAATGCTATAGACAGGGCTGGTCTTCTGCAGAGGTGCAGTTGACAACGGCTGGCATTTCCTGAAACACCACCATTGAAGAGTCAGTCCTTTAGGTTATATCATTGCTAGATAAAACAAAACAAAACACACTTTAGTAGTGATTTGCATGTTAATACAAGTTTGATAAATAGCAGTGCTTAGTTCTAGACCTTTAAATAGATCTTGTTCAGCCCTGACATTCAAGACAATTGAAATATTCTGTGAGCAGAACTCTGACCACAACTATAATAAGGTTAAGTGAATCCATATTTTGGGATAGTTCTTTCTGAGGCTGGGTGGCTGTGTCTAGTGAAGAGGTCTCACAAAAGCCCTGGAGCAAGGGCAAGTTTAGCCACTGGAAGGGGCAAGGTCAAGGGCAGTTACACAACAGAATTCCCAAAGTTAACTCATATCTTTTCCTACTGTTCCTAATCTATTTCCCTCCCCCCTCCACCTACAGGGATGTGCCCTTTAAATATTTATTTGCCCACCTTTGCAGTGTGTGGTAGACTTTGTCTCAGAAGTCAGCTTGATCCCTTTGAAGGTGTTTACTAATTAAATCAGGCTGGGAGGTTAGGAAAGTTCAGCTATATTTATCCTGTGTAAAGTAGTCCCTGGACCCAGGACCCCTAAACAGCCCCAGGGAGGTCAGCTACAGTTTCCCTGCTTGCTTTCTTTGTTGGAGGAAGTCCTAATCATTGCCCAATTAAGCTGAATGACGCTGCTTCTTTTTCTACCATTGGCTCCTGGCACAATTCTAAGACAGACATCAGAATGGCTGGAGCCAGAAAGCTAAATGCTCTTAACAAGTATGTTTATGGACCAGTTTCCCACATAACTGTATGAAATTCTCACTCAGTAACACAGCATCTGAGCCACAGACAATGACTCAAATACAATTTTGGCTTGGAAGGAAAAGTGCTGCTGTAGCACAGGTCATTTCCCTCTAATATTTTAAAATAGTATTTGTTTCAGGAGAATCTGTGCACATTCACGGATGTACGTGTCTGAGTGTATGAGTAGTGCCTGTGTGTATGTGTTTGTATATATCTTCAGCTAAGAGAGCTTTCAGAAGAGGCGAAACACAAAGTGAGGGGGAGAACTCCATTGTATTGGGTCTTAGGGCAGCCTCTGCCTCAATACAGCTCCATTGTATTAAGTTCAGATTCATTTGATTCCCTTCATCCACTTTGTTCATTTTCACTGGTCTGATAGAGAGTGAGAAATAGCTGATCATGATTACATGAAATGTCTGGTTTTGGTCTCAGGGAATCCCCTTAGAGATTCTTATCTTAAAGGTCTCAACTAGTTCCAACAGCAAGGCCAACCACTTCCCATTTCTGGAGCAGTGGCATGAAGTGCTTGGGGGTGCCTGAAAGCACACTGAGAATCATGCAGTTAGCACTGTGACAAAGCTGTGGGTGCCCATGGGCTTTTCTAGGCATGGTCTTCCTCTCATGGACAGTCTGGAGCATTCTGCTTTCTGCATCTATGGGTCATCAGTCACAGGGCTGCCATGTCCATAATCCACAGCCTCTTGCTATTTTTACCATGAAACTGGGAGCACCTTAACCCTGTAACCTCAATCCCTAGCTCTGTGCCCATTAACACAGAATAAATAGCTAGTTGTGGTGTTTCTGGTTTAAAGGGCCTGCACTTTTTAAGGTTTTGATGAATACTCCCTAATTATTCTACAAAAAGACCTTACCAATTTCAAGTTTCTTTCCCAATAATCTATGGCAATAATTTCAATCTCCCTCTTCCCTTTTTTTTTTTTTAACTTCTAGGTAAACATAAGAAAGGAAAACTTTTGTACGGTGAACTTGGCTAAAGAGAAGAATGACATCTCTGGGAACTTTCGCTGCTTATAGGAATGAGAGCAAAATCCTGGCATGACCATGATTCTTTAATGAGCACCACTGTGTTGCTGCATTCTGTCTGGCCAATGTAGTCTATAATAGTTTTTTGTTTTGTTTTGTTTTTTGTGTTCTTTTTTGTTTTTTTGACGGAGTTTTGCTCTTATTGCTCAGGCTGGAGTGCAATGGCATGATCTCAGCTCACTGCAGCCTTCTCATCCCGGGTTCAAGCAATTCTCCTGCCTCAGACTCCTAAGTACCTAGGATTACAGGCACCTGCCACCACACCCAGCTAATTTTTGTATTTTTAGTAGAGATGGGGTTTCACCATGTTGGCCAGGCTTGTCTCGAACTCCTGACCTCAGGTGATCCACCTGCCTTGGCCTCCCAAAGTGCTGGGATTACAAGTGTGAGCCTTTGTGTTTGGCTATAATAGTTTTTATGCATCATATTAATTCTGGGTTTTTGTTTTAAGAAGAAGCCTTTTTGTTTATTTGTTTGTTTGTAGGGAAGTAAGGCTGGATGGTGGGTTAGCAGGGGACTGGAGAAAAGGCAGTCAGTGCTACAGGTAAAGAGATATTAACCTCAGGAGTGACCAGTGGGATGCAACCAGCCATTGGGGCTTAAAACCCAAGCACATTTCTCCGGTGAAAATTTCCAAGAAGTAGCTAGTTTTGGTTGAGGCTGCCTCTGGACTATCCCCAGCTTCTCAGTGGAACTCGGTGTTTCTGAATGAATCACAATAAAGAAGCATTACTTGTGGGATGTGGCCAACCTTTCTGTTCAGCTTTTATTGTGCAGCTGATGGCAGCAGCTGGACTTTACAAAGGTGACGGTGGCTCAAAGCCTTTCTGTTCCACTGTGTCTCATAAAGCTTTCATGAAGCCTCAGTCATCTCTTCAGCAGATCCTGTGTCATGAAGAAGGATGCAGAGAACACAAGGAGCACCCCATCCATGGTGCATCCCAGGTTTCTAAACCTTCCAGGGAGGGGAAATCAGCATTTTTGGCCTGGCCAAGAAGCCAAATTGCTGAAGCTATGGGACTTGTTCCAAACTGCAAGACCTTATTTGATGGGAATGATTGTAGCTTCAGGTAATTCTAGGGCTTATTGGCTTGGGTGAGAGCTCCCTAGTGTCTGCTGGAATGTGATGGCTGTAAGATGCAGGGAGGAGAAATGGAAAAGGAGGGTCTTTATTGACCCAACAGAGCCTTGTAAAAAAGCACCAACTACATATATGCAGTCTGTGCATTTCAAAAGCAACAAACAAACAAAATCAATTTACCAACTCTTGGGAGATAAAATGGATTATCATTCACTGCAAATTCTCCTAGGTAAGCAGGAGAGTGCTATACCTGTGCAGAGAGAAAAGTTTTATATATGCTCAACTATGGGTCCTCACTATAATACAGTCCCATCATGTATTTCCTGAGACATCTACTAAGGAGACTTCCTAGAATTGAATCTTTCTCATCTTTTTTTCTCTTTTCTTCCTCGAGTCTTCTGTGACATGTGATAATACAAAACAAAATATGGGTCTTAGAATAAATGTACCTGGAATCAAGTCACTGTGAAATGTTGGGCTTCTTTGACCCTCAGTATTCCCATCTGCAAACCAAGAATAATAAGACCTGCATTTCTCCATTGACAATTAGTGAATTGAGCTTCAATTACCTAATTAGAGAAAAAGTTAAATATTGCCTCCAAAGCTTAACATACATTTTAATATTTTTACTTTCTGCTTTTAAAAATATGCTTCTCATTTTCTTCCCCTGACTAGATCTTTGACTGCCAGAGAGATGTATAAGCATCTTGAGCTCCACTGGTAGAGTTATGAGTTCTTGAATTTAGAGGTTATTAGAAGAATTTTTTCCTACTGTTTTCATGTAAATTACCACTCAGGAAACAATGGTGGAATAGAATCTTTTTTTCCCTTTTATAATGTCTTTTTCATTGCTTCCAAACTTTTCATAACTTTTCTACAGCTACCAACACCATGTTATATCATCCAGACTGCCATTGCAATACACTCTTAACTCTGTCCATGCTAGCACATCCTATACATAGCATTCATTCATTCATTCGCTCACTTAGCAAACCTACCTGGTAGAGCCTGAACATTCTATTAGGTGCTAGACATATTAATGAGTTCAAATATCTTCTTCAGATTCCCATCACTTGTCATATAAATGTCAAGGCCCATTGCCTGTGATTCAGAAACTTCTGCATTTACTTATTTCAACCTGCTTTGATACCTTTAACCTACTTTTTCCTTTTTTTCTTTCCTCTAAGAAATAGGGTCTTGCAATGTTACCCAGGATAGATTTTAACCCGTAGGCCCAAAGGATCTTCCTGCCTCAGCCTCCTGGTTAGTTGGAACTATAGTTGTATGCTGCTGTCCCCGGCTCAACCTGCTTTTTAATTCTTTCTCTCCATACGTGGTATTGTGAACTCTCAGCTCCAGGTAGACCAATCTCCTCTTGTGTCTGTGCCTTTGCTTTGGTGGTCCTCTTCCAGGTGTGCCCACCTATCTCGATTTCACTTGTTCAAACCTAGTATTCAGTGGGAAGTTCAGGTGTTACTGCTTTTGTGAAACTCCCCTGACAACAAAGTTTCATAGGACCCTTGTTGTTTAATATCTGAATTTATATAATTCAAATTGCTAGTTATCTTTTTAAGCATATAGGAAAACAACAAGATTTCAAGATACTTAAATGAAAAGAGAGAAAGATACTGGTTTATCTGTTCTCTCACCCTCCATAGAATCTAATACTGTCTTACTCAACAAATACTTGCCTATTTATTGTTTAAGCCACATAAGAACACATAAAAATGGAAAGTGATTCACTGTTGGGATTATTCCAGTAGTTTATTGCTTCCCTCTTATTTATTTATTTTTTGGATGACTTCAGATACCAACTTGGTTCAAACCCTTATCAAAAATGACCTTTCCAACTTGACTCCTGCGGAGTCTTCATCCTTCTTCTGTCATTGCTATAGAAATACAGGATTGCCTAGTCTAGTCTGGAGAGCACAGTATCAGGTAGTAGAAAGAGCTGCAGCTTTGCACAGAAAACTAGATTTGATTTCTAATTCTCCCTGCAAATTGTTTGACTGTAGAAATAGCTTGCCTTTCTGAACCTCAAGTCCCTCTTCTGTAAAGCAGAATTAATAATACCCATTGCAGGGCTGTTGTGAAGATAAAATGTGATAATATGTGAATTTAGTACCTATTTTGCTCATTTCACAGTAGGTGATCGCTAAATTATAGCTATTATTTATATCGACCATGAATGCTATAGTGTTCTGCATCTTCTAGGGCTCTGGAAGAACCACTGAACTTACAGGGATGCATACCAGCCTACTGTGTAGTGGGCTCTCCTAGATTGTAATTTTGGGAGCTGTCCAGCATGCAGACTCCTTCCTTGTTTTTACAGAGCCTCTTTTTTGTAGTATGGTTGGAGAATAGTGGCCTCTACTTATCACAGATGTCAGAGACTTGAAATCCTCCCTCTTTTCATCCCTAGGTTGATAGAGTTTAGCAAATGTCCAGAGTTTGGCCCATTATATCCCTCTGCCACCTTGCCTCTGAGATTTTGAACCCTGACTGTGTGACTCTTGCTTCTGGGATTTTGAAACCTGAGAGTATGTCCCAAAGCTAAATACTTACGTAAAATTTATTCACAGCTCAGGCAGCTGCAGTGGTGGTATTCGGCTACATTCTTCCTTCTTCCTGCAAGATCATTGTTGAGCTTCCTCCTCTTAAATCATCCAGACTGCTGCAGTTCTTGTTCTTCTAAGTCTCCTGTTGCTGAGAACCTCTGAGAAACTTTCAATAAATCACTAACCCCTCTTCCCCAATTTTTCTCCATATGTTCTTGAAACCAAGAACTCAGAGTGATATACTACATGTCCCAGGTGCTTCATTCAATGACAAAGGATCCATGGTGCATTGGCCCACCCTTTGATCTTGTCCCCATGACTGACTGTAAGGCTTGGTGAAGTCTTCTGCTGTCATCATCTTTGTATCATAGTTTCCAGGGAATCCTGGTTTTTAAGGAATCCTGGAATCCTGAAGCCAGAAAGAATGTTGAGCTGCCCTCTAGCTAAGCCATTGGCTTTCCAGTCACCTCCTGTCTATTTTCACAGGATGGCATTTCTCACCTTGAATTGTTTCCATGTTCCAGTTTTCCCCTCCTTCTTTAGAAGAATGGCTCAACCAATAAAATTCTGGCACCTTCTCTTTTCAACACCTGAACATGTTATCAGGAGACACAAATTCTCGTGTAAACTTTGCTGTCAATAGTCATTGTGTAAGCTGGTTCATCTCTTTGTGCTTCAGTCTTCTCACCTATAAACTAGGCTAAGTAGCAGCAGAGGGTCATTTTGAGGGGAAAACTAAAAAAATTGTCATAGTGGAATATTTTAAAAACAAGACTGGAAGTAATAAGATGCCCTGAATATTTTTCGCAGAACAATGATAATAAAATGAAAGGTAACAACATCAGGAAAGATGGGGTGACTTTTGGGTTTAGCTATTAGCCATGGAGAATTGTGCGTTGAGTGGCAGTGAGGGGCTGGGGGTTGGATGAAAGCTGTTTTTCTAATCAGGTAGTGACATCTTCTGGGGAAAGAAAGAGTCTAGTAGGGCCTCAGCATTAGGAGACATGTGCAACATTTGTACCAAGGCAACCAATGATAGACAGGATGGTCCCCAGAGGGAGAAGCTCTTGGGGTAGGTGTTTGCCCTGGGCAGCCAGGTGGAAAACAAAAATAAATGAACTGAAACTGAAAATCACTTTCTGGGTAGCCTTACCCAAAAGAGCCCTCATTGAGAGAGCTAATGAAAACTTGTGGACATGTGTATGCATTGTGGTGAGGTTACTGTCCATGCAAGCTGGCCAGATTCAAGAACCCAAGACTGGTTTTTAGGGAGAATGGTTCAAAAAAGGTCCAGATGGGAAAACGTATTTGTGTGCATTCCTAACTGGAAGGAAAAAGAACTCTTTCAGAGTGATGAACCAAAATTCAAATGAATGGTGAGGTCTAGAGTGGCGAGTGACTTTTGCCCAGTGGTCCTTTAGGGGGTAGGAAAGGGGCAAGTTCCTATTGCAATCTTGTCAATTGAACTAGAGTAGTACAAACTGTAAAAGTTTTTTTTTTTCTCTACCACACACCACTATATTCATCTGCTACTTAAAGGTCTTGGAAGGAGGAAGAAAGAAAATCTCCAGGAAGTCTTCTGGGTGGCTTCAGCAACAATTGCATTACCCTTTTCCAGGTAACTAAAGGACTTAAATTGTGCTAGAGAATGGAACATTAAATCAGACAGGTTCTGCATTGAAGAGTGTTGCACGACATTACTGAAGACACAAGCTGTTGCTTTCACTTAGACCCATGGACAGCAAGGTGCAGGGCTGATGAAAATCATATTGTCTTATCTATTTTTGAATAGCATTAGAAGAATGGGTCTGAAAAGGTGAAGGGACTTGCCCAAGGCCAACTCAGAAACATATGGGCATAACTCAAATTAGAGCTGGGGTTTCTGACCATCATTTTTTTGTTTGTTTTCTGTTAGCAGTCACTCCTCTTCCACCTTTCTCCAGCCCCACACTGCATATTAAATTGATTAGTCATATTAATATTAATATCACCTGGATATTAGATTGATTAATAATATGGTAGCTACAATTTAAACAACTACCACATGCTAGTCTCAGTCCATTCATTCATTCAGCAAATATTTATTGCGTGCCTACAATGTGCTAGGCACTGGAGATATAATAGCAAGCAAAAATGATAAACTCAGCCATTGTCAAAAATGTCATCAACAAAGCTATAAATAAAATTGTGCAATCTCTGATGGCAAGGGATTTGATGTGGTAAGAGGTTGTGATGGTAAGGGTGGGGCTATTAGTCTAGGGAGAGCTTCTTGAAGGAAGTGAAAATTCTGTTCATTTGTTGATCAGGCCTAAAAATCTCAGCATCATCCTTGACTTCTTTCATTTTCTTACACTCTATATCCTATCCACCAGCAAATCTGGTTAGCTCTGCATTTGAAATATGTTCAGAATCCAATTGCTTCTTACCACCTCTGCTGCCATCCTTCTTTGCCCAAACACTTCTTGTCTCTTGTCTGTATTGTTGGAATATGGTGTCTCTGCTTTCACTCTTGTCTATTCATGCTCAAATATATTTGGACAATGCTGGGTCAAAATTAATTTCCAAGTCTTGCACTGCCGCAGGACTTCCCAGAGGCTTTCACATACTAACCAATGTACTGACTCTCCAAGAAGTGGGTGCAGTATACAGCATATTACACACAGTTAACCACCAGGACTCTTTCCTTATAGTGCATTTCACCCACCTGCTGTCTCATGGAAGACATTCTGAAAAACACAGAAAATGTTTATGAAAATATTAATACATCATATAAAGGATTATTATTATTCCACAGGGGTACATGACTGGGAATGGAGCCACCTACAACAGTTTCATGAGCAGGGAGTCAGGTTTACTGAGTCCTAGCTGCAGATACCTTTTTCTGAGCTGTGTGACATTCAACAAGTTATTTAATGTCTCTGGGCTTCCTCATCTGTGAAATATAGACAATAATTCCTGTCCTGTCTACTTTGCCAGGCCATTGGAAGAAACAAATAAAATTAAAAATGTTAAAGAAAGAACATCCCCTTCCCTCCACTACACCAAACACGAACTAAACCCAATACCATTACTGTGCTAATGTGGATACCTAGAAAATCATTAGTATTTTCAGTTACACGATCTCTGCACTTAATCAATGAGCAACAAATTAACATTTGGTTTATTTATTTAAGCAACCAGGAGTAAAACCCAAAGAGTTGCTGGCTGTTGGCTGGAAATCAAACAAAACAAAGAATTAATTGGAGCTAAGGCTGTGGAGAGTGCCAGTCTGTGACATGCATGGAAGAGAGCAAGGAAAGCCTGGAGTGACCTGGACTGCATAGCAGAAAGAAAAATCCCTGCAGGGACAGCGTGAAAAGACTAGGGAGGTAAGAGAACCTGAAAATACAGCACTGTAGGTAGAAGGCTGTAAAACTGGAATGATGCTAACAAATACTGTATTTTTACCTTAGCTGATAGCGGTAACATAGTGGCCCACACAGAATCATTGAACAGCATCAGGTGTGGTAATTCAGGGAGAGCCAGTGGGGCAATGTAGAAACTCTAAGCTGGCAAAGTTCTGTGGTTTTTGTAAAGTGCCTATCCAGAGTACATGGTTCATTCATGCCAGGTCAGCCAAAGCAGCTGCTGCTGTGATGATGATTTCCCTTTTGGGCTAAACCTCTGCAGAGTTCCCTTTTTCTCTAGGGCTTTTGGCTGTGACTGATGATGTAGCCTTAGGCTCAGGATTCTAATGCCCCACAAAAGCAAAAATTGACAAATGGGATCTAATTAAACTTAAGAGCTTCTGCATAGTAAAAGAAACTATCAACAGAGTAAACAGACAACCTACAGAACAAGAGAAAATATTTACAAACTATGTATCCAACAAATGTCTAGTATCCAGTATCTATAAAGAACTTAAACAATTTACAAGAAAAAAACCCAAACAACGCCATTAAAAATGGGCAAAGGACATGAACAGACACTTCAAAAGAAAACATATATGAGGCCAACAAGCATATGAAAAAAAGTTCTATATTACTGATCATTAGAGAAATGCAAATCAAAGCCACAATGAGATACCACCTTACACCAGTCAGAATGGCTATTATTAAAAATTTAAAAACAAGAGAGATGATGGCAAGGTTGCATAGAAAAGAGAAAAAATATACACTATTAGCAGAAGTATGAATTATCTCAATCATTGTGGAAAGCAGTGTGGTGATTCCTCAAAGACCAAAACACAGAACTATCATTTGGCTCAGTGATCCCATTACTGGGTATATACCCAAAGGAATAGAAATCATTCTGCCATGAAGACACACACACACATATGTTCATTGCAGCACTATTCAAAATAGCAAAGACATGGAATCAACCTAGGTCCCCACCAATGGTAGACTGGATAAAGAAAATATGGCACATATACACCATGGAATACTATGTGGCCATAAAAAGAATGAGATCCTGTCCTTTGCAGGAACACAGAAGGAGGTGGCAGCCATCATCCTTAGCAAACTAACACAGGAACAGAAAACCAAATATGGCATGTTCTCACTCATACGTGGGAGCTAAGTGATGAGAACACATGGACACAAATCGGAACAACAGACACCGGGGCATACTTGAGGGTGGAAGGTGGGAGGAGGGAGAGGATTAGAAATAGCTGTTGAGTACTATGCTTGGTACCTAGCTGATGAAATAATCTGTACAACAAACCCCTGTGACAAGAGTTTACCTATATAACAAACCTGCACATGTTTCCTTGAACCTAAAATAAAAGTTAAAAAATAAAAATAAAAATAAAAGGATTCCAGACTAGCTTACACTCAGTAAATACATTTTGATGTATTTGTGGGCCAAAGCTCCTCATGGAGATGATGATGATGATGATGATGATGACGATGATGATGATGACTGTATTGATAATGGTAATAAAAAACATAGCTTTCATATGGAGTCAGGTTACATGACATACAATACTCTTTCAGAGGGACAAAGCAAGATTCAGAGGATGGTGATGGTGAGGTCTAGAGGAGCAAGAGACTTTTGCTCAATGGTCATATAGCAGCTTAGAAACCACACTCATGGCCAGGCACGGTGGCTCACGCCTGTAATCCCAGCACTTTGGGAGGGCGAGGCAGGCAGATCACGAGGTCAGGGGATTGAGACCATTCTGGCTAACATGGGGAAGCCCTGTCTCTATTAAAAATACAAAAAGTTATCCAGGCGTGGTGGCATGCGCCTGTAGTCCCAGCTACTCGGGAGTCTGAGGCAGGAGAATCACTTGATTCTCCTGGGAGGCAGAGCTTGCAGTGAGCCGAGATCGCACCACTGCACTCCAGCCTGGGCGACAGAGCGAGACTCCATCTCAAAATAAATAAATAAATAAATAAATAAATAAATAAATAAACCAATAAATAAATAAACATACTCACCTCTAACCCCCTTAAATGATGGCCTGAAGTTGGTATTGAAATCCCCATTGAATTTAAAAGGGGAACCCAAGCTCCAACAATTTACTGGAGGTCACATGGCAGAGAGAGACGGCACTGGGGCAGGAAGCAAATCTTCTGTCCTTCCGTTGTCTTTGTTTTATATGATGTGCTTCTCTGGCCACCACCCGGTGGGGCCATTAAACCTTTTGGGCACTCAGTCCTGGGAAAAAATCTCTTGCTGGACTCTTTCATATTTGAAATGAATCCCAATGGATAAGAAGTTTCATGTTTTGAGACATTTGTAAGTCAAGATATTCTAGGCTGATGGCAAAGTTAAGTTGTCATTCAACCTCTAAGTTAATGCTTAGAAGTTTTACTTGAGGAAGCAACATATGGTCATTAAAAACTACAAAGTTTTCCTTCCCAAATGTAGCACTTAAATGTTGTGTGACCTGATGTGTCCATGGTTCAATTTTCCAGCTGTAAAGTGGGGTTCATAATACTTCCCACCTTTGTAGGGTTGTTGAGAGAGTTACACAAATATGTGTAAGGTACCTGGGATTGTACAAATATATGTGAGCCACATTGTCAGGCACACTCAGGCTTTACAATTATTGTTTATTTTGTGCCTGTTATTTTTGTTTTCCTACAATTCACCATTCTGTATGGTAATTATCTGGCCCTAATAGACTAACAGGTCTTGGAGGGCAGGAAGTGTCTCATTCACTGCTGTATCTCTAGTACCTGGTGGATAAAAAGTCTCAGAAAACAAATCGTTGATTGAATGAGGGAATAAATAAACATATGAATAGCTGTTTAATGTAGCCAATTAAAAAACAGGTGAAATATTTTCCATTACTTGTTTTCTTATTTGTGAAGAGTCATAATTTCTTCTGACGCAGTAAAAAAAAAATTAAAAAGCAAGAGGTAGATAACTTCTTAAAGTCTTGCCTTTTCAGTACTCATACATTGACCAATTCAAATTAAACTGCTGAAGGTGACAGAGCCAGTGTTTACTGGCCAAATACTCTGCCATTAATTATTTCTATCATCTAGAATATTCCTTGATTGGGTATTAATAAAAGAAGATAGAGCCTATGCTATATTCTCTGTTATATTCTGAACAGCTAAGAACTGTGCCTGCCACCCTGTAAGCACTCCGTATTTATTTAAATGAATAAAGAAATTACTGCTAAGTGTTCTTTCATTTTGTTATAAGCTCATTTATAAGGTAGTTTAAATCCAAAGCACTTTTTCCACCTACCCCTGGACCTTAACATTGAGCCTTTAGTGTCACAGGCAAGAACCCAATAGAATTAAAAGGTTTTTGTTTGCACAAAATTATTTGCCAGGATTACTAAGCAAACAGGAGAAATGGAACAAAAATGATAAAAATAATTTGTGGTGCTTTCCTGTGGGATTTTTGGAGGTTTTTCAAAGCATGACTAGTGAGTAATGTAATTGACTTTTGGAGGAGAAGGGGAAGAAAAATGGGCACATGATTATGGACTTTGTCTCCTGTGAGCTTTGTGGCTGTATCCAGCCTTTGCAAAACATCACTTTTTTGGAATGGCCCATAGCTAGGTACATCGGCCAATGGCATTCACTGGAAACACAGGGAGCTTGGTCTTCCTCAGAAAGGAGGGTTCATTACATAGCAGAATCCAGGTGGCAGCACAGTCAAGGGACAGGGAGCAGTGGCTGAACTCAGGTGATCAGTCGTGGCACCTTAATTGCCTGGATCAGTAATGGACACCAATATTTAGGTAGCTGTTGGATTTCTCACAACTAGCAGGACCATAGCTCACAAAACAGGCTGACAGCTCATTCAGTTTGAGGTGAACATTATTGTTCCCATTGAACAGATGAGGAAACTGAGCTCTGGAAATTGTATTGAACTTGCTTGAGGTTACCCCACTAGGTTACCCAGGTCCAAATTTTGAGTTTTCAGTATTGTGTCATGAGCTCTTTCCTTACAGAAAAAAACTAAATAGCCTCGACGTTGTCTAGCCACTAGCCCAGAGATTGACAATGAGTCATTCTGTAATTACTGGTTTACTCTGAAGCTGGCCTGCATTCTGGAAAGTTCATGGTATAGAGGTGCATTCAATAGTTATGATTTTTTTTTTTTCTGGAGATTGTGCAGTGCAGCCTAGTGAGGGGATGCAGGATAGTTGATCTCAGGGGCTTTAAAACCCCTGGAATTTTAACAACTCACAAATATTGAGCACTTGCTAAGGGCAAGGTAGAACACTGAAGGCTCTATGTGCAGGAACTCCCCCAGTCATTGCAATAACTTTTTGAGATATGCATTGTTATCATCTCCATTTAATGTTGATTGAGACTGAGGCTCAGAGAAATTGACCTGCCCAAGTTTGCTCAGCTAGAAAGTAGAAGAGCTGAGCAGCGACTTCAGGTAGGTTAACCAATTCATCCTGGCTGTGCAGTGCTTGTTCAATAACAAAAGACTATACCAGTGGTTCTCAAAATGGTGTTAGGACCAGCAGTATTGGCATCAATGGGTAAATTGTTACAGATGCAAATTCTTGGTTCCACTCCAGACCTACTGAATCAGAAACTCTGGCAGTGGAGCACAGAAATCTGAGTTTTAACAGTTTTCCTATAGGTCTTGCTGCATACTCAAGTTTGAGAACTTCTGGACCATATTAAATCACTGTGCTTTCAGGGAAGAAAGGACTTACACAGAGCACTGAACATACCAGAGGAGCTTAGAGCCTTGGGAAGATGTTCTTCCAAAAGATGCTATTATTTTGGGCTTCTGGACCATAACTGAGGGAGTAGAGTGGAAGCAGAATCTCTTAAGAAAGAATATGTGGGCCGGGCATGGTGGCTCACGCTTGTAATCCCAGCACTTTGGGAGGCCGAGGCGGGCGGATCAGGAGGTCAGGAGATCGAGACCACAGTGAAACCCCGTCTCTACTAAAAATACAAAAAAATTATCCGGGCGTGGTGGCAGGCGCCTGTAGTCCCAGCTACTCGGAGAGGCTGAGGCAGGATAATGGCGTGAACCCGGGAGGTGGAGCTTGCAGTGAGCCGAGATTGCACCACTGCACTCCAGCCTGGGCGACAGAGCGAGACTCTGTCTCAAAAAAAAAAAAAAAAAAAAAGAAAGAATATGTGATGGGAGGAGATGGTAGAAAGAGGTGACATCACAGCCACCTTCTGAGAATATGATGTGTTTGTAGAACAGAGGTTGATTATCCACTAAGACTCACTGAGGTCAAGTGACTTGGCCAAGGTCGGGTAATCAGGGACAAATGAATGCACTCAAACCCAGTCCCCTGGCTCCTTAGAGAGTATGTTAAAGCTACATTTCCTCACTAGACTAGGGTGAGGCATAGAGGTTCAGTGAGCCTCTGAATCATGAGAACCTCTCCTCAGTAACTGTCACAACTTCTCCTGACTAGACGAGCTAGAATCAAAAGAAGAATTAGAAAGATAGTAATTTGGTGGTCCCAGGAGGGAGGGAAGACTAAGGGAAGAATTCAGAGAGAGGCACTAAGGAGACAAGGATGTCTTCAAGGTACCACTCTGGAACCCATGACTGTCTCCTTATCTTGATCATCATGGTCACCATTTATTGGGTTGCACATGCTCTAGTATGTTACCAACCAGAAAATGCAACACAGGTGACCTTGAGTTTAATTCCCAACTTTGCCAGTGACCCCAAGCAGGTTATTGAGCTTCTCTGAGATTATTTCTTCACGTACAAAATGAAGATCATCAGAGTTCCAACCTCATGGGATTTGAGGAAAGTTTTAAAAGAAAGAATATATGTAAAACCCCTAGTAGATTGTCTAGCTCATAATAGGTGCTAAATAAACATTCACTGTGTTGTTGTTATTATCTTATCCAAAGGCTGGTTCACAGGACAAGGCAGCCATGGACATAAAAGGATGCCTCAGTGAGTGAGGATGATGATTTAGCTGTTTGTGGACACATAAATCTTCCACTACTTGTCCGTTGCCATTCTTATCTTTACTCCCTCATCCACCACTTGTGTCCTCTCAGACCCTCACTCAGAGAGTGGTCTTAAGAAAGGACCCTTTCAATCTCTTGTTCTCAGAGAGGCCGTGGGTGCATCTCATTTGCTTCACTGTATCACCCAACACTGTGTGCAGCGTCCAGGGCATCAGAAGCTCACTAGCCTGGACACCAGCTGCCAGGAGGTGGCAGGTAGACAGAGAGGAATGTTTTCAAGGGATCTCATCTGAACATTCCTTCTGATTGATTGCTTAGCAGATTCGTGGCAAAACAAAGTTTTCTGGACCCTTTTACCTCCTTTGTCTACTTAAATGACAATAATATTTATTGATCAATTGCAATAGGCCAACCATTTTATGATATTTTAAAAATGTAATTTCAATGCAGAAGCCTCAGGAGCCAATGCGATCAACTCAAAGAAAGGGTTTCAGCGATGGAAGATGAAATAAATGAAATAAAGCGAGAAGGGAAGTCTAGAGAAAAAAGAATAAGAAGAAGTGAACAAAGCCTCCAAGAAATATGGGAGTATGTGAAAAGACCAAATCTACGTCTGATTGGTACACCTGAAAGTGACAGGGATAATGGACTCAAGTTGGAAAACACTCTGCAGGATATTATGCAGGAGAACTTCCCCAATCTAGCAAGGCAGGCCAACATTCAGATTCAGGAAATACAGAGAACACCACAAAGATACTCCTCGAGAAGAGCAACTCCAAGACACATAATTGTCAGATTCACCAAAGTTGAAATAAAGGAAAAAATGTTAAGAGCAGCCAGAGAGAAAGGTCGGGTTACCCACAAAGGGAAGCCCATCAGACTAACAGCAGATCTCTCGGCAGAAACTCTACAAGCCAGAAGAGAGTGGGGGCCAATATTCAACATTCTTAAAGAAAAGAATTTTCAACCCAGGATTTCATATCCAGCCAAACTAAGCTTCATAAGTAAAGGAGAAATAAAATACTTTACAGACAAGCAAATGCTGAGAGACTTTGTCACCACCAGGCCTGCCCTAAAAGAGCTCCTGAAGGAAGCACTAAACATGGAAAGGAACAACCGGTACCAGCCACTGCAAAATCATGCCAAATTGTAAAGACCATTGAGGCTAGGAAGAAACTGCATCAACTAATGAGCAAAATAACCAGCTAACATCATAATGACAGGATCAAATTCACACATAACAATATTAACTTTAAATGTAAATGGACTAAATGCTCCAATTAAAAGACACAGACTGGCAAATTGGATAAAGAGTCAAGACCCATCAGTGTGCTGTATTCGGGAAACCCATCTCACGTGCAGAGACACACATAGTCTCAAAATAAAACGATGGAGGAAGATCTACCAAGCAAATGGAAAACAAAAAAAGGCAGGGGTTGAAATCCTAGTCTCTGATAAAACACACTTCAAACCAACAAAGATCAAAAGAGACAAAGAAGGCCATTACATAATGGTAAAGGGATCAATTCAACAAGAAGAGCTAACTATCCTAAATCTATATGCACCCAATACAGGAGCACCCAGATTCATAAAGCAAGTCCTGAGTGACCTACAAAGGGACTTAGACTCCCACACAATAATAATGGGAGATTTTAACACCCCACTGTCAACATTAGACAGATCAACAAGACAGAAAGTTAATAAGGATACCCAGGAATTGAACTCAGCTCTGCACCAAGTGGACCTAATAGACATCTACAGAACTCTCCACCCCAAATCAACAGAATATACATTTATTTCAGCACCACACCACACCTATCCCAAAATTGACCACGTAGTTGGAAGTAAAGCTCTCCTCAGCAAATGTAAAAGAACAGAAATTATAACAAACTGTCTCTCAGACCACAGTGCAATCAAACTAGAACTCAGGATTAAGAAACTCACTCAAAACCGCTCAACTACATGGAAACTGAACAACCTGCTCCTGAATGACTACTGGGTACATAACAAAAAGAAGGCAGAAATAAAGATGTTCTTTGAAACCAACAAGAACAAAGACACAACATACCAGAATCTCTGGGACACATTCAAAGCAATGTGTAGAGGGAAATTTATAGCACTAAATGCCCACAAGAGAAAGCAGGAGAGATCCAAAACTGACACCCTAACATCACAATTAAAAGAACTAGAAAAGCAACAGCAAACACATTCACAAGCTAGCAGAAGGCAAGAAATAACTAAAATCAGAGCAGAACTGAAGGAAATAGACACACAAAATACCCTTCAAAAAATTAATGAATCCAGGAGCTGGTTTTTTGAAAAGATCAACAAAATTGATAGACCACTAGCAAGACTAATAAAGAAGAAAAGAGAGAAGAATCAAATAGACGCAATAAAAAATGATAAAGGGGATATCACCACCGATCCCACAGAAATACAAACTACCATCAGAGAATAGTACAAACACTTCTACACAAATAAACTAGAAAATCTAGAAGAAATGGATAAATTCCTCAACACACACACCCTCCCAAGACTAAACCAGGAAGAAGTTGAATCTCTGAATAGACCAATAACAGGCTCCGAAATTGTGGCAATAATCAATAGCTTACCAACCAAAAGGTGTCCAGGACCAGATGGATTCACAGCCGAATTCTACCAGAGGTAGAAGGAGGAACTGTTACCATTCCTTCTGAAACTATTCCAATCAATAGAAAAAGAGGGAATCCTCCCTAACTCATTTTATAAGGCCAGCATCATCCTGATACCAAAGTCGGGCAGAGACACAACCAAAAAAGAGAATTTTAGACCAATATCCTTGATGAACATTGATGCAAAATCTTCAATAAAATACTGGCAAACCGAATCCAGTAGCACATCAAAAAGCTTATCCACCATGATCAAGTGGGCTTCATCCCTGGGATGCAAGGCTGGCTCAACATATGCAGATCAATAAATGTAATCCAGCATATAAAAAGAACCAAAGACAGAAACCACACGATTATCTCAATAGATGCAGAAAAAGCCTTTGACAAAATTCAACAACGCTTCATGCTAAAAACTCTCAATAAATTAGGTATTGATGAGACGTATCTCAAAATAATAAGAGCTATCTATGACAAACCCACAGCCAATAGCATACTGAATGGGCAAAAACTGGAAGCATTCCCTTTGAAAACTGGCACAAGACAGGGATGCCCTCTCTCACCACTCCTATTCAACAGAGTGTTGGAAGTTCTGGCCAGGGCAATTAGGCAGGAGAAGGAAATAAAGGGTATTCAATTAGGAAAAGAGGAAGTCAAATTGTCTCTGTTTGCAGATGACATGATTGTATATCTAGAAAACCTCATTGTCTCAGCCCAAAATCTCCTTAAGCTGATAAGCAACTTCAGCAAAGTCTCAGGATACAAAATCAATGTACAAAAATTGCAAGCATTCTTGTACACCAATCACAGACAAACAGAGAGCCAAATCATGAGTGAACTACCATTCACAATTGCTTCAAAGAGAATAAAATACCTAGGAATCCAACTTACAAGAGACGTGAAGGACCTCTTCAAGGAGAACTACAAACCACTGCTCAATGAAATAAAAGAGGATACAAACAAATGGAAGAACATTCCATGCTCATGGGTTGGAAGAATCAATATTGTGAAAATGGTCATACTGCCCAAGGTAATTTATAGATTCAATGCCATCCCCATCAAGTTACCAATGACTTTCTTCACAGAATTGGAAAAAACTACTTTAAAGTTCATATGGAACCAAAAAAGAGACCACATCGCCAAGTCAATCCTAAGCCAAAAGAACAAAGCTGGAGGCATCACGCTACCTGACTTCAAACTATACTACAAGGTACAGTAACCAAAACAGCATGGTACTGGTACCAAAACAGAGATATAGATCAATGGAACAGAAGAGACCCCTCAGAAATAATGCTGCATATCTACAACTATCTGATCTTTGACAAACCTGACAAAAACAAGAAATGGGGAAAGGATTCCCTATTTAATAAATGGTGCTGGGAAAACTGGCTAGCCATATGTAGAAAGCTGAAACTGGATCCCTTCCTTACACCTTATACAAAAATTAATTCAAGATGGATTAAAGACTTACAGGTTAGACCTAAAACCATAAAAATCCTAGAAGAAAACCTAGGTATTACCATTCAGGACATAGGCATGGGCAAGGACTTCATGTCTAAAACACCAAAAGCAATGGCAACAAAAGCCAAAATTGATGAGTGGGATCTATTTAAACTAAAGAGCTTCTGCGCAGCAAAAGAAACTATCATCAGAGTGAACAGGCAACCTACAAAATGGGAGAAAATTTTCGCAACCTACTCATCTGACAAAGGGCTAATATCCAGAATGTACGATGAACTCAGACAAATTTACAAGAAAAAAACAAACAACCCCATCAAAAAGTGGGCAAAGGACATGAAGAGACACTTCTCAAAAGAAGACATTTATGCAGCCAAAAAACACATGAAAAAATGCTCATCATCACTGGCCATCAGAGAAATGCAAATCAAAACCACAATAAGATACCATCTCACACCAGTTAGAATGGCCATCATTCAAAAGTCAGGAAACAACTTGTGCTGGAGAGGATGTGGAGAAATAGGAACACTTTTACACTACTGGTGGGACTGTAAACTAGTTCAACCATTGTGGAAGTCAGTGTGGCGATTCCTCAGGGATCTAGAACTAGAAATACCATTTGACCCAGCCATCCCATTACTGGGTATATACCCAAAAGACTATAAATCATGCTGCTATAAAGACACATGCACATGTATGTTTATTGCGGCACTATTCACAATAGCAAAGAGTTGGAACCAATCCAAATGTCCAACAACAATAGACTGGATTAAGAAAATGTGGCACATATACACCATGGAATACTATGCAGCCATAAAAAATGATGAGTTCATGTCCTTTGTAGGGACGTGGATGAAACTGGAAATCATCATTCTCAGTAAACTATTGCAAGGACAAAAAACCAAACACCGCATGTTCTCACTCACAGGTGGGAATTGAACAATGAGAACACATGGACACAGGAAGGGGAACATCACACTCTGAGGACTGTTGTGGGGTGGGGGGAGGGGTCAGGGATAGCATTAGGAGATATACCTAATGCTAAATTACGAGTTAATGGGTGCAGCAAACCAACATGGCACATGGATACATATGTAACAAACCTGCACATTGTGCACATGTACCCTAAAACTTAAAGTGCAATAATTAAAAAAAATGTTATTTTATTCAAATGTTGCAGTGGTATTTGTAAAGTGAGTATAATTATTTATACTCTATAAATGATGTAAACAGTAATAGATTTTGGAATCAGGATTTAAATCACATTTCTGGCTCCAATTTAGTTTATCAGTTGATGTCTTAAACGGCTGCTTCCTCTTAAAAAAAATGAATACCTTGATAAAGAGGTCCCTTGGCAAGGCACATGGAGGAGTGTTTTGCAGGGAAGGGGCGTGATTCCCTCTAAATTAAAGCCATTTTTCTACTCACGCTGGTATGTGATTTGGCTCCTCTCCACTCTCTGGCCATATCTTTGTGATTATGCCTTTTTACTTAGCCTTGAAAATGGGCAATAACTCTACTCAGAGTCAAATTAAGGGGTGGGCTAGACAGGAAGTTGCCAGAGGATTGATTCTATAATAGGCTCTGAGACATCACTGGAAATTTAATGACATGGAACACAGTTTATTTATTAATATTCCTTCCATGGAGAATTATGCTTGGAAAAAATGTTTGATAAGACACTGAAGGTGGAAAGAGGTGCCAACAGAGTTATCTTCTAGGGATGGTGGATCAGGTCAGCGCCAGGAAGGTATGCAAGTTTGGGCCAGAGCTGAATTGTTTGAGAGGACAGAGGGGAGGTTGAGGCTGCTACCAACAAGCTATTTTCTCTGATTTTCCCACACAGAGTAGATGGCCAAACAGTTAAAAACATATTTCCTTGAAGGAGCACTGAATCATTCCCCTGTCCAGGGTGCTCCCACCCCTGAGTGAAGCCCTGATGCTGCTCAGAATGCTGCATAGGCCCTCATGCCCTCATATTCTTTTCTCTTTTTCCTACTCTCTCCTTCTCTGGACATTGCTGTGCAGTGTTCCATTCTGATCTCCAGCTCTAGGTCATTTTCCACTACAGAACAGCACCTGTAGCCTGGACAAGAACAACAGTGTGTGAGGGACAATGGTGACACCTGAGAGGCAGAAACAGAGGGCTGTGTTCCAGGACATTTCTAGCATTAAGAAGAGGAGGCTGGGATTTGGAATCTCTTGCTCTGCCTCTGCCTACAAGCCTTGACCAAGATTCTTGGGCTCATCCATAAAACAATATGAAAAGTAAACATTGAGCACTTAACTATATTCCAGGCACTATTCTCAGTGCTTCATGTGTTTATGCAAATAATTCTCATAATAACCCCACAATATAATTACTGTTATAATCCCCACTTTAAACATGAGAAAATGGAGGCACAGAGAGGTTGAGTAACTTGTTCAAGTTCACACATCTAGCAAACAGGGCTCAAATGCAAGCATTTTGGTGCCAGAAGTTTCATTCTTAACCACTTTGTGATACTGCCTCTCTGAAACGGACAAAAAGCAATGGTGAAGGAGAAATGAAGTCATGTATCCAAAACCTTTTTGGAAATTGAAGTTGTTTGAATGTGAGTATTATTATTAGCCCTCCCCACCACCTATATCTCTGCTATTGGCAGAAATAAAAATGTGCATCTAGAGATGCCTAGAAGGGAATGGCACTCACCCAGATGGTGCATGTAGATGGAGAAGGGGCTACCCCTTTTGCCAAAGAGTGAAGAGAGATTTGAGTGTTGCTCATGACTGTGTTTTCTGTACTTAGCCCATGCCCAATGCACAGTAGAGCATCAGGCAATATTCACTAAATAAGTCTAGGTTTGAATCCTTGCTCTATTACCTTTGGTGAGTTATTGAAGTTTTCTAAGCTTCACTTTCCTTTCATTTTGGAAATAAGGATTTGGGTACCTACTTCAGAGGTCATGAGGCCTAAATCTAGATAAATGTAGATTTTGAATAACGGATAATTGCTGATATTATTATACTAGACCAGTGGCCACCAATCTTTTCCTGTAAATGACAAGGTATAAAAAATATTTTAGACTTTGCAGAGTAGACTGTCCCTGTCACAGAAGCTTAATGCTGCCATTGTAGTGTGAACACAGTCATAGACAATTCATAAGCAAATAGGTATGGCTGTGCTGCAATAAAACTTTATTTACAAAAAGAGGTGGCAGATGGGAAGTGGCCCTTGGTTTGTAGTTTGCTGACCTCTGTATTCTACGGTCTGAGCTGCGTGAATCTGAAAGTTGCTAAGCCATATTAATAGGCTGAAAATGTTCTTGAACTTCCCAGGCAGATCTCTTCTCTTCATTCCTTTCCAGCATTAAGGAATGAGCAATATTTTCCTGGCAGGGACAGTGTGCTTGCAGGGGAATCTGTTCTCAGAGTTTGTGTTTGTTTGTAATATTTCTTTAACAAGTGTGAGTGGTGAGAGCCCTTCCTCCCACATATTTTCCTTCTAACTCCTTGTTTCCTGGTAACTGCACCTTCTCCACATACCTCTAGAGCTAGTCCGTGGTGAGAACACATAGAATTTGGGAGACTGGAACTTTGCTTGACTCCCAAATAGAATGTTAGTAATATGGTATATTTATATAGAATAAGTGATGTGCTGAAAAATATATTGAAAAGATCATCATTTAAAAAATGTGGTGGGGTCTTGGAAAAAGAACAAGGTAAAAATATTATATTTTATAAGTTAAAGAGAATGAACCAAATGTGCTTTGGGGTGTAGAGGAAGAGAGAATATCAGTAGTTTTTTTAGTGTTTACTGTTTCTCAATTATCTAAAAGGGGCCTGAGACACCACAGTTGATGGTTCATCTGGAACCACATGGGATGGGTAACTGTGGCTCTCCATGGGAACATCAAGGGGCTGTCAACACAAGAAGGAGGAAGGATGATAGAGACTTAAAAACTGCATTTGGTTTAGGTAAATATGAGGTAGCTGCCCAATCTCACTCTTTTGAACATCTGTTTGCTTTCCTGTGCAAATGAAAATAGATAATGTGAAAAGCACTTTGCCCATTGCCTGGCACAAAATAGATCTAGAATAAGTGGATACTATAAGTTTTCATTTTGTTCACTGATATTATTAATAAAACCGGACACTTCTTAAATCTTCACATGCATTAGGCCTCTCTGAGCTGATCACATACTTGTTGGATTCCGATGCATGTCACCTTTCAATGTCATTGAGGACCTACATCCTGTATATCTTTCTGTTCTTCCATTCTTCAAGTTTCAGCAATGTTTCTCCTCATGGTTGCAATATGGCTGCTTCACCCCTAAGCATTCTGTCCTCTCAGAACATCATGTCCGACAAGAAGAAAGGGGGAGGGCTGGCAAAAAGGGCCTCTTCTCCTATGCTTTTCTTTCTATCTGGGAGGTAAATATTTCCAAGAAGGCCCCTTTCAGACTTTCCGTTACATACCATTGACCAGAAGTGTGTCACATAACCAGCTGTAAACAAATGGCTGGCAAAGTGAGTGGGTAACCAGGGTTGGCTGAGAAGACCCAGGATTGATCCATGGGACAGAAACAAGGAAGGCCATTGGGTACGCAGGGTCTGATGAAAAAGGTACTTCCTTTCTCATCCCTCCCTTTACCTCAAGAAACAAGTATGCTGTTTTCATCAGTTCCTAACACAGTGCCTGGCCTAAAATGGCACTCAGTTTATATTTGTTGGGGATAAATAATGACTAAATAAATCATGAATAGAATGTTCTTCTTTTTGCCTTTTTTCCATCTAGAATTCTGGTTTCCTCTTTTCTGAGTCTGGGGTAGGCAGCCATGGAGCTATTCTTCCAGTCTGACGATGACTCTTTCTAAATTTGGTAACATGGGAAGAATTGAATACGGCCTGTCACACTGTCCACATTCAGCCTTTGATATGAGTTGGTCAGTGTGGTCAAAGACAGACCAGCATGGGTGAGGCTGATGGTAAACTCAAGGGTTGCATACGCAGACATGACCAAGACCTTTCTAAGCAAGATTGGAAGTCAGGATAAGCTTGTTCCCTTTAATCATCTCTTTGGGCAGTTTCCTATGGCTTTTCAAGCTCCCCTGTTAGAATGTGAACCAAATAACAGAGATCTGCAGAGAAAAACCTTAAGAGAAATAATCTGAAATGCATTAAGTACCTTGGAAGCATTAGTTGTCAAGCCTTTAATGAGATAATTATAAATGTCCTCTACTTTGCGCATAGCTCAAATGGTCTACAACACCTTTTTAGGTATCACTTTGTTGATCTAGTTTGAATGAAGCACTGGAAAATATTTCTTTAAATACATGGCTATTCTGGATTATTTGTGGTTTCAGTCTTGTTTACCCACATTGCTAGGCCAAAATGAGGATTTTTGTGCTCACATCTGGAATCCCAGGGGAAGAAGACAAAATCGCAGAGTGGTTGTCTAATCTGACTTGAATCTGATCGCTGTCACTTATTAGTGTGACACACTGGGCAAATGGCTTAATGTCTCCAATATCAATGTCTCAGTTTCCTCATCTGCAAAATTGGGCAATAATCGACGGTGGTTCTGGCATGGTGTATGGCACATTGTAAGGGTGAAATAAATGCTATTTTTAATGGCTTTTGATAACATGTTATATTCTTAAGTTGGTCATTGAAATGCATACTTAACAACTGTAGTTGTCATCTTTGAAAAATAGATTATGCCATGTGGATATCCCAACTTCAGCCCATCCAACAACAATCCATCAATGTTGTAAGGAGGTTTCTGTAGTCTTGGAATGGTTCTAGGCACTGGGATTATATTGAGCAACTGATAAGGCCTCACGCTGCTGAAGACTTTGACCAGACAATTAAGGTGGTTTAAAAACACTCAAGCAATAGATATTTCTTCACTATGCAAAAATGAGTTTCTTTAGGTTAAATTGACTGATTATGTTACTCAAAGTAGATACTTCAGGTTTCTTGATTGTGTCCTTCAGTTAGTGTGAAACATGAAGTCATGTAACACTGCAGAGTGGAGTGCCTATAAAATTAGGGGCTGGGCAATGTCAGTTTACCATACCTATTTACCAACATCATGGCACTTCACACAAGTCATCTCACTGTTCTGGGACTCGGCTCTCTGGTCTCTAAAGTGAGCAAACACCCATTCATGTCGTTCAGCTGGTTATTCCAGAGTAAAAGTTAAAAATATTTCATCATAGCAATTATTGTAGTTACTGTGGTATTTGAGGAGTTTTTTCAGAAGCCAGAAATTTCTTGGGCAAGGGGTATGAGAATCATTGTTTTTCTATCATTAATTCTTTCCAACTCTCTGAAGATGAGTTAAAAAAAACCATCTTGATTACCTGAAAGTCTGAATGAACTAATGTGGAAGTTTGGGCACTCTGAGAAGCACACACAAAGGGTAGGATTAGCTGTGCAGGAGATTTATTAGAGGAAACACTGATGAAGAAAAAGAGGAAGAAGTCAGCAAGAGGCTTCAGACCTGCTGCAGGTCTTACGCCTGTGAAAGGAGAGGAGGAGGAAAGAAAATTGAGTGGCAAAGAGTCTCAGATTGTAGTACAGCTCTAAATTCTAGAATTTGGCATGATCAGAGGGAGTTCTTGAGCCTGTCTGAACATTTTCATGCCTTAAAACAGGAGTCCCCGACCCCTGGGCCATGGGCCCGTACTGGTCCGTGTCCTGTTAGGAACTGGGCCGCACAGCAGGAGGTGAGTGGTGGCCCAGCCAGCAAAGCCTCATCTGTATTTACAGCTGCTCCCCACTGCTTGCATTACCTCCTGAGCTCCACCCTCTGTCATATCAGCAGTGGCATTAGATTCTCATGGGAGTGCGAACCCTATTGTGAACTGCACATGTGAGGGATCTAGGTTGCACACTCCTTATGAGAATCTAATGCCTTATGATCTGTCCCTGTCTCCCCTCACTCCCAGATGGGATCATCTAGTTGCAGAAGAACAAGCTCAGGGCTCCCACTGATTCTACATTATGGTGAGTTGTATAATAATTTAATTATATATTACAATGTAGTAATAGTATTAGTAGAAATACAATGCACAATAAATGTAATGCAATTGAATAATCTCAAAACCATCCCCCTGATCCCACAAGTCTGGAAAAATTGACTTCCATGAAACTGGTCCCTTGTGCCAAAAAGGCTGGGGACTGCTGCCTTAAGGAATGGGCCCGGACCAGTCTCTTTGTGGTGTTTAGTCATTGGCTGGGGGCTGCCTACAGGAGGTGTGGCCGGGACATGAACACAGCAGATATCAGCAGCCTGGGGCATTCATTCAGCTTCTCATGGCAAGAGATCTGAACAGTATATTTTCATGGCCAGCCCCTAAATTTCCTGAAGTTTTCTGTTTGGAACACAGACTTTAATGAGTTTGAGAAAAACGCAGAACATGTGTGATAATAGAGACTTTTTCACTCCAAATCAGCTTTTCATTCCTTCCTTTGATTTTCACTTCCTCCTCTGTTTCAGCTAGGCCAACCATGTTGAAAACCCCACCCAGGTTTGTAGAGTTCCTCATTTCACAATTAAAAAAAAATATCTATGTGAATAAGCCACTTGTACTTCCTTTGTTTTACCTGTGCGGGGAGTTATGATTACTTTCTTGAGTTTCACAGGTTTTCTCTCTCCACTCCCTGGTGGCAAGGTCTTTGTTTTAGGATGATGACATGTAATAGAAAAACCATAGTTTTGTTCCATGAGCAGACACAAATAGCTGTGTGACCCTGGGCAAATTACACACCTCTAGGCCTAGGTTAACCGCTTTGTCTAATGAAGCTAATAATAGTATCTACCTCGCTGAGATGTTATAAATATTAGGAGAGATAATAAATATAAAGTTCTCAGCACAGTGCCTTGCACATTGTAGGTGTTTAATAAATGTTGGATGAATGAACAAGCTTGAATACTGGAGGCACACAGGTCTTTGTTCCTTTTCCTACCTTCTTCCGGTGTTCCTACCTCTATGCAGTCAGAGGATTTAGACGAGAACAGGTGGATGGATAAGAGACTAGAACCATAGCAACAAACAAGCCATTCTTGAGCATTTATTGTGCACAGCCACTGGGTTAAACACTGCAGGACAAGAGGAGGGCACTGACTGAGGCACAGTCTCTGTCCTTGTAGAGGCTGCATTTCCCCACAGCATTAGGCATTCAAAGATATGATGACTGGGGACATGGGTGGGGAACAGGATGATTAAAGGCATGGTCACAGGCTAAGGGTGGCAGCTTGGGAGATGGTGGAAAGTCTAATGTGAGGAAACAGAAGATGTATCTGGAAAGTTGTCTTGGGATCAAACCCCTGAGAGTTCTAAAAGCCAAGCTGAAGAAACTGGACTTGATTGTGTAGATAGTAGTGAGTCAATACAGGCTTTCAAAAAGAGACTTGAAATGGTCCAGCTCGCGATGAGAAGGATTCACCGAGAAAGAATATCCTGAAATGGCATGCCTGAACAACCCCAAGCAGGAGGTCCCCCTTGGTGGGTTGGGTCAAACACTGTTGCCAATAAATGACAATTATAATATCTTTATTTTCATTTTCAATACAGGCAATCTCCAATAATGGACCATTGAGAGCTAGCATGTTGCTCTTCCCTGTGGGGAGAAACACTGGGAGCGGAAGTTTTAATCTCTGTTATAAATGAGCTTGCTTTAGTAGAGGGGAGAAGAATCACACTCGCCTACTAAGTCACATTTGTTCAATCAGTGGCATTTGCACCAAGCTCCTACTGTGAGTCAGGCCCTGTGCCAATGGCTGGGGTGTAAAAGCAGGCACCTTGCCTGCCCTCAACGGGCTTTGCATTCTACTGGGATAGAAAAACAAGTAAGTGACTGCAGTAGGACAAGACTAAGGGCCAAAAGGAATGGGACAGACAGGGAGTGATATGGAAATTTGCTAGGAGAAAGAGAATAATAGAAGATAAAATAGTGGAGAAAGACTTCTCAGAGGGGACGAGACCTCAACTTGGTTTCAAATTTATTTATTTTTTATAAATAATAGTTGTACATATTTGGGGATACGCGTGATATTTCAATACCCATATACAATGTATAATAATCAAATCATGGTAATCAGGTTATCCATCACCTCAAAAGTTGATCTTTTCTTTGTCTTGGGAATGTTGCAATTCTTCTCTTTTAGTTACATTTTTTTTTTTTTTCAAATACTAGACCTTATTTCTTCCAGCTAACAGTGTTTTTTTTTACTCTTTAACCAATTTCTCTTTGGGAGGATTTGAGGTGTTAACACAGAAGCTTGGAAATGTAGTCTATAAAGAATGAGAGTATACCCATTGGAGTCTGACTGGGTGGTGTAGACACTGAATCCACTTTCTAGCTGTGCTCACTAGAGCATGTTATCCTCTGTGCCCCAGTCTCCTCACCATTAAAATGGAAACACTGGTGGGAACTCACATGTAGGGTTGTTAAGTAGATAGAGCATAGGTCAGAAATTCTTTTCTGTAAAGGGCCAGATAATAAACATGTTAGGCTTTGCAGGCCATTTAGTCTCTGTGTCAACTTCTCAACTCTGTCACCACAATGGAAGGCAGCTGCAGGCCACAGGTTAACGAATAAGAGGCTGTATTCCAAGAAACTTCATTTACAGACACCAAAATTTGATTTATATCATTTTCCTTCGTCATAATCTATTACTACTGTTTTGATTTTTTCCAATCATTTAAAAATGTAAAATCCAGCTGGGCACAGTGGCTCGTGCCTGTAATCCCAGCACTTTGGGAGGCCAAGGTGGGGGCATCACTTGAGGTCAGGAGTTTGAGACCAGCCTGACCAACATGGTGAAACCCTGTCTCTAGTAAAAATACAAAAAAATATTTGGGTGTGGTGGCACATGGCTGTAATCTCAGCTACTTGGGAGGCTGAGGCAGGAGAATCGCTTGAACCCGGGAAGTGGAAGTTGTAGTGAGCTGAGATTGTGCCATTGCACTCCAGTCTGGGCAACAAGAGTGAAACTCCGTCTCAAATAATAATAATAATAATAATAATAACAACGTAAAAACCATTCTTAGCTCTCTGGCCACACAAAAATAAGTGGCATGCTGGATTTGGTCCACAAACCATAGTTTCCAGCCCCTGTGATAGAGCAACAGACTCCAAAGATTAGCTGTCACTATTTTTAACCTTACCTTTTAGACAGGAAAACGGAGCGTAGAGAATTCATGCAAGACTCCAGAAAGAAATTTTTGCCAGGTGGGGGTCTCATCAAGTATCTTCTATCAGCTATATATATATATGTACAAGGGAAATGCAAAGGATTCTGTAAAAGACTGATTTTTTTTTGCTAGCATAAATAATACATCTGAATTCTAAAGGAGCATCATCTTCCGTGCAAGGCTTTATTTAACAGAGTATTTAATGTGATATGCTTATGCTCTACAAGACCCAAATGAAGAGTTCTGCTCAGCTAAGGGGGAGGCACTACAGCAACACAGGGCACCAGCTCTGAGTCCGTTCCTGTATTAGGTTGTTCTTGCATTGCTGTAAAGAAATATCTGAGACTAGGTAATTTACAAAGAAAAGAGATTTAATTAGCTCAAGGTTCTGCAAACTGTACAGAAGCATGATACTGGCATCTGCTTGGCTTCTGGGAGGCCTCAGGGAACTTACAATCATGGCAGAAGGTGAACAGCCAGTAGGCATGTCACATGGCAAAAGCAGGAGCCAGAGAGTGCTATGGGAGAAGTGCTGCACACTTTCTTTCTTTTTTGTTTTTTTGAGACAGAGTCTCGCTCTGTTGCCCCAGGCTGGAGTGCAGTGGCACGATCTCGGCTCACTGCAACATCCGCCTCCCCGGTTCAAGTGATTCTCCTGCCTCAGCTTCCTGAGTAGCCGGGACTACAAGCGGCAGCCACCACGCCCGGCTAATTTTTTTTTGTATTTTTAGTAGAGATGGGGTTTCACCATGTTAGCCAGGATGGTCTCGATCTCCTGACCTCGTGATCCACCCACCTTGGCCTCCCAAAGCGCTGGGATTATAGGCATGAGCCACCTTGCCCGGCCAGTGCTACACACTTTCAAATGACCAGATCTCACGAGAACTCATCACTATCACGAGGACAGCACAACGGGTGATGGCGCTAAACCATTCATGAGAAATCTGCCCCCATGAGCCAATTACCTCCCACCAGTCTTCACCTTCAACACTGGGGATTACATTTCAATGTGAGATTGGAGGGGCGGGGGGAGCAAACATCCAAACTCTTATCACTTCCTCAACTGAAATTTCTCCCCACTAATCAGCTCTCTTTATGTATGATTTCTAGAGCTCTAAAAATGGCAGCCACAGGAAAGCAGAATATTCCAAACAGCAGAGAAAGGTAGCTGAAACGAAGGCACATACCTTCTTCAGCGAGTAGTAGTTATGTACCTGGGGTTTGGCCACAAATTCAAGACAGAAATGAAAGACATATGAGTAAAACAAACTCGTGTTTCTTTTTGTTTGTTTTGTTTGCTTAAAAGAGTTAAACAAAACAAACAAAAACCACTTTGGAAATTTTTTACTTTAAAATAACACTTATGTATTGAATGATCTGTAACTTACTCTTTTCCCCCAGTTCAGCAAGCTCTGTGCCCTCCTCCTCACTTTCTGGGGAAGAATGCACGTTTCAGCTAAAAACAGGTGTCAATCACTATTTGAAGAAAATGAACAGGCAGGATGTGCCTAGGAACACTACTTAATTTGAAGCTTCATTTTTCCCTTAGCCTGAGGGAATGTGTATCTTATATTTGTTTGTTGCCTGGATGGTTTGGAAGGCTTTTGGGTACAGTTAGCCCATTTGTTTCTCAGAGATTTTTTTAATTGCAAAAAAAAAGTGCTTGCATGCCATCTAAATTTACTACTTCTTCTCCCACCTAGGGTAAACCAAAAGAGATGGTACCTTCAAGGAGTCTAACAAACTTTCCCTTAGCTGATCTCCCTGGCCCCCACTTCCTGTCCGTCTTTGTTCACAAAGCAGCCAGGGTCATTTTTCAGAGACACACTCTTGCCTCCTCTGCTTACCTTCTTGGGGTGCCCTCAATGGCCATGGGATAAAGTCCCATCTTGTGAAACATCATGCAAGTGTCTCTACCATCTGAGGCTGTTCCTATATTTCCAGTTACATGTCTTCTCTCACTGTGGACTCTGAATTCAAGTCACTCTATGGTTTCCAAAAGTCACAGCAGGCTCACATCTCCATGCCTTTGCCCATGCTTTCCCCTTGGAATTGAGTGCTTTCCACCCAAGATCAGCCTAGCTTGGGTGAAGCCTAGATAGAACAAAGGATCCAACCTGAGGAAGTTCTCTAGCAACTAGGCCTCTCAAATCCCCCTCACTCCTTTCAAATAGCAGATGTGTCCATTATTTTGAAGAATGAGAAGTGCAAGAGTGGGTGGAAGAACCCATCCCTGCATCCACCTCAAATGTCCTTAGCATCCTATCTGTCCTGGGTGTGGGAATGTAGCAATGAATTAGCCCTCAGTGAACTTGCAGCTAGCAGGGAAGATGAGAGCAGTCCATGAACTCCCAAAACACCAAGCAGGAACTAATAAGAATACGTACAAACAGAAGGCTCCATAGAAAGCTCAGAGGAGGGAGAAACTATATGAAGCTGGAATAATCAGAAAAGACATTTTGGAGCATTTCCCCTGTGACTTTAACCTTGAAAGTAAGAAATATTTGAATATGCAGAGAGGGTGGGAGAGTTTTGATGCCAGAGTTCAGTCTGTGCAAAGGCAAAGAGGTGGAAGATAAGCTGGGCTTTCAGAGAACAGACAGCCTCAGCTTGGCAAGAGCAAGTGGGAGCTGAAGAAAGAAAAGATAGACTAATGGGTCAGGGTCAGACAATGGAGGAACCAAAGGTGTTGGCTGACAACTAACCTGCAGATTCCCTGCTCCCCACAGACTCAGGAAGCTTCTTTCCTGATTCAAATTGGAAAAGAGGTTGCTTGGCAGTGGTAAGAACCCAGAGCTTGATCAGGATGCTGCTGGTATACCTTCAGGCCACCAGCAAGACAGCGCCAATGTCTTAGAGTTGTATTAGAACTATTTTGTCTATTTTGACTTTCTACTGAGTTTATTAAAAGCATGTTCCCTGAAATGGGAGATCAGGGTCAACCGCTGACAAGAACTCATTGAATTGAAAAGAAAAAGTCAGGATGTAATCCCAACACTTTGGGATGCTGAGGGGAGATCACGAGGTCAGGAGTTCGAGAGCAGCCTGGCCAATATGGTGAAACCCCGTCTCTACTAAAAATACAAAAAAGTAGCCCGGCGTGGTGGCGCGCGCCTGCAGTCCCAGCTACTCAGGAGGCTGAGGCAGAAGAATCGCTTGAACCCAGACAGCGGAGGTTGCAGTGAGCGAAGATCCGAAGATCTTGCCACTGCACTCTAGCCTGGGAGACAGAATGAGACTCATCTCAAAAAAAAAAAAAAAGAAAAAGAAAAAGAAAAATTCAGAGGAATATAAAGTTATCGTGTGTGTGTGTGTGTGTGTGTGTACTCACCTTCTTGCACAGAGGTCAAAGAGCTTTTCCAACATCATTTCTTCTTTAGGGCTCAATGCTCTCTGTGGCTTGGTAAAGGAGGAAATATTTGAGCAGTACAAGATAAATCTGAATGAGAATGAAGGTAACCAGATAATTACTTTTATATCGATGTTTTCTGTGCAAGACAGTATTTAGTTGCCTAGAGCTGGTCCTTGACTCCTGGGCTGATTGGACTCTGATTAGACTTCTACCATCTGGTATATCTAGTCAACAAACATTTTCTGGGCCCCAACAAGGCATCAGGAACTGTCCTATGTCTTAAAATAGGGGGGTTGGGTGGAGGCAAAAAGAAATAATGGAAATAACCCATCTTCTTGAGAACTGTGCATCTAATGGAGTGAATACATATGTCCAGACACTTTCAGTTCAATGTATTAAGGGACCAGATGAAAGTAGGCACTGGATGCTGTGGGAGCCCAGAGGGGAAACACCTCATCCAGCCTGAGCTAAGGATGTTGGAAAGGGCCAGGGAGGGTTATCTAAAGGAGCTGACACATCAGTACAATTAGCATCTTCCAGTGGTTGGTCCAGCTTTAAAATCACAGCACCTCAAAGCTGGCTATCCCTGAGGTCACCGCATCTGTCAAACTTAATAGTCATCACCCGTTTAATTATCTGATGTTCCTCTCAGCTTCAAAGAACAAAGACGGTTTCTGTTTTGCTTATTATGTGTCCCCATCACATAACAGTGTCCAACACCTAATAGGTACCTTAAAAATATGGGTTGTGTGTCAAGGGAGAAAATATTAGCACATGAATTTTCACCTTCTTTCCAAGTGCTAAGGGGAATCCTGTTGTAATATTTAATGACTGCCTACTGCATTCTTAACTCTGAGCCAAGTCTAGAAGGAAACAATAAAATCAGGAGAAACATAGTAGAATGTTTAGACCACAAGAAAACTTGGACATCAGCTGTGTTTCTATAACTCATTTCTACCACAAAAAACAAGCTCAGAAAAGTTGCCTTGTAACTACTAGTACAAGGTCACCCAAGTAATTAGTAGCAAGCAAGTCTGAAATCCAAGTATCCTGAATTTCAGTCCTCAGTTCCTTCCTCTGAGCCATGGGTATTGTATCAGTTACAGACATGTGCAGAGGAAGCACAAAGGAGTCTGGAAAGGACGTACTTCTTTTGCTGGCATACAGAATATGTCTGAATTCTAATGCAGCCTCATCTTGCAAGTAAGGCTTTGTTTAACAGAATATTTTTTGTGATAGGATTATGTTCTACAAAACCCAAAATTTTAAAGGATGCTTTCTTTGCGCATCTGTAATTGCTTCTGGCGGGTGCACCTTCTAACTTTATAAAAAAGATTCCTTTCCCTCTTTCGTCTGTCTCAGAGAGGCTCCAGAGGGAAATATAGGGAACAAATGCTTGTTCAAACCGTAATGTTCCCTTGAAAAGTGAAGCTTGAAATCCTGTAGGGATCTCTGTGTTCTTTCAGAATTGATTTTGACACTGTAGAGCTACATCCTAACTAGCTTGCGTGCCAAAATATATTGTGACTAGTGATTGGATAGCTTAAAAACTATATACTTTTTCATATCAAGAGCAAAAGATAATGGCTCATATCCCATAGCTTGGGAATTATTCTTAAAGAACATTTTCTATTTTTTTAATGGTCATAGATTCAAACCCAGTAAAGAACATTTTCTAAAGTGGTGATAGAAATTGTAAGAATAAATTACTTGGATGGTGTGAAACACTGTCTTAATGGAAAACATTAAATGACAAGAAAAAATGCTTCAGGTAAAAACAAAATAAAATTATTTTTGTTATATTATCAGTAATAAAAATTCATAATTATTTTATAATTTTGTTTGTTGGCTGGTTTTGTTTGTTTGTTTTGTTTTGAGACAGAGTCTTGCTCTGTCACCCGGGCTGGAGTGCAGTGGTGCAATCTCGGCTCACTGCGACCTCTGCCTCTCAGGTTCAGTAGATTCTCCTGTCTCAGCCTCCTGAGTAGCTGGGATTACAGGCATGCACCGCCACGCATGGCTAATTTTTTGTATTTTTAGTAAAGGCAGGGTTTCACCATGTTGGCCAGGCTGGTCTTGAACTCCTGGTCTCAAGTAATCCACCCGTCTTAGCCCCTCAAACAAAGTGTTGGGATTACGGGTGTGAGCCACCACGTCGGGCAAAAACAAAACAAACAAACAAACAAACAAAAAATCATAACGTTTTACACTGATTAAGTGCTTACCCTGTGTTGGGCACTGTTGTAGGCTACAGGAAACAATGCATCTAACCTTTACAATAACCCCATAAGGAAGATGTTTTAATATCCTCACATTCTAAAGTGAGGCACAGAAAACTAATGTAACTTGTTCGGGGTCACATTCTGGGAAATAGTGGAGTTTACATTCAAGCATAGGTAGTCTGGCTCTAGAAACAGTGCCTTTTTTTAAAATTTAAAAATTTAAATACCAAGGTTTTTAAAAGTACACGAAGTATACATATTCTGTGGGCATATCTCTTGATCCCAAAATTTCACTTACATAAATTGACGGAGACACACACAAATATTTCTGTATATTTTCATCAAAGTATTCCACCAATAATGGAAACTGGAGACAATCCAAATGCTAAACAGTTAGAGCTCTATTACATGCCCAACTTTAAAACGAAAAAAGTAACATAAAGTACAAAGGAAAAAATGAAAATCAGTCATAATTTCTGTATTCAGAAATAACCACAAGGACATTGCTGTGTATATCTTTCCAGCTTTTTTCTATTTGTTGTTTCTGATACAAACTTGGAGTCATACTGTATATATTGTTTTATGACCTGACTTTTCTATGTAGATAATGTTCTAAATAGTTTTCAAGTCATTAGTTATTCTTTTACCACTTATTTTAATGGCTTTATGGTATTCCATTATTTGTACATGTCATGAATTATTTAACAAACCTTTATCATTGAACCCATGCTTGTTTAGCCATTAGTTCATGGTGCCTCAATTGATAGTAACCCATCATTCACAGGAAGTAGCCCAGACTCTGTAACTTAGAGTTCGAGACCTTCCATGATCTGCCCTTACTATTCCAATTTAATCTCTCCGTGTTTTGTTTCACTAACCATGAATTATAGCCAAATAAAGCCACTTGCTCCAAAAGCGTGACTGGACATTTCTTACAGCACCCATGCAACTCCTATTATTGCAAATATTTACCTACTGATCTAGCTATACTCTACTAGACTGAAAACTTGAAAGCAGAATTTCTACCTGAATCAATTTCCTACCCCAACATTGAAGAATCATGTCTTGCACTTAATATATGCTCAAAAATTATTTATGGAATAAATGAAGGCAATGTAATATTATTTTTAATAGTGCAAAATTGTAAATGATTCAAATATCTAACAATAGGGGCAACTTAAATTAATGATAACACCTTCATTCTAAAAATTTTGAGCAATAATTATGAAAAATATAACAAATAAAAAAGTTTGTAAATAATGTTAGGTGAAAAGAAGCAGAACATGTAATTAAATGTATATTAAATGTATACTAGAATTTTAGCAATTTTCAATATCTAAGTCTGAGGACATCAAAAAACAGAAGGGAGCTTTGGAAGAGTGTGAGGGGACTAATGTTTAGTTTGAGTAAACATAGTGGGTAAATATTTTTTCTTAATTTCTTGTAATATTCTTTTAAAAAGCTGGTACATTAACAAACTACATATACCAGTATATTTATGACTTTGAGATAATGTTACTGGAGAATGGGACATAAAGAGTAAGTTTTTTCTTAAGTAAGATGTTTCAAATATTTTTTGTATTACTGGAAGTAGTATAATTATCAAAAACATCCAATGAAGTAAATACCAGGATAGCCCCTGTTTTAGAACATTGAGGCACAGAGTTATGAAATTATGAAGTAGCTTGCTCAAGGCCACACAGCTAGGAAATGTCTGAGTTTGGACCTGAGGTCCAGTCTGTTGGACTCCTAAGCTCATGTGATTCACCATCATGGAGTAAGACCAAATATATTAAGATTGGCTAGGACCCAACAAGAAAAATATCAGCTTATCAATAAAAACAAAATTAGAACCTACTTTCAAGAGACTTAAGGTTTTGTTTTTGAATCAGTACCTACATGTATGAAATACTACTGGGAGGAAAAGTGTGATAATTTCTTCATAGCACCTTCCCTCTTCCACCTTTAATTGTCCAGTGAATTTCTGCTTATTCTGTAATACTCAAATGTTTCCTCCTAGAAAATAGTTATCCATATCCCCCTGGCTCATGCTGGTTCTTAGAGTGTCCTGTTAAAACTTCCACTATAATACTTAACATTATACTATCGTGTTCCCTGGAGGTAAGCTTCCCTATGGTAGGGATCATCTTCAGTCTCTATGTTTTTCTGCCCACCTGGCACAATGGCCAGCACGTACACATTTACATTTCTTTTCAATGAGTTCTTTTATTACCCCTTTACCACCAGCATTCTTTTGAAAAACCCCAAACCCCAAAATGTGGCATAGCAATTTATTGGTGCTAAACAAATATGTAAATATAATGGCTATAATTACCTTACTACTCCTCAGAAGCCTTCCTTTCTTAAACACAGGCAAACACTCTGATTTGTCACATTTCTAGAACACTTAATTGTCACAATGTCCTTGTGCCACATTTGAGCTCATGACAGCAGGGACATGATGCTTCCTTCCTAAGATTTTCTTTGCCAGGGTCTTTTCTGTCTCCTGAAATCACCGTAAAGTGGAATACAGCATTTTTTTCAAATACCTTCTCCAGGTCAGATGTGCAAGTCCTGTTTCTCTGGTATAATGATTCTCAATTTGTTTTCTTACAATTTCGTGAGTACAATCCCTTACCAAGGTCTCCGTCTCTCTCCCTTATCTTTTTCCTATCCCCTCTTCCTTGCTTCCTCTCCTGGATGATGTGGTTCTTCATTTGTCTTCTCTGTATCAATTTTCTCTGGTATCTACCTTAGAGACTGCTTTTTGCTGCTTATTCATGCCCCAGCATGGTCTTTAGCTGAGTCTCCAAAGCTCCAATGTTAATATGCAGGATTTTCCAGGATATGGACAATTAAGTCTTTATGCCTTTATTTAAGATTTCCAGGAAAGAAAATCTGGCCCATTTGGGGTCAGGTGTCTATCTCTGGTAACTAAGCTGATGCTTGCTTGGAGAGGGTCGCATGGGACATGGCACTTAATGACCTCAAAAAGCAGGCTGGACGTGACTGCTAAATTGACAGAACACTTACAGCACTTTTACATTCTTACTTCCTGCTCCTCTAGTCCTATCTAATGTTCTAAATGCTTCTCACATCCATTCCTATTTACCCCTCTCTTCCCACTGTTTTGGCCCTCATATATCCTTGCTTAGATTACTGTAATACTCTTTGACTTGGTCTCCTTGGTTCTGATCTCTTCCCCTAAGCTAATATACACTCCACACGACAGCCTTCGGAAAACATAAAGTGATAACACCATTTCCCTAATTCGGTATCCTCGATGACCTCTCACTGCTTATGAAATAAGGTTCAAACTCTGTGGGATGATGCTATATAAATTCTTTTAGAACTGGATCCTTTCCTACCTCCTTCATCTGTCTGCTCACTATTTTTTCACTCGGCCCTACTTCTGTGAATGACTGCTGTTCACATGTGCACAATTTTCTCTTCCCTTTTCTTCTGGGAGCATCTGCAGCTCTTTGTATCATAGTACATAGAAGACCGGCCAAAACACAGCTGGGGCCCAAGGAATGGTGGCTGCATGCATGAAACATGAAGGACTATGGGGAGAATACAGGACTCATCGTTTGACTCTTGACGTGGTTGTTATTATTGTCCCATCTTAGCAAGTTTGCCTGAATTGTGCTCTCTGAATCCCCAGGGGTTCACAAAAAATTGTGAAAAACATAATGAAAAAACTATGTTTAGTCTTTCTAGTAGTACAAAGACTCAGCCAAAACATCAACTTTTTCTTTTCTTTTCATTCTTCTTTTTTTTTTTTTTTTTTTGAGACGGAGTCTCACTCTGTCACCCAGGCTGAAGCGCCATCTCCGCTCACCACAATATCCACCTCCCAGGTTCAAGTGATTCTCCTGCCTCTGCCTCCTAAGTAGGTGGGATTACAGGTGCCTTCCCCCAAGCCCAGCTAATTTTTGTATTTTTAGTAGAGACAGGGTTTCGCCATGTTGGCCAGGCTGGAGGTTTTTCTAATTTTGATGGAATGAAATCAATTTAAGTAGCAACTCTACCTCATGCTAATTAGAAGCCCCAATTGACAGCTTCAATTAAAAAAAAAAAAACTAGGAAAGACTGAAATTGCTTAAACATAGTATTTTCTTCTTTTTAGTGAGTACACAGTCTTTAACATTTAAAATCTGTTGGGATAAAAATAATTGGTACAAAAAACTGGAAACTGCTCTAAAAAATCTGGGACTCAGTTTCAATATCTATAAAATGGAGAATAATTGATCTCTTAGGTACTTTCCAGCTCAGACACTTACGTCCTAGGAAGAGACTAAAATTATCTTGGTTCTTATCTTTATCCTTTGTTGTACCACAAAGATAAAATATCCTATCTCTTTGTCAATTTCCAATTCCTAAATCAGGGATTCGTCTATATTAAAGGCTAAAGAAATATTTATTGGCTAAATAACTGATCAAGCTCTGAACATGTTCTGAGAAAGGAGAAAAATAATTATACCTGAGAATATAGATGAACAATTTAGGGAATGATAATGAGTTAGACCACATGACATTTACAAAAGACAATGTTGGGGGCACTTGGAAACATACAGTTGGCAAGTTAAATAACTGTATTGCTACGTGGGAATAACGTTAGAAAGGAACTCAAGGAACCAAGTGTTCCCTTAGGAATGGCCATAGAGCAGACAGTGAGGAGAAACAGACAGTGATTTTTGGAAAGAAGAAAAAGAGACATAGACAATTATTGCACACTGAATTCAATTCTCCCACCTTGTTGGTCATAAGTCTCTTTCTTTAGTTCATGAATGATGAAGTAAAAAGAACATGATCTATGATAAATGAGAATCTGACTCTATTTATAATTTATAATTAGAATTTATATAATATGTAATATATATAATCCATGATATATAATCTATGATATAGATTATAGATATATAATCTATGATAACTGAGAATCTGACTCATTTTATAATTAGAATTTGTAATCATGATGATGATGCTTATCAACATTTTGTAAGCATCTACTATGGACACTTTGTGTAATGGAGTAGGACATAATGGAAGGTGAGAAAATGATAGACTAAGGGAAATTAAATGAGATTGTCAAGTAAAGGATCTTACCCCAGTACACATCAATCAATATTAATCCCCCCCTTTTCCTTTTAGGGTCTAACGGACCTATATTTGAATGCAAGTGCACCAATTACTAACTATATGACTCTGGACAAGTTGTTCAGCCTCTCTGAGCTTAGATTTATTATCTATAAAATGTGACAAGTAATACTTAGTTCACAATATTATTGTGAAGATTAAGTGAAATATTATATACAGAAGTAATTTGTAAACTGCAAAGTGCTATGCACATGGGATTCAAAATATTAGCTATTCATATTATTTAACAGTTAGATAAAGTGTATATAAGCCACCATGAATATGAGTGGATAATTGTCTAGAGGAGGGGCAAGAAGAAGTGTGTGGCAAGAAATGAATGAGTGAGATAAGGTAACGGAAGTAATGGGAGCTGGGAGCTGGGTCACGGGGGTCTTGTAGGCCATTGTCTACAAACAACAACAACTAAAGCAAAACAAAAAAAACCAAAAAAACCCTCCTTTGTCTTTTATTCTGAGTGAAAAGGGAACCCAGTGTGACATTTTGAGCAGGGGAGTGGCATAAAATAATGTATGTTTTAAGAGATTCATTCTGGATGCTGTGCTTAGAATAGACTCTAGGGTGTTAAGGAAGGAAGGAGAACATCAGGTAGTTTTTTCAGTAATACACGCAAAAGATGGTGATGCCTTGAGCCAGAAGAGCAGTGGTGTGGTTGGTGAGGAGCAGTTGGATACTGATATTTTTCTGAAGATAGAGCCAACAGTGCTTCCTGACAAATTGAATGTGGGATATGAGAGAAAGAATGACAGCACAGATGACTCCTATTCCTACTTTGGCCTGAGCACAGGAAGGATGAGAGTCCTGTCCTCTGAGATGAGGGAGCTGCTTGTTACACAGTTTTAAGACAGGACCATCAGGAGTTCAGTTTAGGGCATGTTAAGTTTGAGAAGTTCATTAAGTATCCAAGTGGACCTGTCAAGTAGTGAGTTGACTATACTAGTCTGGGACTTGGGAGATCGGGCTGGGCAGAAGATGTAACATATGGGAGTTGTTGACATGTAGATACATGGTATTGGATGTGAGGGCGATCTGACTGCGACAGCTGTCTCCCCATTGATCTCCAGCATTGATTTGGCTGATCTGGCTGGCTAAGCGGGTGTCCCTTCCTTGCTCACAGCTCCAAGGGCATTCCTCCCAAAGCTGCACACTCGATCGAAGAAGACGACCATTCCCTGACAGAGGGGGACTGGTCTTTGGTCAAGGATGTATGATTAGATGTGCTTCCCTGCTAGAACCTCCAAACAAGCTCTCAAGACCCATTAGATATACGGTATTTAAGAAATGCAATGCAGCTGACAACTATTCCACCACTGGCTTTCCTAAGATTAATTTCACCTTATTTTGGCCCAAGTCCAAGAGGTAGAGGTTTTTCCCTTCCTTTCTCCTCCCTCTGCTTCTTCCATCTCTCCGTCCTAGCCCAGTGAGTCCTTGCTTCTGTACAGAACCATTCATTCACAATTGAACTCTCTTGTGCTTTTCTAGTTTATCCGTCTGTCTCTACTTAGTTTCCCCAGTGCAATGACTGCACACTTTGTTGAGATTTTGCTTCAAGCCACAAGGAAAACAATAAAACTGAGGGATGTAGGAAATGAACTCATGGACTTGGCTTTGGGAGATTGGGTCACACACCACTGAGAAACCAGGGACAGAGGATTTTTGCACAACTATCCACAGAGTTAGTTGTTAAACAACATCACAAAAACCAACATCATAAGTGCAAGTTTATTTATTCTGTATATTCTCAGGACCAAATGCTTGTTATTTTTAGAGAGAATACAGGGGAACCAGGAGAATTGCTTTTTGCCTTCAAGTGGTATACATGCTTTAGTAGGAAAAGTCAGTGCTACTCATAAGAAATCGTAAGAAGTATTCAGGAGAAAAGGATGGGAAAATCAGCAGATGAAGGGGTTTCTACGACAAAACTTACCCCCATTTAGCTGTTGTGTTTCCGATTCAATGTCACATCATTTGCAAAATTTTCATTGTTTCTCCATAAAAATAATCAATAGATCCATGAGATCCACAACACTTCAGAGAATAATGACCCTTGTCATATTACAAATAAAATGTACTTGATTACTGGGAAAATAATGTACCTTCTTTGAAAAAGAAAGAGAGAGAAAATAAATATAAACACAAAAAAGAAAATCCTATGGCCCGAGAGGACCATGAGACTCTTTTTTGGTTGTGTTTTCTATGTATATATTTACTGTGCAAAAAATGAGATCATAATGTACTTGTTTGTAGATTCTTTTCTCATTGGCAATAGAGCTGAAGAATTTTCCATGTCACTAGGCACTTTCCTACTACGTTGTTTGGGTATCTGCTTATTATCAATATCATGGCTATATTATAATTGTGGGATTGTGGCTTGTTTCCTTTTATGCCTTTTCAGCATCAAGGACAGGAAGTTCTTGCAGTCACAGAATGTTAGAGAACTCAAAACTCCCTTAGACATCATTTAGTTAACCTTCTGTTTTGCAGATGGGAAAGTTGTGTTAAATGGATTTACAGGTCAGATGGTCAGAAAGCTACAGAACAAGAATACAAACCAAATGCATGTATTCCGAGCTGAGTGTTCTTTTACTATAACATCTGGACTCTGAGTCAGCCCTACATCTGGGAAGTACACATGCAGTAAAAGAAGAGGGCATACTTTGACAGGAGAAGTTTGGGGAGGACATGACAGCAGAAGTCTCTTGTGGTTCTTTTGGAACTTTCAGTTTTACTTCAAACCCTGTGACCCCCCAAGTTTCGTAGAGGGGCAAAATTGCATTGTGTGGTATGGCGAGGAGACAGTTTTAGGAAAGGAACTCATAAGCTCAGGTTTGCAAAACCCACAGCTGTACAACAGCTCAGCTCTATCCAACACTCTGAGGGGTGCAAAAATCTAAGAGAGTACCTGGCCACCTAGAGTCTCAATTCTTTTTTCACATTATATCCGAAGGGCTCCCATCTCTCAGCACTGAGCCCTGTGAAACCTAATGACATTTTGACTTTGCTGATTGTCAGAGATGATTTTAACTTTGAACGCTTATGAGTCACAGTGTTCTGGATGGCCTTCAATCACTCTCCATGCCCTCTTGCTGTAGAGGAGGAAGGTCGTTCTTGGAAAGCTTCGGACCATCCTCAATAGTGAAAAAAGAGCAGAGAACGCTGGGAGTTCCAGCCTGCTGTGGAAATGAGGCACCATCCTCCAACTCCCCTGTCCCAGACCAAACCTGGCTATGCCACACTGTGCTTAACACCTTTCCATGACCTCAAGATAAAGTTCACATCCCTCAGCATGGCATCCAAGACCCTGTACCTCCCCTTGGCCCACCTTGGTCTCATCTCTGCCATTTTTGTTTTCAGCAACACCAATCTTCCTGTAGATTCCTGAATGAAGTCATCCTACTTTTCTACCCAGTTCTTCCTTTCTAGAATGCTCTTTCTCTTCTTTTATCTGTGGTTAATCTTACTTAGCTGGATTTGGTATCTCTTCTCTATATTTCTGTAACTATAAAATTCTATAATCTGTGATAGTTTCCAAAATATTCTTGGCCATATTTAGTCAAATGACTAAACTTTATCTTAAAACTTATACTGCTATCTAGGATCAATGTTACTTCACCCAGTGGCACATTCCAAAGCACAGACACCTGTGAAACATACAGCGTTAGTGAAGTACGGAACAGCAATGTACTTAGAATCTAGAAAAAAAAAAAAACAAAACATTGCTCATGTTTCCCAGCTGCAAATTATCTGGATGGCATAGATGCTTTTCTCTAGTGCTACACTTAGGATATTTACTTAAATATTGGCAAAGATAGAATGGTCGGTAAAAAATTGCACATTCATCAAAAGTAGGCAGGCTGATAGAAATGCATGAACATGGTACTCCTCTCAAAATTAAATTACCATATGTACATGGTTTGATTTGTCATTTATGTACTTGTATATTTATATACCCATCATCCTTAATCACCTACAAGAATGAATGAGTGCATATAAGAACAAATGTTTGCAACATAAGCTAATAGTTAACTGAAAATTTCTTCTTGGGGGAAAAGGCTGAGACAAGACTGGAAAAGACAAACACTTTTTAGAAGAACAGTAACACTCACTGATTCCATACAGTCTGATTTTAGCTCAATCTAAAGAAAATTCCTGGTGAGATGTCTCAAAATTATTATTTTTAAAGCATGCCATACCCAGCACAGAGAGAAAGGATGAGAAAGGACACTGAATTTAGCATCAGGAAAGTTGGGTTCAACTCTTTGCACAGCCTTTTCTGGTTGTGCGATCATAAGAAATTCTTGTGACTTCTCCAAGTTTGTCCTTACACTTAATCTCAGAATAATGCTGCAACCCTGCCTGCAACTGGGTTTGAAGAGCACAAAATATATGAAAATATTTTGAGGTGCTAAACAATCTGAATTGCATCAATATGTGATTTTCCACTCACATATGCATTGTATAAAAATCAGGATCAGTAGAGCCCAGAAACGCTACTACTACTATTAGTACTGGTGCTATTATTACAACCACTACTGTTAATAATAATAATAATGGCTGATGTTTATTGAGAGTTTACTGTATGCCTGCACTGTTTTAACATTTTACATAAATTAAGAATTTATGGCTCATAAAACTCCTATGAAGTAGTTACTATTATTTCCTCCATTTATAGATAAAGAATAAGAGACTCAGGGAAGTTAAGCAACATGTCTAAGATTATACAGCTAGCAATCGAAAGAACTGAGATTTGAACCCAAGCTTGAACTCCAGAATTCAAGCATTAACAAGCAATTAACGTTAACTTTTTGTCTCATAATAATAGTAAAATTCGCTCACAGTGAGGTAGTGGTTTGTGTCTGTCATAGTGATAATCTCCTTTTATCCCTGCAACAGTCCTGTAAAGTAGAGGTTAATTATCCTTATTTTAGAGATGTGAAACTTGGGTCAAAAGGATTAAGGGATTTGGCCAAAGTCACAGTGCTCTCAAGGAGTAAAATCAGATGGTTTTCCCACTAAGGTGGCAACTAAAAACTTCTCCCAACCTGTGTCAGGCTCTGCCTTTGCTGGCACCATCTTATTGAAGAAACTGTCTGTGAGGACCCCATTTGAGTCTTGGTGTGTTTTGATTTGTTTTGAGAGCTTTTTCTTCTCTGTCATTCTCTGAGACACTCTGTCTATCATGCATGAGACTAATTGTTTCTACAAGCATCACATGGTTCTGCAGAGCTTAGAATGAGCTGCAGTGAATTTCCAGTGCAGACGCCATTGGCATTTCAGGAAATCACCCTGGGAGGACGACCCCAGGTGAACTCAACCTCTGATGTCATGGTCCCCTCCCCTCCAGGTGCTGAGCTCACCACTTATCCACATGTTCTCTGTGTGGCCGTCCTTAAATAGAGCATTCACCATGTCATTGCTCACTGCAGATTCTGAATATGCACCCTCTTTCCTGTTTGGAGTTTTGAACACTCTAGATTCCGGCCTTGATTCACCTGTCTAAATCCTCTTGCCTGTTGTCTCTCAGTTATGCCATCTTCTCTGTGCATCATAGAACCCTGTGCTTGGGGTATTCCTTCAGCTAAAACTTCCTTCCCCTAACTCTTGGCTTGGCTAACATAATCTCAGCTTGATTAGATATAACCTGCCTCAGAAAGCCTTCCTTGTGCAGTCCTCTGCCCTCCTCTGCTCTTCCATCTCATCTCATCTCTCTTCTCACTTTAGCATTTATTACATTGCCAAATATATTAGCATAAAATAGCCTGTTTAATTATCCATCTTCTGCACTATATTATGAGCTCTTTGAGGGCCGTGGTTTTGAGTGTCCACTGTAATATCTGCACATAATAGGTGCTTAATAATTAGCTATTGATCAAATGCTAATCTCTAGCTCTGAAGTCACCAAATATTTTGAAAGATTCTTTTCATTTATATCTTTGTCTCTTAGACTATGAGTTTCTTGAAGGCAGATATTCGGCCTTGTTCAGCACTATACTCATACTCTGGCATGGATGAGGCCCTCAGTAAACAAGAAGCTCATTAGAATTTCAAACCCTCTAATCCTGCCGTCTAACCTGTTCAAAGTCTGCCCTGCCTCCTCTGAAATGTATCCCTTCCCACAATCTCCTCATCTTCTATTTTCTCTTTATTTCTAATATCTTCATTTATTGTCTCACCTACATACTTGAGCACTTGCTTTTATACTATTTGCTCTTATTTTTCCTGTGTTTTATCTGTTTATATCTTTTCCCTGCTAATGAAAATATAAGTGGGATAAAACCATACCATCTAATTTTCAATATATTAAAAATTAGATATTGACCAGTAATAAGCACTAATTTTAGAGACAGGGTCTCACTTTTTCACTCAGGCTGGAGGGCAGTGGCACAATCACACCTTACTGTAATCTCCAACTCCTGGACTCAAGCGATCCCCCTGCCTCAGCCTCCTGAGTAGCTGGGACTATAGGAGTGCATCACAGTCCCTGGCTAATTTTTTTAAAAAACTTTTTGTAGAGACAAGTCCTCACTAAGTTGCCCAGGCCAGTCTCAAACTCCTGACCTCAAGTGATCTTCCCATCTTGGCCTCCCAAAGTACTGGGATTACAGGTGTGAGCCATCGTGCTTGGATAATAAGCTCTTGTAATGTGCTACTGTGTAAGTCTTTTACATACAGATCATGTTGCTATTTACAAGTATAAGAGGTTGGCACTGGGGAAACAAAGGCTTGGTAAGACTGACAGCTTTGTCTTATGTGTTATCCAGATGATGAGTGACAGATGCAGAATTTAAATACAGACCACTTCTGCCTCTGCGCTGTGAACAATTTAGAAAAACAGAGAAGCAACAAAAATATAAAAACCAAGTATAATTCTGATCCAGTATTTAGAGGCAATCATTGCTAACATTTTGGTACGTGGCTTTTGTATTCTTGGCAACCAGCTTCTATGATGGCTCTCAATGACCCCCACCTCCTGCCCTATACACTTTTGTGTAATCCTCTCCCTTTGAGTGTGGGCTGGATTTAGTGACTCACTTCTAATGAACAGAATAAGGCAGAAGTGATTGGAAGTAACATCTGACATTAGGTTATACAAAGACTCTTCTTCCATCTTGGGTTTCTCTTTCTCTGAGATACCCCACTGTGGGAGAAGCAAACTTTTATTGTGATCAGAAATCTATGTGGCACGGAACAGATGCCTCTGATCAACTGCCAGGAAATACCTGCGACCTGCCAAGACCCACGTCGGTGACTCTGGAAGCAGATTCTCCCCAGTAGAGCTTTATGGTGACCACCCCAGTCAACACATGGAGTTCAGCTCTGTGAAAGGTGAAAGAGAGTGAGCCTGAGGGGCTCCGCTAAGTGAAGCCTGGATTCCGGACCCAGAGTCTGTCAGGGAATATATGTTTGTTGTGTAAGCCACTAATGTTGGGGGTAATTTGACAAATAGCAATAGGTAAATAATATATAATCCTAGACACATTTATATAAATATTTGGGTCATCTGTGTTTTACTATCTATCATACATCAAAATTGAATTTATTGAGTGAAACAAACTCATGTTATGCTTGTGTTTAACAGTCTTTTCTTTTTAAAAAAAAAACTTTACAATTGTAAAATAGAACTGCATATAGAAAGTGCACAGTCTACATGTAGAGTTGAACCAGTTATAAACAAACATCATGGTTCCAATTTCATTATACAGTATTTTTCAAATGAAATAAATATGCAGAGTATATGTAAAATCAGTGACTGTTTCATCTTCAAAGTGAAGATGAAAGGAATACTAAATAGATGCACCATTTTGAGACAGTTTGTGAATTAGAGTCTCTAAATCAGTATGAAATATTGCCATATACTTTCCTTTAACCAACTAAAGGGGAAATTCTTAGTCAAAGTTAGTCATCAGGAAGAAGTCTAGAAATTATGTCATGGTGGAACAAACATAATGTGTGGGACAGAGTGGGGCCTCAGTACAAAACTGATGAATGGATGAATAGACTTGGAATTAAAAACATGAATTTCCACTCTCTCTCAGAACTTGGAAGTGTGCAAATGCTGTAATTGTCACTTAACATATCTGAGCCTTAGTTTTCTCGTCTTTAAAATGAGAACACGCTCATGAAGTTGTGATGTTTAAAATAAATGGCACCTTTATATAAGGCCTTCAATAAATCAACTACTAGTGAATAATAATTTCAGTTTTAGGGCACCATCTAGTAGTGATTTATTATTACATTAATATTAATCGTGCATGTTTAAAATTATTTATTTGTTTACTTTTTTAATAAAACTTTTTTTATCATGGTATAATACACATAACCTAAAACCGTTAACCATAAAACCATCTTAACCATTTTTAAGTGCACAGTTCCCTGTTATTAAGCATATTCCCATTGTGAAACTGTGACACCATCCATCTCCAGAACCTCTTTCATCTTGCAAAACTGAAATTGCAACTGTTAAACAATAGCTCCTCCTTCTCCTCTTCTCCCAGCCCCTGGAAACCATCATTCTGCTTTTTGTCTTCCCGAATTTCACTACTCTATAAATTTGAAGTTCTTTAGGTGCCTCATATAAGCAGAATCATATAGTACTGTATGTGTCTTTTCATGACTGGCTTATTTCACTCAGCATAATGACCTCAAGGTTTATCCATGTTGTACTATATATCTGAACCATTTGCTTTCTAAGGCTAAATAATATTTCATTGTATGTATATGCCACTTACTGTTTATACATCTATGTACATTGATAAACACTAAGTTGCTACCCTCTTTTACCTGTTGTAAATAATGCTGCTATGAACATGGGTGTACACATATCTCCGTGAGACCTTGCCTTCAATTCTTTGAGATAGATGCCCAGAAGCGGAGACACTGGATCATAGCGTAATTCTATTTTTAAATTTTCTGAGGGACTAACTGCCATGCTGTTTTTCACAATGGCTATACCATTTTACATTCCCCTCATCGGTGCACAGGGGTTCCATTTTCTGCACATCCTTTCCAATACTTGTTTTTCTTTCTTTTTTTTTTTTTTGAAAAATAGCAGTCATTTTGTTTTTTCAAAAAACAGTCATCAGTAGAATTCTGATATATGGTACAACAAGGATGAACCTTGAGGTCATTATGCTGAGTGAAATAAGCCAGTCACCAAAAGACACATACAGTACTATATGATTCCGCTTATATGAGGCATCTAGAGCACTTCAAATTCATAGAGTAGTCAAATTCAGGAAGACAGAAATGCATGAGAAGTGGTATCTCATTGTAGTTTATAAACATGTTATTTTGGCTAGGCGCGGTGGCTCATGCCTGTAATCCCAACATTTTGGGAGGCCGAGGCGGGCAGATCACCTGAGGTCAGGAGTTCAAGACCAGCATGGCCAACATGATGACACCCCGTCTCTACTAATAATACAAAAATTAGCAGGGCATGGTGGTGCACACCTGTAATCCCAGCTACTCTGGAGGCTGAGACAGCAGAATCACTTGAACCCTGGAGGTGGAGGCTACAGTGAGCTAAGATGGTGCCACTGTACTCCAGCCTGGGTGATGGGGCAAGACTCTGTCTCAAAAAATATATATAAAATAAACATAAAACTTTATTTTCATTAGATGATACATGCTCATAATAAACTAATTTTAAAATATTTTTAAAAGTACAAAGAAAGCAACAAATCACCCCAAAATTCCACCAGCAAGAAGTAAATAGCCACCTTTAACTTTTGGTGGATATCATTCCAGATATCAGTGTGTGTCAAAAAAATGCAAGAATTGGAAGCTATTTAGGTAAACAGCTAGTTAATTAAATATCATACTGGCCATATTTAGTGAAATAAAGCATTTACTTAACTTCAGTCGAATGCAACCAGAGAAAAACTGAAGTTAAATTCAAGGAATTGCTGAAATTTAGATCATGTTTCTTTCATCGCCAGTGATACTATTTCCTCAAATATTCTTCTAAGCTTAGGTAAAAAACATGCTGAAGCCAGGTAGGTTAGTGCCATGTTATTTACTTTTAACATACATATTTCAGTTTTTCATGTGGCATGAATTCTCTTCCTACTATGAAAAATCAAGTGATTCCCACTCTTAATATCTTCTCCCATTTTCTTTCACTTCCTGATTTTTGTTTCTTTTATAATTTTCAATTTAAATGATTGATAACACATTCTGTTCTGCAAACAACATTTTTGCTGTTGTGTTGTCTACACTATTTAATGGATTTAGTCCTAACCACTAGTTCTCTTAAACATAACTTCTTCACTCTAGAGATGTGCTTGTTTAAAAAAAGTAAATAAATTTATCTCGTGATTGTATTTAGTCTTCCAGTATATTTTACAACATGGCCCATATATTCCCTGGATTCTTTCATGCTTGAGAATATGTTCAGTTTTAATATTCTTGGGTTACACTTTCCTTTATTTGACTATGTAGATTTTACTCTGATTTTTTTTGGAAAAACATTTGTGTGAAGAAGTCAGAGACCAGCTTGATTCCTCCACTCCCTTGTTTTTTTTTTTTTTTCCTGGATGAAAGCATTCTCTGTGGTTAATATTGATCAGGATACATTGAGTATCTCTATTTAAATTACGTTGTTTTTCTTCCAATTTATTCGTTTTCTTATGATTTGCAGATTTAGTATAATAGTTTTCTAACATCAGAAAAACCTTCAGACATGAAGGTACACATCTGAATATTCTTCTTTTGTTGGGTGCTGTACTTGAGAAATATAAGTGAACTTTATGTGGGCCAACTTCGGAGTCTTTATTTATCACCATCTCAGATCGATTTATTTGCTTTATCTTTTAGCTTTGTATTCACTGTGATTCCTAAAGCCTTTTTTGTATGCCATTGTTTGAATTTTTAGTGGAGCCTAGTCAGTTCTTTGCTGGTTTACATTTATTTATTTAATCTGTAAAGATGTTGCTTTGGCCCTTCCTTGTTTCCTTAACTCGGTAATCTTCTTTTTCATCACAGCATATTGCTTCATCATCTTGTTTTTCAGTCTTGTATAAATGATTCCATACTGAGTTTTTTATTGTTCTTTCGCAGATTGTGTTACCTTTCTCTTTTGTGCTCTAGAATGTTTGCATAGTTGAAATGCCATTTCCCCCTTTTTTTCTCAGGCTTAGCTTGGTGAGCTCTGCCCAGATCATCTCTTTGCCCTGATTCAAGGTGGAGGACATATGATTGTTCTTTTGTTGCCTTATCTTTAATAAGGTGGTCTTGTCTTATCATTTCTAGTTAAATTTATGGGCTGGCTGTTTCTTTCTGAACATTCTTCCAGACTCTGAGGATACAGAGTGTGGGGTGAGAGCTCAGCTCTAGTTGCTGGTTGACCCCACACTGGTTTCATTTAAGAGTCCACAAAGTGTGCTGTGTCAGGGCCCACTACCAGCTGTATCTCCCCTTCATTCACCATCTCAGCACAGCACACTGCAATAGGCTGGGTTCTGATGGCCCTCGTTCTTTCTGCTAAAGTCTAACGTGCTTCACTAGTACTGTATTTTCTAAAAATGTTTGTTGTATCATGACACTCTCCTGCTCAAATTCCTCCTCAAGCCAAAGCCCTTCAATGCTTCCTAGGCTTCTGTGTGATGGCCACTGGCAACACTCTCCTATCCCTTGGCTTGTTTGGCCCCAGTCACGCTGGCTTTCTTGTTGAGCCTCAAATCTGCCAGGCCCACACTGTCCACAGGTTTTTTGCAGTGTAGTTCCCCTGCCTAGAATACTCTTCCCCCAGATAACCACATGGCTTCCTTCCTCAAATCCCTCAGGTCTAGGCTTAGATGTTAGGATATCAATGAGGTCTTTGCTCATTTATACTATTAAATATACTTTCATATATATTGTTGTATATAGCAGATGACATGGCACCCTCCGTCCCCCATCTCCGTTATTTTTCTTTTTTTCTTTCTTTTTCTTTTTCTTTTCTTTTCTTTTTTTTTTTTTTTTTTTTTTTTTTTTTTTTTTTTTTTTTTTGAGATGGAGTCTCTCTCTGTTGCCCAGGCTGGAGTACAGTGGCTTGGTCTTGGCTCACTGCAACTTCTGCCTCCTGAGTTCAAGCGATTCTCCTGCCTCAGCCTCCTGAGTAGCTGGGATTACAGGCACCTGCCACCATTCCTGGCTAACATTTTATATTTTTAGTAGAGACAGGGTTTCACCATGTTAGCCAGGCTGGTCTCGAACTCCTGACCTCATGATCCACCCACCTTGGTCCCCCAAAGTGTTGGGATTACAGGAGTGAGCTACCGCACCTGGCCCATCTCTGTTATTTTTCTTTAAGGCACTTAACATCATCAGAAGCATTTTATCTTTTACTGTCTTTCGTTTTTTTAAAATCATTTCCTTCTTCCGTCAACCACCATGAAAATATAGGACAGCAGCTTTACTCTGCTTTGTTCCCTGTTATCTTCAAGTGCCTGGAATGGTCCTTGACATAGAGTAGGCACTCAATTATTTGCTGAATGAATGGATGGATGAATAGACGAATGTTATGTGGGACTTCTTGCCTCAAATGTTCATTCTTGGCCTTTTCCTTCGCTATCTATTTGTGCGTGTTCACTGTTCCTACATGTTCTTTTCCTAACTGTATCTTTGAGAAATCGAGCATGGTTTTAGTTTCTGGTGGACCAGAATTTTGTTTCTTTTCTTATTTACTGTTTTTGAAGTTTGTTGGATAAAGTTGTAGTGTCTTTTCCTATTAAACAGTTCCTGGTGAATTTTTGGCTTGTTGTTCTTTTCTAATTTGTGTGTATTTATTTATTTATTTATTTATTTATGTATGTATTTATTTTTAGATGGAGTCTTGCTCTGTCATCCAGGCTGCAGTGCAGTGGTGCAATCTCGGCTCACCATAACCTCCATTTCGTGGATTCAAGCAGTTCTCATGCCTCAGCCTCCCAAGTATGCTGAGATTACAGACGCACACCACCACTCCTGGCTACTTTTTGTATTTTTAGTAGAGACTGGGTTTCATCATGTTGGCTAGACTGTTTTCAAACTCCTGACCTCAGGTGATCCACCCGCCTTGGCCTCCCAAAGTGCTGGAATTACAGGCGTGAGCCACTGCACCCGGCTCCAATTTGTGTTTATTTTAGTAGGTATCAGGGGAGGAAGAAGCTATGATCCTATTTTTTTCTTTCAGTTTTATCCATTATTTGCATTAAATTATGGGTCTTCTTGAACTAGATTCTACAGATTCTAAAACAGCAGTGCAACGGGTATAAAACTCAGGCTACAACATTTATAAAATATATGTGACTTCCTTTCTCTTTTATACTAGACCTTAATATCTATAGCAAGTATAGCAAGCCTCTGCTCCCTGGTGCTAGAAATTTGATCTCAGTTAATTTGAGATCCCTTCTCTGTACCTAGGTGATGTGTCCAGGTTTTTTGTTTAAAGGTGGGGGCATCACCTGTTGTTGAAATTTTGAGAGAAGGAAATAAAGGAATCTGTTCTGGACCATCATTTCTCTTTGGTGGCATCAATTAAGCCATGCTTGTTCTTATGTGGCCTCTTCTTTTTGGCCCAGATGAGTGTCTCCTTCATGCCCCTTCTTCACTTCGCAGGGCTCTTTCAGATCCACTGGCTCTTAGCTGCTTTGGCTGCATAGTAAGTACGTATTTGGCTTGCACACACCATGCTGAGTACCTGAGAACTCGCCACTTTCTCAGGTCCTATCTGGCAAAGAAGGTACAGGCTCTGTATTAGTCCATTCTCATGCTCCTATGAAGAAATACCAGAGACTGGGTAATTTACAAAGAAAAGTGGTTTAATCGACTCACAGTTCCGCATGGCTGGGAGGCCTCAGGAAAATTACAATCATGGCAGAAGACACCTCTTCACGGGGAGGGTCCAGTGAAGGGGGAAGCCCCTTATAAAACCATGAGATCTCATGAGAACTAACTCACTATCAGGAGAATACGATGGGGCAAACCACCCCCATGATTCAATGATCTCCACCTGGTCCCTCCCATGACATGTGAGAATTATGGGAATTACAATTCAAGATGAGATTTGGTGGGGACACAGTCAAACCATATCAGGTACCCTCTGTCGTAGAAGCCCCAGCTTTATGCGGATTCTGTCATTCTTCAACCCCACCCCCATCTTTACCTGGCACTCAGGTGACAAGACATCGGGCTCGTTTCCAAGGATTTTCTTTATTCCATTATCTCATCCTGTGGAATCTTCATTTAATTTTGGGAGACAGGAAACAGCTTATTTGTGACCTATTATATATTCTCTATGTCTGGAACCAATATTTAAACTTTTGAAGATTCAAAGGCCTTTACTCTTCTGTTACTATTACTCTTCTCTGAATCACCCGATGCTGCTATGTCTAAATGCCAGAATGAGAGAAGATGAGAGAGAGTCTGGAAACATTGGGAAATATCAGGAAGACTACATTACTTAATATATATCATTTCACAAGTGAGCATTCAATGTATGTCCAAAACCCTGTACATTGGTTGTAGTCCCCTCAACATCCTACAAGGTCTACTCCCTTTTACATTTGGGAAACATGAGGCCCACTGAGATCCGAGAAAACCTTGTTTGAGTATTGCATTTGGGTATTTGAACAGATTTGATTTAATGCACTAGTAGAGAATGAGAGAGGAATGTACTTAAGCAAAGGAGACCTGAAGGACCTACTCTGATAGACACCCTAAGAAGACTCTGACTTAAGCTCAATAAGATTTCCAGGTTCTTCATGAATTCTTTTTCTGCAATTGGCTCAGCAACTGAATGAAGAGACTTGATAAATTCTCACCTTTGCATGCACACATCCCTTCTGTCGGGTATGGTGAAAACAGCATGGACGTTGGCTGGGAACCACCTGATTGTCATCTTGGTTCTACCCCTGAATCTCAGAACCTCAGTATGCTCAACTTGAATGTGTGGGTAAGCACGTCTATTTGGCAGAGCTATGGGGAGGCTATGGAGAAATTACTGGGGAGGGGAAAGCATGTTTATTCGAGGATATGCTTCCAGTTTGCCCTCAAGGAAGGCAATGGTTGTCAGAGTGTGGCCCATTCAGGGTGAACTCTCTTTCTCACATCTTGCCACCACGTGTAAGCAGACCAGGTCTCCATCTAGCAGCTGGTCACATCACCTCTATTTCTCAGTCTGTCCCTATGTGGGAGAGGCGGTTGGGCATTCTTGTCTAGGTAAAGGGATGGATGAGTGGGCTCAGCAACTGCCACAGAGAACTTACCATTCTAGAGCACGGTGTTGTCTTCACTTCAGACCTCAGGCTTGGTTATACACTCACTATGCTGAGCTACCAAGCTTAGCTGAGTAATTCTGCTCTTGTTTGGGAGGAGTGGTGATAGTGATGTGCTTGTGCATCTAGTAACAAGACTCTGACTTTGTTTCCTATTATTCATCTTATGTGGAGGAAATACTCCTGGAGAGAAGAATAGTAAGTAGACGAAATGCCTATAATAATATGCCCGAAAGAACGTTCCATGTGGTAGGTGATGTTAATAGCTAACAGATCTTGGACATTTATTTCTGAAAGCACTTTGAAGATATTAACTTAATCTTCACACAACTCTATAAGGTGGAGACTCTTATTGTCCTATTCTACAGATGAGGAAATAAAGCACAGAGAAGTCAAATAACTTGCTCAAATTTATACAGGTGCTAAGTGGCAGAGCTGGGGTTTGAACCTGGGGAGTCCTGAGACTTTGATCTTAACTGTCATGCTGTTCTTAACATGAATATACCCTAATCATGTTAGTTTCTTTTCAAATCAGTCTTTCTCTTCGTTTGCATTTTGTGTCTTCTTGCCTGGTGTAGACTCAATGAAATTCAGCCCCTAAACTGGGTGGAGGTCTGGGAGATGGGCAGGATAATTATATTTGAAGGGGATGAAAGGTGAGAAGGAAGTCTAAAACTGACAAGTAAAGGTCAGAAGGTTTGAGGTAACCTTCCTTCCAAGATTATAAGTACAGGGCTCCAGTTCAGCCACCCTGCACAGCAAAGACCACCTTGGCCTCCCAGTGAGAAGGACAAAGGCTGACTCTGGAAGCTGCATGGCTGTCCCTGAGAAATGGGACTTCACAGATTTGACCTGAGGTAATCTGTAGAGTAGTGGAGAGCCTGCTGGTGGGACAATCTGCAGAGGCTGAGGTGTTGAGTGAAAACTAAACTGGCAGTTTGAAAGATTCTGTGAAGAAGATTTACTAAAATTGAAATAATAATAATAATAATACTTTGTCATCTTTTTCTCTTGCTTTATGAACAAGTTTTCTACCAGACTGAGTAGAAGAGAGAGGGATAGGCCACCATGGGGTTTAGATGTTTGGATGTCTTCTTTCTGACTTTTTGAGATAATAGCTGCTTGGAAATTGGAAAAGTTTAAAGTAAGCTGCCCACTGACTTTTGGTTCAAAATGGCAGCTGGCTGGGGCCTTCCAAAGCTGAACCCCACAGTTTTTCTTATTAAAACCGTTAAAACTGTGGGTGAGAAAGAAAATGAAGACCAACAGTACAGCCTAATGATAGAATCTGGAACGATTCTTGGTAATGACAGGGTAGATGGATCTGGATTGAGAAAGATCTACCTTGGCTCCAGAATGCGCATACTCTTACTTTCCTTGGTGAGAAAAATTCCCCCGAGAAAGCAAGAAGAGGCTTTGCTTTTGCCCACTCCCTGAACCTAGACTCAGCCCTAAGCTTTGTATCAACTGGAAATGAAGCAATCACTTATTTCCCTTCCTGAGGTGCTGGTCTCTTAAACATTATTATTTATCTTTCCTCAGCTCCCTTTTTCCCATTTCCCCCAAACCAGCCAGATTCTGCAAATCACAGCAAATTGCTGGGCAGGAATCGGGACAATTAAAGTGACCACAGGGCGGCAAGAAATCATGACAAATCTCTGGAGACAGCTGCCAAGACATGAAGACTTGGGACACTGGGACTAGCTCTGCATGCCGGGCATTGGGCTGGTCCCATCTTGCATTATCTCTTAAGTACCAGAAGCTGGGCTGGTCCCATCTTGCATTATCTCTAAGTACCAGGAGCTGAGCTGAGGGCTGAGGAAGGGGTACCATAGTCAAGGCAAGAGCATCACAGGTGAAAGCTGGTTATTGAGTAAGAGCTAGACTGGATTCTGAACACAAATCATGGATTTGAGATGAGAATTTGACCAAGAGGGCAATGCACAGTGCAAATCACTCTTCTTGGCATTAATAAATACTGACAAATTGACCTTGTCCTGTCCGAGGATGAGCCAAACAAACAATATTATCAGCAACAACAACACCAAGAGGCCAGTGAAAAATGATGCAAAAAAAAAAAAAAAAAAAAAAAGGGTATGTGTGTTGAGGGGTGAGTGGGAAGGGAATAACTTCAGGAAGGCAGAGCAATCTTGAAAATGATTTTCCATAAAATCTAGATGATCATTTTAGACAACTGCGCAGCATGTTCAGAAACTGCATGAAGTCTTGGTCTCTCTGAAATGGAAACAGAAGTCTGAAGGCAAGATCTGGAGGGAAATAAAGGCAAAATATGGCTTATATCAGAGAATAGTGATGGGATAAAGTAAGAAGAATATGCATCAATGGCTGGAATTAAATTCATGTGAGAGGCAAAAAGGGGCAGTATTGTTGCTCCCTAAAGGTGTATCACGGCTGTGGAGAACATAGTTGAGAAAATCTTACAGAATTGAGAGAAAAGGGGACAAAGAGCGTAAAGAATGAAAAAAACAATAATCCCTGAGCTAAAACAAAGCAAACTCATGGTAGACAGAAAGAGCTGACCCCAACTTAGGAAAACTCAAGGATAAGAGCCTTCCATCTATGTAGCTTGGTGAAACTTCCAGCCTACTGAGACAAACACAAAACCCTGTAAATATCCAAACATAAAACTATGGGTAGTTTCTGAAGATAAAAATTAGCCTGGCCTTAGTCTTCTTCCTGGCACACTAAATGCCAGAAGACAATTTGGCAGCATCTATAGAGTTGACAAAGAAAAGGATATGCACCAAGAATATTACGTATATATTCCAGTTGGCCTTCACATACACAGGGAAGAGAATGATATCACTGGATATGCAAAAGAGACAAAATATATTATCTATAAACTGATTCTATAAACTCTTCTTGCACATTTTTTAAGACATACTGCAGACTGAGTAATAAAACACAATTAAGGACTCTGAACAAGATGGTTACCATATAGAAGGACTAGCAATAAGCAGTGATAACAATTAAAGAAGAGATAAGTCTAAATGTCACTATTATGGCTCTAAAACTGAAATAAAGCCTGAAATCCATTCAGCACACAGAACATTTATAATGATTTTTTTTTTTTATACTTTAGGTTTTAGGGTACATGTGCACAATGTGCAGGTTTGTTACATATGTATCCATGTGCCACGTTGATTTCCTGCACCCATTAACTTCAAAAGAATGTCACAATAACAATCCGGGTCCCAAGACTTCAAAGAATTACTGACAAGGACTGAGAAATGCACACAATGGAATGTGGAGAAGAAAAATAAAGTGCTGAACTCATGTGTTACAGAAGACCTTAGTATTTTTATATTTGTAATGTGTTTATATATTTTGTTTTTCTCCAGGTCTATCTATATATATTATTTATTTATTTATTATTTATTATTTATTTATTTATTTATTTATTTTTTGAGATGGAGTCTCGCTTTGTCACCCAGGCTGGAATGCAGTGGCATGATCTTGGCTCACTGCAACATCTGTCTCCCTGCTTCAAGCGGTTCTCTTGTCTCAGCCTTCAAAGTGGCAGAGATTATAAGTGCGCACCACCATGCCTGACTAATTTTTATATTTTTAGTAGAGATGGAGTCTCATCATGTTGGCCAGGCTGGTCTCAAACTTTTGACCTTCAGTGATCCACCTGCCAAAGTGCTGGGATTACAGGCGTGAGCCACCATGCCCGACTCCTGTATTTTTAATTTTTTGAACACAAGTTAGTATGTACTTCGCTAATAAAGAAACAGTGGAAGGTGAAAAACACAATAACTTACATGAAATAAAACACCCAAAGGTGAATTTGGTCTGAAAATTTGAAAATCTACTGATATTAGACTACCTTCTAGTCTCTAAGGTGCCATTTTTGTTTGGTTTTTGGTTTTGTGTCTTTGGGAAAATGGCACAGAGGGAAGTTGGGGTCTGTGGGGAACTCCAAGGTGGCTACTGTTCTGGCCATGGTGTGATCTCACTGCTTCACATTTTCTAGGGTAAGGGAGGGAAGAAGAGAAGTCTCAAGAGATGGATTTAAGGTTCTCCATGGTTTTGCAAAGCTCCGAGAGTATGATGACCTCTATGTGACCCACGAATGCTCCCACTGAATTCAGGATTCAAAAAAAAAGGATTCATTTATAGTAGAGAAGTGGGGTCTCCCTACTCCCTACTCCATTTTCTATGGAGCAAAGTAGTATATGTGCGACCTCAGTATTATCAATCTATCTTTCTTGGCCTCTGCCTCCTTGCCTGGAAAGTGCAGATAATAATCTTATCTGAAAGGTCCTTTAGAAGATTTAATTGAATCATGCACACAAAGAATCTAACATAGCAAGAGAAATGGTAGGTGCTTAACTGATGCTTCACCTTTACTTTCACAGCACTGTGAGACTTCCATCAATGTAAATCTTGAGGGAAAGATGAAGGATCAGTTACCAATGGGATGGTTATTTGGAGCTTCCTGGTGTGTCTCTGAAAAGAAGGGGAGGGGGCCACAAAGGAGAGAAGGAATAACGCTACGGGAGGGATGCTAGGATCTGACTTCTGGGCATTGCCCAACAACCATGTAGTTGGTCGATTTTCCCACCCTTGCGCAATCTCTTGGCACAACAATTCCACATTGTTCAGGAAATATGTTGGGAGAAAAATCCTTCCTCACTTGCATTTGTAATGTGAAGGGCTACTGCTCTTGGTTTTAATAACTATAAAGCATATCTTTCTTTCTCTAGGAAAGAAAGATTGCTCTCAGTTATCCATTTTGAACACAGAATGGTGAGCAAGTCAGGCTATTTATGGATACATCTTCATTTGGTTGCATAAGATGAATGCTTCTTGGGAAGGCTGTACTTCCCTAATTCAGGTTCTTGTAGTCTAGAAAGGGAAACTCTCTTGATGAATCATTGACCAAGGCCAAGGATTGGCCAATTTTGATTTTTCAAAACCGAGTCTCTGGTATCATATTCTTTAGGAAGTCTTCCTGGATCCCCCAATATGCTGGGTTATTTAATGTCAACTCAGCATTATCCTCTCTTTCCTTTTATGTTCTTCCCTGCATGAGAGAAGCTAGCCTTGGACCACATTTCCTAGATTTTTGCCAGGAGGGTTCAGGGTTGGATTCTTCTAAGAAGTGTTGGTGTGGTATTTTGAAGGCAAAAGAGAAGAAGAAGTTCTTATTTTCAGCAGCAGCCATCAGGGAGTAGGTGTCAATAAATGCAGAAAGTCTCCATTGGTTTCCTTCCGTGCATCTTCTTGAGAATTTTCCGGTTCTGCACAGCTTCCTGGATTCTAGCTTTTCCAGATTTCCTGACCAGCGTGACTCCAATTCATCCCACAGTTGTTTAAGCTTTTAATTTCCTGTATTATGTTCCTTTCTGCCTCAACCATGCACAGTGTCCTGTCTTCCTATCTAGACTTTGAAACTCCAGATTGAGTTAAACATTCTGTTCTTAACATGATTTTAGCATCTTTTTCTTGTTATTGATTAAATCCATAGCTTGCATCCATAGGCTGTGGAGTAAAGCAGAAACTTTCACAGTTTCTTCAGCTGCCAAGGGATGTCAAAGGCTCTTAAAAATTTGACCAGGCACAGTGGCTCATGCCTGTAATCCCAGCACTTTGGGAGGCTGAGGCGGGTGGATCACGAGGTCAGGAGATCGAGACCATCCTGGCTAACACGGAGAAACCCCATCTCTGCTAAAAATACAAAAAATTAGCCAAGTATGGTGGCAGGCGCCTGTAGTTCCAGCTACTCGGGAGGCTGTGGCAGGAGAATGGCGTGAACTTGGGAGGCAGAGCTTGCAGTGAACTGAGATCGGGCCGCTGCACTCCAGCCTGGGCGACAGAGCGAGACTCCATCTTAAAAAAAAAAAAGAAAAAAAAGAAAAAAATTGAAAAAGCCCCTACAGCAAATCAAGAACCTGTGCAGCTGACACATATTGGGCACTTTCAGAAACACTAGCAGCATGAATACAGTGACTGAAGATTGAAACTAAGGAAACTAATAGTAGTAAAGTCAGGGACTCTGATGAGTCATTTCAGTATCACAAGGTTAACCACTCCAATGTATTGTGACTCCTAGAGTCACTGGCTTTTTTACTATGCTTAAGATGTAACAAATTTATCTACCAATAGAAAACCAGTTACATTTCTCCACTGTCTGCCACGTAACATCAATCACTATTATAAAGAAGGATGGAAGGAATTTAGTAAAAAGTGGTCCCCAGACTGTTAGAACTGCAGAGCATATGCTCCTCCTTCTTTTAGTCATTCTTGCAATTGTACACCACTTCATCTTGGAGATCCGGAGGAGAAAAAATAGGATGTGTAAATCATCTCTTGACAAAATAGCAAACACATTGTAAATCAGAGGTTGGCTATTTTCTTTCTTTCTTTCTTTCTTTCTTTTTTTCTTTCTTTCTTTCTTTCTTCTTTCTTTCTTTCTTTTTGTCTTTCTATCTTTCTTTCTCTTTCTTTCTTTCCTTCCTTCCTTCCTTCCTTCCTTCCTTCCTTCCTTCCTTCCTTCCTCTCTCTCTCTCTTTTTCTTTCTTTCTGTCTTTCTTTCTTGATAAAGACAGAAATAGTAAATATTTTCAGCTTTACTGGATACAGAGCCACTGTCCTTCCTGCTCCACTCTGCCATTATAAGGAAAACAGTCATAGATAATATGTAAATGAATGAATGAGGCTGTATTCCAATAAAACTTTATTGACAAAAACAATGGATGGGTCAGAGTGACATTTGGCCCATGGGCTGTAGTTCCTCATCCTCTGCCCCAAAGTAGATCAACTTGGCAAAGCTATTTTCTTCTAATATGAAGAATACTCTGCCCTCATTTATCTTTGTTCCTTGGCCTTAGAAGATGGTCCTGATAAAGGGAACAGATGATGTGAAAACTAAAAAAAAAGTATTAGGCGAAAGTGTACAGATGAGGAGAAAGTTAATATTTATTCAACTACGGCGGTACTTCAAACAGATTTTACAATGACTAGCTTAAGACAGACAGACCCTCTCCTTCCTCCTGCATGATAGCTCAAGAAGCAGAGGTTGGTCAGCATAAACACAGCATATCCTTAACTATAAAAACCTGTTTAAGAGAAGCACTCACATAGATTCTGCCCCCAAAGCACTCCTCTCTATGAAGCTCTTCTCATGGTGGTGGTTTGGTTGTGTATGAGGTGACCATTGCAGAGTAAAGTGAAGAATAAGCAATAATGCAAATAGTGATGACAAAGAGAAGTGAAAATGCAGCAAAGCATAAACTTGCATCTGACATTTTCTACTACATTTTATCTCTCTGCAAATACACTTTGTATGGCGCACTGTGGGGGGATAAGGAGATGGAGAGTGGCTCTTTCAGAGCCTGGTATAGATTTGATGCTCAATAAATGTGAATGAAGAATGGATGAATAAATCCATGCATAAATGGATAGATGGATGGGTGGACTGATAAGGAAGACATGTTCAGGATAGCTGGATTACAATCTGGTGTCTGCCACAAAACTGTCTATGCAACCCTAAGCAAATCATGTCACTTCCATGGGCTTAAATTTCTTTGGGGGATTGAGGTGTTTAGGCTGAATGTTTTCTAAGACCCCTTTAATCTCTGAGTTTTAAATTCGGTATCTTAATTGGTAGTGGGCCAGAGAAGGGACTCTCCCTCCTACCAGTCTTCACTGTGCCTGCCTCCACCCTCTGGTGCAGTGCTCAAACAGGTGTATTACAAGATCCTCCTTGCAGCAATGCCTATCCCCACCCAGAATTACAACTCTGACTCTACTCTCACCACCTATTCTTTTTAATGTGGATGAAGACCTCCTACTTCTGGTTATTCAGGATTCTCGTAAGCTCCTCTTTCACAAAGGCTGAGCATCTGAGCACAAGAACCTAATTTGAGGAGTGTGCACAGCCTGCCTGATTGGAACCACTCTCCTGCAGAACCAGTGGTCCATTCCATCCCTCTGTACATGGATTGTAGGTTCCTTTTCCTCTGCTCCAGCTTTCACTCCCTCTCATGGCTTTTCTCTTGTCTTGAGGATAATTTTAAAAAATCTTATTACTAGTGCAATACATGTTTTTTTGTAGAAAAAATAGAAAGTCAAGCAAAACTTAGGTATATTTATTTGTAAAATGATAATCCAATGCAAGTTACTATCAACTCATTGTTGTGTATCCTTTTGGATATTTTTTCATGCATACTGTAACTTGATTTTTTTCTTTTCTATTTTCTTCCTCACTCCTTTCCTTCTTTCCCTTCCCTTCCCTCCCTCCTTCCCTCCCTCCTTCCTTCCTTCCTTCCTTCCTTCCTTCCTTCCTTCCTTCCTTCCTCCTTCCTTCCTTTCAGTTTTACGTTCAATAGTCTTAAGTATACCCACACCATTGTGCAACCAATTTCCAGAACTCTTTTTATCTTGCAAAACTGAAACTCTGTGCTTATTATATGATAACTCCCTGTTTCCTCCTCCTCCCAGGCCCTGGCAACCGCCATTCTCTATGAATTTGACTACTCTATGTGTCACATATACTTAGATTCATACAGCACTTGTTTTTTGTAACTGCCTTATTTCACTTTTGCATAATATCCTCAGCGTTCATCCATGTTGTAGCTCATGTCAGAGTATTCTTCCTTTTTAAGGCAAAATAATATTCCATTGTATGTATAAACAGGAATAACACAGAGATTTTGCAGGCTTGGTTCCAGACCATCTGAATAAAGCAGATATCACAATAAATTATCACACAATTTTTTTAGTTTTGTAGTGTGTATAAAAGTTGTGTTTACACTGTACTGTGGTTTAAGTGTGCAATAACATGTGATATGGTTTGGCTGTGTCCCCACCCAAATCTCAACTTGAATTGTATCTCTTATAATTCCCATGTATCGTCAGAGGGACCCAGGGGGAGGTAATTAAATCATGGGGGCCAGCCTTTCCTGTGCTATTCTCATGATAGTTAATAAGTCTCACAAGATCTGATGGGTTTATCAGGGGTTTCTGCTTTTGCTTCTTCCTCATTTTCTTTTGCTGCCACCATGTAAGAAGTGCCTTTTACCTCCCACCGTGATTCTGAGGCCTCCCCAGCCATGCAGAACTGTAAGTCCAATTAAACCTCTTTTTCTTCCCAGTCTTGGATGTGCCTTTATCAGCAGCATAAATAAGGACTAATACAACATGTTTGTAAAATAACTGTACATACATTAATTAAAAATAGCTTATTGCTAAAAAATGCTAAAGATCATCTGATCCTTCCAACAGTTACGGGTCTTGCCCCAATGCTGACGGCTGCTGACTTATCAGAGCGGTGGGTGCTAAAGGTTGGGGTGGCTGCGGCAATTTCTTAAAATAAGACAACAATGAAGTTCACTGCAATTGATTTTTCCTTTCAGGAAAGATTTATCTGTAGAAAGCTGTTTGATGGCATTTTGCTGACAGTAGAATTTCTTTTATATATTTGGAGCCAATCTTCTCAAACTCTGCTGCTGCTTTATTAACTAAGCTTATGTAACATTCTAAATCCTTTGTTATTTTAACAATTTTTACAGTATCTTCACCAGGTGTTGATTCCTTCTCAAGAAACCCCTTTCTTTGCTCATCCATAAGAAGCAAGTTTTCATCTACCAAAGTTTTATCATAAGATTATAGTCACATTCTTTAGGCTCCAATTCAAATTCTAGTTCTCCTGCTATTCTCATCACATCTGGAGGTCTTGAGCCCCTCAAAGTCATCCAGAAGAGTTGGAAACCTCTTTCAAACTCCTGTTAATGTGGATGTTTTGACTTTGTTACATAAATCACAAATGTTCTTAATAGCACGTACAATGGTGAAAGCTTTCCAGAGGTTTTCAATTTACTTGGCCCAAATCCATTAGATGAATCACTATCAATGGCAGCTATAGCCTTATGAAATGTGTTTCTTAATCAGACTTGAAATTTGAAATTATTCTTTGAGCCATAAGCTGCAAAGTGGATGTTATGTTAATAGATATGAAAACAATATTAATCTCCTTGTACATCTTCATCAGAGCTCCTGGGTGACGAGGTGCATTGTCAATGAGCAGCAATATTTTGAAATAAATCTTTTTTTTCTGAGCAGTAGGTCTCAACAGTGGGCTTAAAATATTCAGTAAACCACACTGTAAACTGATGAGCTGTCATTTAACATTTGTTGTTCGATTTATAGAACACAGGTAGAGTATATATAGTATAATTTTTAGGAGCCCTAGGATTTTTGTAGTGGATTATGAGCATTGGCTGCTACTTAAAGTCATGAGTAACATTAGCCTCTAAGAAGAGCATAGGCCTGTTTTTTTGAAGCTCTGAAACTCAGCATGATGTCTCTTTAGTTATAAAAGTCCTAGACGACATCTTCTTGCAATATAGGTTGTTTGGTATACATTAAAAATCTGTTGTTTAATGGAGCTACCTTCATCAATTATCTTAGCTAGATCTGCTGGATAACTTGCCATAGCTTCTATATCAGCACTGTGGCTTCATATTGTACTTTTCTGTTGTGGAGATGGCTTCTTTTCTTAAATTTCATTAATCAAACTCTGCTAGCTCCAAACTTTTCTTCTGCAGCTTCCCCACCTCACTCAGCCCTCATAGAATTGAAAAACATCTTCAGTCCTAGGGCTTTGCTCTGGATTAGGCTTTGGCTCAAGAGAATGTTGTGGCTGGTTTGATTTTCTATTTAGACCATTAAAACATTCTCCATATCAGCAATAAATTGTTTTGCTTTCTTATCATTCATGTGGTCACTGGAGTGGCACTTTTAAAATTTCTTTCAAAAGTTATTCCTATGCATTCACAATTTGGCTGTTTGGCACAGCAGACCTAGCTTTTGGCCCATTTCAGCTTTTGACATGCTGTCCTCACTAAGCTTAATCATTTCTAGCCTTTGATTTAAAGTGAGAGACATGTAACTCTTCCTTTCATATGAACTTTTTGCAGCCATTGTAGGGTTACTAATTGGCCTAATTTCAACACTATATGTCTCAGAAAATAGGGCCATCCGAGGAGAGGGGAAAAACAAGGGGAGTGGCTGGTTAGTGGAGCAGCCAGAATACACACAATGTGGATCCATTAAGTTTGCCATCTTACATGGGTGAGGTTCATTGCACCTCAAAGCAATTATAATGGTAATGCCCAAGGTGACTGATCACAGATCACCATAATTATAGTTAAAAACTTCGAAATATTGTGAGAGTTACTAAAATGTGACAGGACATGAAACAAGCACACGCTGTCAGAAAAAAATGGTGCCAATAGATTTGCTCAACTCAGAGTTGCCACAAACCCTTGATTTGTAAAAAATGGAACATCTGAGCAGCACAATAAAGCAATGTGCAATAAAGTGAGCTGTGCCATATCACATTTTGTTTTTCCAGTCTTCCATCAATGGGCACTGGGTTTGCTTTCGTGTTTTAGCTGTTGTGAATAATGCTACTATGAACATGGGTGTACAAATATCTCCTTGAGATTCTGCTTTCTGTTCATTTGAACATATACCAAGAAGTGAAATTACCGGATCATATGGATTTTCTTTTTTAACATTTCTGAGAAACTGTCATGATGTTTTCTGCAGTGGCTACACCATTTTACATTCCTACCAACAGTCCCCATTTCTCCACATCCTCACCAACACTTGCTCTTTTCTGTTTGTTCTCATTTTATCGTAACCATCCTAATGGGGTCAGCTAGTACTCCTTTTTGTGAGTTAGAAAAAGTGGGATCATACAAGTTGAGAACTTACTTGCATTTTCCCCTTCAATAACATACCATGTACCTGTTTTTGAATCCACACATATTCATTTCGAGTACCATTTCTGGTGGCTGCCGAGCTTTCTGTTCCATCCCTTGCTTAATGCAAGATGCTGTGCAACTTGCTCAACCTCTCCCTGCCTCAGTTTCTGCAGTTCTAAAACGGGGCAATAAATACCTTAAGAGAATGTTGTGAGGTGCAATGGAGTGAAATATGAAAAGAACATACCATGATTACCGGCACATTGGAGGCATTCATTTAATATTGGTAATTATTGTCAATAGTTTTGCTATTTGTGCCCTGCATTTGTAGATCTACAGTATTCCTCATTGACCTTGAGGTTGTTCCTGAGTTTTCAATTCAAAAAAAGACATGAAAAGTAGCTACATAATTGCAGTAATTTCCTTTTAAAAGCCACTTGGACAGGCCCCCTTTCTCAGGGATGAGTTTTTGAAGCAGAGAACTCCACCCTATCTGAGACCTGGACTCTGCCCTTGGCTTCCTTAGAACAGCTTTCTGTCATGTACGGCAGGGGCCACCCCAGAACACACAGCTCTGCCTTGGTTTTTAAAGAAGCCCTCTCATAATTCATGACCAGGCTATCTCACCTGCCGATCTGTGGACCTGAAGCTGTTCTTGGGGCCTGGCACAATGATGCATGTCTTGGAGAAAGTGCAGTCAAATGTTTACTGGAGTAATGCAGCATTTCCTACACCAGTCCCCTGATTGCCATCAGGGGGGCTTATCTTTACCCATAAAAGGAAGCATGAGCACGTATTAAGTTGTCAACACCAGAAAAATATAAGGTCTAGAATAGAATGCCTGGGAGACTTCCTGGTGTTCTGCTATATATTGTATGTGAGGGTAGAAAGGAGATTGCACTGGAAAAGGAGAGTGGGGGGCTTTCTGAGCATGGTGGGTCTGTGAGGCCAGGTTTGCTTAGCAGGTAGGGCATCAGCCTTCTCATTAAACCGAGGGTTTCTTGAGGGATCAGAAGGCCTTCTGTGCATTCATCTCTTTGCCTCTCATATTTGACTGGCCCATCAAGGGACAGAAACTGCTAATAGCCAGGAAAGGTCCCCATCCCAAGCATATCTGTGACAGAAACACACATCAGAGGAACCTTGTTCTCTAAAATGAAGCTGAGTGCTGTGTGGGCCAGCTAGCCAGATGGCACTGGATTGAAATTCTGCCTCTGACAGTAAATATTTAATATAGACTATCTCAACTCTGCAGTCTCCTTGTCTATAAACTAGAGATGAGGTGACCTAAAATACAGGCTTTGTGTAAAGATTAAATGAGATTATAGGTGCAACATTCCAGGGGTATAGTTTGCTATATAAGATAAAGAGTGGCCACACTGCATTCGTAAATTCCCAGTCAAATGCATACAAACTGGGTGTGTTTGAAACCTGGGTAATTGCAACATGGACAAATGCCTGATTTTTATTACTTGACTTTTTAAAATATTGAAGTTAGGGCTTCTAAAAGTCCAAAGACTCCAAGTTGGAGAGTATGAAAGTAGACTAGTATGAAAATACACAAGGCCCAAAAGGAAAGAACTCGTCCTAGTATAAACTTAAGGACACTTTATGATGTGGTTTGGCTCTGTGTCCCCAGCAAAATCTCATCTTGAATTGTAACATCCTCATGTGTCAAAGGCAGGACCAGGTGGAGATAACTGAACCATGGGGGTGCATCTTCCCTCATGCTGTTCTCATGATAGTGAGTTCTCTTGAGAGCTGATGGTTTAAAAGGGGCTTCCCCCTTCACTGTGCACTCATTCTGTCTCCTACCACCCTGTGAAAAGGTGCCTTCAGCCATGATTGTAAGTTTCCTGAGGACTCCCCAGCCCTGCAGAACTGCAAGTCAATTAAACCTCTTTCCTTTATAATTTACCCAGTCTCAGGCAGTTCTTCATAGCAGCATAAGAACGAACTAATAAACCATTATTTTTCCCCTATGGGGTGTCAATAGCATAAAAAAAGAAACTAGTTCATTTACACATTCATTTATTCCACCAGCAATTCTGAGTGTTTACTGTGTGCCAGGAGCTGTACCAGGCATTGAGGATCTCAATTGAAGGAGACTCAGTTCCTACCTTCCTGGTGAGCCTACTCTAGTGGAGGAGAAAGATGCCTTAATCAACCATCTCATGTCATCTGTATGTATAATAATAGAGGTGCACCCAGTGGTGCGGACAATAGAATTTTAGAATTGAGAGGAAGCTTTGAAGCTGATCAGTCCAAACTTTTCTGATGTGTGGAGTCTAGCTATAGGCATCCAGCTTTGGCCCCATCATCTCCAATCTCATGGAGCTCACAGCCCATCTCCATTCCCAGCCCTTGGCAGCCTTTGGACAGCTCTGACTGTTTGAAAGTTTTTTCTTATGTTGAGCCAGTATTCATCTCTTGGAAACTGCTACACAGCCCATGGAGTTGGTCCCATTTTTCTTCTGCGTGGCAATCCTTCAGATATTAAAACTCAGCTTTCAGGTGGCAGGCAAGCACGGATGATCTCAGCCTCACATTGCACAAGGAAACAGTGGGGGCTTCTGGGACGCATCCTTCAAGACTTCAAGAAGGGACTCTACTTGACATTGAAGGTATGATGAGGCTGCCTAAGTTTGGATTTATTTGGATTTTAACTTCTAGTCTTGCCAATTTTACTGCAATTTACAAAGCACATTAGCATTCATTATTTTGCAATGCCCACATATCAAACTGGTAAGATGGTCCAGAATTATTTATTATTTCCTTTTTGTTCACAAATAAAACAAAGCCAGGAGAGGTATTGTGCTTACATTATGCGGCTATCATCTGCAGATCTGGGACCAAATCTTGAGGCCCTGGGTGTAGAGAAAATGCCACCCTGGTATCTTCTCCCTTCTTGCTAGTTGACCTACATTCAGTCAGTTCTTTCCATATTCAACTTTAAAATCTTCCCTGAAATTTGTCTTCTTAAATATTGACTACATTGTGTCACTCCCTCTATTAAAAAATCCTCAGTAATTTCTTTTAAATTGCAGGATAGACCTGCAAGTCCTTAGAAAGACATTCAATGCTCTCAATGCTGCCTGCCTTCCAGGAGTTTCAGGGATAGTAGGGTGGACAGATGAATTACAACGGAGCACACACTACAGAGATAATTCAGAGATAATTACATGCCCAAGGTGTTTTGAGAATGGCAGAGGAGGGCGAAGATCAGAGGATGCTTCCAACCATTGGCAATGCCTGAGATGGACTTTAAAGATGTGCATGCCACCAGAGGGTCAACAAGAGTCAAGATGACCTGGAGAAGAGAAGCACCTTGGTGGCTCTGTGTGCAGAGAACTATAAGTAATTCTGTGTTGCTGGAGCCCTAGGTACCAGAAGGGGCTTGGAGAAACATGAGAAAGCATGGAAGCTGAGGCCAGATACTGTAAGCTGTCAAATGAAGAGGTTTGGACTTTATCCTGTATGCTGGGATGAACCAAACAGGATATGAAGCAGGCCAGTGCCTACTGCATTTGCAATTTGCACTGGAGAGCTAGCCCTTTTGTATCCCTGGGGGAAGAATGGACTGGAGTTTCAGGTGGGGGCAAGCAGAGGTGGGTGGGAGGGGAGTCAGTCTAGTTGCAGGTGATATAAGGTAACATTTCACCATGATTTAAGTGAGAAATCAAGAAGAGTGACAGTAATCATAAGAAGAGGAAGGATTTTCACATATCCTTAGAAGAGAAAACTAGAGAAAATAGTGAGACAAGTGAGTGGTTGTGGGAGAAAAAGGAGAGGGAGAAGTCACACTGCTGTCATATCCTTAGGAACTTCCAGATGGGGCAGAAGACACTGACTTGCTCATTGTCATCGTCATACCTAGACTAAGGTTTGCAGAAAGGAGATGTGCAGAACCTATTTGCAGAAAGATTGATTTATTTAAGCTGATTGAATAAGAAAGACCTCTCTCACCTTTATGCATGTTGGCCAAGACTGCTGGCTAGCCACTTACACCCTCTCCTTCTTTTTCCACTCCACTGGACTTTATTTCCCGGTAGTTAGGTGAGATTGTGTAATGGAGCTCTACAGGAGAAATAATATTTTCACTTTTAGGCCTTGTTCATACACACTCCTCCATGTTTTACCTTTCCTCCAGCCTGATGTGGAGGAGCAGGGTGCAGCACTAAGAGAGAAGGAGACTGGTTCCTGGATTGCTTTGTGGATGAGAGCTGGCCACCTCCAGAACAGCCAGTTTACACATTACATGAGCAGGGAATCAAGTTCTGTTGTGTTTGAACCACTATGCATAGATTTGTTTGTTACAGCAGTTAGCCTAGCCTAACTAATACACCTCTTCAGTTTCCTGTCTCACCTGGAAAGAGGGTGCTGCTTTAACTATTAGAGTGAGTCACTGTGCATAGTAGATTGTATACATTGCCTCATTTAATCTTAAATGTGTTCTGCAGTTTTTCAGCACTGTTTTGCAGAAGAACAAAAAACCCTGAAGCTTGTTAGTTTGCTTAAGGTTACACATGTTTCCCTACACACAGTGCATGAGATGTGTAATGTAAGCAGTTTCTTCGGAGATTCTTTCTCTCTACTTCCCCTCTCATACTTAGAAAGTAATATAATCACCAAGAAAAAAATAGAAGGTGGAAGAGGAAGAGAAGAAAAAAGAAAAATTAGCCATTGAACTTTTCATTGGTTCAGGTCTAACTTCCATAAATATCAGAGAGATTAACTGGCATTTGCATTGGGCTGACTGTATGCATTCACAATGGCTGATGCCATCGCCAGTTAGTGCTTTGGAAAGCATTGCTATACTCCTGTTCCTCCATTCTTACATCTTTTCCACTTTGGGTCTCTGCTCTTTAGCCACACTGACCTCTCAGTTCCTTAAACGTGTTACTCTTCTTCCTGCCCCAGGGATTTTGCAAGTGCTGTTTCCTTTGCTGGGAGTATCATTACCCCTCTATTTGATTGGCCAATTTGTACTCATCCTTCCGCTTTCTCCTTAAATAGCACTTTCTCAGGGAAGCCCTCCCTGACCCCAAGACTGTGGTATGTCCCCTAATATAACCTCTTATTGCATTCTGGACTTCCCCTTTGTGGCAGTCATCAGAGTTTTTACTGTGTAATCACTTTTATAATTTAGTGTTTAGGTCTGTTATGTCCAGCTGACTATCAGCTCCACGAGGGCAGGGATGGAATCGGTCTAGTCAGTTTCTCCGTACCTGGAACTTAGCACAGTACCTGACAAATAGTGTTGACTTCATAAATAGTGAGCAATCGTGAAAAAGCAGGTTTTCCTTTTGTAGAACAATAAAACTCACACAAAGAAAAGCTGCTGTTTCAAATGGCTTTCTGGGAAACATAGTACATATGTGAAATTCTGAAATGAATCAGGCTACTTGGTAAGTAGATACTGACTTAAATCTAAACCAAGTAAGATGTCATCCTATTTCAAAAGGATAGAATAAGCATGCAAAGGACCAGTGCAGCAGATCCCTCCTGATGGTGAGTCAGTGGTGGTGAGTCAGGCACCTCCCACTCACAGCCACCCGTGCACACTCTTGGGGCACTGTCTGTTGGATGTCGACTTGATGGTGACTTGGGAGTCATAGGCAGTGAGCCCTTGCCCTAAAGGAGGCGGGAAGAGCATTGGAGTCAGAATCTTGTTCTGCTACTTTAGGGAGCTAAGCAATGATGGGCAACTCTGAGTCTCAGTTGTTTGCAAGGCTCAAATGTGCTAATGTCTTTTAATGGGTGGAAGTGCCTTACAGTGAGACTGGAACTTAGCAGCTACTCAAGAAATTGTAACTGACATCTAGTGCTCTCCCAATGTTGGGGCTTATTTCAGATGCTTAGGACATGTTTTGTTTGAATTCTGTTAATAAGGAAAAGAAGTGAATCCTTTATCTTTTGCTAGTGGATTCAAAAGCTAACGTGATTTCTGGCAAATGGCTGAAACCTGAAGACAGTGATTTGATTCCTTAATTGTGACAGTGTATGTACCTTCTTCACAAAGTGTAAGGTATTATGCAAAGAGTAGTACCCTAGTGGGGCTGCAGCCTGAATGAAATCTCTCTATGAAAGAACTTGTGGGTAGCTTGATCACCGTTAGCAGACAAGATGTTAAAGAGTTTGTCTCCCTAGATTTTGACATTCTTTGAGCACCACTATGCATCAAGTACACCCTGTTAAACACTTTTCACGTGCAGTTTTGTTTACTCCTTACCATATTTCTGTGATGAATTTGTTATAATTTCTATATTAAAGATAAGAAAACTCAAAGGGACTGAGAAACTTGCCCTTAGTCATAAAGCTAGTAAATAGCAAAGCTGATATTTGAACCCAAATCTCTCCTCAGCCAAATACCATGCACTTCAAAATACATTATATTTTATCTCTAGTAAAACACCTTCCATGGAGAGTAAAGGCCAAAATTTAGGTAGGATAATCTAGATGCACTTTATTAATAATAACAATAAGTTAAATAGTCATAGCATTATTTCCTGGCAATTTTTAGGAACAACTAGAGTTTCCTTTAGAATGTTGTACTTTTCTTTTCTTTTTTTTTTTTTTAACAGAAGCCTTTGCTTGATGTTATGTGAAACCCCTGAGTAGACAGGATATTTAGAGGAGTGGACAAATCACTGGACTGGGGGTGGTTTTGACCCTGAGCCTCTACTTAACATGACTTGGGGGAAATCACACAGATTCTCTGAGCCACATTTCTCCTCATGTGTGAAATGGGGACAATTATGATGGTTACTTGCCTACATTTGTAGTTTTTTTGTTTGTTTGTTTGTTTTTGTTTGTTTGACAGAGTCTCACTCTGTCACCCAGGCTGGAGTGCAGTGGCACGATCTTGGCTCATTGCAACCTCTGCCTCCCGGGTTCAAGTGATTCTCCTGCCTCAGCCTCCTGAGTAGCTGGGATTACAGGTGCGCACCACCACGCCCAGCTAATTTTTGTATTTTTAATAGAGATGGGGTTTCACCATGTTGGTCAGGCCCAAACTCCTGACCTTGTGATCTGCCTGGCCTGGCCTCACAAAGTGCAAGAATTACAGGTGTGAGCCACCATGCCGCCCATTGATGGATTTTGAGAGGCTATATCAAGATAATTAACAATGTTATGCAAAATATGCCATGCTGTGTCAAGGCAGAGTTACAACATAGCTTCCACTTTCTTGAATCCTATAGATCTTCTTGGCATTCTATGTCTGATAAAAATTTGTGGTCGATCAGCTCTAACAACAAAAGCTCTCTTCCTATGACTTACAGGTATCCTGAAGTATTTCAATTTTTGCATACATGGATGTTTTCTAATTGAGGGAGGTGAAATTCTACTTTGAGGTTGTGGACTTAAGGCACCACCACAATGGAATTTATTTGCTTTCATTGAGATTAGGTGAATCCTTCATTTGTGGACAGCTGTGTTATACAAAGTCAATCTGTGACTGCAGTCCATGGCCTTATCTCGTGAGTCTTGTCACTGTCAGAATCAAACTCAAATATTACAGGGACTAAGGATTTCAAAGAAGTGGTCATTTCTGAGATCACAGAAGCCTGCTTTGGGGGGTTTCTGTCACTGGCCAGAGACTCTTGACGGAATTACAGCCCTTTAGTTCATTCTTGCTTTTGTTTATTTTCTGGAAACACTGTACTCAGCTTTCTTTGCCTTATCTGAAGAGACAGAGCCAGCCATGAGGTCTAGTCAATTGCATTTCTACAATTTTATTAGAATGGCTGGGCACATTAGCTTTATTAAACATGAAATGAATGTCTTGGGTATTCATCAGAGTCTCCCACAGATCCTGGGGTAATTTAGTTTCTTGGTATTTATTTTTATTTTTATTTTTTTAGAAGCATCTGTGGTAAGAGACTAGAATAGAACAAGGAGCCAAAGGAGCCAGAAGACTTGGGTTGCTGGATTACAATTTTGTAAATTTTGTAAGTCACTTTGAGCATAGCCAGAAGCCTTATGATATTGATTAGCCGTAAGAGCAAAGTGCCATGGAGCTCAGTGGGGTGGCAAGGGAGTGGAAGGAGAAGATACTGTAGAGTTACATTTGAGTGAGATTTGAATTATTAACTTGATTTCTTCGGGCAGCCAGGGAGAGGAGCATTCTTCACAGAGGAAGCTGATTAAACAAATCAATGCAAAATGAAAGTCAATAATTGGTCTCAGAAGTGGGGCATCTTTGGCTGTGGTGGGAAAGAAAGATATACCAGCGGAGTTTGGAGAGGTAGGATTTTGGGAGCAGGTCATGAAAAGCTTATAAAACGAAGCTTATGTGCTTACACTGGATAATGGACAATTCCCAAATGCTGCTGAGCATAGGGAAGTGGGGAAGGAACACGATTAGAGTATTTTCATTATGCAACAAATATCCAATAAAACACTTTCAAGGCAGCTCAGCGAATACCTTACCAGAAAACCAAAGGGATCATTAGCTCTTCACATTAGCCCTGCATGGTATGTGAACTCCAGTAGCTATTACTTACTTAGCAGATGCAGAAATTGAGACTTGGGGGCTGGGGATTAAATGGTCAAGGACACTACTCAAATAATGCAGGAGTTAAAAAATTATATTTTAAGATCATGTTATATATTTCTGTTTGCTAGAATCCTATTGAATCCATGAAATCCTATGAACTTCAGTTGGAGACTAGGTAACATTTGCTTTGATGCCTTACAAGGGTTCCCATCTCTGGTTTGGAAGTTCTTCCAAGATTCCAAAATGAAAAGAGGCCAACATTGCATCGGTAAAAATCAGAGTCATTAATACTTAGTAGAAATATTTGGCCTCTCTTTTAATCATTTCTTAGACCCATATCGTTATTTTCATAGGCTCTAGGAGAGGCTGGAACATGTCGAAAGAATGCTGTGCTGCTAGAAATTTTGTAATTTGTCTACATCAACTCTGATAAGGTAGGCTTCAACCCCTGCTATTAATGCCACAGTGGAAGCTCAGGAGGTTCTGGGAGAACACAAGAAATGTGTCTTCACAAATACTTTCAGAGAAGATTATATATTTATACAGATTTGCAGATAAACTCAAAGAATCCATTTGACTGGACTAAGCTTCCTGAGGGTTACAATGCTGCATCTCAGAAAATGCAAGAGCAGAACTACAAAAGAACTGGATATTTATTTTTTGAGTTGTCTTCCCAATGATTATAAAAATGAATTCTTGGTTTTGGGCATAGCACTGAGAGTTAGCCAATCTAAGTTGAAACATTCACTCTGAAAGTCATTTGTGTAAATTTTGGGAAGTCACCTGTTCTGAACCTCAGCTTTTATTCCTTTTAAGTGAGTTATAATACCATCTTCCACATAAAGGTGCTCTATAAATGCAGTCATACATCTACAGACAGAGCTCAGATGCATAGTAAGTGCTCATTAAAAATTACATGTATTTGGACTTAGTTTTTTTCCTTCAAGTTCTGGATATTTTAACTGAACTTTTGCTTTTTTTGAGATTCCACTTATAGTAATGCTAATTCTCTTTCAGCTCCTGGATTCCCTTCCAATCATTTGTAACATAGGAAGACTTTCCCAATCTCTGAGGACTTTCTGTCTTCCCTCTTTCCATCTGAGATGCCTTTTCACCAGCCTCTGGAACTTCTGCATTCAGGGTCGTGTCTGAAGCCAAAGTCAGGTATTAAAAACATTCAGATGTAAAAGTGAAGATCTCATTGAGACTAAGAGGAAGATCACCTTTTGAGAGTCCCCCAAAAGTTCACTTTATGTCCTACGATATAAATGCCATTCTAAAACATAGAAAAATATACTTGTTTACACTGTTAGTGGGAGTGTAAATTAGTTCACCCTTGTGGAACACAGTATGGCAATTCCTCAAAGACCTACAGGCAGAAATATCATTTGACCCAGAAATCCCATTACTGAGTATATACCCAAAGGACTATAAATTGTTCTGTTATAAAGATACACGCATGCATATGTTTATTGCAGCACTATCCACAATAGCAAAGACATGAAATCAACCTAAATGCCTATCAATGATAGACTGGATAAAGAAAATGTGGTACATACACACCATGGAATACTATGCATCCATAAAACGGAATGATATGACGTCCTTTGCAGGGACATGGATGGAGCTGGAAGCCATTATTCTCAGCAACCTAATGAAGGAACAGAAGAAGACCAATTATTGTGTATTCTCACTTATAAGTGGGAGCTGAATGATGAAAACACATGGACACATGGAGGGGACATGGAGGGGACACACTGGCCCTCTCAGAGTGTGGGTGGGGAGGAGGGAGAGCATCAGGAAGAATAGCTAATGGATGCTAGTCTTAATACCTAGGTGATGGGATGATCTGTGCAGCAAACCACCATGGCAAATGTTTACCTATGCAACAAACCTGCACATCCTGCACACATACCCCTGAACTTAAAAAAGATAAAACAAAATAAAATAAAATAAGAAAAATGTGCTTGATGAAAAACGAAAGTTAGAACTTATTTGTAAAGAGGGTTTTTTAAAGTTGACATAAAATAAACCATTATCCATTTATTGCAAAGGAACTGAGTTTACAGCAAAACCTAAGTCAAGCTCTAGAATACTACAGGTTATTTTTTCAAAATGCAATGATGCGCTCTCCTCATCATTGGGTTTTGATGTGGGACATTTAGTATCTTCTGCTATTGAAATTAACATTCACTTCTTTTTCGCTTATCCACAGCCATACCAACCCTCATGCTCTGTGTTGCTCAGAAATTCCAAGAAGTTTCCTGTTGCCACACTGACAGGAACAGGCTGGAATGCACTGCAGCTGATAACTGCCATGAGGTGCATAGGCCACCAAGGCAGGCAAGCCCAGGAACAAGTCCTAGCTCCCTTCCTTTCTGCTCAAAGACTTTGTACAAGTTATTTAGCCTTGGTCATAGGTCAGGTTTCCTGGAGAAGAGAGCCCAAGACTCTGAAGTTTATGTGGAGGACACTACTTGGGGAGTAGACTGAGGAACAACTGTTGAGGGAGGGAAGCAGGGATTAGGCAGAGGGAGAAGTGGGACCATGTTGCAATTCAGTGGAGGCCTCCAGAAATCCCCACAGGGAATCCTGCCACTGGGCTGGCCCTTCAGAATTGTCCCAGTTGAAGGCCAGGCACGGTGGCTCACACCTGTCATCCCAGCACTTTGGGAGGCCGAGATGGGAGGATCACTTGAGGTCAGGTGTTCAAGACCAGCCTGGCCAACATGGTGAAACCTGTCTCCACTCAAAACACAAAACTTAGCTGGGCGTGGTGGCGGGCACCTGTAATCCCAGCTACTGGGGAGGCTGAGGTAGGAGAATCACTTGAATCCAGGAGGAGGAGGTTGCAGTGAGCCAAGATCACACCACTGCACTCCATCCTGGGTGACAGAGTGAGACTTTGTCTTAAAAAAAAAAAAAAAAAGTAAAAAAAGAATTTGTCCCAGTTGAGAAGTGGCAGGGCTTTTGTGTATCCATTTTGACCAGTCATGAATGAAGGCTGCCTTCTGAGGAGGAGTAAAAATTGGAGTGAGGAAGTTCTACTTGGCTGAGTCTACAGGCAGCAGCCAGAGATTTTGGTAGCAGGTGAAATGAGTGCCTCCATCTGGGGGCTCCCGGGGCAGCCTACTACACCTTCCCCTAAATGAAGAGTGAGTCACAGCCTCAGGGAGCTTTCCTTAGTTATTCTACCTAAAATTTCAATCCCTTAGTCTCATACCTCTTCTACCCTGCCTTACTTTTATCCATGGTATTTTCAGTAGAAATTTATTATAGTAATATGGACTCACCTACTTTGTAGTAATTTGTCTATTATGTTTCTGGAACTGCTCTAGAACCCTGTCCAAACTACTTGAGGACAGGGATTTGTTTTGCTCGTAACTTTGCCTAGTTTCTAGAACAGGGCTTGGCATGGACTAAACTCTTTATAAATGTATTTTTAGTTAAGTGCAGTAATTAAATTAATAAATATAATACAGATTGAGGGCTTACTCTGTGGGAAGCACTCAAGTTCCAAACACTTATAGTAACTAATAAAATCTTCACAACTGTCAGGAGACCCTAGTATTAATTATCTCCATTTTACAGATGGAGAAACTGAGGCACAGAAAGTTTAATTATCTGGCGAAGACCTTGCAGCTAAGAAGTACTGTATTAAGGATCAGAGCCAGGCAATTGGATTCCTACTCCAAACTGCTAAGTCCTACTCCCTTTCTTAGCAGGTCGTCATTAAAGGCTAGTCATCCCTTCCCTACCTACATTCCTTTCTTCCTTGTCACCTAGAATCTGTGCATAGTCATCACATAGTTGGACGCTCCAGATATCTTGGTTGAATCTTTGCTGTTTTACAGATTCAGTCCAAAGGTGAGAGCTTGGCTCGAACTCCTACTTCCTCTTGCCTTTTTCTCAATACTAGCACCTCAGAACTTGATCGATTCATATAATTTGTTTTTGTTTGTTTGTTTTTACAAAGCCATTGACAAGTTAGGATGCTATTAGGTTTACGGTGCTATTTTTCAGGCATCATCTTATTTAATCAGCTCATCTGCCCAGGCATATGTGCAGTGCAAGAATGGCTACCTGCATTTTATAGATGAGGAAACAGAGGTTCTAAGAAGCTATTTGGAAGCAAAGTTAGTAATTCTAAGTCCCATATTTGCTCTGTTTTTCTCTTTACTTTTCCCTGTTGGGGGCTAGATAATAAGAATTAAGCCTGGAACTTTTCTGCTTTCCAGATTTAGTGAAAGTCACATGGAACATCGGTGAGCATTTCACATTTACTTTTCCCTGTTTGACAAATGAGGAATCTGAGGCATAATGAGATTACATGATTTCCCCAGATCATAGGGTGATGCCGCTGCAGCTGGGATATTAGTTTCAAAGCTCATGTGCTTTTCACCAACTCACCTGCTTCTTCTAAGTTAGCAGTTCTGAGGTCTGCTTGAAAGCCCCATCCATCTTTCCTTGAGCAATGTAATAGGGTTCATGCTTAACATTTTAGAAATAATGCTAATTAAAAGTTTAAAATCTCAGTTTACTTTAAATGAACTCAAGATGTTATCACTCTGCTGGCCCCAGAAGATATTCAAAGAGATAGTCTTGGCAGAATTTACTTATTATAAAGATTTCCTTTTCTTGAGTGTGATCAGGAAAATTTTATGGTATTTCCAGAAACCTAAGGGATTGAAGGAATATTTCTTCTTCCCTTTGAATTTAATTTAATCTTAAAGCAGCACACGCAATCTTCCTGAGGCTGAGGTCCAGAACACAGCTTCCAATGTCGAGAAAAGTAACCTGAAGGAGACTGCCTTACACGGGTCTGTGGAAAACCTGATGTCCTTGCTATGGGTCTACTGGAGTGATGCTTCTCAGCTCAAGGGCAGGTGTGAGTGGACAGTGAAGGTGGCTGTCACCAGGCCAAAATCATATTTACTTCTTGAGAGAAATGACTAAGGGAATGCATGTTAAAGTTCTGTCCTTACGGTAGAAAAACTCAGTTCAGACCATGGACTATCAGAGCTCTTTATGACCACTGTTTGAGAACCATCACTCCAATAAAAGCAATGGTAGCTGTGGAGATTTTAAAGTCATCAAGAGGTGGAGAAACTAGTTCCCTAAGCCCTTGAAAAAGGGGAGGAATTTGAGACTTCTTCAACAAATAAAATGTGACAAATAAAAAGTGACCTTAAGTAATTTCTGAGGTTAGGTTAGAAATGCTTCTGTAGCTCCTTTCTGGCTCTCTCTCTTGGAAAATGCATTTTTGGATTGCTACCCTGAAGCTGCCATGTTGGAGGGACCACACGAGGAGACCACATAGAAAGATGACAGGGCCTAAGGATGCCAGTTGATGCCTTATAGAGCAAAGATGAGTCTTCCCTGCTGAGTTTGGCCCAAATGGCATCATCATTAACTAAGTAGATGATCATTACTTATTTATGCATCATGTTGGGGAGGATTTGTCACACAGCAACAGATAATCTTAGTAATAGCCAATATCATACATGGCAGATTGGAATGTCTTAGTCTCCAATAATTAACAGAGACAAATTCTGCATATGGAATGTACATTCAAATAACCATGTATACAATGCATCAAATACAGGAGTCACTTCATAAAATGTTATTAAATGAACTGATGAATGAATGGGTAAATACTCTTAGGGAGATCTCTTTCAGAAGAAAAACACTTGAGGTCTATAAGTGACCACATTCATAATTGAAGCCAACCATGGGATGAGGCTGTTAAAAAGCCATAGAGCCCAATTTAAAGGAGTAAATGGTTTTCTCGTTGCCTGTAATGATATGATCACAAATAAGTCTTATGACAGTTTTGGACATGGCAATTTAAGAGGATCTAACAAACTGAAGAGTGGCCAGGATGGTGTGCAACCTTAAAAACCTGTTCCATGACAAGTTGAGAGGTATTTAATTAGCCTGGAGAACAGAAAGGAAGACAAAGAATTGTTTCAGAACGTTGGAGGAGATGACAGGCTTCTTTTCTGTTACTCACAAGTTGGAGTAGAACAAACAGTTCAATGCTATAAAGTAGCAGTTGGTGAACTTTTCTATAAAGGGGCAGATAGTAAATATTTGAGGCTTCAGAAGCCACATGGCCTCTGTTACGACTACTCACTCAACTCTGCCTTTGCAGCAGAAAAGAAACCATGGTCAATAAGTAGACAAATGAGATGGTCTTGTCCAATAAAACTTTATTTATAAAAACAGGCAATGGGTGACATTTGGTCCCCGATATAAAAAGATTAATTTTTTTGATATAAGCTTGAGTTTCCTAATAAAGCTATTAAACTTCAGAATT